>NC_058381.1:1939285-2585714 GCF_018350175.1 Felis catus
TTCACATTTCCTGGCCTTTGGAAGTTCTCCTTCCAGAAATCTTCTACGACTGTGTATCCTCGTAAAGCCCCGTCATGTAATTTCTCTCCACGGATCTGGACAGATACAGTGGCTTGTTGTGGGGAATCAAGAGAGGCAGTTCATCTCACGAACCCAGAGGACACCCCGGCTTCTTTAGTTTTGAACCTTTAGCCGAAAGAAATCCAACAACGCCAGCAAAGCCAATAACACCAAGTCTCGGAAAAGGTCCAGGAGGCGCACCTTGGAGATATCCGCGGCTGTCTGGCCCCCATCGAGCCAGACTCTGCATCTCGGGCTTCGTGTGTGAGTGTATTTCCGGACCCCAGCTGGTCTATGGCTCACGGTAACGTTGGAGGTGTGAGACGCTTCCTTCAAGGCGGGCCCTCAGCTCCTCCACACATTTAGATTGACCCCCGGGGACGGAGTAGAGCGAAAGCCCATTGACTTCCACGGAGGTTTGGTGAGGTGAGCCCTTTTCAGGGGAGGCGTAGACCTTGAAGGTGAGCCGACTCAGGCTGGCCGGCCCCACAGACCTCGGAGTTACCTTGAATGTGCTGCTGGCAGAGGGCACTCCGGCCTCCCCTGCTCTTAAAAAGGCCCAAGAAGAGATGGTCTTTCTTTCCGCCACTGTATGGTGTTGGGTCTGCATGGGATCATTGGGGTAGGAGCACCAGCTTGCCAAGGAGGTGAGTCACTGGAGGAGCTAATTCACGAAGGATGGACGGATGGGAAAACAAAACCCCAGCTCCTCGGTGACGCTGACCTGGACAACCCTAGACTCAACCTACCTTATGGGCGTCTTATTTTCTGAGATAAGTTTTTCCCTACTGTCTGAGCCATTTTGAATAGATTTTTTTTTTTTTTTGGTTACTGGCAAGAGAAAACATTCTATATGTAAGTGAAATAATTCACTTATTTCAGTCAGCCCCATTATTTAGGTTTTGCTCCCTGAAATGTCACGACCCAGCCAGTGGGAGCCCCTCTAATTGGAAACACGCCCTTTTCAGTACTGCCTCTGACTTTCTTGAGAACGCCCTTACTTTTTTTTTTTTTTTTTTAGCGACAATAGTATGTTCCAGGCGTATCTTGAGGTTTGCCTGCTCGAAGGTATGGAGTCAGCTGCCCTCCAAGGAGCCCGCGTTTTAGTGGAGAATAATATTGTAGACCACAGTCCGGTTTCCAAGGAGCTGGTGTAGGTAGAAAAGACCATTGTTGCTGTCGGGACTCTTTTCGTTGTGACAGAGCTGGAAAAATCATTTCCTTCACGTGTCCATAGTTCTTACAAATCAGTAAGAAAAAGACCAAAATCCCAGGGAGAAACGGAGCGGCCGGCCCACAGAAAAGGAAATACCAGTGGCTTCTACGATGTGGAAAGATGCCCAACTTTACTCAGCGTAAGAGAAACGGAAGTTAAAATGACACGAGTGTACCGTTTCTCACCTGTCACACTGGCTGCGGCGAGGGCGTTCAAGAGCACGGTGTTGGCGAGACTGAGGGAAAGGGGGCATCCTCACGCATCACTGGCCTCGCTGACGGGGGAGTAAATTGCCACAGCATCTGTCGGGGGCAGCTTGACACGTGCCAAATGCACACAGGCTTGTGGCCCAGAAATTCCATTTTTAGGATATCGTGCTACGTGTATACTTACATTTGAGAAACCATGTATGTGCCCGGCGATTTCTTTTAGCAAAACACTTCTTTTTTATATATATATATTTTTTTTTATTAAAATTTTTTTTCAACGTTTTTTATTTATTTTTGGGACAGAGAGAGACAGAGCATGAACGGGGGAGGGGCAGAGAGAGAGGGAGACACAGAATCGGAAACAGGCTCCGAGCCATCAGCCCAGAGCCTGACATGGGGCTCGAACTCCCGGACCGCGAGATCGTGACCTGGCTGAAGTCGGATGTTTAACCGACTGCGCCACCCGGGCGCCCCACTTCTTTTTTATATTTACACAAGATTGCCAGCATCCTAAATGTCCACTTAGACAAAGCTGGTAGGGTAGACTGTTTTGCTACATCAAAACAGTGGCACCCTTTTTAAGAAATATTTATTTCAATTAAAATATTTATTTATTTTGAGAGAGAGGGAGGGAGAGAGCAGGAGAGGGGCAGGGAGACAGGAGACACAGAATCTCAAGCAGGCTCCACACTGTCAGCACAGAGCCGGATGTGGGGCTCGAAGTCCCGAACCTGAGATCATGACCTGAGCCGAAGTCGGATGCTCCACCTACTGAGCCCCCCGGGCGCCCCCAAACAGTGACACCCTTAAGCACAAGGAAGCTCTTTAAGTGCTGATACACGATGGTCTCCTGATTGAATCTGCAAGGTGGAAAAACCAAGCTGCGGAACAGCGTGGAGAATATGCTACCACGTGCAGGAAGAGGAGGAGGACGATCGGCGTGTCTCCGCTGGTGAACGTGCGTAGGGAAGACGTACGGCGACCACAGGAGGTGGAGACACCGGGTGGCGCGGGGCTGAGCGGGAGACCCTGGCGAATGCCACTTTCTTCCTGCCGTTCCCACTTTGCGTCATGGAAAGTTACCGCCCACGAGAAGAGTAAACCAGAAACGATGCTGTCCCTGTTTCTGTTGACGTCACTTGCTTTGTCAGGCTTATGGGACTCGGCGTCACGGCTACTGGAGTCCATCTGGCTATTCCTTTATTATTTATGTTGCCTGGGAGTTACTCGTTTGCCTGTGTCTCTCCCGAGGGAAGGGCTTATTTTTAACGGGCCTTTGTGCCCAGTGTGTTTTAGCAAACACCTCTCAGCACCCGCAAGCCCGATACCGCGCTGTATCCAGAAGAAACCAAAATGAGGACGTCCTGCTGGGAATGTGGTCCCGGCCGAGGGAAGCTGGCTCACCGCGGCTGGGGATCCGGCCGTCGGCACCAATTACTGTGGCATTAAGTGTGCGGTAATGAAGCATGCACAGGGCAAAAGCGGTAGAGAGCAAAGCCGATGAGGTCTGGCGGGGGGCGGCGGGATCACCGGGGAGGACTCCCAAAAACCGGAATCCGACCAGGGATTAGAAGGCTGAACAGAACGTCCCAGAAACAGGGACTACAAGCAAACTGCAGAGTGGGTTCTGGGAAACACGGATCCGGCCCACGTGGGGATCCGGCCCACGTGGTGAGGTGAGGCTGGGCTGTCGTGGAATAAGGTGGGAGAGGGGCGGGCCAAGTGGAAAGAGCGTCGAAGGCCAAGAAGCTTGGATTTTTATCCCGCAGGCAACAGGCGGGTAGCGATGAGCCCCCGAGCTTGGCGCAGGGAAGGCCTGTAAGTGTTGGAAGTTGACCAAGTTAGTTCCGAGGCCACGCTGTACCTCACTGAGAAGCTCCTGTGGACCAGCACCCCCCCCCCCCGCCCTCCTCCCCTGCAACCTTAAGCATGACCCTCCCAGGGAAGAGCCACCTCGTGAAGCCAGTGTGTGTGTGAGTGTGTGTGTGTGTGTGTGTGTGTGTGTTCGGATGGGGAGGCCTTGGGGCCCCTGGGTGGCTCACTTGGTTGAGCGTCTGACTTTGGCTCAGGTCATGATCACCTGGTTTGTGGGTTCAAGCCCTGTGTCCGGCTCTGTGCTGACAGCTCGGAGCCTGGAGCCGGCTTCGGATTCTGCGTCTCCCCCTCTCTCTGCACGTCTCCAGCTCACGCTCTCTCTCAAAAATAAATAAGCGTCAAAAAAATTAAATTAGATGGGGAGGCCTTCCCAGCCCCACACTGGGAGGCCCCCTTCCCTCCTCCTCCCCCAACCAGGGTGGCTGTGTGCCTCCCTGGCCCCCCCGCCCCCGCCAGGCCCGCCTTCTTGGGCTCCGGGCTGGTGGAGACCCGGGTGCCCCCACACCCGGGGGGCCCGCTGGGCTTCCGAGGGGGAGGGGTCCGGGCTCTGCTCTTCAGAGAGTCCGCTCTTCCCCCTGGGACCGCGACTGGTCTTCCGGCAGGATGGGTGTCCGCGCCGCCGCGTGTCCACCGGCTCCTCGCTGTGCCTGGGCTCCAACAACCAAGTGCAGCTGTGGCTGGTGGGCCAGCACAGGGAGGCGGCGCTCAAGACGGGCGCGGGAACAGGACACGGCGGGGACAGGTGACACGAGGGCCCAGACGGGGCGCACAGCGCGCTCCCCCGCGGCCTCCTTGGAGGTGACCAGTGCGCGCCCGCCCGTCGTGGCGCAGAGCTCGGCCTTTCCTCGAATAGGCCGTCCGTCCTCCCGTGTCCCCCGTTCTTAAAAGCTGCCGTTTCAAGCCTTCTGCAGCGTCGCTAGGTGGGGGACCTGCGGGCCCTCCCCGGGTACCCGGCGGGGATGCAGGCGCCGGGGAGGAAGCCCGAGGTTCGAAGCCCGCGTTTCCCAGCCTTTTCCCTGCTCTCGCCCCATCCACCTGCTACTCGCCCGGCTCCGACCCGCCGAGCGCCCCCCCCTCCCCCCCCCCCCCCCCCCCCCCCCCCCCCCCCCCGCTTCCCTTCCTCCGCCTCTAACCGAGAGTGCGCGCGGTCAGTTCTGTCTCCCGGACCTCTCGGCCCCGAGCCCCGCCCCCGCCCACCGGGGCCGCCTTGAACCCGAGTCGCCTGCGTGCCCTCCACCACCCCGCCCCGGCCGCCCTTCCACCACCAGAGCGGTTCTCCAAACGTTCCCACTTCAAAGGTGCCCCCGCGCAGAACACGGGAGTGGCTTCCGTGTGTCCTCGGGACCAGCCCAACGCCCGTGGCTTACCCTCGAGGCTGCACGGTGTGGTCGTGCCCCTCTCCCCACAGCCCTGCCCTGAGCCCCAGCTCCACGACGGGGCTCGGCTCGCTTCGGCCCCGTCTCCCGGTACCCCTGCGCGGCACGCCTCCCCGCCTCTCCCTCTCCCGCGCGGCCCGAACCAGCGCCGCCCCCTGGAGGGGTCTCTCTAGTCGGCAGGCACGTCGTGCGGAAGGCCTGCCAGGGCCGGGGACTGCCCGCTGCATCCTGGGGGCGCTGGCGAGGGCACCCCTGCTGCTCTGCTCCGTGGTCCCCGCGCCCGGGGGCGCTCCCTCGGGGCGCGGCGCGTGGCGCGGTGACTACAGGGAGGAAGAAGTGAGGAGGGGGTGCACCTCCCCGTCTCGTGTCTTCCGCCTCACCCCGACCCGCGTGGGGTCGTGGGGCCACCTGCTCCGTGCGCGCCTCCTTGGCTGTGCGGCTCCTTTCGCGCGCCTTTCCCAGAGGCCCTAGGAAGGGCGTCCGGCGCGGGCAGGGCTCAGTCCCGGGGCTGCTTCTGGGGAGCCCCGCGGTGGCTGAGCCCCTGTCGCCCGTAGGAAGTGGAGTTTCAGGCGGTCGTGCAGGGCCCCGGGGCCAGTGGGGACGAGTTCAGGTTCCCGTGCTACCGCTGGGTGGAGGGCGCTGGCATCCTGAGACTGCCCGAGGGCACCGGTGAGCGCGGGGCTGGGGGTGTGAGGAGGCCTGGTGGGGGGAGCGGAGGAAAGGGGGCAGGGCGCGCGGGCTGGAACCTGGAAATCGGGGTTCGGGGCGGTTCTGGAAGAGGCGGGTTGTTGGAGATACACCTGCCGGCCGGAGGCTGGGGGAGGGCAAGATGCTGAAGGGGCAGGGCCAGCGGGCAGGACCGGCAGGGGAGGCGTCCTTGGCGGGCAGGGGAGAGGCTCTCCGGAGGAGCCTCACTGCCCACCTCTCCTCCCCACGCGTAGGCCGCACGGTGCTGGACGACCCTCAGGGCCTGTTCAGGCAGCGCCGGGAACACGAGCTGGAGGAGAGGAGGAAGCTGTACCGGTCAGCCCTCCCCCCGCACCCGACTCCTCCCGACCCCACTCGACCCTCCTCCCGCACCCCGACTCCTCCTGACCTAGCGATGCCGGAGAGGGCGACGGAAGGCACGGCCGCGGAAAGCACCCCTTTCTGGGTACTTGCTCTCTGCCTCCGGCGGGTACCTGCGCGGCCCCCTGCGCCCCGCGGCCCATACGGGGCTTTGGGCGCCACCTGCTGGCCGCCAGGCAGTACTGGACAGGGGACCTGCCTTGGGCGCAGAAATTCGGAGAAAGGGGCGAGCGGCTGGGGCCTCAGGGAACTTTGGAACACCTCCTCCCTGCAGCCCCTAGAGGAGCTCAGGGCTGGGTTATGGCTGGGCTGGGGATTCTCACCTAGTGACTACAGTCCGGGGCAGGATGACAACACCAGCGTTGTGCGTTTATTTTCTGAATTCTTGTATTTTATTATTATTTTTTTTAAGTTTAGTTATTTGAGAGAGAGCACAAGCGGGGGAGGAGGAAGAGGAGGAGGAGGAGGAGGAGGAGGAGGAGAGAGAATCCCAAGCAGACTCCATGCCATCAGCGCAGAGCCTGACGCGGGGCTCAAGCTCACGAACTGTGAGATCATGACCCGAGTCAAAGTCGGGTGCTTAACGGACTGAACCACCCAGGTGCCCCTTTCTCACCAACACTTATTGTTTTCTTGTCTTTTTGACAATAGCTGCCTAACGGGTGTGAGATGATAATCTTATTATAGTTTTGATTTGTTGTTTGGTCTGGTTTTAGGTGGCTGTCTGCTTTTTGTGTGAGAATTTTCTGTGTTCTGTTTTTATGTGACTATTCAGGAAGATCCAAAACCTATTGCCACCACCTTCCCAGGAACTCTATGTATTACTTTTTGTAGTTAAGAACCCCTGAGGTATGGGAAGCTTAATCTGGGCATTATTTGGAAGGTCGCCATGGCAGGGAGCCAGCGTTGATTTCTGAGGAATGGAAGCGTCATCAGGTCGGTTCGGAAGTTTAACTTGGCAGAAGTTTGGCGACTGGGGAAAGGTAGTGGAACGGGAAAGGCCAATTATGACGGTACCTCAGCCCTCCAAATGGGAGATGCTACTGAGGGAGAGGTGAGGGGGAACGGGTGTGAGAAACACGGTGGGGGCCGAATCAAGTGGCTTGGTGACGGGTGGCGGGAGAGGAAGGAGAGTTGGAGACGTGCCGGTCAACCGGAAACTCCTGGAATGAGTGTCTGGGGAAATGGCAGAGTCCCAAACGTCAGTAGGGATGAGGGCAGTGACTGCCGAGAGGGGGACCACGGGGTTGAGGGGAGATACCACTAAGGTCTCGAAAATCAGTTTGGCGAGTTACTGGGTCCTGGGCGGAGACGCGGGTGGGTGTCCGGAGCTCGGGGAAAGATCCACGCCGGACACACGGATGTGGGGGTCGTCTGCGTTCCGCACCCAAGGAAAAGATAACAAATGGGACTAAAACAATATTTGCGGAAAAGTGAGAAAAACTGCTTGTGAGATGAAGGAACCATCTGGCTACATCAAAAATAAAAAGGCAGCACGGAAGCTTTATGTGCGCAGGAAGGGCCCGTGGCTTTCTCTCCGAGTGGTCTGGCTCTGTTTACGGGGGAGTCACTAACGTTTATTTATTTTGGGGACAGAGAGAGAGCATGAACGGGGGAGGGGCAGAGAGAGAGGAAGACACAGAATCGGAAACAGGCTCCAGGCTCTGAGCCATCAGCCCAGAGCCCGACGTGGGGCTCGAACTCGCGGACCGCGAGATTGTGACCTGAGCTGAAGTCGGACGCTTAACCGACTGAGCCACCCAGGCGCCCCTAAAACAATTTTTTTTAAAGAATGGGATTAGTGATGGCAAATTTGCACAAAAGAATGCCACGCAGTCACGAGAATGAAAGAACAACTAATGAGCAACCACGGGAACGAATTTCACAAACACATTGTTGAACAAAAGAAATCAGACGGGAAAGAGTACGGATGCTGCAACTTTATACAAAGTACGGAAACAGGCAAAACGAATCCATGGTGCCGCAGGTCGGAACAGTGGTTACCTTTGGAGGAGGGTACTGACCGGGAGGGGTCATGAGAGGCTTCTGGGGGACTGGTCATTTTCCATGGTGATTGTTTTTCCCTTTTATCTGGGTGCTGATTAGATATGAGTGCGTCCAGCCTGAGAAAGCCATCAGGTTGTACCCTGGTAACAATCCACCTTTATATATGTAACTTGTACTTCGAGACATGAAGATTAAAAGAGGATTGGCCACAGTTAAGCCACATGGACCTTCAGAGTGAAGTTACTTAGTATCTAATACAGTTTAGGAAAAGGACCCCTTTGCCAATATCGTTGTCAAATGAAAACAAATCCAGACTTAAGTAAGTGGAAATTATTCAAGAGTATTGCATGGGGAGACCACTTTGACCACAAGATCTGCAAGTGTCAGACAGAAAGAAATTTTCTCTGGTACGAGAAGTGTTCAAGCTAGAAAGAACCAGGGGTGGTGATGTGGTCAAACCTTGGAGCAAAACACCAATCAACCAACCAACCAAACGAAACCCTTGGAGCAGAAAATCTCTCTCCTTCAGGTTGGCTGAAGGGGTGTTCCCCAATACTAGAAATTCTCTTTGATTTTTTCTGACCTCTAGCCCTCTGCATTAAGGTTGGGCGTGGGGTGGGGGAGATGGGCCGTAAACGCCCGGTGCATACCGTCCAGACGCATCATTGATTCTCCCGGGGGAAGGCAAACAGGTGTTGGGAATCCCTCTGTGAGGCGGGAGCAGGAGTCAGTAACAGTGACGAAACAGGTCTCTGGGAGGACTGAAGGCAGCGTGGCATGAGGGGCTGAAATTCGAGGGAATCTGGCCTTTGTTTATTTATGGCCCACACGTCTTGGACTCGTATACATCTTTCTTCCCATTAAGGTTTTGTTTTTGTTTTTTAATGTCTGAGAGACAGAGAGACAGAGTGTGAGCAGGGGAAGGGCAGAGAGCGAGGGAGACACAGAATCCGAAGCAGGTTCCAGGCTCCGAGCGGTCAGCACAGAGCCTGACGCGGGGCTCAAACTTGTGAACCGTGAGATCATGACCTGAGCTGAAGTTGGACGCTCAACCGACCGAGCCACTCAGGCGCCCCTCCCATTAGGTTTTAAATTTTTTTTTTCAACGTTTATTTATTTTTGGGACAGAGAGAGACAGAGCATGAACGGGGGAGGGGCAGAGAGAGAGGGAGACACAGAATCAGAAACAGGCTCCAGGCTCCAAGCCATCAGCCCAGAGCCCGACGCGGGGCTCGAACTCCCAGACTGCGAGATCGTGACCTGGCTGAAGTCGGACGCTTAACCGACTGCGCCACCCAGGCGCCCCATGGTTTTAAAAAAAAATAATCGGCTTTAGTTTTTAGAGCAGTCTTAGATTTACAGAAAATAATTGAGTAGACAGTACAGAGAGTTCCCAACACATCTCTGCTCCCCCATCTTGTGTGTAGTTTTCCTATTAATGTTACACATTATTAATAATACATAATGTACCTTGCAGTGATATTGTACATTTGTTACAATCATTGACCTGATCCTGATACAGTAACTAAACTGAAGCGACTATCGTAACTGATATAAGAATTGGCGAAAGTCCATAGCTTACGTTAAAGTTGACTCTTGGTGTTACAGTTATAAGGTTTTGACAAGGGTGTGATGACGTGTATTCCTCGACGGTATCCTACAGATTGGTCTCACTGGCCTAAACTCCCCCTATTCATCCTGCCTGCCTCCACCACGGCCTCTTTGGCAACCACCCATCTTCTGTCTCTGCGATTTTGCTTCTTCCAGAGTGTCATATAGTTGGAATTATGCGGTGTGCTGCCCTTTTTATTTTTATTTTTTTATTTATTTTTGGGGGTGGGCGAGGAAGGGCAGACAGAGAGAGGGAGAGAGAGAGAATCCCGAGCAGGCTCCGCCCTGTCAGACAAGTCAATTTTATTTTTTTATTTTTATTTATTTTTATTTTTAAATTTTTTTTTTTAACGTTTATTTATTTTTGAGAGAGAGACAGAGTGTGAACGGGGGAGGGTCAGAGAGAGAGGGAGACACAGAATCTGAAACAGGCTCCAGGCTCTGAGCAGTCAGCACAGAGCCCAACACGGGCCTCGAACTCACATACCGCGAGATTGTGACCTGAGCCGAAGTCGGACGCTTAACCGACTGAGCCACCCAGGCGCCCCAGACAAGTCAATTTTAGATGGAAGTCTGTGGAAATAGAATCTGAAGTCTTTCCTATGATCTCTCCAGCTCTGTGATAGGTCCCACGCTCTGTCTCTCTTAACCGTACATCTTTATGCATTTTGTTAATTTTGAGAAATTTGAGAAACTGTGCTAATTGTTAAAGGTCTGAAAGCCCTGACCGTAGGACCCTAAAACTCACCTAAATAGTGCAGAACATCCCTGCCTTCAATATAGTTTCACTTCGGACCTGCCCTTTCACAAAGCCATGACACGACAGCCATTGCAATTGATGACTTCAGACGGGTCCACACGTGCCCGGTATTGGTCTCCTTTGGCTTCAGTCGCAAGCCCTGCTTCCTCTTTAAATCTCGGGGTTTCTTTGTGTGTAATGATGACCTTTACCATTTGCCGAATGCTTCTTTTTTAAAAAAAATATTTGAAAGAGAGCGAGCACGCGCAGGGGAGGGGCAGAGAGATAGGGAGAGAGAATCCCAACCAGACTCCGTACTCAGTGCAGAGCCCGACGTGGGGCTCGATCTCACAACGGTGAGATCACGACCAGGGCTGAAACCAAGAGTTGGACGCTTAGCCAGCTGAGCCCCCCAGGTGCCCCTTTGTTGAATGCATCTTAAACATCACATATTGCGTTAAGAGCAGTTTCCACGGTAACCCTTTCAGTGTCCAAGCAGCTTTATGATGTCGGTGTGATTGTTTTTATTTCGTAGCTGAGGACGCAGAGACTCTGAGAAGCTCGGTAACGTGTCATGGGTCGCGCGGTCACAAGTTAGAGGCGGGGCCGGAATTGGACTCGAGCGTGTCTGGCTCAAAAGCTTGTGCCCTTAACCACCACTCCGGCTTCCCCCCTCATCTCGCACCCTGAGGTTCTTCCCTTGAGATGGTCTCAAATCTTTAGACGTCACTCAAAGCAGATGGCCTCGTCTGGACACGATTTAACCCTGTTTAACGTGGAGGACTTTCCCGTTGCCTAAAGATGTCGCGGCGGTGAGGACGGAGATTCCCAAAGTCCCCCTGACAAGTTTAACGTTAGGTTTTTGATTCATATTTTCTAACTGGAGGTAACGGGTAGCTGTAGGTTTTCCCCCAAAGGGGATATTTGCTGAAGGCGAAGTAGCATGGTGGTCTCTTGGCAGGCATACCCGTGCTCCTGTGCCGGGGAGAAAAAATTCTGTATTCTTTCCACAGATAGATAGATATACGTATCTGTAGATCTATATCTGTAGAGTAGATCTCTATCTACCCGTATATCTTTAACTGTATATGTGTTTAACGATCTTCCCCACGATTCCTCTCCCTGAGAAAGAAATTCACAGAGAAATCCACACAGAAATTTAGCGTACTATTTGGCACACGGGCCATCGTCAGAGACTTACTGGCCAAGTGGAGTTGAAGTGTCTTAGCATCGAGCCCGGCACCTCCACGCGTCTCTGCTGACCTCTTGGCTTTATCGCCTTGACTTCGGGCCATCAATGGGAAGTACAAAACAGCACGGGGGTCCAGTCCCGAGACGTCACCGTCATAGGCTCACATGCTGGATTCCCGTCCAGTGGTGGAGATCGCGTGGCGTGGAAATGACGTGGCAGGGAAATACCCTGATGCCTTTGGTCATCACTAGGGACACAAACGGAGACGGGGTAATGTCTGGGGAGACAGCGCCCTAAGATCTCTTCTTCCACCCAGATACCCTCTTTGGTTGCCAGGCTCTCTGCTTTCACGGTCGGGTACGAACCTTGCTGTCAGAAACCAGGTGCCGAGGTGATTTGGACGCCACCGTTCGTTCAGACTCACAGTCAGTTTCTCGCTTTGGCGCCAGTGGTCCCAGATCACTGACTGTCGTCGAGAAGCGCACCATCGTGGAGCCACGGAAGTCCGGTGCTTTTCCGTTGGCGGGGGGGACCTTGGACTAGACTGCTCTTCTCAAAGGCGGCTGTTACGTCTCCCAGAGCCGCGGCCTTCGTGGTCATGTGGTACGAGCCCCGAGTGAGCGCTTAACCAAGCGCCTTGTTGCCGGACCCTCGCTAGCCCCCCGCTCCACCTCGATTTTTCCACCGCACGTAGAGCTTACTAAAGACGTCAGTTCAAAAATGGTTCCATTATGGGGCGGGTGGGTGGCTCAGTCAGTTGAGTGTCTGACTCTTGATTTCAGCTCAGGTCAAGATCCCAGGGTTGTGAGATCGAGCCCCACGTTGGGCTCCACACTGAGCGTTGACCCTGCTTAAGAATCAATCTCTCTCTCCCTCTCTCCCCCTCTCTCCCCCTCTGCCCCCCCCACTTGTGCTTGCTCTCTCTCTTTCTCTCTCAAATGAAATTTAAAAAAAATTTCAAATGGCTCTATTATCAACCACCCCATTCTGATCAATATAAAAAGAAGACTGATAGAACAAGTCACTAGTATTCCGTGGAGTTTGGCGTTTTGGAGGGAACTATTTCCTTTCTTCTCACCAACATGAGAGGCAGGGTGGTGTTGTCTCTAAGGCCAGGGTGAGAGTCGGGTGTGAGAGAAGCTCTTGTAAAGATGTCTGCTATAAAGGGAATGTTCTGGATAAATTCCTCTTGTGCCCCTAGACCCACTTTGTAGTGGTTTTGTTTGTTCGATTTGTTTTTTGTTTTTGAGAGAGGGAGCGCGCACAAAAAAAAAAGGAAAGGGGCAGAGAGGGAGAGAGAGGATCCCAAGCAGGCTCCGTGCTGTCTCCTCTGGGGTTGTGTCACACCCTACCCTTCCTTCGCCAGCTGTCCCTTTGTTTTTGTTTTTGGTTTTTTTTTTAATTAAAAAAAAATTTTTTTTTAATTTTTGGCACAGAGAGAGACAGAGCATGAACGGGGGAGGGGCAGAGAGAGAGGGAGACACAGAATCGGAAACAGGCTCCAGGCTCCGAGCCATCAGCCCAGAGCCCGACGTGGGGCTCGAACTCATGGACCGCGAGATCGTGACCTGGCTGAAGTCGGACGCCCAACCGACGGCGCCACCCAGGCGCCCCCAGCTGTCCCTTTGTTAATAAGCTGTCCTCCACTTACCCGAATTTAAATGCGTCCTCTGTCTTTTGTTGGGTGCTTGGCTGATGCGAGGGAGGCCAGCAGAATGAGAATCTCCTGGTGCCATCGCTGGCGTGGAGGAGAGTGAGATAAAAGTTCGCGTAAGTTTCTGACTGCCCAGGGGCCCAGGGTGTTGCCATTTTAAGTTGTCCTTCTCCATTTTGGGGAAGAACAGGGAGCAATTTGTCTTCTGAATTTGGAGGCATATTTAAAAAAAATTTTTTTAATGTTTATTTTTGAGAGAGAGAGAGAGAGAGAGAGAGCGCGCGCATGAGCAGGGGAGGGGCAGAGAGAGAGGGAGACACAGAATCCGAAGCAGCTCCAGGCTCCGAGCTGTCAGCACAGAGCCCAACGCGGGGCTCGAACCCACACACCGTGAGATCGTGACCTGAACCGAAGTCGGATGCTCAACCGACTGAGCCACCCAGGCGCCCCTGGAGGCATATTTTAAGAGAGAAACCCGTGTTTGCTATTGGTCTGGAGGCCTTGGGATTGGAGGAATCTTACTGGGGCCTTTCGGATCTAGTAAAGAGTTCCCAGAAGGCCTGAAAGAATCTTAATATATTTGAACCTGGGGGAAGATGGGGCCGTTGCCAACTCATCCGTCCTGAAAGGGTACGGCGGAGGGCCTCAGAGCCCCGTGGCCCCACATGAAGGGCAGAAGCCCAGGGACTACGGGTTTCTCTTCCAGGCCAAACGGTGGCACATGTAGCTGAAAACGGCGTCGGGATATTGCACTGAGGAAAGCTGGCTGCCGTCCTAGGAGTTCTTTCGACAACACCAGCCGGCAGCTGAGCACTGCTCCAAGAGCCAAGCGCTGGGCCTGCAGACCATCCTACCCTGCACGAGCAACAGGTGGTGGGAGGCACAGGAGCCTCTGAGGAGCGACTGCACCGGAATTTCCTCCCGGCCCCCGTCGGAGGATGGAGGAGAACCCACAGTCCAAAGGCAGGAAGAGTGATACTGCAGGCGAGTTTTGAGGGATTATACGTGGCGTGTAAATTGTGCTCGGGTCGGGGGCGGGGGGGCAACTGAGATGTGACCCGTAGGGATCTGGAAGCCGAGTTGGCGGAGGGAACGCGTTGCCAGAGAGCAAGAAGGTTCTTCCCGAAATGGAGGTTGAGGCTCTGGAGGGGAACGGTAGGTTGCGGAGCGGAGGTGGGGTTTGTCAGCGGTTGGAGTCGATGCGGAGGAGAGGAGAGTGCTTCCGGTTTGGGGGGGGGGGGAAGAAAAGAGGGCTTACTGGCGACTGCGTGAGCTGCAGAAGAGAGGCCCCCGGGGACGTGCTGCGCGGTGGCGAGTGTCGGGATGGCTCGCGGTCCCCGATTCTTGAGTGTCGGGAGGGGTGGCTGCAGCGGACGAGGTAGCCTCAGAAAACGAGTGGATTTTGCAAGGAAGCTTCCAAATCGTCTACACCGAACCGGCTCATCAGGTGACCGACGCTGAGCGTCGGGGGCAGGGCCGCCGGGGCCACACTGTGCCGGAAGCCTCGTTCCCACACGCCTGGCTCGGAGGCACCCGCCGGGGAGCCTTCTGTT
The DNA here is from genome assembly GCF_018350175.1 of Felis catus. Lineage (NCBI taxonomy): Eukaryota > Metazoa > Chordata > Mammalia > Carnivora > Felidae > Felis > Felis catus. The sequence goes on from NC_058381.1 coordinate 1,953,846, forward strand.
TGTCAAGAATCGTGTGAGCGTTTCTGTCGCTCCTGCTTGTTACCGTCACTTGCAATTTACAAACTCGTGAAACGGGTAAACAAAAGGTATTGCTTTTATGAAAACCCAGCTCGACTGACTTACGCCTCTGTGAACAAGGATCATTTAAAAATCACCGTCAAGCGTCAAGCGGTGCCTGGGTGGCTCAGTCGGTGAAGCGTCTCTTTTATCCCGGCTCAGGTCGTGGGAGGGGGGTCAAGGGAGGGCGACTTGCCTGCTTAAGATTCTCTCTCTCTCTCTCTCTCTCTCTCTCTCTCTGCCCCTCTGCCCTGCGTGTGCTCTCTCTCTCTCCCTCTCAAAAAAATTAAATAAAAATAAATCACTGAATTTAGTGATTAGAAGGAGGCAAGACAGCTGTAGGTGTGAGGAAACCTGTAAAGATCTGGAGGGTCACCGAATTTCGTCTTTTCCCTACAAAAACCTTTCGTTTCGAGCTCCCTTTTAAACAGATGTCAACTCATCTGGCTGTGGTCTACACAAGAAAGACCCAGGGAAGGTCGTCTTAAGGACCCACGCTCCGAAAACTCCCACCCGATACGAAAACACTCGTGCGTGGCTGTTCATTTACGGTTTCGCTTTAGATCAACGCGTTTCAGGTTTGTGTCAATACTTTTTGATTCTCTCTTGATCCCCTTCTGATGTTGGCCAACCGACTAATTCAACATGCAGAAACAGAGGCAGTGTTTAAGCAGAAGCCCGTGGACTCGAGGCCTTTGGGTCACGGCAGAGCGGAAGGTCCAGGAAAGGGGGAGGGAAGCCTGTGGTGAGCCGGGGCGCTGGAGGGGTCGGACGGAAGTGAGCCTCCCAAGAAGGAAGCTAGGAGGGATGTGGACCTGTGACAGCGGCTTCTCTAAGGAGGCCCCCGAGACCCACACGTGGGGAGGCAGAGGGGCAGCCGACACTGCTGGGACGGGAGCGGGCCGATGGCACCTGCAATACGGTGCTGGCCCCGAAGAGCCCGTGTGGGGAAAGCCCCACGGAGGCTTCAGGACTGGACTTGAAGGGGAGTTCCCGACTCCTCCTCTTGCCCGGGAGTCTGGACAACCAAGCCACGGCCTCTGCCTGCCCAGCACCGTGTACTCGTCCTGCACTGTCACTCGGGATCCTTGTCAAGATGGTTTACTCACGTTCCCCTGAAAACAGCCCCCTGCACGTCGAACCTCCCTCGCTCCACTGTCTGTTGTCATCTTATTTATTCGCCATATCTGGGTGGCCCGTGGTCAGCGCCTTCAGCTCTGGGCAGAGCGTAGAACTGGCATCGGGAACGTTTGCAGGTAGACCAGGGTGCACCTTCTCCGGGGACGGTAGGGGGGCACCTGTGTTGGCGGAGAGGAGCCAGTGGGTGGGAGGTCGAGACCCTGGGAGCCGGACCACCCCCCCCCCCACCGCACCCCCCCCCCCAACCTCGCAGGGACACAGGTCTGGGTGTGGCTTTCTGGGGTTGGGGAGCGGCTGGACCTCGGATCTATTTAATCGCAGCTCTCCCCCCAGGTGCCCTCCAGGTCCGGGCGCGACGGGCAAGTACGCTATCCGCGTGGTCACCAGGGACTCGCTCCTGGCGGGTTCCAGAAACCTGGTGCAGCTGTGGCTCGTGGGCGAACAGGGGGAGGCCGACCTGGGCAAGAAGCTGTGGCCCGTGCGCAGTGAGGTCGGTGCGCAGCCCGCGGGGCACTGGGGGTCCGGGGGAGGAGGCCGGGCGGTGGGGAGGTCCCCGGAAAGGGGCTGGGCGGTGCGGGGGGGACACGGCGGGGGGACCGGGCAGGCGTCCGGAGCCCGGTGCCCTGCAGTCCTGCGCGGTCTGTCCGGGTCGGCTCGGAGGGAAGGTGGGCCGTCTCCCCGGCGGCAAGACCCGCAAGCCCGGGTCCGAGCCCGCGTCCGAGCCCGCTCCCGGTCCCGCCGCAGACGGAGTTCGAGGTCAGTGTCCCCGTGCACCTGGGGCGCCTCCTGCTGGCGAAGCTGCGCAAAATCCTGCTGGACGACGCCTGGTTCTGCGAACGGATCTCTGCGCGGCCCGGGACCCAGGGCGAGGCCCGCTTCCCCTGCTACCGCCGGGTGCGGGGCGACCAGGTCGTCTGCCTGCCCGAGGGCACCGGTGAGGGTGTGGGGGGCGGCACGCGGGGGTGGGGTCGCCATGACGCCGGAGAGGGGACAGGCAGAAGGGCGGGGCCGGCGCGGACCCGGGTCCAGGGAGGCCTGTGCTCGTGCCCCGTCCCCCAGCCCGGACCTTGAGCGACGACCACCAGGACTTCCTTAAGGCGCAGCGGGAGCAGGAACTCCAGGAGAGAAAGAAGGTGTACCGGTGAGCCCCCACCCCCATCCCCCACCGAGCCCGAGGAACCCCCAGCCCCCACTGATCCCCGATTCCTTCCTGACCCGTGTCCTTCCTCCAGGTGGGGCTCCCGGAAAGACGGCCCAATCCTGCCGGTGGCCGGGAGGACGCAGTGTGACCTCCCCAGGAACCAGAGATTCCTGGAGGATAAGGATTTTGACTTCAGGGTCTGCCGGCGAAAGCGCCCGGGGGAGGGTGGGCACCTGCTCCCCGGGACGCAAAGCAGGGGCCCTTCCTGGTCTCCCGGCACCGCCATTCTTTCCGCAGGCTGGAGGGCTTGGCCTCGAGGGTTCCCTGGACCTCACACATCCAGTTAAAAGACCGGAAGACTTCAAAAGAGCATCCCCGCGCGCAGGGACTCCCCTGGCCGGTCAGTTGCCGCAAAGTCCCCAGACCTGTGTGCACCTTTCCAACCCAGGGCTCCGAAAGAAGACGGGGAGACCGGAGGGAGGGGGTACGCTAGCGGATCAGGAGCTCGGGGCTCCCCGCAGGCTTCGGAACGGATGTCTTCAGAGCGGGCTCGAAGTTCAGGGAAGGAGGACGCCTTCTTTGGGTACCAGCTCCTCAAGGGCGCAAACCCCATGCTCCCGAGGCGGCACCAGCCTCCCAGAGCGGCTGCTGGTGCCTCCGGGGTCGGAAGAGCCCGAACCCCGGTGCGCTCCCTGTGCTCACCCCCAGCTGCCGCCCCTCCCTCAGTTCTCCCACCAACCTCTTTAATCTATACCCTCCTCCGTCTGCACTCAGGGTTTCTCCGAGGCCGCGGGGGTGTCCTGTTCGTGGCAGGGTCCGGGCACTGCAGAATCAGGTGCTAGCAGCATCCTTCACCCCGGCTCGACGACCCCAAATGACTCCAGACACTGCCGAACATCCTCTGGGGCGGGAGTGGGGACGAAAGTCCCCCTGGTCAAGAAGCGCGGAGCTAACGCCTGCCCCTGGCATCCCTTTCTTTTCTTTCCCGTCTTCTTCCTTCGTTAGATGCGTCTCAGGCTTCAGGAAAAGCCGGAGGGAAAGGGAGACCGAACAAAGCCCCGGAGGGAGCTGGAGCTATGGAGCTTTTTGGAGGGGAGGAAAAAGGGACTCTTTTTTAAGAATTCTTTTAATGTTTATTTTTGAGACAGAGACAGAGTACAAGCAGGGGAAGGGCCGAGAGAACAGGAGACACAGAATCCGAAGCAGACTCCAGGCTCGAGCTGTCAGCACAGAGCCCAACGCGGGGCTCGAACCCAAAAACCTTAAGGTCATGACCTGACTTGAAGTCAGGCGCTTAACCGACTGAGCCCCCGGGCGCCCCATAAAGGAACTATTTTGTGCTAAGTTTGGCTAAAACCTGGAGGGGGGGTGGGTGATAGGGAGGACTTTGGTTGTGGGGGCAGACGGTGTGGCCGAAAACCAGGACGTTCACTTCAGGGGGCTCCAACTCTGATGGGGGGGGGACACTGGGCGTGGAAACCTTGCGTCCAAGGGGCTTTGGCTGTGGGGAAAGGGAGGGGTGTCGGAGGGGAGAGGAAGGAAGCCCGTTGCCAATGAAATAAAGGCGGGCCGGAACCGACCCCAAGCCCTTGATCTATCCCTGCTCCCCACCCCGCAGGCTGGATCTCTGTCTGAAGCCGACTTCTCCCTGCCGGATGGGGTCAAGCCGAACGTCGTCTTAAGACAACAGGGTGTGGCGGCCCCTCTGGTCATGCTGACGCTCCAGCCCGACCGGGACTCTTGCCCACCGTCGCCCAGCGAGTCTTTCACAGACACGGATCTCCTTTAGGGGCTCCGACGCACAGGCCCCGAGGCCCCACTCTCTCTCCTGCTCTGGCTTCAGCCACCGCGCCACGGATGCCCCTGCCCCACTGTTCCTGCCCTCCGGTCCCCGCGTGGCCTGGCTGCTGGCCAAGACCTGGGTCCGCGGCTCCCATTTCCAGCTGTCCCAGCTACAGTCACACCTGCCGCGGGGACCCTTGATGGCCGAGGTGACCCCTGTGGCCACAGTGAGGACCCTGCCCGGCCCGCACCCTGCCTGCAAGCTATTTCGGCATCTCTCCTGAGTACGGCACTCGGGAAGCATCTCTGTGGAGTCTGAGCTCGTGGTAGGTGAGGCCAGTAGCGATCTTAGCTTCTGTGCACGCACACGCGCACAGCGTGTTACAGAACCACCACACCCGGGGCTGGGGAAAGCGTTTTACAAAGGCGTTGGGGAAATTTGGAGTGAGGAGGTTGCCAGGGGATGATGAGGGCTGGGGCGTTCCAGTGAGAGATGTCTGCGGGGGGCGGTGGGGTACGTCACGCACGGCTGACATTAGGGGCGACCGAGGAGTAGGGTGTGGGTGACCGCAGTGTCAGGTGGGAGAAAAGGGAGGTGAGAACAGATGACAGGACGCTGTGCTGCTCGGTGCACGGAAGAATCAAGCTTCGGCCCTTATAGCTCGAGAGGAAGGAGTGAGGTAAGAAAAGGAGCAAAGAAGGGACGCCCACTGGGGTGGGAGGGAGACCGAAGGCACGATGTCACGGCAGCCAAGAGGAGAGAGCGTTTCAAGAGGGAGGCGTGATCACCTGTGTTAGATGCTGCTGCGAAGCCAACGAAATGACGGAGGAGTCACCTTCGGGCAGTTAGCACGGAGGCCACGGCCGATGTGCTACGTCCCAGGGGAAGGGCAGGCGATACAGGCCGACTCTTGTAAGATGACTCGCTGTGGGAGGGAAGTGAGAATCAGGGAAGCTGCTGGAAAGTGGGGGGGGGGGGAGGGGGGTGAGGTCAGGGCTTTCTCTCAGGGTGTCCAGGATTAAGTGTGTGTGTGTGTGTGTGTGTGTGTGTGTGTGTGTGAGAGAGAGAGAGAGAGAGAGAGAGAGAGAGAGAGAGGCAGAAGGGAGAGGAGGTAGAGGATGGGGAAAGGGAAGGAGGGAGGGAGAGATGGAGAGGGAGGAGAGGGGAGGGATTGGGGAAAGAGAGGGAGATGGGGGAGGAGAAAGAAGGGGAGGGAGGGGGAAAGGAGGGAGGGGGAGGAGAAAGAAGGGGAGGGAGGGGGAAAGGAGGGAGGGGGAGGAGAAGAGGGAAGGGAAGGAGGGGGAGGGAGGGGGGAAGTGGGGCAGAAAAGGAGGGGGAAGGACTGGGGAAGGAAAGGGAGACAGAGGGAAGGGGAGGAGGAGGGAGGAGAAGGGCAGGGGAGGGTGAAGAAGAGACGGAGAGGGACAGACTGCAGGAGTGACATCCCAGGGAAGGCCGTAGAGAAGGAGAGATTGGCTTCTGGCGGGAGCAGAGATCCTTTCCTGGAGCAGAGACAGAGGCAAGAGGTATAGTTCTGTGCGTGGGAAACGTGAACTTTCGTGGCGTGAGACGAGGGTTCCCGGAATTCTTAAAAATTACATGAGACCGCGCACACGGGTGAACGTCTAAAACCCCTGACCTCGGGAGGCCTTGGGAAGACGGCCCCGCACCTCGCTTTTCCCCGATCTTAGCCTGACTGGACCCAGTCCCCGGGGAGTCTGTGATTTTCAGGGAGGCCCGTCCTGTCCCTGCTTCTCTATCCCCGGCCCTTGGATTTCCTCTCCCCGCGGGGGGGTCCTGGGGTCCCTGCTAACGCCCCGCTTCCCTCTTCCCCAATCAGCTCCTGATCCCCCCGTGCCACACCACGGACATCAGCAGCCTGGCCCGGGAGAGTCTTGTCTCCACACGGGGGATTTCTGTCTGGTATGGAGAGCCACGGGCAAAGAGGGAAGTCCCAAGGGTCGCTGGCCGACCCTGTCCTCCACGAAGGCCTCTCCCTGGTCGGCCTCGCACCTGAGTCGGTCTTCTCCTTCGAGGGGCCTGAGCAGGCCCGCCGACCCGGAGTCTGACCCTGATCTCCCTGCCCTCTGACGCGGCTCACCCTGGTGCATCCGGGGGGGGGGGGGTCCTCGGGCGCTGAGCACCGGGAGTGGGGCCACGTGGACGACATTCTCCTGAGGGCCACAGCTTGCCTGACCCACCGCTCCGCTCCCTCCGCCCTCCTGACGCCTGGCCTGGCTGACGGCGGGCTCTTTGCTCTGTGGCTGGACGCCCTCGGGCTGTGGGGACTCGTCAGCCGGTGAGGGGGACCCAGAGGTGCGGGCCTGGTGCGGAGAGATCACGGAGACCGGGCTACAGGGAGCCCCGGACCGGGGGTGAGCACAGACCCTCCCTGCCCACCCGCGTGTCAGGAAGCCGCACCCTCTCACAACGTCGTAGCCCACCCCTCCCCACCCCGGCTTCCCTGAGGATCCCGGGGAGCCCCGGAGGGGCTTCCAGAAATCCCAGCGAGCCCTCCCGACACTCCCGCCCCTTCTGCCTCGCCCTCCCGTGCAGCCTTCCCTGCCCTCACGCACTGGGACTGCTTCTGGAACCAGACACGTTCCTCTCGGGGCATAAACATCTGAGTACACGCCATGCGGGAAGCCGTGGACTCCAGGGGCCATGAGCACAGACGGCTCTTCTCTGTGTCTCCAGGTACTTTTCACGGAGGTCTCTCGTGTCCCGCGCTCGAAGCCTCACTTGTCTTTCGTGTCACCCAGGTTCCCTGTCTCCTTAGACTCCCGGGCTCAGCTCTGCCGCTTTGTCACCGTGTGTATCTTCACGTGCACCGGTCAGCATGCTTCTCTGCCCACCTGGGCCAGGTAACCCGCTGCGGTCAGACCCCAGGGGCTCCTGGGCCGTAGAAGACAGGGAAACGAACTCGTGGCTCGCCAGCCTGGGTTCCTGAGTGGCTCCGGTGCTCGCAGCCGGACGGGTTTTGCTGGGTCCCTAATGGCCCGCGCACCACGCGGAGGCCCCCGCCCGTCTCCAAGGACGCGACAGAGAAGGACACAGTGGTCTCCTTGCTCCACGCCCACCGGGCCCGTAAGCAGAGCACCTTCATAGAGTTCCGTGGCGGATGCCAGCCCGTCACGGTTGGAGGCAGATGCCTGGGTCCCGGGGAGGACCGGCTTGGAGGGGCGGTGCTCTTGTTGGCCAAGGGGCCCCGGGCCGATTCACCTCTCTCCCCTCCTCTCAGGTGGCCTTGGGGCATCATGAGAAGTATTTCTCAGGCCTGGAGCCCCAGGCGGTGCTGGAGCAGTTCCAGGAGGAACTGGGCCCAGTGTGGAGCCCAAGGCGGGACTTGAACTCATGACCCTGACATCAAGACCTGAGCTGAGATCAAGAGTCCCATGCTTTTTTAAAAAAAAATTTTTTTTCAACGTTTATTTATTTTTGGGATGGAGAGAGAGCATGAACGGGGGAGGGGCAGAGAGAGAGGGAGACACAGAATCGGAAACAGGCTCCAGGCTCCGAGCCATCAGCCCGGAGCCTGACGCGGGGCTCGAACTCACGGACCGCGAGATCGTGACCTGGCTGAAGTCGGACGCTTAACCGACTGCGCCACCCAGGCGCCCCTTGGTCTTTTTTTTTTTTTTTTAGAGAGAGAGAGTGCTCAAATAGGGGAGAGGGGCAGAGGGAGGGATGGAGAGAGAGGGAGAGAGAGAGAATCTCAAGCAGGCTCCTTGCTCAGCACGGAGCCCAACATGGGGCTTGATCCCACAACTCTGGGATCATGACCTGACCTGAAATCAAGAGTGGGACGTTCAACTGACCGAGCCACCCAGGCGCCCCAGTTTTTGTTCTATTTTTCAGAAATTTTTTGCATATGGTGTTAGGTAAGTGTCCAAATTCATTTTTTTGTGTGTAGACATCTAGTTTTTGCAGGCAAATCTGTTCAAAAGGCTGTCCTTTCCCCATCGAACGGTCTTGGCACCCTTGTCCAAAACCATCTGAACATGTATGTGAGGGGTTATTTCTGGGGTCTCTGTTCTACTTCATTGGTCTCTAGGACTGTCCTCCTGCCAGCAACCGTACTGTTTTGATTACGTAACTTTGTAGTAACTTTTGAAATCAGATAGTGTGAGTCTTCCAATTTTGTTCCTTTTCAGGATTGTTTTGGCTATTCAGTGTCCCCCTAGAGTCTACATGAAATTTTAGGGTGGATGTTTCTATTTCTGTGAAAAACATTATTTGGGTTTTGATGGGGATTGCACTGAATCAGAGATTGCTTTGGGCAGTATGGACATTTTAACAGTATTAATTTTGCCAATTTCCATTTTTTTGTGTGTCTTTGTCAATTTCTTTCATCAGTGGCTTAGAGTTTTCAGTGTACAGGTCTTAAGTTTATTCCTAGATATTTTTTTTTGATGCAGCATACATTTAAAATTTTTTAGTGTTTGTCTATTTTTTTTTCAACGTTTTTTATTTATTTTTGGGACAGAGAGAGACAGAGCATGAACGGGGGAGGGGCAGAGAGAGAGGGAGACACAGAATTGGAAACAGGCTCCAGGCTCCGAGCCATCAGCCCGGAGCCTGACGCGGGGCTCGAACTCACAGACCACGAGATCGTGACCTGGCTGAAGTCGGACGCCTAACCGACTGCGCCACCCAGGCGCCCCATAGTGTTTGTCTATTTTAGAGAGAGAGCGAGCAAGCATGAGTGGGGGAGGGGCAGAGAGAGAGGGAGACACAGAATTCGAAGCAGGCTCCAGGCTCTGAGCTGTCCGCACAGAGCCCGACGCGGGGCTCAAACCCACAGACCATGAGATCGTGACCTGAGCTGAAGTTGGTCGCCCAACCGACCAAGCCTCCCGGGCACCCCACTTTGCACCATGTATAAAAATTAACTCAGAACGGATCAATACCAAAATATAAGAGCTAAAACTATACAACTTTTACAAGAAAATATAGGGGGTAAATTCATGTCACTTGACTTGGCAATGATTTGTTGGATGTGAGACCAAAAGCACAGGATACAAAAGAAAACAATGGGTAAGTCAGACTACATCAAGATTTAAAACGTCTGCATCAAACGGCACCATGAAGAGAGTGGAAAGGCGGTCCACAGAACGGGAGAGAATATTCACAAATTGTACCTCTAATAAGGGGTTAATATCTGAATTATACGAAGAGCTCCTAAAACTCCCCAACAACCAAAGCAAACAACCTGACTTTAAAATGAGTGAAGGGCCTCAGCAGACATTTATTTCTTCCAGAAAGACGTACAGATGGCAACACTCAACATCACAAATCATTAGGGAGAAGCGAATCAAAATCAAGTGAGCTATCATCTCACACCCATTAAGATGGCTACTATTCATAATATGAGCAAATAAAAAGTGTTGGCAAGGATGCGGAGACATTGAAAGCCTTGTGCTCTGCTGGTGGGAATGTCAAATGGTGTAGCCGCTATGGAAGACAGTATGGTGGTTCCTCAAAAAAATTCAAAGTCGGACGAATTCCCACTGGATCCAGCGATCCCTCTTCCGGGCATATGACCCCAAAGACTTGAAAGGGACTCACGCGGTTATGTGTCCACTCATATTCAGAGCAGACTTCTTTCCAACAGCCAAAGGTGAGAGCAATCCGAGTGTCCACTGGGAGAGGGACAGATACGCCAAATGTGATCTCTACACACAACGGAGTACCAGTCAGCCTTAAAAAGGAAGGGAATGCTGACAAATGACACAATGTAGATGAGCCTTGAGGACAAGGCATGCTGAGTGAAGTGAGCCCGTCACAAAGAACAAATGCTGCATGTTTCCGTTTATATGAAGTACCAAGAGTTGTCAAAATCATGGAGGCAGAAAGAGTGGTGGTTGCCAGGGTCCGGGGGGGTGGGGGGAGAGTTTCGTTTAACGGGTGCAAAGTTCCAGTTGTAGAAGATGAAAAACGTGCCCAGATGGGGGCGCCAGAATGAAAACACTTAATACCACCGAATCATACACTAAAACAGGGCTAAATGGTAACTTTTATGTCACAAACATTTTACCACAATTAGAAACAAAACAGAACATCCATTACTTTGTAAAAGAAACTTAAACAGTAATAAATTAGACACAAGAATACAACACATTAAAATGAAGTGGGGGAAAAACAATAAAAAAGAAAATTATTGGGGCGCCTGGGTGGCTCAGTCGGCTAAGCGTCTGACTTCTGCTCAGGTCATGATCTCACGGTCTGTGAGTTCGAGCCCCGCATCGGGCTCTGTGCTGATGCCTCAGAGCCTGGGGCTTGCTTCGGATTCTGTGTCTCCTCCTCTCTGCCTCTCCCCCCGCTGGTGCTCTTTCTATCTCTTTCAAAAATAAATAAATTTTCGGGGCGCCTGGGTGGCTCAATTGGTTGAGCGTCTGACTTCGGCTCGGGTCATGATCTCGCAGTTGACGAGTTCAAGCCCCGCGTCGGGCTCTGTGCTGACAGCTCAGAGCCTGGAGCCTGCTTCCAATTCAGTGTCTCCCTCTCTCTCTCTCTGCCCCTCCCCTGCTCATGCTCTCTCTCTCTCTCTCTCTCAAAAATAAACATTAAAAAAAAGTTTAAAAAAGGAAATTACTTATTAGCTATTATATAGCCATTTAAACCTATTATATCCACAATAGCTCAGAAATAAGATTCCATGAAGCATGATTCAGTATAATTACAACAGATCACGAGTACATTTTCCTTTATAGAACACTCAGAATTTAGAACTGTGAATCAGGCTTACGTTGACTAACCTTAAAGGATGATTTTGGGGGAGTATTTACTTGAAAAACATAAGTAATGGGGAAACCCACTGAAACCCAAGACCTTGTGGCACGTGCCGGCCTCCGACCAGCGTATTTTATGACTGCAAGTTGGGTGGTGCAGGGATACGCGTTGGATGTTCTCATATTACTCTTCTAGGAATTGGTTAATCATAGGATAGCAACTCAAAACAGGCCAGATTTTGGAGGGGCTTGAAGAAGCAGGTGGAGTTGTGCAGACAAGTACCTCCTCTGCTCCCTGAGCCCCGGGGGCTCCAAACGGACAATGGAGAATGGCCTGAGGTCAACGACCTTCAACAGGGGCCTCTCCGGGCAGCCCAGGCAAAACAGAAAAGGTCAAAGCATCACAGGGTTTGACGACCACGATCGCTCAGAAAATCCTTGGGATTTAAGGATCAACAGGTTATAGAGAAGCTTTAGGGGACGTTTCCTGGAGTCCTAAGGACAGAAACCAACACCCACAAGGACAAAGAGAGGACGATGCTGTTTTACTGCCACCGGAAAACGGAGCACAGACACTTCTTGGAGAGCATTGGTGGGGCTTGAATCCTATCACCAGAGACGCAATCTCTCCACACCGCCAACCGCTGGCAAAGAGATTATGGCAAAGAATTGACGCATCAACGGTCACTCAAGGTCTCTGCCCTTGCTTTGTGCTGTTCAGACACGAATGGTCAGAAGAACAGTATCCCGCATAAAATAAAATAGGAAGAATGCTTAGTTTCCGGTAACAACCGAAGTGAATGGAGAACGAGGGAGCATCGTGAGAGGGGACAGAGAAGAGAGAGAGAGAGAGAGAGGCTGAAGCAACATGGCTCGTGTGTGTGTGTGTGTGTGTGTGTGTGTGTGTTTGTTTGAGGATGGCGGTTAATGGGAATAAAGGCAACAGAGTGAAATTCCTGGTGTCGGGAAGTCACAAAACGTTTAACAATATGAATGTCCTGCAGCAGGTGTGACAATCTTGGTTGTGTCGAGGGATGACAATCTCCCCTCCATCACGCCAACTGATGGGGGATCTCTGTTGTGTGACTGAGTGACACTATTCTGGGAGGGGTGACTTCGAAGTTTGGGTCATTGGGACAGAACGGGGACCAGAACCAGCAGACAAATAACGAATAAGGTTGAGAACTCAGTGGGCGGAAGATCCTAGAACGAGGTCTGATGAAAAGAATGCAGCTAGAGCTCGGAGCTACAGGCAGAGACCCGCACCGGGCAGCCTGTGCCCCTGCTCAGCCTCAACTGGGCTCCGTTCTCATCTGTCCCTTCACCATCCTTGTCCAGGAAGGAGGGACATGTGAGAAAGCACGGTGCTGCCCTTCCGGCTCGGCTCTGGGGCACGATGGCTGGGTCCCCGAGAGCAGAGCGCATCTAGCATCAGGGGCCAGGAAGAGGGGCGGGGTGAACGGAGGAACCGTGACAGGTGAATCTCAATAACCCTGCACGACATCTTCTATTTTCCTCCTTCGCTGCCTCCTGCCTCCTGTCAGAGAGGACTAGTCTCCCTGTCCTCCCAGAATGTTCTCCCACATGTTCTCGCAGTGTTCTTACATCTTCTCACCCCCACTGTGCTGTCCCTTCATCTTGTCTGGCATCCATCCTTCCTTCCTTTCTATTTTTTCTTTTCTTTCTCTTTCCTTTTTCTTTCTTTTCTTTTCTTTCTTTCTTTCTTTCTTTCTTTCTTTCTTTCTTTCTTTCTTTCTTTCTAGTTGCAGGGACTTTTCTGTGTATGTTTGTCTCTATCACAGATTCTATGTTCTCAAATTCAATACAAAATATTTATAGTGAAAAGCAACAGTCCCGCCAAACTCCAACCTCGATATCTAAATATTCATCACCCATATCTTGAAAGTGGTTAAGTCTCTTTGGGTCTGTATGTCTCCTCTTCCTTTACTAATTTAGTTTTTGCAATTTATTTGTCGATGAAAGCAGGTCGTCTCCCAGTATGGACGCTGGTTATCACCCTGTGGTGGTGTTGAACCTACTTCTTTGTCCTGTAGATTTCCTATCAATTAGCAGTTACATCTAAAGATTATATGAAAATTTCTAACAATTTTCATTAATTTGAAAATGACATCAGAGGTGGTGCAAAATATTACCATTGGGAAACATTCATGCGGATGGCATGTAACCTTCAGCAATCTCACTTCTTGTGAATCTAGCTTCATAGAAAATCCTTACCCTAACCATAACCCTAGACCTCACCCTAACTCCGACCCCTAACCTTAGCTGAAGTCTTGGGTCTTATTCATCGGAGAGGTCTCTGAACTGCAATATACCAGACATATTCCCTCACCCTAACCACACTAATCCTAACCCTAACCACAAATCACTGACCTCTAACCATAATCCTAACCCTAACCCTAACCCCAAGAGAAGTCAGGAGTTTTATTATCTGGAGAGGACTTTAAACTGCAAAATACTAGGTATATACCCTCACACTTATCCTGAACCTAACTCCAACACTAAGCCTGACCCTAAATCCTAACCCCTAATACCTAAGTTTAACCCTAAGCCTATCCCTAAGACTAAAACCAACCCTGACCCTATGAGGAGGTCTCTACACTGCAAAACACCAGGCACATACACTAACCTTAACCGTAACCCCAACCACAGATCTGAAGAAGGTGACTTTCTGAACGCATGATAAGAGCAGATGAGAAGCAGCCTAATTATCCAGGAGAAGACCCCAAACATTTAAGAATTGGTAGTGTTTCTGAAACTGGGTTTGAAAATAGACATAAAAAGATTGTTTCCTCTTATGGTTCCTTACCATGAGGAAACAATTTTTTAAATAATAAAAAATGGGCAGAAGACATGAACAGACATTTCTCCAAAGACACAAGATGACAACAGACACATGAAAAGACGCTCAACATCACTCATCATCAGGAAGATACAAATCAAAACCATAATGATATCATCTCACCCTTGTCGGAATGGCTAAAATCAAAAATACAAGGGTGCCTGGGTGGCTCAGTTGGTTAAGCGTCTGACTTCAGCCCAGGTCACCATCTCACAGTTCGTGAGTTTGAGCCCCACATCGGGCTCTGTGCTGACAGCTCAGAGCCTGGAGCCTGTTTCGGCTTGTGTGTCTCCTTCTCTCTCTGCCCCTCCCCCACTCATGCTCTGTCTCTCAAAAATACATAAACATTAAAAAGTTAAAAAAAACACAAGAAACAAGCATTGGTGAGGATGTGCTCAGTTGGTGGGAATGCAAACAAGTGCAGCGACTGTGGAAAGCAGGTATGGAGGTTCCTCAAACAATTAAAAATAGAACTACCCTATGACCCAGCAATTCCACTTCCAGGTATTTACCAAAAAAATACAAAAACACTAATTCACAAAGACAGATACACTCCTATGTTTATTGCAACATTATTTACAACAGCCAAATTATGGAAGCAGCCCAAGCATCTGTTAATAAATAAATAAAGAAGATGTGGTATGTATACACACACACACACACACACAAGAATATTATTTAGCCATAAAAAGAATGAAATCTTGCCATTTGCAACAACATGGATGGATCTAGAGAGTATAATTCTAAGTTAAATAAGCCAGTCAGAGAAAGGCAAGCACCATAATATTTCACTCATATGTGGAATCGAAGAAACAAAACAAAGGGAAAAAAAGACAATCCAAAAAAACAAAAAACAAAACCACTCTTTTAAAAAAAAAAAAAGTTATTTGTTTTTGAAAGAGCACAAGCAGGCAAGAGGCAGAAGGGGACAGAGAATCCGAAGCAGGCTCTGTGCTGACAGCAGATAGCCCGATGTGGGGCTTCGAGTCACGAACCACGAGATCATGACCTGAGCTGAAGTTGGACGCTCAACCAACCGAGCCCCCCCGGTGCCCCACCAGACTCTTAACTACAGAGAACAAACTTACGGCTAACAGAGGGGAGGTGGGTGGGGGAGGGTGAAATAGGTGAAGGGGATTAAAAGTACTCATCTCGTGATGAGCACTGGGTGATGTATGCACCTGTGGGATCCCTGTATTGTACACTTGAAGCTAATACAACAGTACGTGCTAACTATACTGGCTTTAAAACTAAATGAACGAATGATTGAAAAAAGAAAGAGAGAAAAAGGATCTATTGGCATAGTCATGAAAGCCCCAAATCCCCTCCTTGACTCGGCTGGGTAGGTGGCTGCCGTGTCTATTCCCACACCAGCAGAAGTCTGGGGTTTGATTCCCTGGAGGGGTCTCTGAACTGCCAAATACCAGGCACATAACTTGACTCTAACTCTGACATTAACGATGACCCCTAATCCTTAGCCCTAATCTCAAATGAAACCCTATCAGTAACCCTAATCCTCTGGAGAGTTCTCTGAACTGCAAAATACCAGGAATGTTCCCTGAACCTAACCCAAACCCTAATCCTAGATCAGAGAATGGAGTTTCCTCAACACATGATAAGAAAAACTGAGAAGCAGCCTACTTATCCTGGATAAGAGCCCCAAACGTTTATAAATTGGTAGTATTTCTGAATACTGGTAGTAATTGAATGTGAAGGTAGAGAGAAAACCAGAAGGACCGATTGAATATATATTTAAAGAGTATTTAGAGCCCTGAAAACACCCCAGAAATCATCCTGAAGACTGACAGAACAAACTCTACAACTCAAAGGAGAGAAGAGGCCACATTGAAGAAGCTAGAAGGTTGGAGATGTATTTGGGGGGAGAAAGGGATTGTGAGTGCTGTGTGGGGGTGGAAGCCGTAGTTGCAGAGAAGGGTGAGAGAGAGAGGAGCACACAGGGGAAGCCACAAGGAGAATGTTTTCCCAAAGCCATCAGTTTGGAAGGTGAGAGGGGTTGAATTTTGTGAGTTCTTATAACCAGCAGGGCTTGGAGACTGGAGTTTTAAAGGTTGGTGGGTTTGGCTGGGATAGAGCTACCGAAAAAGAGAATTACAGGCCAATGTCCCAGATGAACATGGATGCAAAAATTCTCAATAAAATACTAACAGACTGAACCCAACAATGCATTAAAAAAAATCATTCACCATGATCAAGTGGGATTTATCCCCAGGTTGCCAGGGTGATTCAATATTCACAAATCAATTGATGTAATGTGATACACCACATTAATAAAATAAAGGATAAGAACCATAAGATTATCTCAACAGATGCAGAAAAAGCATTTGGCAAAGTACAGCATCCATTCATGATAAAAACCCTCAACAAAGTAGTTTTAGGGTGAACATACCTGAACATAATAAAGGCCATTTATGGAAAACCCACAGCTAATATAAAAACTGAGAGCTTTCTCCCTAAAATCAGGAACAAGACAAGGATGTCCACTCTCACCACTGCTATTTAACACAGTACGAGGAGTCCTAGCCACAGCAATCAGACAAGAAAAAGAAATAAAAGACATCCAAATCAGCAGGGAAGAAGGACAAGTTTCACTATTTTCAGATGACATGATACTATATATAAGAAAGCTTAATATTTTTAAGAAGAAAAAACTGCCTAAACCAGTCTACAGGTTCAATGCAATCCCTATCAAAATCCCAATGGCATTTTCTTCAAGAAATGGAAAAACCCATCCTAAAATTCATATGGGAATTTCAAGGGATCCAGAATAGGAAAAGAGTCTTGAAAAACAACAAATTCGAACGCTTCCTTATTTAAAAACTTACTATAAACCTACAGTAATCAAAGCACTGTGTTATTGACATGAAGACAGACACATAGACAAATGTAATGCAATAGAGAGCCCCGAAATAAATGTTCACATAGTCAACTGATTTTCAATAAGGGTGCCAAGACCATTAAGTCGGGGGAGAGGAAAGTCTTTTCAACAAATGGTGCTGTCTAGGAAAACTGGATATCCACATGCAAAAGAATGAAGTTGGAACCTTACATTATACATACACAAAAATTAAATGGCTCGGAGACTTAATTTAATATCTAAAACTATAAAAATTCTTAGAATAAAATCTAAAGGAAAATCTTCATGACCTTAGATTCGGCTTCTTTTTTTAAATATGACATTAGGGGCGCCTGGGTGGTTCAATCTTGATTTTGGCTTACAACCGTGAGATCAGGCCCCATGTTGGAATCTGTGCTGAGTGTGTAGCCTGCTTGGGATTCTCTCTCTCTCTCTCTCTCTCTCTCTCTCTCTGTCTCTCTCTCTTTCTCTCCCCCCTCTCTCTGCCCCTCCCCTGTTCTCTCACTCTCTTTCTCAAAATAAATAAGTAAACATTAAAAAATATGATATTAAATGTGTAGGGAACAAAAGAAAAATTAGGTAAAATGAATTACATCAAAATAAAAAAAGTTTGGGAAATCAAAGGCCACTATCAAGAGTGAAAAGACACCCCGTGTAATTGGAGTAAATATTTGAAAATCATATATATGGTAAGAAATTAATATTCAGAATATATAAAGAATTCACACAACCCCAAAACAACAATACAACCCAACTAAAAAACTGGCAAAGGACTGGAACAGATATTTCCCCAAAGAAGATCCCCAAAGAAGATTCCACTGCCTGCATGTAAACTGTTTTTTATTTATCCATTCATCCACTAAAGGACATTTGGTTGTTTCCAAGTTTCAGCAAATATGAATAAAGCTGCTGTAAACATCCATGTGAAGGTTTTCGTGCTGACATAAGTTTATAATTCATTTGAGTTAAACACACACACACACACACACACACACACACACACACACACACGAATTGTAATTGCTACATCATATGGTAAGGATATGTTTAATTTTGTGACAATCTGCCAAACTACATTCCACAGTGGCCACACCATTTTGCATTCCTACCAGCAATAAATGGGAGTTACTGTTGCTTCACAGCCCTGCCAGCATTTGGTGGTGGTGGTATTTTGGATTTTGGCCGCTCTAACAGGTTTGCAGTGGTATATTGTTTTAATTTGCAGTTTCCTCATGACATGCTCTTTTGGACACCTTTTCAAAAACTATCTGCCATCTGTGTATCTTCTTTGGTGAGGTACGTGTTCAAATCTTTTGCCAGGTTTTTAATTAGGCTGTTGGTCTTATTGTTGAGTTTTAAGGGTTTTTGTATATTTTGGATAACAGTCGTTTATTAGATATGGCTTTGCAAATATTTTCTCTCAGTCTGTGGCTTGTCTTCTAATTCTGTTGACAGTGTCTTTTGCATAACAGAAGATTTTTATTGTAATGAAGTCTGGACTATCAATTATTTCTTTCATGGATAGTGCCTTTGGTGCTGCATCTAAAAAGTCACCACAAAACCCAAAGTCATCTAGATTGTTTCTTATGTTATCTTCTAGGAGTTTTATGTATAATTTACCATAATTTTTAAAAATAAAATATATATATAGGGCTTTTCAATTTTCTATTTCTTCTTGTGTCAATTTTGGTAAGTTCTGTCTTTCAAAGAAGTTGTATATTTCATATAATTTATTAAATTTACTGCCATGAAGACATTGATGACATCTATTTTTTTTTTAACATTTTATTTATTTTTGAGACAGAGAGAGACACAGCATGAACGGGGTAGGGGCAGAGAGAGAGGGAGACACAGAATCGGAAGCAGGCTCCAGGCTCTGAGCCATCAGCCCAGAGCCCGACGCGGGGCTCGAACTCGCGGACCGCGAGATCGTGACCTGAGCTGAAGTCGGACGCTTAACCGACTGAGCCACCCAGGCGCCCCTCACTATTTTAATGGTAGTATTATCTATCCCTCCACCAATACCACACTGTCTTGATTACTGTAGCTATAGAGTAAGGCTTGATATAGAATTATTCCTCCTACTGTATTCTTCCATGTCAAGATTAGTTTAGATACACTTGGGCCTGTGCTTTTCCCTATAAATTTTACAATAAGCTTGTCTACATTTACAAAACGCCTTACTAGGATTTTGATAAAAATTTTATTAAGCCTACTGGGGGAAACGGAAACATTTTTACATCATTGAGTCTTCCAATCCACGAACATCATCCATTTATGTCTCTATAATTTGCATCTTCTTTGACTTCTTTCATTGGAATTTTGTAATTTTGAGCATCCATAACCTGTACATATTTTGCTTATTGTATCCTTAAACACTTTGTTTTATTTTGAGTGATTATAAATGGTATTGTTTTTAATTTTGGCTTCCACATATTTATTGTTATATCAATACTGGTTTATTTTTGTGTGTTGATATTGTGTCATGACTATGGTGAACACACTTATTAATTTCAGGAGTTTTTCTTTTTTTTTGTAGATTCCTTAGGATTTTCTACAGAAATAATCATGTCATCTGTGAGATAGTTTATTTCTTCATTTCCATTATGTATGTCTTTTATTTATTTTTCTTGCCTTATTGCAATGGTTAGAACTTTCAGTTCTATGTTGGATAAGAGCTATTATAGTGGATACGTTGGGAAGGGCATTCAGTCTAAAGGGAAGAGCATTCAGTCTTTATCCACTAACTATGATGTCAACCGGGCTTTTTTGTAGATGCTCTTTATCAAGATGTGGCAATTCTCTTCTGCCTTCGTTTTGGATCAAGTTTTTTTTTTAAACATGTATTTATTTTTGAAAGACAGAGCAAGACAGAGCACGAATGGGGTAGGGGCAGAGAGAGGCGGGTACACAGAATCCAAAGCAGGCTCTAGGCTCCAAGCTGTCAGCACAGAGCCCGATGCAGGGCTTGAACCCACAGACTGCGAGATCATGACCTGAGCTGAAGTCGGCCACCCAACTGACTGAGCCACCCAGGTGCTCCTTGAATCAAGTATTTTTATTTCACTTTCCTTTTAACCTCTCTCTTTCTCTTCCTCTCTCTGTCTTTCTCTCTGTGTGTTGCAATTTTTGATAGTTACATTATGGATTACAACATTCATCTCTGATTTACCGTAGTCTAAGACAAATTAGTACTTAGACCCTTTACTTAATAATACTAATATCTTAGAACACTTTAATTGCTCCCTCCTCTTGCATTACTTTCAAGCATTGTAATTCTAAATATATTTTAAATCCTATAATTATCAGTATCATTTCTTGATATTGTCTGTATGCATTTATATTTGCCCACATAGCTAGTGTGTACATTTTCCTTCCTGTATTTCTGTGTTTTCTTCTAAGATCATTTTCCTTTTATAATTTTGTTTCCTTCATGAGACATTTGGTTCCTGCTAAGGACTTCCCTTTATAAATTCTCTTACTTTTGCCTTTATTCTTACTTCATTTTGTGGAGTATTCTCACCGAGTACAGAATTCTAGGTAAGAAGTTATTCCGTTGTAGACCTTGTCTTTTGCTTTCCATCGTTTCTAGCGAGAAGTTTGTTCTCAGTCTCGTTGCACCTCTGAAATCGATGTGTCTTTCTCTGGCATTTTTTAACATTTCCTCTTTTCTTTGGTTCTGAGTGGTTTATTATGTATGCAGACAGATATGAGTTTCTTTTCATTTTACCTGTACTACATGTCTCTTGAACCCTTTATTTTATTAAAAAAATTTTTTTTACATTTATTTATTTTTGAGAGACAGAACACAAGTTGGGGGAGGGGCAGAGAGAGAAGGAGACACAGAATCCAAAGCAGGCTCCAGGCTCTGAGCCATCAGCACAGAGCCGATGCAGGGCTCGAACTCACAAACCGTGAGATCAGGACCTGAGCTGAAGTCGGACGCTTAACCGACTGAGCCACCCAGGCGCCCCTCTCTTGAACCCTTTATAGTGTTTTTACATATGGTGGATTATCTCCCTCACCCTTTCCTACATAGTTCTAACACGTTCCCTAGCTCCCTAGTTCTTCATTGTTCCAAGTTCTATTCCATGTCAACAAACTTTCAAATTAGCCACTATTGAGTGAGCCACATGATCCAAAGGCCAGGACCCCCTGGACACTATTCCTTCTCTGTATACCCACATTTCTGGCCTTTGCACACCTTTTGCTGTCTGAGCTCTGGTCTCTCAGCCTCCGAGTCTTCTGATTTTACCCAGTGTCCCCGTCTCCTTAGAGTATCTCAGCTCAGCCATTTTTCCTCCACGTGGATCTTCATATGTGTTGGTTCAGTGTGCTTCTTGCCCACCTGGGCCAGGTAATATGTGTGTGTGCAGGAGGGAGGGGAGTTTCTCAGAACACAGAATAGGAGAATAGAATGCATGGGTCAGCAGCCTAGATCCCTGAGTGGTTCTCTGATTGCAGCTAGGCTTCTGGAAACTGCACCGTGCGAAAGCCCCTACCCACCTCCAATCATATGACCAAAACAGGATATTGTAGACTCTGCTCTGTCTCCACCAGGCCTGTATGGTTTAAAAGTTTAAGAAAAGCAGGGGCGCCTGGGTGGCACAGTCGGTTAAGCGTCCGACTTCAGCCAGGTCACGATCTCGCGGTCCGTGAGTTCGAGCCCTGCGTCAGGCTCTGGGCTGATGGCTCAGAGCCTGGAGCCTGTTTCCGATTCTGTGTCTCCCTCTCTCTCTGCCCCTCCCCCGTTCGTGCTCTGTCTCTCTCTGTCCCAAAATAAACGTTGAAAAAAAAATTAAAAAAAAAAAAGAAAAGAAAAATGAAAGCTCTAATAAGGACATGAGCAAAACAGTGTATAAAAAAGATAAATCTTAAAGTGTAGAGATCAAAGGACCAATCTGGAAATTACTGCTGTCATCTCAATGTGAGGAAATGAAAGCCTGGCTTGGGGAAAGGGCTGTGGGATGGCAAAGAACAGGAAAGATAAAGTCTGAATCCCTAAAACATCTTAAACATTTCATTTATCGATGCCCCACAGCTCTCCACAAATGTCTGCAGCTTTTAAATAAGGTTGACATAGTACAGTTAATAAGGTAGAAACAGGCACGTATGACCGATCGAAACCAACATGTTCCGCCAACCTTTTAGCTCCCAGTCACTGTCTCACCAAGCAGGAGGTGGAGTTTGAGCTCAGAACTCGCCCTCTCGGATGGGTAATAAGAGACAGCAGAGGTCACAGGCCCTGAGAATGTGTGCACTGGTCACTGAGAAGTTCTTCTGGAGAGGCTCTGTGAGGCAAAGACTGGAAGAACTTGAAGGCCGGTGACGTTTCAGGAGAGGAGGAGGGAATGTGGGAGATTGAAAGGTGAGTCTGTGGTTGTGAGCGTGGGCATGTTGAAGGTGGGGTAACAGTGGGACGCGGACAGGAAGAAATTAAGCAGACGTTTGGAAAAGGGGTCACTGAGGTCCAAAAAGGGCTCTGGAGGCTGAGAGTGGGTGGGACCGGCACTCCTAGGGCACACCTGCAGTGAGAAACTCCAGACAGAGGAGTGGAGCTTGGGAAGGAGAGGATAAGCTTACGGGACAAGGGACACGGGGGTTTCCCTGTGCCTCCCCTTTCCTTCAGCGCTCTCTCTCTCTAATCTCCCCTTCCCCGCAAGCACCCTAACCTCCCTGACAGCACACTTTGAGGTTACTCGATCTGCCCAGGGGAACTGGCCGTTGCCTGCACACCTGTTAATGGTGACCCCACGTGGACCACACCCCCCTAACTTCCCATCAACAATCTTTCTCCCCCTTGACACCAGGCTCAAAACACCTGCAGGAATCCTGGGCGGATTTCTTCACGCTGACTCTTAGTTCTTCCCTCTTACTCCGTGGGTGCCCTTCACCACTCCAGGATGGGCGTTCCCCGGGTACCCCTTCCACTGCAGCTGGGAGACGCGGTGGCCACAGAACAGGAGGGAGGGCCGAGGGTTCTCTTTTGGCTAAAGCTCTAGGCTGGAGGCCACACCACTGGGTCTCCCCAGATCCCCTGACGACGGCCGGAAGCAGCCCCTGTTGTTCCGTCGCTGGCCCCCAGGTGGCTCTCCGTTTAAACCATGGGCAACAAACCCACAATTGAAATGTGTGGTCCCCCTGCCTCACCTGCAGATCGGGTGGGCCTCCTTTTCCACTCTTTGGGTTTGCTGGCATAAAAGCAATAATCCCAATTCCTTAAGTCGAGTACCGTCAGGTACGGATGAGGTTCAAACAGTGGGTGCTGTAAATTAGGGACTCCAAGGACGCTCCCTCTTTTCTGTCCTTGCCGCACAATTCTTACAATTTATTTTTTTAAACCTATGCTGTATGAGTAGTGCTTCTTTTATTCCTTCTTAATACGGTTTAGTTTTGCTCTCTCGTTTTTGTCTAAAATAAATAAGCAAAGCTTTGTTTGAGATTTGCTGGTCTCACTGGTTTTATTTTAAAATGTTTTCTATGTGTTCTTGTTTCTGTGTTTCCGACGGGATTAATTTTTGGTATTTGCTCCCTCCTGCTCTATGTTGAAATTGTGTACTTCTTTTTCGACTCTAAAAAAAAAAAAAAAAATTGAAGGGTGTCTGGGTGGTTCAGTGGGTTGAGCATTGGACTCTTGATCTCAGCTCAGATCTTGATCTCAGGGTCGTGAGTTCAAAGCCCACAGCCAGGCTCTATGCGTGGAGCCTACTTAAAAAAGTGTTTTGAGGGGCGCCTGGGTGGCACAGTCGGTTAAGCGTCCGACTTCAGCCAGGTCACGATCTCGCGGTCCGTGAGTTCGAGCCCCGCGTCGGGCTCTGGGCTGATGGCTCAGAGCCTGGAGCCTGTTTCCGATTCTGTGTCTCCCTCTCTCTCTGCCCCTCCCCCGTTCATGCTCTCTTTCTGTCCCAAAAATAAATAAAAACGTTGAAAAAAAAAAAAGTGTTTTGAATCCTTAAGCCATAGCTGAAGTGGCAGTCAGCTTCAGGTAAGAATGGCTCCAGTAGACAAGTGGCTTATTTTTCTCATATAAGGTGTAGGTGTTCGGCTGTCCAAGGCTGATGTCCTTGGTGGCTTTTGTCTTCATGATCACAAATGGTTTCTGAATCTCCAGGCATCTTGTCCACATCCCAGGCATCTAGAAAGAGTATGGGAGAAAGAGGTTTGTTCTCATTTCCTTTGGGGGGCATTGATTTTGTCAAGCAACTCTCTTCTGATAACTCGTGTCTCTTATTGGCAAAATCTTACTGCTGTGTAACGTGCAGAAAAGCACACAGATCATAAGTGCACAGGTCAGTGACTTATCACAGGTTGAACACACCCACGGGACTAGTCTTTTTTCAAGAAATAGAAACTTCCAGCATCCCAAAAGTCCCCTCTTGGCATCTTCTCCAATCGCGTCTCCAAAGGTAACTGTTAGTTTTGCTTTTAATACTATATATAGTCTTGTATTATTAGAAGCACACAGTATGTGTTCTTTTGGTCTGGCTGTTTTTTTGTTTTGTTTTGTTTTGTTTGCTTTTGTTTTGGCTCAACATTTGTGAGATTCACCTATGTTGCATTTAGCAATAATATATTTATTTTCATTGCTGTGTAAGTTTTGCCTGGGTGTTATACATTTTACCAGTATTTTAAAATAACAAACTCTTGCTTTTTAAATATTCCGTTTTGAGTTTGTTTCTATTTTATTAATTTCTTCCCATTACTATTTGCTCATTTCTACTTTCGTTGAGTTTACTTGCTATTATTTTTCTAACTTCACAAGGTGATGCTCAAAAGACTGCTATGAGCCTGGGCTTTTTTTTTTTTTTTCTATTTTCATTTAATGTTCTAAGTCTTCCTTTAAACGTGGTTCTAATTGCAGGTTTTGATACATACTTTCATTTACATTCAGTTAAAATACTTTTCTAATTTTCACTTCATTTCTTTATAGACCCATGGTTTTTTGATGTTTTTTTTTTTGGCATAATGCTTCATTTCCATGTATTGGAGATTTTCTAATTATATTATTTGATTTCAAACAAGACAATTGTGGTCAGAAAAGTTACTCATTGTCGTTTAAAATCCTTGAAGTTTACTGCGGTTTACTTTATGCCCTTATTTGATCAATTATGGGAAATGTTCTACGTGCACTTGGATATAATGTGTTTTAGGTCAAATTGGTTAATTATATCATCCAGATTTTCTATAATGTCATGGATTTTCTGTCTACTTATTGCATCAGTTACTGAGATCGGTGTGATGTAATTTCTTTGTAAAACAGAGGACGTGTCTCTTTTTCATTTTACTTATGCCAATTTTTGCATTACCTATTCTCAGACCATGTTGTTAGTTTGTACGAAGCAAATTTAGAATTACTATATCTTCTTTTTAAAACACTTTTAAGTATTTATTTACTTTTGAGAGACAGCGAGAGACAGAGTGGGAACGGGGGGAGGGACAGAGAGAGAGGGAGACACAGAATACGAGGCAGACTCCAGGCTCTGAGCCATCAGCACAGAGCCTAATGCGGGGCTCAAACCCACAAACTGTGAGATTGTGACCTGAGCCCAACTTGTATTAAAGATAATAGCTTAACCGATTGAGCCACCCAGGTGCCCCTATAATTACTACATCTTCCTGGTGGATCTTCAGATTAGGTCAGCCTTTTTACTGCTATTAATATTGTATTTTTCTTTTTTTTTACTTTTGACATTTCCATATCTATAACCAGTCCCCTGTTGAAGATATTTGGGTTTCCTCTGAGTCCTCTGTGATTACACGGAGTGCTACAATTGATAGTTTTATGCTTACGTCATTTCTCATTTTTGTCCAGTACTTTGGGGACACCTACAAGTGGGATTTGGTTTCAAAAGACAAATTCAAGGATGATTTTGCTACATATTGCCACATTCCCATTTTGCCTACACATCAACATGCATGAGGGCCAACAGAGTGTTGCCAAGCTTTTGGATCTTTGCAAATCTGAGAGGAGAGAAATGATACCTTGGTGTAATTCTGATTCGCATTTCCCTTATTATGAGCAAGACTGAAAACCTTTTCCTATATCTAAAGGCTATTTAAATTTCTTTTTCTATAAACTCTCTGTGTATATCTTTCACTCATTTTTTTTTTCCTACGGGGTTACTGGTATTTTTCTTCTCAAATTTAAAAGCTCTGTATATATTAAAGATAATAGCCTGTTGTGGCAAAAGTTGTTAATTATTTCCCAGTTTACCACTTGTCTTTTTACTTCATTTGTGGGGTTTTGCTGTGTAACAGCTTCGTTTGCTTATTTTGTTTTGTATTTACAAAGTCAAGTTCATCTTTTTTTACAGCTGCTGAGTTTTATTCGTGGTTACAAAAGTGTTCCCACTGCCAGGTTGTGAAAGAATTCACCCACACTTTCTATTACCACTTATGGGGGCGGAGGGTGTTGGTTACTGGGTTGTTCTTTTTTTTTTTTTCACATGTAGTTACTTGACTCATTTCGAAATTTCCCTACTTTATGGTTTGAAGAATGGTTCCAATTTTACCTTTTTTCCATATGGTTATCCAAATGTCTCAAACATCACTTATTTAAAAGTCCTTTTCCACAACAAGGGTAGATGATATATAATCTGTAGATATATATATATATATATATATATATATATATATAATCTGTATATATATATATAAAATCTGTATATATATATAATCTGTATATATATATATATAATCTTATATATGTCTTATGCTTTTATATCTATTTCTATATTTGTACAATGTCTCATTGATTTATTTACTCGTGCGCCAACACAATCTTGATGATGGAGACTTTACAATGTATTTAGTATTTGGGCTATGACTATGGTCCACTGCACTCCTTTCTCAGAGATTTTCTGGGTATTTTTGCTACTTAGTTCTTCCAAAAACAAGGTAACGACCAGTCTTTCAGGTGTAGAAGAAAATTAGCTGTACATATATTAGGACTGCATTACCTTTTAAAATTAACTTAAGGAGAATTAACATGGCGTTGAATCTTTCTGTTCATAAACGTGACCTGTCTTTCCACTTGGTCAAGCCTGACTTTTGTCTTTGGAAAGTATTTTGTAATTTTCTCACGTTGGTTTTGTAAATTTCTCCTTCAGTTTATCCCTAGTAATTTTTCTTTCTTTATTGGTATTGTAAGTGTGGTCTCTCGTTTTTTGTTTTTTTTTTCCTACTAGGTGTTGTTTTCTATATGGAGGCTTCTGATTTCTGTGTTTAATATCATACTTGGCTACTTTACTAAATTTCCATTTCATGTTTTGTTTTCCATTTACTTTTTTCCCCCAGATATGTATGATATAATCTGCAAATAAAGATAAATTTACTTCTTCCTATCTTTAAATTTCTGTCACCCCTCTCCACCTGCCATGCTGGCTAATATCTCCAACACGCTGTTAAATTATAATGAAGATAATGAACCGTTTTGGCTTCTCTATAACTAGTGGGAATACCTCTATTTTTTCCCAGTAAGAAAGATGTTGGCTTTGTATATATATTTTTTCCATGTTAAAGAAGTATCAACTCCTATGTGACTGATTTTTATTTTTATTTTTTATTTTATGTATGTATTTATGCATTATGTATGCATGCATGTGTGTGTGTGTGTGTGTGTGCATGCGTGTGAGCAAAAAGGTGTTTTTATTAAAGCTCAGGGACAGGACCTGTAAGCAGAAAGAGCTGCCCCAGGACTGTGAGGAGTAGCTGATTATATAGTTGTTAGTTAGTCCGGGTTAGGGATAGCGTAAGTCTGAAGAATTGTGCATATTTAAAAAGCAAGGTCTCCAGGACGTTGGGAGGCTAGCTATGGTTAAGATAAGGTTGCTTTTTTGATTTTTAAGTCTGCTTTAACCTACCAGATTCTCAAAGAGGCATGCCTAAATTCTCCCACAGAGATTAAGGATTTACCCATTGATCCTTCCAGTTTTGTTAGTTTTTGCCTTGTATATTTTGACTGTTGAGCCTATACAAGTTTATAATTGTTATATTATTTGGGTGATGGTTCTTCCAGGCATTACACAGTGTCTTTTTTTTTATCCTTATTAGTGCTACCTTGCCTTCTACTTTGCATGATATTAAAATTGTTATAACAGGGGCACCTGGATGGCTCAGTCGGTTGAGCGTCCGATTTCGGCTCAGGTCGTGATTTCGTGGTTCACGAGTTGGAGCTCGGTATGGGGCTCTGTGCTGACAGCTCAGAGCCTGGAGCCTGCTTCAGATTCTGTGTCTCCCTCTCTCTCTCTGCCCCTCCCCTGCTTGCGCTGTCTCTCAAAAAATACAAAAATGAAACGTTAAAATGGTTATACCACACACTTTTGGGTTAGTTTTTACAGGACATATCTTTCACCATCCTTTTTTTTTTTTTTCCAGCACTGCAGTGTAGTGTCGTTCCAGAAGTCTCTTCTAAATAGCATATACATAGATTTTATTTTTATAATCCAATAGGACATCTCTAACTTTTTGCAGGTAATTTTGTATGTATTGGAAAAATTGATACATTTAGACTTATTTCTCCATCTTCTAATGAGTATAATGCTTTGCCACCTTTTATTTGCTTCTTATTGTTTTCTGCTTAATTTGCCATGTTTTTAGAGTACCCTTCCCCCCTTTTTTCCTGAATTAGAAACCATCAGTTGCATTTCTCTTTCTTCGTGTATTTACATTGACTTTTTAAAAAGTTTTATTTATTTATTTTGAGAGAGATCACGTGTGTGCATGCGGAAACATGTGTGCAAGCAGGGGGAAGAGCAGAGAGAGACAGAGAGAGAGAGACAGAGAGACAGAGAGAGAATCCCAAGCAGGCTCCGTGCTATGACAGCAGAGCCCTACACAGGGCTGTATCTCATGGCCCTGAGATCACGACCTGAGCTGACAGCAAGAGTTGGACACTTAACCGCCTGAGCCACCCAGGCACCCCTACACTGACATTTGTCATCAAAAATCGAACTGTAAATTTTCCTATAAAACTAAAAGCATTCAAAATAGACATAAATTCTCTCAGCAAACCAGAAAACAACTTTTGACTAAGTCGGAAGTTTTAAGTCCCCAGTCTGTTAAAATAGGGAAAAAATGGTTATTATGATGGTTTCCTTCCAATCAATAGTTAAGCAAATCCTTTAAGTGAATAAATTAATTACACTGGACAACATATGTATATCTTTTGGTGCTCCTGGCATTTCATGCGCTCGCTCTCTCTCTCTCTCTCTCTCTCTCTCTCTCTCTCTCTCAAAAGCCTCCTTTCTTACTGAAATGTCTTTTCCTCTTCTCCATCTTATATATGTCCCTTAAAACTCACCAGAGGACTGTCTCCTTCCCCTGGGTCCTAACTGCCCTCACTTGCAACCTCATGTAATACTCTGTTTCACTGGCTGTCTCTGCATGGTTCGCCCCCTCGGACAACAAGCTCCCAGGGGAAGGGTTCAGGGGATGCTCACCGCTATGTTCCAGTTACCAAACATTCATTCGTGCATTCAGAAAGTCATTCAACGGACAGTAATTAACTGTGCACAGGGGACAGTGCACAGGGGACAGTGCAAAGCAGGGGGCCGCGGGGTGCTCTCCAGTTCCCGGAGGCACTTCACGAAGCGGGGATGGTCGAGGACCAAGCGTATCACGTTTCCCGACCTTTCCTCTCCTAAGCGTCCCGCATTCAGGAGCTGATGCCGTCCTATACCCCGGTGTCCCAGCTGAGAACCGGGGGGTCGTACTGGAGCAGTCCGCCCCCCTCTCTCTCCTCCTCCTCTGCCTCCCCCTCGTCGTGCTCTCCTCTCTCCCCCTAAGACCACCAGCTGAGTCAGAAAGTCGTGCTGGTTCCACTTCCTTAGCATCTCCGTCACACTCCCCCGCCCGCATCTCTGCTGCCCTTCCTTCTCTGAGCTCGCCGGCACTCCGGGGTCTCCTCGGGGGCCTCCCGTTTTCTTTGCAACCACACCCCTCGTCCCCTCCCGGCCCAGGCTCACGAATTCCCGTGAAGTTTCACCAGCTCACGGCAACCCTTGCTGCCTCTTTGCCTGCGACGCCCGCCCTCTCCCTGGCTCTCCTCCGTCCCCGCCAACCCCCCAGGAGCCTGCTCCGATATCCAGACTCAGAAGCCTTTCTGTTCCCCCTGCTCTATGCCCCTCGGTGCCGTAAGCAGAGCTATTTCTTCATACACACACCGCCGCGTGTACTTTTTGGTTCTTGTGTCCCCCACTAGACTAGTCCCCTCTACGGGGCAACATGTCTGTATCCTCACAGGCTGGAGGCTGCTTCAGAGTCTGCGTCTCCCTCTCTATCTGCCCCTGCCCCACCCATACTCTGCCTCTCTCAAAAATAAACATTAAAGAAAATTTTTTTTAAGAACAGTATGCTTAGTTTGGTCTCTCTCACATGCATTCATTTCGCTTGTTTGTGCATAAAGAAATTCTAAAAGAATATACAAGAAACGAATATCATGGTCTCCAGGAAGGGGTGTGTGTGTGTGTGGGGGGGGGATTAAAACAACAGTGACGGGAAGAAGAGTTTTCATTCCACACCCTGCTACTCATTCTAAACATTGAAGGGGAACTAGTACATTTCTAGGAGATGGCATGCATTGGTACCATAATATGGGAGCAGTGTGTCTGTCAGTATCTAGAAACATAATAAATATACACGACCTTTCCCCCCACTAATGCTCCTCCTGGAAATTTACTTCCCAGAAAAAATTTACTTTATTTGCAAAATGATTTTTTTTTAACCACGAAAAAGAATTCCTCCTAAATGTAAAATTGGTAATGGTTGGACCAATCATTATACTCTACTGAATGGAACAGACAAATGAGAACAACAGGTATGGAAACACGCCTCCCGATATCATCCTCCCATCCAAGACTCTGGGGCTGGGGCACAGGAAATGCAAGATGGGCCCGGAGCATCTCATAGTGGGAGAAGAAAAGAATTGCTTAAAAACTAAAAATAAGTAAAAGGCTGGGGCATGTCCCGGGGAACACGGGAGCCAACCTTGAAGAGGCCACCAATGGCCAGAGCTACGACAATTTCGGCAACAAAGTAAACGATGAAGGGTTAGATTGTAACCCGAAGTGTAAGATAAGAATACTTACTGATATAAATAAGTGATTCCGTAAAGACATAGCTGAGAAGAAACAAACGTTGCTTACAGGACGCCAAATAATTTATGAAGAGACTACCCTCTCCACGAAAAGGAGCATATTTCCTTCACCTCTTTTTGAGTATGGGCCGCACCTAGTGGCTCATGTCCGCAGAACAGAGTCAGGAAAGGGGAAACAGTAACCTTACAGTGGAGAAACCTGGCTAGGGCTGCCTTACCCGAGTGACCAAGGGCACATCACCAGTAATATCACACGGACATCACGTATCCTCTGATAGTGATGGGATGAGAAGGGTACGTCACTTCTGTGGTGGTCTTTCCAAAAACATATAACCCCATTCTAATCACGAGGACGTATCAGACAAACCCACTTTAAGAGACATTCTACAAATACTTCAAACCAGGGCTCCCTCAAACTCTCAAGGTCACGACAAATAAGGAACCGCTAAGAAGCTGTCACAGGGACCAAGGAGTCATAACAAGAACATTCGATGTGGCTGTCCCGGGCTGGATCGTGAATTTACAAAGGATATAAATGGGAAAAACTGGTAAAAATCCGTACAAATTCTGGAGCTTGGCTAATCGTAAGGTACCAACGGCCATTTCTCAGTTCTGACACGCGGACACAGCGATGTAAGAAGATACGATGTTGGGAACACGTCGGGTGGCGGGCGTGCGCAAACTCTCTCGACTGCCTCTGCAAATTCTCTGCAATCAAAATAGATTCCGCACTGCAAAGTTTATCAAGAAAACTCTTGGCGACTCGGAAAAAGCTTACGATGCAATATTAAATGGAAGGGGATGACGGAGACGTATCTGCCCCGGGGGAAAAGGGAAGCGAAATGGAAAGACAAGAGAAAGTGGAAGTTGGCTCCCTCCTGCCCGTCCCACCTGCTCTCGGCCCCACACTTCCAACTGTGCTGACACAGCCATCCAAACACTCCTAGGAGTGTCTGCCCTTTCCCGTCCTGCCAGCCACCCCCCCACCCCCCCACCCCCCCCTCCGTTGGTATGGTTCCTTCCCTTTGTGCTGAATTCTCTCTGCCTCTGGGTATTCTTCACCCAAGCCACTTTGACTTTGCTCTAGGACAGGTCACGCCCTCCTTCCTAAGAGCTGGACAACACGGCTTGGCCCCTGCCTGCTTCCAGCAGAAACGAAGGCTTTAACTTGATTTGGTTTTCCTTGCAAACGTCTATGGCTGCTGTGTTCAAAGGCTTGCGAAGCAGCACAGCAGGTGCGAATACAATGGCCCAGGGCCGTGTAGGTCCGCTAAGGGCTCCGGGTGGATCCCCTTCCCACCCTCCCACTTCCCAAGGCCTGTGCACCTGCATAAGTGAGTCCCAGGCTGGTCGCCTTGAGCCCCGGGAATCCCAAAATGAGACCATGAGGAGGCGGCAGTGAGACCAAGGCCCATCAGAGCATCAGCTCAGTGGAGGGTGGGGGGGGGGGTGGTGTGGAGATTCCTGGATCTTCGTGCACCTGCCTGTGGAGAGGAACACCGTGCCTTAGGCCAGGATCCCTCTTTACCCTTCTTTCAAAGTCCCTGACGGCAGATCAGGTCTCCCCGAACGTGCCAGCTCACTGGTTCCCTCCCCAGCAAGCGCTGTCCTGAGAAGTCTATGTCTCACTTCTCCTTGTGAAACTTTCTCCAGCTCTAGAGATGCAGGATGTAGGAGAGACAGGATAGAAGATGGAGGGGACATTCCCGACCCCAGACATCAAGGCCATACTGGCAGTGTGGATAAGCAAGCTGGCACAACCAGACAAGGGGATAGTGTTCAGTGCTAAACCTGAACAATGTCATGAAGGCACGAAAAGACATGAGGAACCTTACCTGCGTGTTACTAAGAGAAAGAAGCCAGTCTCCAGGCTACACACCGAAGGACGCCACCCATACGACATTCTGGGGAAGGCGACGCTCTGGAGAAATGAAAACATCAGTGGGTGCCCGGGGCTGGGGGGCGCAGGGATGAACAAGTAGCACACAGACGACTCCCAGGGCAGTGAAAATACTCTGTATGCTACCATGATGGTGGACACATGTCATTACACATTTGCTCACACCCACAGAACGTACTATACCAAGAGTGAGCCGGAATGTGATTCGCGGGCTTTGGCACTAGCTGGGGACGCTCGTAGGACAGGCCCAGCACTCAGGTCCTGGACTCTGCCTCTCCTTCTGGGCCAGTTTGCTCAAATTTTCCTGATGCGTCAGGAGGATGTCATTAGAGCGGGGCAACTTCCATGAAACCTCTCTCAAAAAGTAGATGTGGCCCTAGTGAGACATTCACTCGGGATCAAAGTTGGGAGGAGGTAAAGGCAATAGAACAATGAATGAACCAAGAGACCTCAGCCAGGAACCACACCAGCACCTTCCAAACCTTCCAGCCTACGGACTGCGCAGCCCGGATCACGTTCTCCCCGTCTGTCCGCGGAGAAGGAAACCCCCAGGGGCCAGGATGCTTCTTCAACACACATTCTTTGCTCGGTGTGGGCGGGAAAGACAACCAGGTGTAACTCTGACGGGATACTTTCCTCTACATTCGTAAACTCGTAACAACGTTAGATGCGCACTACCGAGAGGTCATCGGAACTAATTCGTGGTAAAAGGTCAACTTGTTTCACTCGCTGACCCGTATGCTTCCCTTCAGGCAACATTATTACCGATCTTATCCTTCCTACACACGGCACCTTGGGCGTCCAGTGAAGACACTCGAGAGAGCAGTGATTAGACCACGGCTAAACTCAGGCCTCGGCGGGTAGTAGCAGGTTGAAGTCAAAAGCCTGTTGCAGTGAGCCGTGGATGGTCATTGCAACAGTCAAGCATCTAGGAAAGTGTCTTTTGATTCTTCCAGACGCTTTGCACCAGACTGCACTGGATTAGATGAAAGGCAGAAGCAGGCTTGCCTTGGCTTCTTACTTGCCAAGCGAATTTTCTCTGCCAGGCTCTCCTGTGAGAACTGCTTGTTGACTGGTCCAGCCCGGCCCTACCTGACGAACCCTGTGATTTTATTTACTTATTTTTTGCTCTTCTCATTTCCAACAGTTCATTTGATTTCCAATGGTTCCTGTCTTCGTTCATGCGGTTTTATTTTATTTTTATTTTTTTATTAAAAAAATTTTTTTAATGTTTATTTTTGAGAGAGAGAGAATGTGAGTGGGGGAGGAGCAGAGAGAGAGAGAGGGAGACACAGAATCTGAAGCAGGCTCCAGGCTCCGAGCTGTCAGCACAGAGCCCGATGCAGGGCTCGAACTCACGGACTGCGAGATCACGACCTGAGCCGAAGTCGGATGCTTAACCGACTGAGCCACCCAGGCGCTCCATGCAATTTTATCTTATTTTAGCCTTGGGTCCTATTTAATCTTTCCACTGCCGTTTCGTGTGCCTTTCTACTCATTTTCTCATGTGTCGAACCCACAACTTAGCTATTGTACTATCCCTATGAATCCTTCCGCCTCTCAGTTAATACATCTTCCAAAACCCCTCAGGTTATTTGATTAAGTAGTAAAACACGGAAACACACCTCCAATACCTAGAAACGATCGCACAAGTCACCTGTTAAACGTAAATACACCCATATGAGCCAGCGAGGTTTTCTCCTCGTCGCTACAGACTTGTTCCTTTGTGGGCCCGGGGGGTTGTGGGGTAATCTCCCTCCACAATTGAGCCATTTGCCCCTTTTGGGATTCCAGCACCAGCTTTTTAAAATTATTAAAGTGTATTATGAACTACATAACATAAACAGAAGAGTATAAGCATTTTGTATAAATCTCACAGGAGAAATTTCTTGTTACTCTTCTAGATCTTATACTGACTCTCTTATTTTTTTTATTTATGTTTATTTATTTTTGAGAGAGAGAAAGAGACAGAGCACGAGCGGGGGAGGGGCAGAGAGAGAGGGAGATGCAGAATCCAAAGCAGGCTCCAGGCTCTGAGCTGTCTGCACAGAGCTCGAACTCAGGAACCAGGAGATCATGACCTGAGCCGAAGCCAGATGCTTAACCGACTGAGCCACCCAGGGGTCCCTAAATTTTTTTAAATGTTTATTTATTTTTGAGAGAGAGAGAGAGAGAACACCTGCGAGCAGGGAAGAGGCAGAGGGAGAGAGGGAGACAGAGAATCCGAAGCAGGCTCCTTGCTGTCAGTGCAGAGCCGGACTCGAGGCTCAAACTCACGGACCACGAGATCTTGACCTGAGCCAAGTTCGACGCCCAACCAACTGAGCCACCCAGCCACCCCGAATTATCATTTTTTATTTAAAAGACTTGGGGAGTCAGGAAGAGAAAGACAAATACTGCTTGCTATCACTTATATGTGAAATTTAAAAAAATATTTTTTTTAAAGTCAAATTCACAGAAACAGAGGAGAATGGTGGATGCCAGCGGCTGGGGGTTGGGACAAGAGGGGACAGGTCGGTAAAGGGTACATGCTTTTGGTTATAACATGAGTAAGGGCTGAAGACCTGACAGAGAACGTGGTGACTAGAGTTGACGATATTGAATTGTGTCACTGAAATCTCCTAAGAGAGTAGAACTTAAGTGTTTGTACTAAGAACGAATAAATAAATAAAGGTAAGTATGTGAGGTGATGGATGTGTTCATCAACCCAATTGCAGAAAATCTTTCACAGTGTGTGTATATAAAATCATCACGGGTGCTTTAAATATATCACAATTATGCGGCTCCTGGGGGGCTCGCCCAGTTAAGAGTTGACTCTTGGTTTTGCCTCAGGTCATGATCTCATGGTTTCATGAGTTCAAGCCCCACATCAGGCTCTGTGCTGGTGGCATGGAGCCTGCTTGGGATCCTCTCTCCCTCTCTCTCTCTGCCCCTCCCCCACTCGCACTGTCTCTCTCTCTCTCCCTCTCTCAAATAAAATTCTAAGAAATTTAAATATATCATAATTTTATTTGTTAATTATACCTCAGTAAAACTGGAGAAAAAGATTCAGGGACCAAGTGATTTCGTGGGGGTTAGCGGCTTCCGTATTTTCTGACGGATCTTGTTACGCACAACGTGTTGACCGTTCTCGTTCACTTGTTTCCCAGATGTGGCATGCCGGCAATTTTTTTCTCCATGCCCAAACAATCCATTTCCATCGTAGAAAATGTAGGTTATTTGGGGTAAACACAAAAAGAAGAAGAAATACTATAAAATTCATCCAAAATTCTACCACCCAGAGATGTTGCCTTTGCCTACACAGGAAGGGGGCTACTGTGCTCACTCCTCCTTCTAAAGGACTCTCCCCTCTTGGGGCCCCTACTGCTAATGCTGCCGTAGCTGATTCCATGCAACCCCATTCCACACGTCACTCAGATTAGACCAAGGATGAGCACCCTATCGGCATTAGTCAGGGTTTAGTCAGGAAAACAGACACCACCCTGGGCCCTTCGCTCCAAATAAAGAAAATTGGTTAGGCAGGAAGTGGAAGAGCTGAGCGGCCAACCACAGGATGGTGAGGTTAGAAGCAGCCGGAAGACACTGCCTCCCCAGGGCTGAAGGGGCAGCATGAGAGGGGGGTTTTATCAGAGCACAGAAGTTGGGGCCAGCCAGGAGCCAGAACCAAGGAGGAGGATGTCCGGGGAGCCTGAAACGCACGGGAGGGTCTGTTTGGAGGGAGCAGGAGACTCACAGGAGTAGCCACAAAGACCTCACAGGAACACAGAAACAGGAGAATGATTCCAGTCTTTCCCTTTCTCCTACTCTCCAGTCATCCGCCATTGCCTTCTCTTGGCCAAACTCACCCACAGGTCTCAGGACTAAGGAACCTGGGATAGGACGGGGGAGGGGAGTGGGGAAAGGGACAGTGGGAGTGAGCACAGATAGACGATGATCCAGCAACTGTCAAAAGTAGCCAGTCAACTGGCTGGCCACACAACATCACCTGTTCCTACCACAGAGAGTTAAGCTGAATCTAGCCATGAGGAAATAATTATGCAAATCCAAAGTCGAAAGACGCTGTGCAAACAACTGGCCTAGGCTTTCCAAAAAAGTCAACGTCATAAAAGATGAAAGACAGCCAGGAAACTTGTCTAAATAAAAGTACATTGAGGAGACACGTGTGGAGACATAATTTCTACATGTCATCATAGTTTCAATAAGGGATTAAAAAATCATATATAAAAGACATTACTGGGGCAACCGCGGAAATATGAATGTGGGTAGTACGTTAGGTTACAATCGTATGTAACTGTTAAATCTCGTGAGTGTGATCATTTGACTGTGGTTATGTAAGAGAATGCCTTGTTCTTAGGAGATATATGCTAAAATATTCAAGGGTAAAATGTCATGATGTCTCCAACCAACTCCATACACATACTCATAGAAAGAGAAAGTATGATCAAGCAAATGGGGCAAATGTTAAGATTGGTGAATCCAGGTGCAGGGCGTATAGCCATTCAGTGTATTATTCTTGCCACTATTCTGAAGACTTAATGTTTTTCAAACTAAAACTTGAGGACAAAAATAGGTTGGCCTCTGACGTTTGACCACTCACATGGAACAAAAAGATGAACCGAACCAAGCAGTTCTTAGGCATTTGAGCCCCAAAACACAAAAAGTATTTGCTAGTTAGCAGGAAAGTTGGAGGTGACAGGAAATCATGAGTGAAGTTAAGGCAATAGCAAATGAAAATTATACGCGATCCAAAATTCTGGGGTAGGGGAAAAGATACGGCAAATTGTTTGCAAAAACAGCTGCCAAGTACTCTTCCCATCTATGGGAGAACATGCCGCTTCTCCCATCAAGAGGTGAAATCTGTTTCTCCTCCTCACCAAATGGACTTGCTTAGAACAAAATGCAGTGGCGGTGACATGGTGCCAGTTCTAGATCTAGTGCTTAAGGGGCCTGACAGCTCCTGATCTGCCTCTCTTGGAGCCCTGACCCACCATGTAAAGGAGCCTTGCTGCAAAGATTGACCTGGCCAACCCCTAGCTCTTCTGGACACCTTAGCTGAGGAGCCAGACATGTGAGTGAAGCTATCCACCTCCTCCAGCCCCAGTCACGCTGGCCCATCGACACTTCATGGAGCAGAGACGAGCCATTCCTGCCAATCCCTTCCCCAATTACAGCATCATGAGCCAATAAATAAATGGTGATTGTCGTTTTAAACCAATGAATTTTGGGGAGGTTTACTATACGGCCAATAGGAAATGCAGCAGACAGAGACCCAGAGATGCCTCTAGGGAGAGTCAAAACCTGCCTGAGTTTTATCGTTCCGGTCCATTCCACATGTTGGCTCAAAACAACCCCTTTCCTTTCTTGAGTTGAATTGAACAAGTCTGTTCCTTGCAACAAAGAGGCCAGATGCAAATGTTTTTCCCTGTCCTTTCATTTTCCAACGATTCTGGATGAACATCTCTTATTTCTGCTTTCCACGTTCCTTTCCCCTTTTATTGAGTAACAGCACCTGGTTTTTAAATGGTTTGTTGTGACATGCACCATGCAAATAGAAGAGGAAGTAAAATCACTTGTGCCATTTAAATATAATAATAGGGTAGACAGTCCTCGGGCCAGTTGGAGATATAAAGAATGGCCAGTCCTTCCAGAGCTCTGTTTACTCCTCCTCAAATAGTAGTCTCTTCTCTACCCCCAGCAGTAACCACTGTGATGGCTTTCGTGTTGACCATTCCCGTTTGCCCTCTTTAGCTTTCCACCTACACACGCATCCCTAAATGTTGCTAAGTTTTGAAAATCGGAGCAGCGAGCTGCAATCTGGGACTATAAGGAGAGGCTAAAACCACCACTGCTGGAGGAAGGCTGGGGGGAGAAGCTAAACTGAACAGTCTCCAGGCCGTTGTCTGACTTCGGCTTCCCTGAGCATTTACAAAAGCCTTTGATGGGAAAATCACTGAGTAAGGGATGAGTAACCTTGGGCATCAGGCTCAGCACAGCTGAGACGTGTGGCAGCACCATGGCATGGACCAGGTTTTAGGTATTTGGCCAGAGGGAGAGGCCGTTCTGTCTTTTCTGGTCGCCACGACTTCCCCTCCAGCATTTCCAGATGATATATGCAGCGCGTCAGGCAGCGGGGCATGCGGGAATGAGTAGGAACGTCACCAACATGTGGTCAAAATAAGGTGAGCATGGAGAAAACCTCGGGCTGGACTCTCTGGGCATTTCACCCTTGGTTTAAGGTTAGCGTGAAGGTAACAGGGTAACAATGGCGGCAGCCCTGGCTAGGTCTTTGCAGTCACGGTGCTTCAATCGGAACCGTTTCCTTCTGCATCTAGTGCATGGCTGTCCCCTGGACTCTCCCATCACCCTCACCCTGAGGATCCCCTCCACCTCTCCTCTGGGTCAGATTCCTATGTGAGCAGTCCCATGCCTTCCTCTTTCTTGGCTTCTCTTAAAGCCAAATCTGATTGCTCATCCTTTATATATGATTTTTATGTTTCTCTCCCTTCTCTCTCTCTCTCTGATTTTAAGATCTCTTTGTCCGGTGTTTCAAAATTTCATGATGATGTGTCTTGGTGGGTCTCTTTTCGTCCTTTTTTATGGGCATTTCAAAGACCCTTTCAATCTGGAACCTCAAGTCCTTCAGTTCCGGTAAATGCTTCTTTACTGTTTTACTGATGGCTGCCTCCCCTAAATGTTCTCTGTTCTCTCTTTCTAGAACTCGATTATTCAGATATTGAACCTCCCAGGCTTATCTTTTCTCTATTTTCCATCCCTTTGTCTTCTTCAGGAGTTTCCTCAAATTGATCTTCCAACTCTTACAGTACCTTTTTCGGTCTGTGCTCCTGCTTTAACCTTCAAGGGCTCTTTTTTAATTCTCTTGAAGGTATGATCACACCATCCCTCTTCTTATAACAAGAGTGCAACATATCCTTTTGCCTTTATGAGTGTATTAGTGATGGTTTTATAGAGTTTTCACAGGCCTGTATTCTGTGGGGTTCTTTTGTTTTGTTTTCGTTTGTTTTTGTTTTGGGCTCTGTCTCCAATGTCAGAAGGAGCATCTGATGCTTCTTGGGGGGAACCGCCTAATCCCACAGTCTCAATCCACATGAGTGGGTTCACCACTTGCGAATTCTTTCGTTTTGTATAATATAGTTAACCTGCCTGAACCTTAGTTTCTTCATCTGTAAAATGAGAATAGAATCCATTTCAGTCGGGTTGTCAAGAGGAGTGACTGAAATCAAATCAAGGACACGGGCTGTGAGTCTTTTTCAGATGTGGGGGGACAAAACTGCCCATGGTGACACATCTACCATAGAACTCGAACTCAGACTCCTCAGGCGACATGTAATTAGTACTCGATAAATTTTAGCTGCTATCATTATTACATAGTTCACGTGCGCCCCACACCATCTCTCAGCTGAAGAGAAGGCTCCGTGGCCCAGGCCTGGCCAAAGAGACTCAGCACTGGGATTTGGGCTGGAATGATTTGGAAGGAAAGACTCTCCTTTCTTTCTCCCCTAGGTTATTCGGTTAGTCAAACAAGATCCCAGAGCTGCCGGTAGGCCCTCTGTGATGGTTAATTTTACATGTCAACTTGACTGTGCCACAAGATGTGCTGGTTAAACATAATTTCTGGGTGTGTCTGCGAGGGTGTTTCCAGAAGAGATCAGCATTTGAATGGGCGGATTGAGCAAAGCAGATGGTCCTTCCCAGTGCAGATGGACCTCACCCAATCTGCTGAGGGCCTGAATAGAACAAAACAAGTGGAGAAAGGTTGGATTCACTCTGCCCAACTACTTAGGCTGGCACATTCATCTTCTGACCTCAGCACTCCTGGGTCTCAGCCCTTCAAACCCAGCCCGGAACCTACACCCTCGATTCTCTGGCTCTGAGGCCTTTCAACTACACCCCTGGGCTCGCTCTCCCGAGTCTCCCTGCCTCTATTTCCCTGGAGGACTCTAACACACCTTGTTTGACCACACTTGTGGAAAGTGGATCTGAAAGTAAAACCAACATAAAATAAAGCTGAACTAAGAGACGGACGCACATTCCTGGCAATGCCCCGTGAGCACATGGGTCCGGCTTGCCTGAAGGTATTGTCATGCTCCCTGACTTTCTAGGATTATGAATCAATACATTCCCCTTCTTTCTTTTAAGCCACTTTGAGTTGAGTTTTTGCAACAAAGAATCCCTTGTGATACAAAAAAAAAAAAAAAATTGGGAACATACTGTTTTAAACCTATGATTTCATTTAACATATCGTTATCATATTTTCCTATTATTCTTCAGCATAATTATATGTCTGAGATTCTAATTTCTCCTATCAAGCCCGTATTAGTGGGCAGATAAACTGTTATCAATTTTTCAATACCATAAACAAGAATGAAATGAGTATCTTCATAGCCAGATTTCTTAATGTCTTGTGTGAGACAGTAAGACTTTTGCCACACACAGTAAAAGTGAGAGGTGATGCCAATTGAGTCGCATGTCAGAAACATAGGAGAGTGCCTATTTCCTCTACCACTGCTTGCAACGGCTAATATCTTTCTTAAAATCTTTGCCAACTTCATCACATACACACAAAAGTGTGTCTCATTTTACTTTGTATTTCTTTACTGAGTCATCTACCATGCATAGATTTTTTCAGTATCGTGCTGGATTCTGTTAACACTTTATGTAGGAATCCCGCATCTGTATTCTGAAGCCGGTTCTTCCGGTAATCCTGTTTTCTCAGGTTTACCAGGCATTACTCTAACTTCGTAAAATAAACTAAGAAATGTAGAGGTTTGAAGATGGACCATTCTGAGTCTGAGTTCCATGATTAGATGGTCAATTTCATCTTCCTAAACCGAAAGAGAGCTACCCATTGGGAAGGGAGCCAATTAAGCTCCACAGAATCTGGAAAGGCTCAGCCCTTGGAGAGTCAAGAGATCACAAAAGCTGTGGTGAGACACAAGGCTAACACGAGGGGGTGCTTGTAAGTGTGGTGCTAAGGGATCAGATCACCAAGTGCCTTCCTATCCCACATACACAGGTTAGCATCCTTTCCCACTTCAAGATGAGAGGCTTACTTTTTGAAGAAGTGAGATACTCTGGGCTTGGGGTGACCAGGTAGGGTAGAGGGAGTGGGGTGACTTGTGGGACTCGAAGGGGTTCAGGACAATTCCCCCCAAAGGTGCCACTTTGGCACGTGGACTATTTTGAGCTGAAGCCAATGGAGACCCTGTGGGCTCAAGAGAAGCTTTAGCACTTCCCTTAACTACCTAGAAGAATCTCAATTGGGGGTCTTTCCCAGAATAAGAGTTATCACCAGAGATAAATTTTATCTGAATGGCTTATCCAATGGCAGAGAAGATATCTTGATTATCTTGGCATATGTACCCCATTTTACACATCTTTGAACCTCTTGTACGTGTGGGGTTCCCATACGTAGGAAATTAAATTTGATTTTCTCCAGTTCATCTGTCTTATGTCAATGTAATTCTTAGACCAGCTGGAAGAACCTTCGAAGGGTATGGGAAAAAATTTCCCCTCCAACAGCCTGAGAACCGGGAGATCGAGTGACACTTAACGCTGAATGATGGGGACCCCAGTCCTTCCCCAATCTGCTCCTATTTGCAAGTAGTTCACGCTTCCAAAGCAGGAGATAGGGCACTTCTCATCTGCAGAATTAAACTATTCCAGAGAAAAGGCCTCCTTGTTCTAATTACCACTTGGAGGTACACCCAAAGACAGAGCCCTTTCACCTTCCAGTTTCCCTGTGAGAGGCCCACACAGCTGGAAACCTCGCCTACGTATTCAGAGTTTCCAGTCGGCTTCGTAAGGCCAAGGAACACAAAACATTCGAAAGAACCACTAAAATGACAGAGAACAAAACAACAAAAACAAATGGAAGAATTTTTATTCTTTAATCATAACATTTTTATTATATATCGCATACATTTAAAAAAAAATTTTTTTTCAACGTTTATTTATTTTTGGGACACAGAGAGACAGAGCATGAACGGGGGAGGGGCAGAGAGAGAGGGAGACACAGAATCGGAAACAGGCTCCAGGCTCTGAGCCATCATCAGCCCAGAGCCCGACGCGGGGCTCGAACTCCCGGACCACGAGATCGTGACCTGGCTGAAGTCGGACGCTTAACCGACTGCGCCACCCAGGCGCCCCTATCGCATACATTTTTAAATAACATACATTTACTAAAATTTTTATAGTAACTTCACTGTAAGTTACTACAGTATAACACATCAAAAAAGAAAAGAGTGCACTGAAATAATTGGGGGAGGCGGGGGGCGCAGAATAAACCCTTTAGGATACGCTTCTCGACAGAGGTGAATACTTGGGTCCCTCTTCTGACGTTCCTCGATGAGAAGGGAGCTTAATTCCTGTAAGGTTCTGGGTCTCAGGGGCGACGGGATGCCGTATCTCGCTGGTGATTATGGGAAGAATAAAATGAGAATGCTCGACGCGACCTCTCCGTTCATCTTCTTCTTGGGAGCCAGTCTGCCTGCGGAGACCACGAGTGCTCGGCCACTGCCCTCCGAGCCTCCAGCCGTGACGGAGAGGGGCGGAGAGGGGCAGGGAGGCTCGGTCCGGGGCCGTGTTCTGATTACTTTGGGTTCACTGCACACCAGGTTAACTCAAAA
The DNA here is from genome assembly GCF_018350175.1 of Felis catus. NCBI lineage: Eukaryota > Metazoa > Chordata > Mammalia > Carnivora > Felidae > Felis > Felis catus. The sequence continues at coordinate 1,997,074 of NC_058381.1, forward strand.
CGTAAAGCCTTCGAACGTACATTTGATTTTGCTCACGGACTCTGTGCGTCTGGAATTCAGGTGGGGACACGGCAGAAAAGGCCCGTCTCCGCTCCGTGACCTCTGGGACCTCAGGTGGGAAGGCTCCGCAGTTGGATGACCCAACCGTTAGAGGCTGGCCTCACACGACGGTGCCTTCGCTCCCACGTCTGGCATTCGGCGACAGCCGTCTGCCGGGACCTTTGCTGGAGTTATTGACCGCAGCACCTCCGCACCGCCTCTCCCTACCGCCTGGGCTCAGACCTCTTACCCTGCAGCTCAGGGCTCCAGAAACGAGTGTTCGGCAAAGGGGGAAGCCGCGGCACCTTTTCCGACCTGGCCCCGGAACTCGCACTTCGTTTCCATCCCGCTCGACTGCTCACACGTGGCGTTACAAACCCACCCGGCTTCAGGTGAGGGGGAGACGCGAGCCCAGCCTTTCAATGGACGGAGTGTCAAAGGATTTGCGGACGCGTTCCGAAACCACCCGAGGGCACAATCTTCAAGCCCCTAAGATCTGATGCAAGGGACGAGACATCAAGAAACAGAGCAGTAAAACTGCAGTCAGGCTTACCCCAGCTTAACTCCAGGCAACCGTGGGCTGCAGTGGAGGGGAACTCAGCCGTCTCCCAAGGGAAAAACAAAGGGGGGGGCAGACTGTCCCAGCACCCCTCCCCCATCCTTCTGACACTCTCCTCTCGGCCCCCAAGAGGTAGTCCCTGCTTCTTTTAGGACTTTGCCCAAACCAAGGAAGCCTCTCTTCCTGAGTTGTACCTGCTTGGGGACAAAAAGGGACAGTTGCCAGTCAAGGCTCCTTTCTCTAACATTCTTCCCTTTATCATCGAGCCAAATCAGAGCTGAGAGATATTCAAACGAGGAGACAGCCACTATCCGTGTTGAGTTTTGACCTTCCCCAACCAAGATAACTCTCTTGTTTTTCAACCTTCAGGTATTCTGTACGGTCCCCTTTCTTGAAGATTGTTCTTTGGCTCAGGAGGAATGACAGACAGCGGTGATGGCCACCGGACTCCACTCCAAGTGTGAACTGTAACTGTTCTCTCACTGGAGACACCGCGGGGCAGGTTCGAGGGCAACTCCCTCTTATTCTTCAATAGCAGCGATAAAGCAGCAGCTTAGCCACACGGGATTTAGAGTCAAAGAGAGTTCCGGTAGGAATCCTGCCAACAGAGAAGGTCCTCCGCGGCGGCCACGTTTCTTTTCTGCAAAGAGGGCAGGACGCGGTGGTTTCTGGTTTCCTATGTACAGTCAGTCATCTCTCCATTTTAATCTCCGGGAGGGAAGAAAGAATTGTATGACTAATGTCAAGCAGTCTTCAGGGCTCATGAGGAAGGAAACCGTGTTCCCGGAAGGTCATGAGGTGGGACTGTTCTGAGTCCCGGTAACAGAAGCCCACGGAAGGCACCTTACATTTTAAGGGAAAGCGCACTGCCAGGGCCCTGGCGTTTCTCACGGAGCCCAAGGGCAGGCTCGGAAGAGGCTGGGCCTGGGACACAGGAAGTCCCCTTCACGTCCTCAGCCTGAGCCGGCGTCTCAGCCTTCCTTCCCAATTCCTGGAAATGACTGGCCAAACGTCAGCCAGGTGCTTGTCTCTGGACCAGTCAACTGCAGCCGGGACGGGGCGTGAACCTGGCTCCTCTCCTGGCCCACCTGTGTGGGTGAAGAGGCAGGGAGATTTCCAGAAACCCGGCGAGGAGGTCAAGGCAACAGATGATTCCTTTGGGTGACTCTGCCCCCAAGCCCCACAAAAATAAAACTTAGAGAAGGAAAAGTAAAAAAAAGTGGGGGAATGGGCAGACTTCTTGATTTGGACACTCCCCCTGGGGCGGGTGACGCCGGGTCACGCTCTAGGCGCGACCGGCATCCTATTTCTCCGTCTGGCCACCGGGCGCAGCCAGCGCCCCCAGGATTCTGTCGGGGGTCGTCTTCTCCTGGCATAGCCGTCCTTGCCGAGGCCTGTCTTTCCCCATGCCTTCCAACACCATCTGTGTGGGCAGCGGGCACCCATCTAGCCGGATGAAGGCCTGGAAGCCACCACCTGGGAATCCCTTCTTGAGAACGGATCCAGCCCCAAGCATCCTGGATGATTCAGATCGAAAGGCTTTGGAGTGGTAAATGAGGGGCGCCTGGGTCGCTCAGTCGGTTACACATCTGACCTCGGCTCGGGTCACGATCTCACAGCTCGTGGGTTCGAGCCCCGCGTCGGGCTCTGTGCGGACAACTCGGAGCCTGGAGCCTGCTTCGGATTCTGTGCCTCCCTGTCTCTCTCTGCCCCTCCCTCACTCGCACTCTGTCTCTCTCTCAAAAATAAAAATGAACATTAAAGAAACTTAGAGTGGTAAATGGACTGGATGCAGGTTGCGGTGGGCGAAGGAGGTCCAGTCGGGCGCCTGCAGCCGGACCCTAGGCAGCTCCAACTGGGTGAGGACTGTGGGGGTGCAGAGAAGACGGAGGACTCAGGAGACCTTTAACAGATAAGATTAGCAGGGCTTCGCGAAGGCACGAGGCAAGAGTAACTTCCGGATTCTGGCTTGCACAACTGAATGTCCGATGGGCGGGATCCACAGAGTAGGACGCTGGGATATCATGAGCCCGGGTTGGACGTGGTGAGGGTGAGGTGCTTGATACTGGAGTTGACAGACAGCAGGCAGTTGTGTGCGGGCGTCCTCGGGGAAGAGGCTGGGCTGCAGGTGTACGTGTGACCTACCCCCCCACCAAGCCTGTGCACTGCTCTTCCCCGACCGGAACTTGTGTCACAGCCTCTTGACCGTGCGAAACTCCTGCCAAACTCCAATGGCCTCCTCCAATCGGCTGGCCCGGCCACCGTAGGGAATGTTCTGAAATGGCACTCCCTAGGTTGAAACCTTTCATTGATTTCATGATGCAATTTCCCAGCAAGGCACACATACTGTGTTCCCCTGGCTACATCGGACTGTGGACACAACAGAGGGTCAGATAATAAATAGCCTGTCGATGGCATAAATGGGCAGGACTCAGTAGCACACAATCCTAAAATCTCTATTTTTAAAAAAATTTTTTTGGATCTTTATTTATTTCTGAGAGAGAGAGAGCAGAGGAGGAGCAGAGAGAGAGGGAGACACAGAATCCGAAGCAGGCTCTAGGCTCTGAGCTTTCAACACAGAGCCCAACGTGGGGCTCGAACCCACGAACCGTGAGATCATGACTTGAGCTGAAGTCAATGCTTAACCGACTGAGCCACCCAGGAGCCCCTTAAAATCTCTATTTTTAATTCTCCACTGTCCTCAAACCTGTGTGAGATCTCCCTTCTGTATGTCTGAATTATATTACAATCTGCAGCTTTCTTATAAATTTTTACTGAAATTGAAGATGCATACAGAAAAGTGCATGTATGTGTATACGCTCAGTGAATTTGCACAAACTGAAGAGATCTGCAGAATTAACCTCTAAGATCTTATAGCTTCCTGCGACACTTTGGCTGTCAGAACAATGATAATTTCAGATATTAAAAGGTCCAGTCTAAGGGCGCCTGGGTGACTTGGTCGGTTTATCATCTGACTTCAGCTCAGGTCACGATCTCATGGTTTGTGAGTTCGAGCCCCACCTCAGGCTCTGTGCTGATGGCTCAGAGCCTGGAGACTGCTTCGGATTCTTTGTCTCCCTCTCTCTCTCTGCCCCTCCCCTGCTTGTTCTCTGTCTCTCGCTCTCTCTCTGCCTCAAAAATAAGTGAACGTAAAAAAAAATTTTTTTAAAGGTCAAGTGTAATCTGTGATCAAATGCCCATTTTTTTTTTCATCCAATTCAAAGCTCTTTCCCTTCCCCCCCCAACTGAGCCTGACTTAGACTCAGAAACATGGCAAAGGGGAAAACGCAGGGAGTGGTCTGTCCATGTCTCCCCCCGTCCCTCTCCCAGAAGCAGATGAGCCAGAGGATGACAGAGAAAAGAGCAAGGCTCGGGCAGGCACCCCTCTGCGTGCCCCCAACCCCCAGACACCATCGCTCGAAGGGGCCCGAGAAGCTTCCACCGTGCTTCCTCCGCACCCCGTGAGCGGCATGGCACAGGCTCATTTCTGCTTCTCAAGCAAGAAGGAGAGGCTGGAGCCTCCGTCTGGAGACGCACCCCAGGTCTCTACAGATGATTCAATACCACCAACGCTTAGCTACACGGGGCCACCACCTCCTTTTTTGTTAAAAATTTTTTTTAACATTTATTCATTTTTGAGAGTGAGAGAGACAGAGCATGAGCAGGGGAGGGGCAGAGAGAGAGGGAGACACAGAATCGGAAGCAGGCTCCAGGCTCCGAGCACAGAGCCCGACACGGGGCTCGAACTCACAGACCGCGAGATCATGACCTGAGCCGAAGTCGGACGTTCAACCGACTGAGCCACCCAGGTGACACGGGGCCACCACCTCCTTAAAGAAATGACTGCACAGTCTCTTCCTGGTTGATCCTTCCCTTCTGTTAAATGTATATCAGAATAGAATAAAATCGATACGTGCAAAAGAAACGACAGAACTAGAAAATCACCACTTTGTAATCCCTAATGAAGTTATAGCTCTACAGCTCGGAAAGTCACCAGGTGAGGGGCCGACGGGGCGCGCTCCGATGAAGGGATCCAGCTGAGACATGAACGCAGTGATGAATTTCAGCACCGCCAGAAGTGATTCGACCAAATACTACGTTCCTTCTGATGTGATGTGATAGGAAACCCACGGCACTGTCTGTAAGTATTCTCATCAAAAGAGAAAAAAAGAAAACTGGACCCAAATCTAATCAAACCTCTAGATCTCCTACCAGCTCACAGAAAGCAGGGGAAAGACAGAAACATGCTAAGCCACATTGCGAGAACGCTGTCGGTCAAACCCAGCAGGTGAGATAGTCTACAGAGCAAGTGACTCAATTTTCCAACAAATACAATGGCACAGAAGGGGTGACTTAAGAGGGACAGTGCTGCAGAGTTTTTGGTGGGGTGGGGGTGGGGTGAATAAATTGCTCTGTGTCCCGATTGGGGTACGAGTTACATGAATCTACACAAAGGTTAACATAGAATCGTAGGGGCGCCTGGGTGGCTCAGTCGCTTGAGCGTCTGACTCTTGATTTCGGCTCAGGTCATGATCCCAGGGTCATGGGTTCAAGCCTGCTTGGGATTCTCTCCCTCACTCTCTGCCCTTCCCCTGCTCGCACTCTAAATAAATAAATAAATAGTTTAGAAAATGATTTAAAAAGATAGAACTGCACACCAAAAAGTGAGTTTTACCATACGATAATTTAAAAATACAAAAACTTCCAGGGACATGAGAGGTTACAAGGGTCTATGGAGACCAGCTAGAGGTGAGTAGGAGAGACAGGTCAACCAAATACTATGGCGGCCCTTGCCTGAACCTGGATTCAAAGAAACCAACCTTTAAAAAGACATTTTTAAAACACCGGGAGAAATGTGGGTGCGCACTGACCGTGAGAGAGTATGACGCTATCTCATAGCACAACGTGAGAAATGATGGTGTGATAACATGGCAGCTGTTTTCTAAAATCCTCATCAGTAAGAGAGACACAGGAAACTATTTACAGGGGAAATGATATGGTGTCTGGGATGTGCCTCAAAATACTCAGAAAAAAATACCTGTGATATAGTCAATGGATAGTGGATGACAGAGTTAAGAGAGGGGTTTTGTCTCTCTCTTCGCTCCGTGCCCTCGAGATCTGGGAATCCACAGAGCGGACACTCAGTCAACATTAGGGGAACGGAGAAATGGCCCAGCAGACACGGTCACTCACGTCACTGCCTGTCCCCCACGGTGCCACCACACATATCTTTCCTGACACTTCTACTCTTAGCTCTTCTGATATATACGCTCTCCCACTGCTTGTGGGTCAACCCAAGTCTAAAGTCATGTTCAGATAGAAGAAAAAAGAAAACCCTCACCGTCTTCATCGGTATCATCCCCTCCCAAAGTTCAATGAGCAGGTTCAACACGGGTTGTGCCTTTTCTTGTATGGCTTTCACTACACGGAGGAGTTCATGGTAATGTGGCCCCTGCCTTCCCTTCCAACGGCACCCCCATGGCACCCTCCGACCGTCTTCCCCCATGAATTCTACACTGCGGCCCCACAGACCATTTACTGTGTACCACAAGCACATCAGGTCATCAGTTCTCTGCCTTGGACTTGGACTTGGACTTGGAATTCCCTCTGCCAAGGATGCTCCTTTCTCCTTATACAGCTGGCGAGCTATGTTCATTCTTCAAGAGTCAACCCAAATATAAACTCCCCTCTGGAGACTTCCCTGACCCCTCTGTCTCTGTGCTTCTAGACCTCAGTTAGAATTCTTATGCATTTTATTTTTGTGGTCACTACACAGCTGCTCCTGGTAGACGACGGGTCGTAACAATAATAGGAGCATCAGGCACTTCTCTACCACCTACGGCCACTATTCACTCATTTCACATATACTGACTTTTATTTTATTTTATTTATTTATTTTTTAACGTTTATTTATTTTTGAAACAGAGAGAGACAGAGCATGAACGGGGGAGGGGCAGAGAGAGAGAGAGAGAGAGACAGAATCGGAAGCAGGCTCCAGGCTCCGAGCCATCAGCCCAGAGCCCGACGCGGGGCTCGAACTCACATACCGCGAGATCGTGACCTGAGCTGAAGTCAGACGCTCAACCGACTGAGCCACCCAGGTGCCCCTATACTGACTTTTAATCCCCACCCCCAATCATAGTGTAGGCGCTGTTATCTTTGCAATTTTACAAGGGAAGAAAGTAAAGCACAAAGGAGATGATATAAGTTTCCTAAAGTCCCATGTCTAGTAACGCTGGGGCAAATGCTGGTGGTCTGGCCCAACAGTCCACGCTCTTTATTTTTAACTGTCCTGAGACTGCTCTTTTTTTTTTTTATGTTTATTTTTGAGAGAGAGAGAGTGAGCATGAGTGGGGGAAGGGGCAGAGAGAGAGGGAGACACAGAATCCGAAGCGGGCTCCAGGCCCTGAGCTGGCAGCACAGAGCCCGACACGGGGCTCAAACCCATGGACCGCGAGATCACGACCTGAGCCGAAGCTGGTCAGACATTTAACTGACTGAGCCACTCACGCGCCCTTGAAACTATAATACTTTTATACAAAAACACAAGACATTTTTTTAAACTTTGGTTTGGGTGAAGTTTTCATAGGACAAAAAAGTATCAGCTACCAAAGGAAAAAAAATTGCTAAACCAGACTTCATCAAAATTAGAAACTTGCCCTCTTCAAAAGACCCTGTTAAGACCATGAAAAGCCAAGCCACAGGCTGGGAGCAAATATTTGTAAGGCATATATCTAATAAAAGAATTGCATCCAGAACATAAAGAACTTTTACAACTCCATAACAAGAAGACAAACAACTCAATAAAACAAAATGGGCCGAAGATTTTAACAGACATATTCCCAAAGAAGATCTGCGAACGGCCAATGAGCACATGAGAAGATTTGCATCATCGTCAGTCACCAGGGGAATGCAAATTAAAACCAGAAGGCCTAAAATTTAAAAGACTGTCAATACCAACTGGAGGCTGGCGGGTGGGAAAGTAACATGGCACAACTGCTTTGGAAAACAGTTGGACAGTTTCTTGTAAAGTTAAACATACAATTACCGTATGACTCAGCAATTCTGCCCTGAGGTGTTTATCCCGAGAAATGAAAACATATGTCCACACAAAGACCTGGCGATGTATGTTAACAGAAGCAGTAAATCACGTTCAAAGCAGCACTATCCATAAAACCAAAAACTAGAAACAATCTGAGTTGCATCAACAGGTTATTAGATAAACAGATTGTGGGTATTTCTAGACAATGGAACATTGCTCAGCAAAAAATCAAGCGATGAACTGAAGATGAATAGATTACACTTCCCACTAAGTACAGCTAAACACTGAGAACGTTACACAGAAGACAAACATAAGAAGACTGTAAAAGGTACAGGTAAGAAGTCAGACTGGCTAGGGACCTTGGGACCTCAGAAATGACAGGGTGGTGAGTTCCGGGGGGTTTTGCCTCACGTATCTGGGTCGGATGCCGGAGGGGATGCCAACCTGGGAACACCAACAGGTACAAACAAACAAACAAACAAACATCCCAAGAAATTTCTCTGGTCAAAGGAAGAAGAAGGGGGGGGGGGGGGGGAAGGGGAAGGGGAAGAAGGAGAAGGAAAAGGAGAAGGAGAGGAGGAGGAGGAGGAGGAGGAGAAGAAAAAGTCTTGCTAGTTTGAAAGACCTTTAGACACAATTGCTCTCTGCCCGCCAAACACCATGGAAAGAACCAGAACCCCATCCACACCTGCATCAGCAAATGCTGAATGGACAGCCTGGACCTCTGCTCTTCTCTGCTATAACAAGGTACCTCTAATGTCCCCTGCTGGTGTGCCATCAGAAAAAAATGGGCAGAGAGGTGGGACTTTTATCGCCACTTGGTGTTGATGAGGCCACCCTTCCAAGATGTCAGGGGAGACCACGTGGGGATCCTAGACCTCCATCTGCACCTGGTGGTCGTAGGGTGCCACTCCCCACCTCACTCCCCAAGTCAGAAGGGGCCAACTGGATTGGCAGGGTGGATTAAAACCCATGCCACAACAGCATTACGTTGAGTGAAAAACAGCCAATCTCAAAAGGTCATACATTGTATGATTCCATTTAAATGTTTTAAATGTTTATCCATTTATTTTTGAGAGAGAGAGAATGCAAGCGTGGGAGGGACGGACAGAGAGGGAGACACAGAATCAGAAGCAGGCTCCAGGCTCCGAGCTGTCCGCACAGAACCCGACGCGGGGCTTGAACTCACGAACTATGAGATCATGACCTGAGTCTGGAACCCACGAACTGTGAGATCGTGACCTGAGCCGAAGTCGGATGCTTAACCGACTGAGCCACCCAGGTGCCCCTGTATGATTCCATTTACAGAACATTCTAGAAATGACACAGTTATAGAGATGGTGAACAGATTAGCAGTTGCCAGAGGTTAGGGATGGTGAGGGGGGAGGGAGAGGGTGAAAGCAGGGAGAGCTCTGGGGCTATGGAAGAGCCCTGCAGCTTACCTGCATTGGTGGCCACAGAAATCTACGTGTGTGACAGGGTGGCACAGAACTACAAACACCCATTGTACCAGGGTCGATTTTGAAACTGTCCTACAGTTAACCTTAGTGTGTAATGTGTACATGGGACCTCTTTGTCCTATCTTTGCAGTTTCTTGTGAATCCATGAATATTTCAAAATAAAAAGTCTTTTTAAAGAAATGAACTGATACCCAGAATACAGTGGACAAATCACTCAGACGTTATGCTGGGTGAATACGAGAGTACATGATATCTGATTCCACTTACGCATAACCCTGGATAACACGAATCTAATCTATGGTGACAGGAAGCAAATCAGTTGTTGCCTAGGGTCAGGGAGGGTGACTGGCATGAGGCACAAAGAAACATTTTGGGGTAATGAAAATATTCCATATATTTATGTGGTCGTAGATATAAAGGTGTATAAATCTGTCAAAACTCATGGGCACGTACCATAAATGCATTTTATCGTACACAGACTATACCTCACCAAAGCTGATTTAAAATTACTTTACAATAGGGGCACCTGGGTGGCTCAGTGGTTAAGCATCCGACCTTGGCTTGGTCATGATCTCACGGTTCATGGGTTCGAGCCCCGCGTCGGGCTCTGTGCTGACAGTTCAGAGCCCAGAGCCTGCTTTGGATTCTCTCTCTCTCTCTCTCTCTCTCTCTCTCTCTCTCTCTCTGCCTCTCCTCTGCTTGCGTCCTCTGCCTCTCTCTGTCTCTCAAAAATAAATATTAAAAAAATTTTTTTCAGGGGCGCCTGGGTGACTCCGTCGGCTAAGCATCCAACTTTGGCTCAGGTCATGATCTCACGGTTCATTGGCTCAAGCCCCGCGTCGGGCTCTGTGCTGACAGCTCGGAGCCTGGAGCCTGCTTCGGATTCTGTGTGTGTGTGTCTCTCTCTCTCTCCCCCTCCCCCACTCACACTCTGTCTCTGTCTGTCTCTCTCTCAAAAATAAACATTAAAAAATAAAATAAAATAAAATAAAATAAAATAAAATAAAATAAAATAACTTCACAATAAAACAAAAAAAAATCAGCAAGTCACCTAATTTCACGAAAAAGAAAAAAGATATTTAATTGTACCTTTTTGTTAGAAAATATGGCATGCCCGGCCATCCATAAAATGGCTGAGAAAGTCCAATCCAACTGTAATACCCCCACGTGTACACAAAAGCCTTGCTGACATACTTTGTCTGCAGGTACCCCCCAAAGTAACGCTCATGAACTGCATACCCTCCTGCTATCCTCAAAGCCTGACACGTAGAAGCTTAAAGGTCTACAGGTGTTGATCGACAACTTCACAGACCACGTACAAGTGCATCCCACCGGCAGCCAAAAGGTGACCACACTGCAAATATGAGGGCAAAACGATTCTTCAGTATGAAGGTTTCTTGATATAATCCACTCAGATTACAAGAGACTGAGATCCTGCTACTGCTCAAAATACTCTACTTGGCCAGTATACAAAAGTACAGGGTCACCACCGAATAACTCCGAAGGAAACTCCCGACCTAAGGATCTTCAAACAAGTTTCAAACTACTGCTGACAGGGTCTCTGCGCTGTTTTTGTAATTTTTCTGTAAACCGGAAACTATTTTCAAATGAAAAGTCTATGAGAATAAAAACAAAAACTCTTCCTTTGTAGATGAATCACTGAATTATTATTATTTTTTTTAAACGTTGGGGACACACTGTGACCTGAGCAGGAGTTGTGACGTTTCTGGGACACACATCAGTGAAACCGTAAGGAAGGTCAGTGGCTCCACCTGCCAGTTTTTGGTGCTAGGTATACACCCCATTGCTCACAGATGAATGCGTTAGAGTGGATTTGTGGGAGGGGGGTTTGGAAAATTGTACCCGAAACACCCCCCCCAAAAAAATATTGGTTAACTACTGCCAGTGCTCACAAAAACACTTCCGGATGCCAGACACAATGGAAAAGCTATCAAATGTTACTATAAAATTAACATAAACTAGTTGGCCAGTAGACAGGTGCTGTCTGGTGATGTGATTGTCTGTGAACAAATACGAACAGAACTGGAGAGGTCAGATCAAGGTGACCTACTTTGAAGTACCTCTTGGGGAGCCTGGGTGGCTCAGTCGGTTAAGCGTCCGACTTCGGCTCAGGTCACGATCTCGCGGTATGTGAGTTCGAGCCCCGCGTCGGGCTCTGTGCTGACTGCTCAGAGCCTGGAGCCTGATTCCGATTCTGTGTCTCCCTCTCTCTCTGACCCTCCCCCATTCACGCTCTGTCTCTCTCTGTCTCAAAAATAAATAAATGTTAAAAAAAAAAATTAAAAAAAAAAATAAAGTACCTCTTCTAGGAGAGCTGATGGACAGAACTGTCTTTCCACCCCTCTGAAGCTCGAGGGCAGGCACCAGGACAAAAGTCAACTCCCCAGAAAACAATTCTTCAGAAAAAAAAGAGGATCTCTACTTCAGACTACATATCGGGGGGGCGGGGGGAGGAAACATTAAGTAGTGAGTCAACGTGAAAATGTAAGGTCGATCGCTGGGCAAACAGTTTTCCCAGACCCAAACGCAAGTGCCCCTGAAATTACCTGACTCACCTAGAGAGGTTCTAGAAATGTGAAAAAAAGCCAGGGGATGCCAAGTTCCTGGCCCTGAGAGCAGTACCCAGCAATTATGAGAAGAGAGCCATCTGGAAAAGGACCCCAGGAAGACAGGAAGAAATTCACTCCACATCCACACTCAGGTCCTGGGCTGTCCGGGGAGAACGCTGGGTCACCGTTTCAAGGTACTATTTCTTGGGCCCAGACCACAGGGGCCCCCACGCCCCAGCCTAGAGACTGTGCCACTCAGTGCCTGCCACTGGCGTTATCCAGGATCCTTTGTTCACATGTAACAGAAAGTCAATTCAAAGTGGCTTTTAAACAAGAAAAGACATTTATTGGTTCCTATAATTCAAAAAGCCAGAAGTAGTCTGACCTCAGATGTGGCTGGATCAAAGTGTTCAAACGATCTCATCAGGATTCAGTCTCTCTCGTCCGTGACCCAGCTTTGCTTTCCTCTATGTCGGCCTTATTCTCTGACAGGCAGGCTTTCTCCAAGTGGAGGGCGCTGAAGTCAACACGCCTATAGCCTACAAGCTTGGTGGCCACCGTGGAAACACAAAGCCTCTATTCTTTCTAGTTCCATCCAAGCCTCAGAAGGAAGCCTCATTGGTGCTGATTAGCCCATCCTGGGCCATGTGTCCACCTCTCGGCCAATCACTGTCCCGGGAGACAGGACACTATCATTGACCGGTGTTCAATAGATCGGTTACCAGTAGATAAGGAGCATAATCATTAAACACCCTGGGATCCACCAGCAATCCATATTCCAGTAAAAGCAACAACGGTCAGAAAACAAAACAAAAGAAAAACCAAAAAACAAAAGACACGACACAGGAATCTCTTACAGACTGAGCAGGTTTTCAGATTTGTTCTCGAGAAAAGAGCGACAAGTACTGACACATTAAACTTAATAAGCTTCCTCGAGGAGTCTGGAATTATAATGAGTTCATACACGTGAAAAGCACTTAGATGAATGTCTGGCCCAAAGTAAGTAGTACAGAACTGTTAACTAACATCACAGAAGCACCCTAGAGAAGGAAAAACAACATATCCTAACAGGCCAGGGTGGGGTAAAGAATCGTTTAATCTGAATATTTAAAGGAATGTAACCCAATTTTGTAACAAACTGGTGAAGCAGGATATATTGGTTAAACTACTTTTGCTTCTTTGATTCATAGTTTGAGAATCGCAAGACTGTTTCAAAATATCTTTCCAGTCCCCAATACGAGGAGATTTGGTAAGAAATAAATACCCAATGCTGATTACAAGATGGCGCACAGATAGAAACTGGAGTCTACTTTCCACACCAAATTCTAACCATAAACATGATAGGAAATATATTACAGATGCTCCAAGATCAGAAAGTGAATGGCTCATGGGAAAGAGAGGGAGAACTAGACAGAAGTCCTACTAGGCTGAAAGGGAATGCCAGCCTGGAACATCAGCAGGAATACAGAGAGAGGAATATACTCTTTTCTCCCAGCAGGAAACAAGAACAGTGCCCTGAGGTGTGGGAGCCACGTGGAAGCCATCCTTATGGAATATGGAGCAATCACACTCTGTGCCTCACCAGAAGCACACCCGTCCACTTCCAACTTTCAGTGGAAACAAATACAGAGTACAACCCTGACAGTGACACCAGCCCCTCTCCCCAGCTGGGCTGTGAAAACTAAGACGGCCACTATCTAATAGATAATATCAGCTATGGAGAGGAACACACAAAGAAAGAATTAGCAGGCAGTTGAGGAGTTTCTAACCTCAGAAGAGAGGCACACGTTCAAACACTGGGAGAACTTAAACCCAAGGAAATGGCATTAATAAGGTATTAGAATAGGACTTCAAATAGGGATAAACAGTATCTTCGGAGAGATAAGGGTAGGTAATCATGAAACAGGAACTGGGAGTTTCTAAGTGAAGCAATTAGAGAAGTAGGGAATAAGACAAGTGCTGTTGTTGAGATTACAACTCAGTGGCAGAACAGACACAGCTAAAGAGCGAATTGGTGAGTTGGAAGACTCAGCCAAGGAATTCTCTCAAAGTACAAAACACAGAAATATCATTTTTGTTATAAAGTGAGGAAGAAATGTTGAGGGACATGGAGAATAAATCCAGAAGTTCTAACATCCATCCAAAAGCTCAAGAAGGAAAGACGAGGGAAAAAAATGGAAGAGCGGCACTATTTAAGGAAAAAAATCTTCTTTTAAGTAATGATGAAGGGCTGGAGTTCTTCCTCTCCTCTGCTCTCATTCCTTTCTCCACTGAAATGTCAGTTAAGGGACTTTTTAAAAAAGCATAATGACAAAAGGAATTGGAGATTGTTGGTTCACAATCTGGCCCTGTATGCAGAGAGCAAGGAGAGCTCGAAGTAAGTGGCAGATCACTCTAGATTGGTAGGCGGCAGTTTTAATAATCAACTAACTTACAAGGCTTGTCTTGGGTGGCTGCAGAACAAGCAGATTACACCTGCCTGCCATATCTTAAAACTGTGTAAAGAAGCCATAAATGGGTTCGGTCACATGAACCATCCAGATGGTCTAAACGACACACTGTTCTCTGAAGGCTGTGTCCTTGAAAGTGGCTCCCACTGTAGGGGTGGTGGGGAGAGCATACATTCCAAGCATAGGGAAGGGCAAGGAGCCCCCAATATCCTGAGCCCAACTCTCACATGAACTGTGATCACATCTTCTCAATGACCTCTCCCAAGAGAGATGGTGCAAGGGTAGATAAGAGATGACATCTACAGTTTGGAAGGCGAAAGCACATGGACAAGTGGTAATTAATGTAGCAGACCAGAGAAAGTTAAAAGTCCAATGCCCACAGGGTGTGGGTGGGCCAATCAACACAGATCCCCCAGAAAGTGTCAGGAACTGGAATACTGATGATGATTGCAGTTAGGGCTACAGGTGAGACTGAGCACAGTAGAACTGGTTGAAATTTGGAATGAAAAGGAAGCAAATGGCCCCCATATTCCTTTATCAACCCATTCGGGCAATTCTTCCTCCTCTTCCCCAGGAGAAGACTAAAAGTTTATCCTCTGACTGAGCAAGGGAACTCTGGACCTGGGACATCAGGTGGACGTGTCCTAGTGAAAACAGAAAATCTAAGTGAAAGCCAACATGCCAAATGGTGCATCCTCAGTCCTCTTTCTCCAAATGCTGCCAAGAATGTCAGTGGCCAGGCTTACATACCCCAAACAGGAAATTGGAATGTTGGGTCTCTGGAGAGACCAAGCATCCCACTAGAAAATGCCTAAAGATACTGATACTGGAGGTCCCACACCAATGGCCAGGTCTCTGCTCATTCCTTTGAAAGCCCCACTAACAGGCACAATCCTTTTTTAGTGCCTCAGTCTTAAATATGAAGAGAAGGCCAAGGATCACCAGACATTTAAAAAGAGAAAGGGACTCAAAAAAAAAACAGGAATAGTGCAGTAGAAATTTTTTTCAACCATAATTATCGTGTTCAGAAATATTAGAGATTTAGCATCCTTGAAACAAGAGCAAGGTGGGTTTTTTTTTAAGTTTTTATTTAAATTCCAGTTAGTTAACATACAGTGTAATATTAGTTCCAGGTGCAAACTTCCATACAATACCTGGTGCTCATCACAACAAGCTCACTCCTTAATCCCCATCACCTACTTCACCCATCCCCCCACCCACCTCCTTTCTGGTAACCATCAGTTTGTTCTGTATAGTTAAGAGCCTGTTTCTTGGTTTCTCTCTCTTTTTTTCCCCTTGCTCATTTGCTTTATTTCTTAAATTCCACATCTAAGTGAAATCATGGTATTTGTCTCTCTCTGACTTCTTTCACTTAGCATAATACTCTCCAGCTCCATCCATGTTGTTGCAAGATTTCACTCTTTTTTTTTTGGCTGAATAACATTCTTGTGTGTGTGTGTGTGTGTGTGTGTGTGTGTGTGTGTGTGTGTGTGTGTATGTGTATGCATATGTGTGTGTGCATGCATGTGCTTATGTGTATACACACACACACATACACACACCACATCTTTACCCATTTATCAGTTGATGAACATTTGAGCTGTTTCCATAGTTTGACAATTGTAGATAGTGCTGCTATAAACATCAGTATGCATGTATCCCTTGGAATTAGTATCTTTGTATTCTTTGGGTAAATACCTAGTAGTGCAATTACTGAATCCTAAGGTAGTTCTATTTTTAACTCTTTGTGGAACCTCCATACTGTTTTCCAGAGTGGCTGCACCAGTTTGCATTCCCACCAACAGTGCAGAAGGGTTCCCCTTTCTCCACACCCTTGCCAACACCTGTTGTTTCTTGTGTTGTTGATATTAGCCACTCTGACAGATGTGAGGTGATATTTCATCATAGTTTTGATTTGCATTTCCTTGATGATGAGTGATGATGGGCATCTTTTCATGTGTCTGTTGGCCATCTACATGTCTTTAGGAAAATGCCTATTCATGTCTTCTGCCCATCTTTTAATTGGATTATCCACCTTTTGGTGTTGTTTTATAAGTTCTTTATCGATTTCTTTATCAGATATGTCACTTGCGAATATCTTCTCCCATTCCCTTGGTTGCCTGTTAGTTTTGTCTTTCCTTTGCCATGCAGCCTTTTATTTTGATGCAGTGCCAATAGTTTATTTTTGCTTTTGTGTCCCTTGCCTCAGGAGACATACCTAGAAAGAAGTTGCTACAGCCAATATCAACGAAGTTACTGCCTATGTTCTCCTCTAGGATTTTTATGGTTTCAGGTCTCACATTTAGGTCTTTAATCCATTTTTAATTTATTTTTGTGTGTGGTGTAAGGAAGGGGTCCAGTTTCATTCTTCTGCGTGTTGCTATCCAATTTTCCCAACATTGTTTGTTGAAGAGACAGTCTTTTTCCCATTGGATATTCTTTCCTGCTCTGTCAAAGACTAATTGGCCACATAGCCGTGGGTTCATTTCTGGGCTTTTTATTCTGTTCCATTGATCTGTGTGTCTATTTTTATGCCAGCACCATACTGTTTTGATTACTACAGCGTTGTAATATATCTTAAAGTCTAAAATTATGATGCCTCGAGCTTTGCTTTGCTTTTTCAAGGTTGCTTGGGCTATTCGGGGTCTTCTGTGGTTCCATACAAATTTTAGGATTGTTTGTTCTAGTTCCGTGAAAAATTCTGTTGGTATTTTGATAGGGATTGCATTAAATGTATAGACTGCTTTGGGTAATATAGTCATTTCAACACTATTTATTCTTCCAATCCATGAGCGCGGGATGTCTTCCCATTTCTTTGTGTCACCTTCAATTTCTTTCATCAGTGTTTAGAGTTTGCAGAGTATAGATAGGTCTTTCACCTCTTTGGCTAGGATTATTCCTAACTATCTTATTGTTTTTGGTGGAGCCAACTGTTTTTTGAAAGTAACAAAGAACAAGACAGAAAAGTTTCAATAGCAGAAGTGGTTTTTTAAATGAGGTGCTTATTTATTTTTAAATGTTTTATTTATTTTTGAGAGAGAGAGTGCCTGTGCGTGCACAAGTGGGGGAAGGGTGGGGAGGGGGTGGACAGAGGATCCGAAGCGGGCTCTGCACTGAGAGCAGTGAGCCCAACGCAGGGCTCGAACTCACGAACCGTGAGATCATGACCTGAGTCGAAGTTGGGGGCTCACCCGACTGAGCCACCCAGGTGCCCTGGCAGAAATATTTTTAACTTAATAGAAAAAAAGCAGAGATGAAGTTGAGGAAACCTCAAACAGAGTAGAGAAAAAGAAGTGATATGTGGACTATTCGCTGGATGTTTAAGTCACTGTATTTGGAGATTTCTTTGTTATGGAAATTAGTCTATCCTTACACTCACAAAAACAGTTTCAAAATTCTGAGGGTGGTTAATTTCCCATCCAGGATTCTAGGCCTAGGCCAATTACCAAGCAAATGTGAGTTGAATAAAGACATTTTCAAATATGCAAGATCTCAGAAAAGATGTACCTCTTAAGCACTCCTTCTCAGAAAGCCACTGAAGCAAATGTTCATGCCACACTCCTTGTGCAGTAGACGCACGATAAATAAATACATAAGTACTTCCTCACTAACCAGTACTCCGTATATCCACTGATAAATCACCATGCACCCGTGAATTCCATAATGCATTTTTAAAATTTTTTTTGAGTTTCTATTTAAATGCTAGTTAACACATGGTGTAGTATTAGTTTCAGTAGTAGAATTTAGTGATCTGTCACTTACATACAACACCCAGTGCTCACCCCAAGTGCCCTCCTTAATGCCCATCCCCCATTTAGCCCATCCCCCACCCCCCACCCCTCCAGCAACCCTCCGTTTGTTCTCTATAGTCAAGAGTCTGTTTTATGATTTGACTCTCTATTTTTCTCCTGTGTGCATCTGTTTTGTTTTCTAAATTCCACAAATGAGTGAAATCATTTGGTATTTGTCTTTCTCTGACTGACTCATTTTGCTGAACATGATACACTCTAGATCCATCCATGTGTTGCAAATGGCAAGGTTCAGTTTTATGGCTGAGTAATATTCCTGTGCGTGTGTGTGTGTGCGTGTGTGCGTGTGTACATCTTCTCTATCCATTCGTCAGTCCATGGACATTTGGGCTCTTTCCATAATTTGGCTATTGTTGATAATGCTGCTATAAACATCAGAGCACATATAACCCCTCAACTCAGCATCTTTGTACCCCACAGGCAAATACCTCATACTGCAATTGCTGGGTCGTAGGGTAGTTCTATTGTTAACTTTCTGAGGAACCTCCATACCGTTTTTCACAGTGGCTGCACCAGTTTGCACTGCCGTAGACAGTGCGGGAGGGTTCCCTTTCTCCACATCAATCAAGCCATTTATACAGGCAGGAGGCCCGCAAAGAGTGATTTGCGTGAGACCCTGCACGCCCTAAGGGCAGCCCCAGTTAAGGCAACGGAGACTGTTGCAACACGGATCACCTGCTTGTGACACGTGTGACTTTCGGGACAGCCCTTCCCCTCTTTGAGCCTTAGTGCGCTCGTTTATAAAACAGGGGTCATAATATCTACTTGTCAGAGTCTTGTAGGGTTAACTGTGTATATCCATCTTGCTTTCTCTTACTTTCATCAAACCCACACACACACACACACACACCTTGATTGTAGCCAACTGTTCTCTGGGGATGGTTTGGCCACCTCTCTTATGAATCTTAAGAGAGTCAATCTTTGTTTCCCTCAATTTACAGACATTTGTGGGAAAGGCAACATGCTTGAGAATTTAATCTTGGGAAATCACTTATTCTTGTGGCTAAAGTAGCAGATGGTCTATTATTCACAAAACACCTTGAAGAGCCATCTTGGTTTCAGAAAAGCCAGGAGGCGGAGCAGTGGTTGAAGAGACGATACTTGGGACAAATAAGTTGTTTACATAATAAGGAAAATACGGCCTTTCCTCAAGTATGTCATTGCGGAGGGGAGGGTGGAGGTGGGGAGAGGTGAGAGGGTCTGCGAATAAACAGAAATAAGAGAAAGTAAGAACTTTCTACAGCAAGGCCCCTGTGGGTTGGGTCTGGGGGTCCCGAGGGTCAGGTTGGCCAGAGATAAATCTCTGGTGGAAGGAGTGATTGCAAAAAATGTTGGGGCGCCTGGGTGGTGCAGTCGGTTAAGCGTCCGACTTCAGCCAGGTCACGATCTCGCGGTCCGGGAGTTCGAGCCCCGCGACAGGCTCTGGGCTGATGGCTCAGAGCCTGGAGCCTGTTTCCGATTCTGTGTCTCCCTCTCTCTCTGTCCCTCCCCCGTTCATTCTCTGTCTCTCTCTGTCCCAAAAATAAATAAACGTTGAAAACAAAAATTTAAAAAAAAAAAGTTAAGAATACAGATGGCTAACGTTAAGTCTTACAACTGACCCTGGATTTATTTTACATTTTGATATCTTGTTCGTCCTAGATTTTTCTTTGCATTCATTTTGATTTTTTTAAAATACTGCATCAAAATATTTTCCATCTTTTTTAAAAACATGTTTAAGTTTATTTACTTATTTTGAGACAGAGACAGAGAGAGAGAGAGAAAGAGAGAGAGAGAGAGAGAGCGCACGCACAAGTGGGGAAGGGGCAGAGAGAATCCCAAGCAGGCTCCACTCTGTCACTGCACAGCCCAACGTGGGGCTCGAACCCACAAACCATGAGATCATGACCTGAGCCGAGATCAAGAGTGGGACGCTTGATCGACTAAGCCACCCAGGTACCCAAAATATTTTCTATCTCGATTACTGAGTTTTGGGGGACCCCCTGAAATGTCAGGCCCAAGGTGAGTGCCTCACTTCCCTCCCCCTAGCCCCTGCCCTGGCTGTCACCCTTTCAAACCTTCAGTACGAGTCTGTCTCACGGACCACCCGACAGTCAGCACAGGGCGGAACAGAGACCATCAGGCAAGACGCAGGAGCCATTTGGAAGTCAGGGTGAGTAAGAAATGTCACTAACGTAGGGTGACAAGACAAACACCGGGCCGAAGAGGAAGGTCAACGGGTGGGATGGTGAAGGGTCGTAGGCAGGGCTCCCAGAGAAGGTGTGGAGTTTGTGTGGCCCCTGGGGTGTCCTCTCCAGGATGGGGTGGGAGGCACAAGGTGCCACGGGGGTGGCCTTCCCGTGCAGTCCTGCCAAGATAAGCCAGGGATCCGAGGCTGGCTCTCCAAGAAACAGAGGGCGGCGGTGGGGGCTGGGGAGAGGGCCCAGGGTGCACCTCTCAGCCTCCTTCCAGAAATGCTGAGAAGAGCCCGCTGTGGCATGAGTCATCCGAGCAGTCCTGAGACGCCAGCCTCACGGGGGTAGATCCGGGAGGCCCCTCCTGACACCCTGTCTGCTTGACACGCAAGCTGACGACACGCGACGACAGGCCCGGTGTCCGCGCCTGCTCCGCCAGCGACGCTGGGGAGATAAGAATGAGGGGGGGGGGGGCCGTATCAGCCTCTGACACGGCCTCGGGATTCCCGTTCCGGCCGTTAACGTTCCGGAGGATTCCAACCTTCTATTTTCGTGTGGGTGCCTAGCAGCCAAGCAGGGAGCACTGCTAAGGAAATCACACCCCTGAGCCACGTGTTCCTATCACCCCCTGACGAAACCTTTAAGACACTGCCCCTCCTGGTTGAAATCTTAGCGCTTTAATGTATCTGTGGACCTGCGTGTGGCCCTCTGGAGGGCCACAAACCGCCGTGGTATCTGAGACGCTGCCCTGCCCGCTGTCGGTGCGCGGGATCTACGGCCGGGTGTTCCATTTGCTTCCTGGACCTCACCTGCCCCCTCGGGGTCTGCCCTCATCACCCGTATCCCACTTTCCTGCGCCTCAACACCTCCCTCCCACTGAGTCCCCGGGGCCCCCATCTCCAGCTACGACCCCCTCTGTCGCCTTCGCGGACTTCTTCCTGGCGCACTGCGCGCCGACCTACACCCTGCCTCCGCCTGTCTGAGGCACCGGCTCCCCGTAAGATCACAAAGAGCCCTGGGTCCCCACGGGAGAGGGCTCCGGCCAGCACTTGCCCCGCAGACGGCAGAAATAAATGTTGCTCTCCAGCTGAAGAGTTTTGACGGCCAGGAATAGCCTCTCCAGGGACAGGCTTCCAACTGTGAATTCACGTACACGTTACGAACGCCCCCTTCCCAGCCCTTAAAAATTCCCGCTTATCCCCATCCGTGGACGATTCGGCCCGTGTGTCCCCTGGTGTATTCCACCGCCAGGCAAGCAGACGCTCGGCTTTGTTGTTTTCATCCCGTTTGTTTTATCTTATTCTTGTTTTGTGGTCTTTTATTCTTTGCACCTTTCTCTTGGACTCCGATCCGCGGAAACAGAACCGCCGAGGGCATAAAGACGCAAGCACAAACCCGCCCTTCGTGGCGTCGGTCGTGTGCCCCCAAACCGGAAACAGCCGTGCGCCCGTGACAGTGGAGCCCCACACGGCCGTTCGAAGGAACGCGTCGGGTGAATCACCGGTGAGCCCCAGAAGTTTCCGCGAGCAACGTCTCTTAAGGGAGAAAAGCAAGCCGTGGGGAGAAGTATATAGTTTGGCAAAGAGTTTTTTCAACGACCAAAACCAACCGCTCCTCGAAGGGCATCGTGACTTAGGAGCGCTCTGAGCGCACAGAAATTCGCACAGACTCTTTGGGCTCAGCTTGGGCACGCCTGCCAGAGACGGGGGCGCGGGAAGCGGAGGCAAGAGAGGCGGCAAAATAACCTGCAGCTTTTTCCCTCTGAATGGACGCAGCTCCCCGGGAGCAAACCTTCTCGGACTCTTCTCTGAGCTTTGAGCGTCCCCTCTCCGGCACCCTTTGGAGGCCCCACCAAGGCTCTGCCACACCCCAATACTCCCGTGGTGTGCAGACCGGCGGATGAGGAGGAAGTGGGGAGGTTTGCCTAAAGGGCCCGAGACACTACCTGGAAGGAAAGGGACTGGGATTTGAATTCTTGTTTACATTGTTCAATATTAATCAAGCCCTCTGTGAAAGACTGAGAAGGTTCTAATAGAGATCCATCAACAGGAAGGAACACTGGGGGTCCCGAGAGGGAGCCCCCTGTGAGGAAAGTGGCTGTTCATACGACCGGGCTCAACACCGAGGCCTGACGGTTTAAGAGCCTAAAGCTGGGGGCGCCTGGGCGGCTCAGTCGGTGAAGCGCCCGACTCTTGATTTCGGCTCAGGTCGTGATCTCATGGTTCGTGGGATCGAGCCCCGTGTCGGGCTCTGTGCTGACAGCTCAGAGCCTTCTTAGGGTTCTCTCTCTCCTTCTACGTCTGCCCCTCCCCCTCAAAATAAATAAATAAACTTAAAAAAATTTTTTAAATCACAAAAGTGCTTTGAAAAAAGAAAATAGTCTAAAGCTGGACACGGCCCTGGTACAGCCCCCTCACACCAGAGTCACATGTGGGGACCCTGCCCGAGTTGGTGTGAACTAAGAGTCTGGAACCAGAGTCACATGTGGGGACCCCACCCGAGCCTGTGTGAACTAAGAGCTTGGAAGCCCGAGGGTATGTCGTGGTCGAGGCAGGGATCCCTGTATCCCGAGAAACTGACCCTTAGACCGTGCGAGACGGTGTTTCCCTGGTCACCCCACTGAACAAGGACAGAATCGAGTGACAGCGCTCAGAGGGAAGTGCTGGGCCCCTGCAGGCAGGCCGAGCAAGCCCTCAAGTGACCAATCGGAAAAACAGATGACAATGTTTCTACCCTGAAGTCAGGTCCCGTGTTTAGACGGTTTAAAGTGACATAGTTTATAATGCCATGTTTGTACGTCCAAGTTGTCCTCAAGGAACAGTGACAAATTCATACAGCCCCGTGCCCAAAGTGGGCCCCAAACGCTCATAGTGCCGGGGCGAGGGGGTCATCCTCTAGACTGGCTATGGTCGGAACCACATTGGCACGGGAGATAGGAGGGGATGAAATTATTCTTACGTTTATGTTTAGAAAAACTGTATTTTTTTAAATTCACTTTTTAAAAGTTTATTTATTGGGGGGGGGGAGGGGTACAGAGAGAGGGAGAGAGAGAATCCCAAGCAGGCTGCCCACTGTCAGTGCAGAGCCGGACTTGGGCCTCGAACTCACGGACCGTGAGATCATGACCTGAGCCGAAGTCGGACGGACGCTTAACCTTAACCGACAGAGCCACCCGGGCGCCCCTAGAAAAACACTTTAACAGCCTTTCCAGCTCGAACACGTAAGGGCCATCTCCCTCCCCCACAGGCCCCTGGGGAGAGTGAGAGGGCTTTGATCAAGGAGCTCACGTGCCCTGTGAAGGGAGGTGGTGGCAATGTGGGAGTCGGCTGCTGGGCCCGGAGAACGGGGCCTGGGGGTCTGGAAGAGGGGGGAGCTCGGCTTCGGTGGGCCCGTGTGGCAGGTGAGGGCCTCCCTACCACAGAGGGCCCGGCAAACTCAATCCCACAACAGGCCTAAGAACAAAATGATCATCGTAAGGACAAAAAATAAAAAAATAAAAAAATAAAAAAATGAAGAGGCTTAGTTCTCCCTGTTGAAGACAAGAGGCTTCTCCACTGTTCCCTGGTCTGAGAGCATCTCTGTCAGAAAACCTTTCGTTTTAAGTTCCTTCTCCATCTCCGTAAAATGCATGGAAATCCTCTTAGAAGCTAAACAAGCTTTAGATCCAGGAATGTCTTTCCCAAGGACCCAGGATCCACCCCTTTGAAATGCCAACATCAAAGGAGATGGAGCCCCTCTCTTCTGGCTTCCGTGGGAGGCTGGAAGCCCGACTGGGGGGGCGCTCCGTGCTCCAACTTGCGGAACCAGCTGCCGTCACCAAGATACGAGAAGTCTGCTTTCCTCACGACGAGGCCTGGCAGCAACACAGAGCGCCATCAGTTTCCAGGTGGACTTGGGATGAATGGGGCGTGACAAAGGGTGCCGCCGAGCCTTTTACTTGAGGACCGGTTACTCTTAACTTGAGATCGTACTTGTGTGTGTGTGGCTGTATGAAAGGGACCATTTCCTTCTGTCCGTGAGTCTCTTAGCAGATTGCCTGTGAGACGTGTCACGTTCTGGTTTAAAGCGTAGTCAGTAACAAAACTGTTCGGGGGCGCCTGGGGGGCTCCGTCGGTTGAGCGTCCGACTTCGGCTCAGGTCATGATCTCGCGGTCTGTGAGTTCGAGCCCCGCATCGGGCTCTGTGCTGATGGCTCCGAGCCTGGGGCCTGCTTTGGATTCTCTGTCTCCTCCTCTCTGCCTCTCCCCCCACTGGTGCTCTATCTCTTTCAAAAATAAATAAATGTTCGGGGCGCCTGGGTGGCTCAGTCGGTTGAGCATCCGACTTCGGCTGGGGTCATGATCTCGCGGTCGGTGAGTTCGAGCCCCGGGTCGGGCTCTGTGCCGACAGCCCGGAGCCTGGAGCCTGCTTTGGATTCTGTCTCTCTCTCTCTCTCTGCCCCTCCCCTGCTCATGCTCTGTCTCTCTGTGTCTCTCAGAAATAAATAAACATTTAACAAAAAGACTTTTTCAAATAATAAAACTGTTTCTTTCTCTGCAATCTTTGTGGAGGGGTTCTTCTGGGTTGGGAATTTGGGTTTTTAACTATATTTCCCCAACATAACCCACATGCTTAAAAAAGGAAAAAGAAAGGAAGTGGGAGGAAGGGCCTAGAGGAGTAAGACCCCTCATGGGAAACTGGGGTCTTTGGAGGGACACGGAAAACAGGGCAGGGAAGGGCAGAGGAATGTCCAGGAGTGATGCGGACAACATTCAACTGGGAATTGTTTCCAGTCTGTAAATAACAGAATGGTAGCACATAACACACATTGGCATCGTCTAAGTGTTTTAAACGTATAAACTCATGTAACATATGCCCTACTTGGGCCTATTCTTAAATATTTACTTCCCCCTCTGCCACGTGACTTTGCAATGCACCAGACAGGGCAGAAGGGGCGTCACAAAGGGGCAGAGAAGCAGGTTCAAGTGTGGACTGACTTGGGAAGTAGGTATGAGACAAATTCTTTTATAGGCAAAAGCGACCTTTGAAGGGGGTGTGTGTGGAAAAGGTCAGAGCCAGCCACTACACAGGCTGGGAACATGAGCCATTTTATTTGGGTATTACAGAGCGGGGTGGTCCCCCAAACTGGAGGAACCGGGAGCCTACAAATGGCAGACGCACGGTGCTGAGCACAGAGGACACAGGTGGAGAGGAGTCTCGAAAATACGAGGGAGGACGACGCCCAGTGCAGATCAGACACTTCCGTGCAGTTTGGAGGCTGTTCTGCGGGTCTAGAAGCCCTCTTAGCCCCAATAACCAACAGACCAAATCATTTTTGAGGGTCAGGCTCAAGAAAGCAGACTGACTTTGCTCTGGCCCAGGCCACCAGACGTACACCCTGGGGGCCAAACGCTTATAAGTGACCTGGAGCCAGGTCTAGGCAGGGACCTGCGGGAGGCGTCTTCAGATTCCTGGATGACAAAGCCCCAGTCCTGGGGTCTACAGAGTCCCTGAGCAGCACCGGCCCCACCGCTGTTCCCTAGTTTCCTGCCCCGAGAGCCAGGAGAGCCACTCAGGAAATTGCTGGGGGGAGGAGGAAAGATAAGGACAGCAGGGAAGAGGACAAAAGTGGAACTTAATGCCTAACAAAAGCCACTTACATAGAAGGTTTGAGAAGAGAACAATTCTGGTTAAGGGAAGAAGGCATCAGGGTCAGTGATGTGAAGACAAAAATTAACCTGTTACATACTGAAGGCTAAGGGACTCCGTTCACCCGGAAAGGACCAAGGTCACGGGAACTGCCCACGTATGCCGGGTTCCCGCCGGACTCCACGCTGCACCCTAACACCTGCGTCCCTAACATCTGCACGCACTCCGAAGGGTGGACACCAGGAGTTTGCGCCGCCCTGCCTCGGTGAGGCCTCTGTTTCTGGTGTCCCCGGGTCCTGCAGCCAGGACGTGTGAAAACGGCCCCGGGAAGGAGGGGGGCCAGACTTTGACCTGTCACTTTTCCAGGTTCTAGGGAACTAACTCCTGGTCATTTCTCGCAGGGCCGGGCTCCAACGCGGTAGAAACCAGGCGCCGCGGGCCCGCCGGGGTCCTTCTACCGGAGGCCAGCGCGGTCCCCCCAGCCAGCCTTCCCCAGGTGCCAGCCCAGGGAGGCCGAGACCCCCTCACCCCCTCTTCCTCCCCACTTCCCCGAAGGCCTGGAGCCTCATCCTTGCAGCCCCGACCCTGCGGCCCCCAGCCCCCCACCCCTCCCCCCCTGGCCGTTGCGGCGGGCGCCTCCAGCCTCTCGGCCCCGCCCACCGGGCCCCCTTTATCTTCCCGCAGCCCCGCCCCAGCCGAGCCCCCCCCCCCCCCCCAGCCGTCTCCTCTGCGCACAGGTTCGGGCTCGCCTGGGGCGGGGACTGGGGAGCGCCCGAGAGTTGCGAGGGGGCGGGGACGCAGGCCCCTCTTTAAAGGCCCGCGACCGGCCGGAGGCGCCCCGACAGCCGCCGGCGGCCCCGGGCGATCCCGACGCGCAGGCCCCGGAGCCCGAGCTACGGCGGGACCGCCATGGGCCGCTACCGCATCGGCGTGGCCACCGGCGCCTGGCTCTTCTCCGGGTCGCACAACCGCGTGCAGCTGTGGCTGGTCGGGGCGCGCGGGGAGGCGCGGCTGGAGCTGCGGCTGCGGCCGGCACGGGGCCAGGTCAGACGCCCCGAGCGGGGACCCCGACCTTGGCCGGGCCTGGGCTCGCGGCGGGAGGGCGGCGGGGACGCGGGCGGCGAGCGACGGCGAGGTCGCGCCGGCGGAGACAGGAGCCGGAGCCCGGGCCGGGCTCAAGTCCCTTCTCCCTCCGGTCCTCGCAGCCTCCCCACTGGGCTTCCCCAAGTGACCCCAGAGCCGGTGTCAATGCGGGATCGGAGGTCCCGCCAGAGGCTGCTCCGAGGGCGGGCGCGGTGACAGCTCAGGGCTGGGCCCATGTGGGCGACGACGCTCAGTCACTGATCGCTGACCCCGCGCGGGCCGTGCCCCGCGCGCCCTCGTCCTCCCGGGCCCGCGCCGCGCAGGTGTCCGGAGAGGGGAACAAGGGCTGCCCTCTCTGGAGGCCTTGGGCAGCGGGGGCTCCGCAAAGGCGCCCCCGACCCCCACGAAGACGGCCTCTCCCGGGCCCCTGCTCCTAAGTGTCGCGGACTGTGGCCCCCGCAGGAGGAGGAGTTCGAGCGCGAAGTCCCCAAGGACCTGGGGCCCCTGCAGTTCGTGAAGCTGCGCAAACACCACTCGCTGGTGGACGACGCTTGGTTCTGCGACTGCATCACCGTGCGCGGCCCCGGAGCCTGCGAGGAGGCCACCTTCTTCCCCTGCTACCGCTGGGTGCAAGGCCAGGACGTGCTGAGCCTGCCCGAGGGCACCGGTGAGGGGTGGGGGCGGGGAAGTGGTATGGACACTGGGGACCTCGGGGGTCCCCAGGAGGGGCTTGAAAACAGTGGGTGCTCGGCAGATGAGGCAGGGAGAAGGCAAGGATCGGGGAAAAGTTCTCAGTCCCCAAGTGACACACAGAGTAAGGCGACTGGAGGGGAAGAAGGATCTGGAGAGCCCTCTTCCAATGAGGGGAAGGGGCCTGGGGGCCGCAGCACTGATGGAAAAGAGTGGAAGGCAGGTCTCTGTGTGGCTGGACAAGTGAGGGCAGCGACAGTCAGGACAGCATGCGCAGCAGGGGACCGCTCGGGGAAGACCACGAACCAGGCCGAGAAAGCACGCAGACCCCTGGGAGGGACAGGGCGCGCCCCGACAGCGGGCCGGAGGAGGAGGCAGTTCGGATTGGTCGCTGTTCCAGACGAGTCCTGAGACCAACACGGACAAGGACAGTAAGGATGGGCGCCTGAGAGGGGGCTCCGACACAGGTGAGTGCGGGCACAAAGAGCTGGAACCCGTCAACACAGACAGACTGTGCCTCTGAGGCTAAGAAAGGTGAAGTGAGGGAAAGAAGGCCAACCCAGCAGCTCCTCGATGGCTTCTGAAGACAGCCGCAGGTGTGACAGGTGAGGGTGCAGACGTGTGAAACTGAGCCAAGCTGATACGTGGTAGAAAGAGGTGCGGTCACACGAGTGATTCAGTTTTTATCAGCTTAATTAAGGTGATGAATCCAACCCCCGGTATTGATGAAATAGGGTCAGGGAGGGAAAGACAGGCTCACAAACATGGGGGACAACCATGACGTTTGTGTCTCAGGGCAAGGGCCGAGCGCAGAGGTGAGGGCCCCCGGGGAGTGCAAGGTCGGCAGGTCTGGGAAGCGCTCGTCTGGGCGACTGATCACATGAGGCACAGGGAGAGACAGAAGCGACAAAGCAGAACGGGGCCCTCGGGCCCTGACCACCGTGGCTAAGACGAGGACAAGCAGGGGAGAGCCCAGGACCACGCAAAACCGTGTGGCCAATCACCTTCGTGTCTCCCCAGCGCGCCTGGCAGGAGACAATGCCTTGGACGTGTTCCAGAAGCATCGGGAGAAAGAGCTGAAGGAGAGACGAAGACTGTACTGGTGAGCCCTGTCCCCCCTCCCCGGGCCCCGCCCCTCTCGCTGACGGAGACACCCTCCCTGAAGTCCCCTCCTGTCTCCCAGCTGGGCCACCTGGAAGGAAGGGTTACCCCGGACGATAGCGGCAGAACGCCAGGACGATCTGCCTCCAAACTCGAGGTTCCATGAGGAAAAGAGGCTGGACTTCGAGTGGGCGCTGAAGGCAGGGTGAGGAAGCCTGGGGCTCAGAGCGGAGCAGGGCGGGGAGACCGGACAACGGCGGGAGCGCGCGGGGGGCTGGGCTCACGTCCCCACACCCGTCCTAGGGCTCTGGAGATGGTCCTCAAGCGCGTTTACACCCTCCTGAGCTCCTGGAGCCGCCTGGAGGATTTTGACCAGATCTTCTGGGGCCAGAAGAGCGACCTGGCTGGTCAGTGGTTCCCCCAGGTCTCGATACGTCCCCGATGGCCCCGCTGGGTGACCCGCCCTTCACACCCCATAGTCCCCTTGACTCCTCAGACCCTGTCGGCCGGCCAGGTCACAGAGGCCTCCAGAATGACGAGCCAGGGGCCGCAGACAGGGTGGTCACGTGCCTGAACCGCCCGGGTAGGGCCTGGAGGGGAGGGACATCCGGGAGGTGACAAATACCCCCTCCTCCACTCCCCCTGGCCCCACAGAGAGGGTTCACCACTGCTGGCGGGACGATGAACTTTTCGGCTACCAGTTCCTCAACGGCGCCAACCCCATGGTGCTGAGACGCTCCGCCTCCCTGCCCTCTCGGCTGGTGCTGCCCTCGGGGACCGAGGCGCTGGGGGCCCAGCTGGAGAGAGAACTCCAGGTACTCGGTCTCCTTGGCCGTGTGGGCAGGGGAAGCGGTGAAGGCGAGGGACCAAAGATGGGTCAGGGGAAGGGAGGCCTGGTCGCCCACTGTGCCGGGCTGCGGGGCCCCGTGCAGAGAGCCTAAAGATGACAAAGCGTGGAGACGGGTGCCGCGAGGAGCTCCCGGCACGGAGGGGAAACCGGACGAATTCCCAGGGCCCCGGCGGGGCCGGAGACGTTAGCAGGGACGATGACGTTCCCTGGCTGACGTCATACTCCCGACACCGGCACCGCGGGCAGGGACGAAGGTGAAGAAGGCACCGCCAGTGGGCGAGACCTGGGGAGGCTGCCTGGAGGAGAGCAGGGTCTGGAAGGGCCGTGCGGGTGTGCGCACGTGCCGGCTGGATTCGGCGGCGGCCGTGGCCGGGGGCCCTCTGTGCGGCGCTCGGACGAAAAGGAGACATTTGGACGGGAAGCGAAAGAGCGTTTGCCGAGCTGGTGGGGACCAAACACAGGGAGCAGAGCACCGAGGGGTGACGGCGAAGGGGACCGGCCAGCCTGGCAAAAGGACAGCTTCCAGTACCCGTAACACAGACCGGGCCGGACGCGGGCCCGGCTCTGAGCCCAGATCCGCTAACCGCACGTGACGCTCCATTTCTTGGCTCAGCGAACCTGACGGGGTGGGACCAGACGCTCCGGGCCTGCCAGCGGGGCTGTGGTGCCGACACAGGATGATGGCAAGAAGCTAGATCAAGGCCGTCGCCTGGCCTCTGCCCGGGCCCCCAGGGGTGCACCGTCAACCGTAACCTTGGGCGCATCCCTCCTCCTCCCCGCAGAGCGGTTCCCTGTTTGAGGCTGACTTCAGCCTGCTGGACGGAATCCCGGCCAACGTGATCCGAGGAGAGAAGCAGTACCTGGCCGCCCCCCTCGTGATGCTCCAGATGCGGCCCGAGGGGAAGCTGCTGCCCGTGGTCATCCAGGTGAGGCGCCCTGGGCACCCCCTCCCCACACGGTTCTGTCCGCCCGACCTCTGCTCCCAGCTTCTTTGTCCCTCACCCCCACCTCACTCAGAGCGGCCGGTCCGCCTGTCACTCTTAGCTTGCTGGCTCACCCAACTGGAAGTTCCCGTTCTGTTCGAGAGCCATACTGGCCTTCTGGATTCTCCTCCTGTACCCGGTGGTTCTCAAACTTTCGTGGGCATCGCAGTCACGGGAGGGCCTGTTCAAACACAGGTGGCCGGGTCCCCCCACCAGACTTTCAGGTCCAGTAGGTCTGGGGGTAGGAACGGGGAATCTGCATTTCTAACAAGTTCCAAAGCTGCTGCTGGTTTGGGGGCCACACTCTGAGAGACCTCTCCTGTCTCTGGGGCCCCTGACTCAACACCCATTGTCTCGCGAGTCCCTTTCTCCCGCGGTTCTCGACGGTCCGGTCCGTCACCGAGTCCTGCCCACCGTCTCACACACCCAGCTTCTCCTTCCCATTGCCCGCCCTTGCTCGGGCCCAGGCTTGCTGGGCCCCCTGCTTCTGACGCTCCTGCATTCGCCCCACCATCCGGGCACCGGTGCGCAGCGCAGGCGGGAGGCAGGGTAGGAGGGGGCCTCGGTCTTCCTCCTAGACCCTAACCTGCAGGAAGCAACACCTTCCGTACTTGGCCGTGGCCGCCCCCGGAGCCGAGCAGAATGCCACACAGCAGGCGGAAGTTCAGTAACTGTCTGATTTCCTTCTTGCAGATCCAGCCCCCCAGCCCCAGCTGCCCCGCGCCCCCGCTGTTCCTGCCCTCGGATCCCCCGCTCGCCTGGCTCCTGGCAAAGATCTGGGTCCGCAATTCCGATTTCCAACTGCACCAGCTCCAGTATCATCTGCTCAACACTCACCTGGTGGCCGAGGTCATCGCCGTGGCCACCATGAGGTGCCTCCCAGGGCTGCACCCCGTCTTCAAGGTACGTCCTCTCCCCTCCGTGCCCCAGTTCACAACCCCAGAGAGAGGAGACAGCCCGATGCCAAGGGGCGCCGCGGGAACACAAAAACGTTTACGTCAGCTTGTGAACGAAAGCGGGGAGACGAGGAGCAAGACCGGACAGCCTGAAACCCGTGTGTTAATGACGTCAAGTCACTTAACGTTTCTTCGGGAACGCTCTGAAATTCTCAGGGAGCTGACGATATAGCGATGAGCCTGGAGTACAGCTGGAATGTTGTTAGTAAGACGGCAGCCTTGTCCCTGCCTTTGGAGAGTCACTGTTCGGCCAGGAAGGCAAGTGACGCCCCAGAGAGCCACCCGGGAGAACAGTAACTGGGCCTGGAGTTTGACGTCACCAGAGACAGCCTATGAGCACCACGGAACTCACGGGGAATGTTCTGCTGCGACCGAAGAGCGTGCTGAGTCAGAACAGATCAAAAGGCCGGGAGAACGCCCCAGCAGGCTACCTGTACCTGCCCAGGACCGGCACACAGAGACACGCGCTGGCAAGGTGGGGGCGGGAATGAAAAGCGAAAAGAAGTCAGAGACTTCGTGGAGGGAGGGGACAACGGCCGCAGTGATCCCGGGTGGGAGACTGGAGACAGGCTGGAGGTCCACGCTCCCACGACACCTGGGAGCCCACAGGGTGGGGGGAACGCCCTAGAAGGCGGTGAAATTTTAGAAAACAGCGAGTTCAGGATCCACGGCTAGGCAGAAGGCAGCAAAGTAAGCCTCGTGCTTGCTTAAAAATGTTCTCAACGTCTTGATGGCACTTTAGGTACAGGGACGTGGCGGGGAGGGACAAAGCTGATACCAGCTTCTGAACGAGGCCGGTTGTCAGCAACGGCAAGGTCAGGAGAAGAGCCGGTCTGGAAGCAAGGACGGGGTGTCCGGTTTTAAATACGGGGCGCCGAAGTGTCGGCAGGTTGGCACGTGAGTCCCCGCCGTGGGGTTTCAGCTGGGGGCTTCCACCCCTCCCCCAAGCCTGGCCGGGCGCAGCCGCGGCCCCCGCGAGTCCGGGACAACACGGACAAGAGGGACACCAGCGTGCGCAATCGAGTCTCAGATCTTGCCGGTCTCGTGATGCCCCCGCGTCGCCGTCTTCCGCTCTTCTGGAGTGGGTTAGGCTTCTGTTCACGCTCGCGACCCCCCGTCACTAGCGCAGCCCTGTCCCCGCCTGGCCCCGCTCATCACTACGCTGCCCCGAGGCACATCAGCCCCACGGGAGAGCGAAGCTGCTAACGTCACAAAGGTTCCTCCCGCAGCCTCTGGATCTGGATGCGGGGACAGACTGGAATCCTGACCTTGGCACCTCCCAGATGCGCGCTCAGGGTCCTTGACTCCAAGCGGGGATGACGGGAGCTCCGCTGTGGGTTTGTGAGGGGATATGAGGACGTAACGCCACAGCGTGCCACAGGCTGAAAGCCACAAAGCACATTCGCTCTTGTGATTATCGTGGCTGTTATGAGGGTTGTTGGCCCTCGGGGATCTTCTCTCCCCCTGTGGACTTGGGGCTTTCTAGGACACTCAGGGATCACCGGGGTCATTCCCCGCGTGCAGCATCTACAGTGCAGATGAACCCCACACTTCAGGAACCTGCACGTGACCTGGGCGGAAGTAACACAAAACAGTCTGAGATCAAAGAAACGCGTGTGGGGGTCAGACGGCCTTTTTCATGCCTACTAAAAAGCAGTGTCTTAAAGCTATTAAGATTAGAGGGGCCTAACCGCCAACCCGGGGCTGGGGCAGATGTGACGACGCACCCCCCCCCCCACCAGTGTAAGCAGGCAGCTCGGTATGGCCCCTCCCAAGACTCACGGAACACCCCCCAAAAGGCGCCTCCCCTGGACTGCAGCGCCAGATGGGGGCGTGGCTCTGCAAAGGAGCAGAGAGGCTAATTTAAGCTAGGAGTATGTGCACGATAGAAATATAAAAGAAAATAAAAAGGACACGTACACTCAAGGCGGGAGTAATGAAGAGCAGTGGTAACAGCCGCAGCCCCAGCCTGACTCCCGGGGCAGCAGAGGGCACGAGAGCGAGTGCTCAGGGACGCACAGACAGGCCTGTCCCCGCAGCACCAGGGAGGAAAGCGTCCAGGGGGGAGAGGGCCATCAGGCCTGGTGCCACACCCCAGGAGGAGAGACCCCGGCGTGGCCTCCCTAACCCCCCCCACCCCCCTCCACCCCAGCTCCTGATCCCGCACATCCGCTATACCTTGGAAATCAACACCCGGGCCAGATCCCAGCTCATCTCGGAAGGAGGAATATTTGATAAGGTAAGGAGGTGACGGGCCACGGGGTGGGGCTCATCACCCAGCATTCCGTGACCTCCCGCCACTTTCAGGATCCCAGACGGTGGGAGTGTCCTGGCCCTAAACCCACGCGCCAGTCCCTCTAAGCTCGTGTCTTTAAATGTGGAACCCCACCTCCGAGCCCCTGCACACCGTGCTCGGTCTTTTCCCTCAAGGCCTCTCTTCTCTCTTGTCGCAGGCGGTGAGCACTGGCGGAGGGGGCCACGTGCACTTGCTCCGTCGGGCCATGGCCCAGCTGACCTACAGCTCCCTCTGTCCTCCTGACGACCTGGCTGCGCGGGGCCTGCTGGGAATCCCAAGTGCCCTCTACGCCCACGACGCCCTACGGCTCTGGGAGATCATTGCCCGGTGGGTGAGAGTGGCGGCTGGGAAATGCAGGGGCTTCGGGGAGGGGGCCAGCGGGGCTCTGACCTGAGGTCAGCATGGGACAAAACTCCCACATGAAACCTAGAAGGTCCAGGGGCGCCTGGGGGGCTCAGTCGGTTAAGCGTCCGACTTTGGAAGGTCCAGACAGGAGGCGCAGGAACTCAGTCCTGGGGAGACAGGAAGAGTCAGGAGGCAGCGGACGTGCGGGAAGGGTGGGCAGGTAAAGCACGGGTTTGGCAGAGTCAGGGATTCTGTCAGAAGAATGCCTTTTTCAGCCGTGGGTCCAGAATTCTTTTTTTTTTTTCCCTGTTTGTTTATATATTTATTTGTTTTAACGTTTATTTGTATTTTTGAGAGAGTGAGAGCAAGAGCGGGAGAGGGGGAGGGGCAGAGAGAGAGGGAGACGCAGAATCTGAAGGAGGCTCCGGGCACGGAGCTGTCAGCACACAGCCCGACGCGGGGCTCGAACCCATGAACCGTGAGATCATGACCCGAGCCGAAGTCGGATGCTCAACCGACTGAGCACCCAGGTGCCCCACGAGTCCAGAACTCTTAAAACTAATGGCACACGTTTCCTTCCTTTCTAAACTAGCGTTTGGAAAGAGCTAGGGAACGTCCCCCAAGACAACGCCGGTGAGACCTGTCCCCACAAACAGTGAGCGTCAGCTGGGCAGAGGCCGCAGGAAGGGAGTAGAGGTCAGAGGCTGGCGCCTTCTCCCCTCAAGGAGCTCAGCCCCTTCTCCTCTGGGCAGGTACGTGCAGGGCATCGTCCGCCTTTTCTACCACAGGGACGACATCGTGAGAGGGGACCCTGAGCTGCAGGCCTGGTGCCGGGAGATCACCGAGGTGGGGCTGTGCCAGGCCCAGGACCGAGGTAGGACCCTCCCCAGAGACAGAAGCCCCATCGCGGTCCTGCCCCTCTGGCTTCAGGCCCCAACCCCTCACCACACCCCCCTCTCCAGCCACGCATGAAGCTTCGGAATCCCGTTCCCACCTCCTCCTACTGAAGATAATTCCAGATACCCAGGGACTGTCCTCCGCAGAGACCCTGGCCATCAATCTTTACTGCCATCCCCTAGCCCGAGTCACAGATGCCCCTAATCCGCCACAGCACGGGGGCCCGATAAGACCAGGACCACAGCCAGGGTGGGACGCGCCCGGGTCCCGCTGGGGCTCCCGTGCTCTCCTCGTGGTTATTTTCCTACATGCGATACAAACGGGGTGAGTTTTCCCCCGAGGCCCGGGGTCCGGCACTCAGCTTCCCTGCCTTCTCCTCCTGCTTCTGTGCACACGCTCTGGGCGTACTGCACACGCCCACGGTGCACGCTCACATCTGGGGCACACTCAGCACCGTGCGCGCCTTGGCACAGACCTGAACTCCATGCACTGCCCCTCGGGGTCCCGGTTCCGAGGCCAATCGGGCCTCCCTTCCCCTCGGCCGAGATCTAGCCTCCGCCGTTGGCACCCCCACCTGCGCTTTAACCTCTGGGGAAGACACAGCTTTTCTCAGCTTTTGGCGGGTCCATCCTCCCTCTCCAGCACACACGGGCCAGCAGGGACCGCTTGAAATCATCCTTCGGGCATCCTGCGTCCGGGGAGCCGCTCTGGCCAGGCCCTGGGGGTACAGTGGGCGATAAACCAATGCCTGCACTCCCCCTTCCGGGGCAAACTTTCCCTGGTACACCTCAGTCCCAGAAAACCCTTCTTCCTCTCCCTGGCCATCTCCTCCCAACCACCATCTACATCTGGAAGATAAAAATAAACACTCATATGGCAGCTTTAATCTCCACCGACCGCCTCTCATTCTCTCTTTTCCCCTCTCCCCCCCCCCCCCACCCCACCCCGGTTCTCATGGTGCTCTTTGCCTAATTTTCCCGATAGCCTTTCTAGAGGAAATGTGCTAAAATTAAAAACAGCTTGAGAAAAGCAGTCAGGACCCGGAGTTCAAGGTCAGCCTCTGCCTTTTCCCAAAGATGGGATCCTGCCCAGCAGGTTAACCTCTCTGGTCTTTGATTTTTTTTTTTTTTTAATCTACAGAAGGGGAGTGATTATATATGTTCCTCTTAACAGGATAATTGGGTCTCTGAGTCCCCACCTCCACTGTAAAACCAGTGGCCCGAGACAACCTTTGTGGAAACCCTCTCTTGGCCATGACACCACGGACACGGGACTTCTCGTAATCCTCACCTTGTAACTCAGACGCTTATAATGCCCTTGTTCCAGAGTAGGAGGAAACATCCCTAAATTCTTAACCCCTTTTTGAGGCAGAAGATATTCTATCAGTCAGAGCTGTTCACCCCCAACCCTTCCGTAATAATGATAATTATTATTTATTGAGAATTTATAATGTATTGGGTGACTTCAATGCATTACCTCTTTTATAAGCCAGGTGGCATCCACACTTTACAGGTGAAGAAACCGGGGTTCAGAGAGATTAAGTCATTGGTCTAAGGCACCCAAATATTATTGCTTGAACCTGAATTGAAACTCACATCTAATGCAAATATATTTGAATAAAGGAACAAATACCCATCAATGCCAAAACACAGGTGACCCTTAAATAACGCAGGGGTGAGGGCACCGACCCTCCCCCACACACCCAGCAGTTACAAATCTGCATCTACGTTCTGACTCCCCCCAAAACTTCACTACCAAGAGCCTACCGTTGACCGGAAGCTTTACCAGTAACATCAACAGTCAATTAGCATGTATTTTGTGTGTTCTATGTTATCATGTGCTGTATTCTGACGATAAAGTGAGCTAGGGAAAAGAAAACGTCAAGAAAACCGTAAGGAGCATACATTTGTAATACCGTACGGGAAATAACCCACACATAAGCGGACCTGTGCAGTTCAACCCCGAGCGGTGCAGACATCCCAAGACGTCAGCCTTCAGGTTTCTCCTCTCCGGCCGTAGCCTCCAAACCCCCTTCCTCTCTGCCCAGGTTTCCCCGCCTCCTTCCAGTCCCAGAGTCAGCTCTGTCATTTCCTTACGATGTGCGTCTTCACTTGCACTGCCCAGCACGGGGCCATCAACCAGGGCCAGGTATGACAGCCGGCAGCCCGGGTCCCCGAAGGCAAGTGTCAGACCTTGGGATTCCCAAGGGAAAGACGGGGGTTCCAAGCAGAAGTACCAGGACCCTAGGCTTGCAGTTTCTTCCCCCAGCTGGACTGGTACGCCTGGGTCCCTAACGCCCCGTGCACCATGCGGATGCCCCCACCCACGACCAAGGAAGACGTGAAGATGGCCACAGTGATGGGCTCACTACCTGACATCCGACAGGCCTGTCTTCAAATGACCATCACGTGGCACCTGGGTCGCCGCCAGCCAGACATGGTGAGACAGGACTCTGGGAAAAGTCAGAAGGGAGACATGAGAGTGAGGGTCTGCATGCTTCTGCCTTTGGACTAGAAACTGACCGATGCTTTGTTCTTTCCCAGGTACCTCTGGGGCACCACAAAGAAAAGTATTTCTCAAGCCCCAAGGCCAAGGCTGTACTAAGCCAATTCCAAACAGATCTGGAAAACTTAGAAAGAGAGATCACAGCCCGGAATGCACAAGTGGACCTGCCCTACGACTACCTGAGGCCCAGCCGCATAGAGAACAGTGTTACCATCTGAGCTCTAGGGCGCCCCCGCCTGGAGGCCTTCCGATCCGCGCTAGTGCCGATGCTTCATCTGGAATTTCCAGGAGTCCAGTCTCTGCTGCTAAAGCTCTACTCTCTCCCCCCAACTAAAGCCCCCACGTCAGTATCCCACCAGTCCCGGGGGGGCTGCAAACCTTTTCTGTAAAGGGCCAGCAATAAATGTCTCAGGCTTTGCAGGCCACGCGGTCTCTGTCACAACCACTTAACGGTCCCGAAAGGGCACAAAAGCAGCCACAGACGATAGGTCACTGAAATGAGGTGTCACTGTGCTCCTGTAAAACTGTACTTATGAGCCGTGAAATATGAACTTCAAAGTGTCACAAAACGGTCTTCTTCTTTTGGCTTAGTCAACCGTTTAGAAATGCAAGAAAACCTGGTGTTTTGCTGGATGGACCCGCACAGACTGTGGGCTCGATTTAACCCGCAGTGGGGGCACCTGCCTGGGACTGCTCTGCGCTAGCCTGAGGCACCGCCCCGACTCTGCAAAAACGGTTCCAGAGAACCTCTCGGAGGTTTCTTGGATAAATCAACTACCTCAACTAATTCTCCTTTCCCGGGAGCTAGACTTCCTGTGGAGTGGCCAACTTAAATCTTCCTGCCTCTGTTTTTTGGCAACGCCCCCTCCACCCTGTTCCCCCTATTTGCACACCTACCCCAAAGGCCCTTGAGTAACAACGATGCTCCTGGGCAAAATAAACACCCTCGTGCCTTGATGGCTTCCCCCCCCCCCCACCACCACCTCCGCCAGTCTCAAGCACGGGAGGCATGAAATTCATGTCCCAACGCCACTTTCCCAGCTCCTTCGGTATCCCAGGGTCTGTGTTTCCCAGGATTCAAGTTCTTTCTCACAACCTGTTTCAGAATGATATGCATTAAATAAACGGGGGGGAAAGTACCACAAAGTTGTTCTAATCACGGACACAGTGTTTCTTCGCGTTTGGTAACAAAACGTGACTTAAGGATTCCCGATGCTAACTGCCCCTGGGGTCTCGGGATCAAAATGGCCCCTCTCGATTATGCGGTGGATCACTGCCCTCGCTAGAATGGGTACAACGGGCTCAGTGGAAAACGGTGTTCTCCAAACACCCTAGCTCCCTAAACAATTCTCACAAACCTCCCCCTCGCCAGTGAAGTAGACAAGCTTTCTCCTCGGAGTGGGTGATCGATTCCCATTGTTAAAGTCTTGTGCCCTACACCTTATTCAAGGGGCCTATGATCACTTTCCGTGGTTCGCACGCAGCAGGGAAGCAAAGTGGCATCACTTTGGTGTACTTACTCCTTTCTCCAAATACATTTAGCAAGACCACTCCCCCTACACACACAGCACGTTCACGGAGTCTGTTTTCCCGAGACTTTTCCTAACGCCCCGCATTTCTCCTGGGTTTGGGCATCCAGAACCATTCAGTATTCTGCGTTTGGTAACAAAACGTGACTTAAGGATTCCCGATGCTAAGAGCCTTCAATTCTGAAGCCTCCTGGCCACGACTGCACGCTTGGCCTCGGGAAGGGGCTCCTATCTCCTTTCATCGTGTCACAGTATCTATTTTTAAAGGCAGGGATGAGAAAAAAGGAGATAGAGGCGGTCTTTCTCGGTGTAAATCCCTATGTGTCACTTACCATGCCCCCCATCACGGGACACCACCCGCAACTAGCGTATCTGAGGGGGAAAATTCGAGCAGCTCCAATCCTGCGCGCCTCAGAGCCCGACGCCACGGTTACTAGAAGCTCCTCCACAGCTACTCCTTCCCCGGGCGCCGCTGCGCTTCTTCCTCGTCACGTGACGCGCAGTAGTCGGTCACGTGGCGCGCTGGGTCCTCCCATTCCAGCCTGGGCCGGGGGGTGACCAAGAAAGCGGAGGCGTTGCTCCGACAATAATCCGCGCCCCGGCTACATAGATCATGAGGGGTTCCTGGGGGGCCGTCTCGGCCTCACACGCCTCCCGCTCCGCCGGAGATCCGGGAGAGCCTGGAGGCGCCCAGCGAAGTCCGCCCGGCGTCCCCCGGCGCGATGGTTGGGACCGGAGGCCACGCCCCCTCGGCTGCGCTCCCGGCGGCCCGTCCTCCGCCGCGCGAGCCCCCAAGTCCAGCTCGCTTTCCCCGGGCGCATCCGGGCCTTCGTCTCACCGCCTTTCCGCTCGGCACGCGACTAGGTGTTCCCCCGACCCCCTTCTCCATGGCGTCTCTTCTGTGCTGTGGGCCCAAGCTGGCCGCCTGCGGCATCGTCCTCAGCGCCTGGGGAGTGATCATGTTGGTGAGGGGACCGCCGGCGAGAGCCGGAGAGGGCCCGACGCGCCCCCGTGTTGGAGGGCCGGAAAGGCTGGGAGAGTCCGGGCCGTAGGAAGCAGCAGGCAGGCTGAAGGGGGAGGCTGATTACCCGCTGGAGGACGAGACACTTGAATTGAGAAATGGGGAACTTAAAGGGGCGGGAGGGAGACGAAGCTGGGAACGGGAGCCGCGGCTGGTAAATTTGGAGACCCCTCAAGGTAGGAGGAAGACGAGCTAGGGTCTTGAGAGACGCCTGCGCTGAGTAGAGGGCAGTGGGGCAAGGGAGCGCTTGTTCCCGAAATGGGTAGCGGGGCCCTTGTTTCCCCACGACTACCCGCCCCCCTCCAGGAAGAAATACTCAGAAGGGCTGATTTCCTCCCCGTCCCGTGATAATGACGCCCCTGGACAAGAGGATAATCTGGGTTGCTCACTAGTCCTGCCCTTGCACCAGCCGAGCCGTCTCCGTCACCGACTCAGCGCCCTATTCCTGGTGACTGAGTCCGAATCCGGCAACAACTGCTCGAATCCCAGCTCGTTCCGGTAGTGCCCAAATCCAGATGTGGTGGCAACATTAGAAGTGGGAGGAGTTTAGACAGTGAGCAGGTTCGGTGCCTGGGTTCACCCACCAGACCATTCCCTCTTTTCAGATAATGCTCGGAATCTTTTTCAACGTCCATTCCGCTGTGCTAATAGAGGACGTCCCCTTCACCGAGAAAGATTTTGAGTAAGTCAGGTGGGAGAGGCGGGGCTGGGGGCGGGGTGGGAGGCGGCTGAACTGCAGTAGAACGGTAGGCGGGGGGTTACAGGTGGCGGGGTGCTTGGGGCCCCGAGGCGAGGGAGCTGAGTGCAGACGGCTAGTAGTCTCCCTAGCGGTCGTGGAGTCGGACCTGAGTGGCCATGCTAAACCCACCGCTTTAGGCGTGGCTTCTTAGGTATATTCCTTGACTTCTCTGCGCCGCCATCCACCTCTGCCAAGGGGATGCTATCATAGGGGTCACCCCAGAGGGTTAGGAGGAAGCCCGAAGAGTACGTGTAGAAGCGCCTAGAATGGTGGCTGGCACACCGTGCCCAGTAAATGTTGGCTGCTGGATGGTTTCTGACACTTCACTACCTAATCTCCCCCCCTAGGAAAGACCCCCAGAAAATATATGACCTTTACGAGCGAGTCAGCTACAACTGTTTCATCGCCGCGGGCCTTTATCTCCTCCTCGGGGGCTTCTCCTTCTGCCAAGTTCGACTCAATAAGCGCAAGGAGTACATGGTGCGCTAGAGCATCGTCGCGCCTCCCCTCTGCGGCCCCCTCCTCTATTTAAAGACTCTCCCAGCCCTCCCACCCGCGTCCCCACTCCGGCGCCCCCTGCGGGACCGGGTTTCCCCGCGCCGAGATTGAATCGCTCCTTCCCCGGCGGAGGGAGGCGGCCTCCCTGACCCCCCCCCCCCACAATAAAGCGAAACCGCTCCCTTCAGCCTCGTGTCTGTGCTTGGGTCGGAGGGGGGGGGGCGGGCACGGGGGCTGGAGGCCGGTGTCCACACCCGGAGACTCGACGCACCGACGGAAGTGGAGTGAGGCCGGGCCGGAAGTGAGGCGGTGTCTTCCACCGTCGGCCCTCGGCTCGCCCGGGACCGCCCGAGCCTCGGCTGCTGGCGAGTGGGGGGAGCGGCCGAGCGGGAGCCAATCGGCGGCGGCGGAGGGGGCGGGACTTCCTGCGCGGGGGCCCGAGCGCCTTGGTCGCCCGGCTCCGTGGTCCCGGCCAGGCGGCGGCGGCGGCGGCGGCGTCTCCGTGAGGAGGCGCGCGGGACCATGACGTCAGCGTCCACGAAGGTTCGCCCTCGCTCGCGGACAGCGCTCCCTGGCGGCCACGGGAGGGCGGCCCCCCCTTCCCCCGTTGGTGCCGACTCTTCCGCCCGAGGCGGGGGGCGGGCGGGAGCCGGGCCGGGGTGGGGCCAGGGGCTCCGGGCGGGCGCTGGGGGGGGGGGGGGTGCGCCGGCCCCCCGTGACGCTGCCCCGCCCCCAGGTCGGGGAGATCTTCTCGGCGGCGGGCGCCGCCTTCACGAAGCTCGGGGAGCTGACGATGCAGCTGCATCCCGTGGCCGACTCTTCCCCCGCGGGGTACGTGAGCGCGGGGCGCGCGGACTCCGTGGGGCCGGGACAGGTGGCAGCTCGCCGGTGTGAATAAAGACTGTCGGATGAGGGAATGACAGGTAGCAGCGCAGACTGGAGGCTCCAGACCCGGAACCCCTGCCGCGAGCCGGCGGCCGCAGAGCCGGGGGGGGTCCCCTGCGCACCGCGCGCGGGGTTCTGTCCGTGAGACCCCCGCGGGTCGGATGGGTCTGCGCCGGCTGCTTACAGCCGCCGCTTCACGCGCCTGGGGGAGAGGCTTGGGGGTCCTCAGGATTCCCACGGGGCGTTAAGAGCTTTTATTTGTTTATTTTTTAAGAAAGCCCTCTTTAGGGATCCACGGAAGGGGCCCCAGGGCCTGCGGGGGAGGCTTGGGGGCTGGCTGCGCACCCCCCTTCCCACTTTCGCTGTTCCCCCTTTCCCCTCTGACAGCGCCAAGTGGACGGAGACGGAGATAGAGATGCTGAGGGCTGCTGTGAAGCGGTTTGGGGACGATCTTAATCACATCAGCTGTGTCATCAAGGAACGGACAGTGTGAGGGAGGGTGGCCGGCAGAGGAGGGGGGGGGTGGGCACTGTCTTCCACCGCACCCGAGCCAGCCCGAGGTCCACCTTCCCGAGAACTCCCTTCCAGCTCGACAGCCCTCCTACCTCGCTGCCGGCTCTCTTAGCACCTCCGCGAAGAGTTTGGTCAGAAGTTAACTGAACCGCCGGGGTAACAGGACCTCCCAGGAATTTAATCTCGGGGCGGGGGCCGCCTGAGATCCCCAACAACCGGAACTTCTCTGGTTGTTTGCGCGGCTCCTTGGAGGGGACGTTGTGATTCCGAACGAGGTGATCAGGATCCGCTACTAAGTCCCCCTCTACCTGTCGGTCGGTCACCAAGGTTCACCTGGGAGCCTTCTGCCCCGGAAGAGAATTAGGACGCGGGCCTTTCCGCCACTCAGCTCAGGGAGTCCACTCTTCAGATTCCAGCCGCCCTAAGCGCGTGCAAAGGCTCAGGAAGACGAGAACCCTACCAAAGGGCCGGGGTCCTGACCAGATTCTGACGGAGGGGCTCCCAGTGTTCCTTCAGAATGGCCCATTACCCCTTCCCTCCCCTCCCTTCTTCCTTCAGTCTCCCCAGGACTCCCTCCCTAACCTGCTCTGTCTTCTCTTCAGGGCCCAGATAAAGGCCACCGTGAAGCGTAAGGTGTACGAAGACTCCGGCATCCCTCTTCCGGCCGAGTCACCCAAGAAAGGGCCCAAGAAGGTGCCATCTGGTGTCTTGTCGCCTCCTCCAGCCGCCCCTCCACCAAGCAGCTCCGGTGTCCCTGAGGCCGGGCCCCCCCCCGTAAAGAAACAGAAGGCCGGTGAGGGCT
Organism: Felis catus; assembly: GCF_018350175.1. Classification (NCBI taxonomy): domain Eukaryota; kingdom Metazoa; phylum Chordata; class Mammalia; order Carnivora; family Felidae; genus Felis; species Felis catus. The sequence continues at coordinate 2,040,498 of NC_058381.1, forward strand.
GTGGGGCTGAAGGTTCAGTGGGAGAATCCGGCTTGGGCCAGGGAAGGACAAGTGTCCCTTCCTCTCCCCGTCAGGGTTCCCAGAGAGTGGCTGAGAGGGCAGAGGGAGGGGGAGCTCGAAGCTCTGGGAAGCTGGGGGGCAGAGAACCTAGAACCCAGTTGATGTCCCCACCCCCCACCCCCACCCCCAGATGTGACACTCAGCGCTCTGAACGACTCGGACGCCAATAGTGACCTGGTGGACATTGAAGGGCTAGGAGAAACCCCTCCGGCCAAGAAACTCAACTTCGACCAGGGTAGGCGTCCTCCTCCTCCCACACCAGCCACAGGGCTGGGGGTGGAGGGGAAGCGCTCGCTCGGATGGTAGGGGAGGGTCCCCACAGGAGCCCCCTGCCCCCTCATACAGAGGTTCTGGAAGAGAAGGTCCTCCAGTCCACGCTGCGGGGGACGGGCTCAGCAAAGAGCCGGGTGGTGTCGGGGGGGGGGGGGGGGTAGGAGTCGCCTTGGAGGCATACTTGGGGCTCACCCCGTCTCGGCCCATCTTGCTTCCTGTTCCAGACAGCCTGACCCTGGATTCTGGCCTTCTCGTGACCTCTGCTGACCCTCCTCTGCTCTCTCGCTGAGCCTTCCACCTCCGACCCCTCTCACTGTTCACCCTGGACCTGTGGATCGCCTGGGACTCTGAGCGGGCCCGCAGAGCACGGCCCACGAGGCTGCTGGGGCTGCGCACTCTGCTGTTCCCGTACGAGCGTCTACCCCCAGCCCCTTTGACCTCCATCGGACGGACGTTTTTATACCGAAAACAATAAAGATTCTCCTCTCAGCTCCGTGCCTGCAGCCTAACATCATTGGAGCGCCACGGGCGGGTGCCTCTCCCCTCAGCCCCACGGGGCTCAGCCCCTCCTGGAAGTTCTCACCACCCTGCCTAGAGCAGCACAGCCAATATTGGCAGACTCTCTTCCCAGTGCCAATATTTCTGTGCTGCTAGAGCCAGGGGAGCTGGGCGTGGGCAACAAAGACTCCACTTTGCTCTCCGAAGGCAGAACTGAGCTCCCAGGGTCTCTGGCGGTCAGTATTCCTGAGGCTGCCCTGGGGATCTCAGAGGGGCGTATTTCCAGTGCTTTCATCCCCCCCCCCCCCACACACACACAACACCTCACAAGAAGGCCCAGATGTTTTCCGTGTCGCTTCTCCGGGGTGGCCTCCCCGGGCCAAGCCTCAGCGGTGCCTCCCCCACCCTCGCTCTAACACCACAGTGTGGTTTGGACGTGGCCACAGTGCCGTACAAACCACAGTGTGCTGCTGGGGCGGGGGCAGGACTGGGGTGGGTTGAGAGCACGGGACGGGGCTGTGAAGACCCCGGCACCCAGAGCAGGGACATAGACAAGGCTCACAAGGCAAACGTGGCCCCAAGAGGGGTTGGGGAGAATAAGAAACGGGGGCCGGGCGCCGACGGGGGCCTAGGGGGCGAGCTCGCAGTGGTGATAAGACTGGAGCCATCTTCCCTCTGCAGGAGCTCTGCTCAGGGGATCCCTAGGGTGGGGTCAGGGGCAGAGGAAGCGGGGAATGACCGTGGGGGCCAACACACTGCCTGCCGACTCGGCGAGGGCAGGGCCCCGAGGCTTCCTGTGTCCGTTCCTCCCCTCCCTGGGTCAGAACCCAAGAGAAAGCAAGGAGAGACAGAAGGCCAAGGACAGCAGGGTTGGGAGTTGGCAGTCCAGAGGTGGTGGGGCCGGAACATGGTCGGGAGAGGGGGGCCGGAAGTCGCCCTGGGCCCTGGGCCTGCCACAAGATGGAGGTCCAAGGCAGGAAATGGAGGCCAGGGGGAAAAGGGGAGCAGCAGGGCCCAGGAAGAGGGCTGCCTGGACCTGGGGGCCAGGTACTCAACCCCCAGCACTGCTCCAGCTCCCCGCCGCCCCCCGGGACCCCCGCCCTGCCCCCTGCGACCACCCCCATCAGCCCATCCAGCAGGCCCAGGAAGGCGGGCCCACCCCAGAAAGCCACGTTTAAGCTGAGACACACATGCCTGTCCCCACCCCCACCCTAGGCCTCCCCTCAGCCTCTTCCTCCTGCCCAGGACTTGATTTTTAGAAGCACCCCACAGGAAGCACAATCTAGGGGCCCAGAGGCCTTCCACAAATCAAAATAACATCCTCTGAAACCCTGAAGTCTTCCTTCGTCCCATTCCACCCTTTACCACCACCCCCCTGCCGACACACCCCCCAAAACTCTTAGCAATCAAAAAGATCTAAGATGGTGGGTGTAAGCAGTCTGCTTGGGCCCCGGGGGGTGCCAGACCCCCTCCCTTGAGACCCCTGTCTGTCCTCTACCAAATCCTGCCAGGGCCTCCTGGTCCTCACCCCACCCTCCATAGCCCCCCACACTGAGCAGCTGCCCCCAGCTCCCAATTCTCGGCAGAGCCTTTGTGGGGGTGAAACAGAAATCAAACACCATGCTGACGGCCGGGGATGTTGGGGGGCCTTCGGGACTCAGCCTTCGGTTTCCACCTGGCGGACTGCACTCGAGGGGCACAAGAGAAAGCCTCTCCAATCGTCCCCCCACTTCCAGGACTGACAAAGCCCAACCCCACCCCAACACGCACCTCCAAACCTCCCCCCCAACCGCCACGTCTCTCCTGAAAACAGGGGACACTTTCCTCCCCACTTACCTCAGCTACTCTCCCCTGAGATCCTGGTCCCCTATTTTGAAGGGAGCAAAATTTGGGGTGCATCCCTCACATTTGGGGTGCAGGAGAAAGGAGCCGCCCCAGTCGCATCGCTGGCCTCCTTCCTCTCGGCTGGCTCAGGGAGTGGGGAGTGCCCTAGGGAGGGGGGACCCCCACAAGAGAGCTCAGAAGGGGGTTCCTCCATTCCCAGTCAGAATTGGGGACACCCCCCCAAACCCGTCCCAGCCCATCCGTCTCCAACTCGGCGGGAGAGGCAGCTGCAATGCCCCAGTCAGATTCCCCCAACACTACATTCCTCACCCCATCTAGAGGGGTCCCGGGGGCCCCAAAAAATCCCAAAAAAATCTAGGATGTTGGCAGGACGGTCCTGGACCAGCACCCCAAATTTGGGGTCCTCAGATACCCCCGTTTTTTCAGGAAAATTCCGTCTTTCACCTGCCTCCCGCCAGCCCTGCTCTGTCCCGATGCCAATTTTGGAAGTCACTCCCTCCTTCCTCCTCCCCGGCTCTCCAGGCCCCCCCGCTCGGGGGCTAGGGTCCAGGAAACCTGGCTTCCAGACCGGGGGGCACTCCTCGAAGGGCTAGGGGCCAGGAGGTCAAGCTCATAGCCCCAGTCTCAGGGAAGCAGGAAAGCCCGATCCTCCCCTCCCCTCCCCCCTGGCTGGTCTCCGCGGTGGTTTAAGGAAAGTCTGGAGGATTGGAATCTGCCATTGCTGTTGCACAGGCAGGTTTTTTTCCTTGGGTTGGGGGGGTGGGCGGTGGGAGGGAGAGAGGGGAGGAGAGCCGAAGAGAGCAGGGACCCAGGCGTGCAGAGCTGGCCTGAGTCACCCCCTCGCCCCTGCTGCCGTGGGGCACCCCTCCCCCCCTCCCCACCTCACCCACATTCCCAGTGCTCCGTCTGCTTCCCGTTTGGGGCTCTTATCCTGGAAACTCTGGGTACAAGAATCACCTCCTCGTACCCCCCCCCCACCTCTCCTTGCCAAAGTTCCAACAGCACTGCCCAAGCCCGGGATGTCCACTTTACCACGGGACACCCCATGTCCCCCCACCTTCCCGGAAAGTGAGGTGTGCTCCCTTAAGAAATTGGGGTTCCGAGTCTGAAACCACCTTTTCTCCCTCAGATCTATCCAGGCCACATAGAAATAAGAGGAGATACCCCACCCACTACCTTTCCAAATCTCTCCCTTCACAGCCTGGGCGTAATTGGGGGTCCACCAGAAAAAGAGATTTCTAGAATCCAGGGTGAGAGGGAGCTATGAGCAAAGGACATCCCACATCAGCATCACGCTCCAAATTAAGTGAACCTTCAGATCAATCTCCCCTTGAGACCCATCCCTCCACTTCATCAAACGCACCCAAAGAGTGGCAAAAAAAAACACCCCCAAATAAGGACACCCCAAAACTTGAGTCTCTCACCCTGGGCCCTCACCTTGTTTCTCCCCCTGGAAAAACCTTCGTGGCTATCTATGTAAACAGTGGACTGCTCCCCTCAAAGTAAGTTTCCACAACATTCAGATATAAAGCTTTGCTTCCCCTCAGTGACCCCTGGTAGCAGAAGGCCTTCAAACTTGCTCCCAGGTCCCTGTTATGTCCTGCCTCAGGCTAACAAAAAACCCTCGAAGTTAAATTCCACGCCCCCCAAATCTAACCTGAGCCTCGAAACGCGTACGGCTTCCCCACACAGACTGTACCCCAAAGTCAGCACGACTGCTCTACTTGAAATCGGATGGTCCATATACACCGATGACTATGAATCCCCAAAACAAAACCCTCACCCACCGCCTGAAGACCATCTAGCGGTTTGTCCTCATATTCCAAGCTGACAATCTCCAAATTATGGGTGTCAGAATCCCCCCAAACGAATGTAGCTTCAGACTCAGCTCCCTCAAACTTACCATTGGCCCTCGGGGCCTGAATTCAGCCGCCAGTGCCCAAAACAGTCATATGAACTCAATACCCGGTCATAAACGTGCACTCTCCACCAAGTGACCAGATAACGCAAAATCGACTCCAGCCTGATCCCCAAGGGAGCCCCCAGGCGACCTCCCAACTCCAAATTGAGCAGAGACCGAAGTAACCCTCACAGACAAAGGCCACGCCGACCCCCACCCCATCCCTAGTGGTCCTGGATTCTCAATTTCTCAGCGGCTCTTTCCTGCACCCAAATAAAGACACCCTCAGATCTGAAGAGGAGGACCCCAGGCCCGGATAGGCAGCTCCATGGATAACGGGTAGATGTCCCTGGGCACCTGTAGACTGTCCTGAACACAAATGCAAGTCCTGCTTTGCAGCTAGCCTCAGCTCTGCCTCCCCCGCCCCCGCCAAATAAACACTGCCGCCCCCAACGTCCCCCCAAACAAAATATGAGGGTGTGACCCGTGCCTATCTCCCAGATGCGGGGACCTAAATTTAGGGTTATCGGCCCCTCCTTCCCTCTCTCCCTCCTGTTACCCTGAGACCCTCCCTCCCTGCTTTCCTTTCTCCGTCCACCGCACCCAAATTTCATATTAATGTTCACTAAAAATTCACCCCTACAGGCAGATTGATAGGGTCTAGCTAATTAGAAAAGAAAACCCTGAGCACCCAGGGCTCAGACCCAGAGCCCGCGGATTTCTAACCCCGGCCTCGGAGGAAAGTCCCCGCTGTCACCTAACTCTCCCTCCCTCCGCCCAACCCCAGTCCCCTCCTAGGAGACAGAGGGACAAAATTAACCAGCGCAAAGGGGAGAACGAAGGTTTCAGCCGCTCAGACCGAGTGGATCCTGCGCCCCGGTCCGAGTGGACCCCAGCCGGGTGGAGACGGCGAGGCGAGGCTAGTGCTCGTCCGCCCCCTCGTGGAAGGAGTCAAACATTGCCGGGTTTTGCCTACTTGCCGCGCTGGACCCCGGCGTCCCGCCAGCCTCCGAGCGTAGCCGACGGGCGGGTGCCCGAGGCCTTAGTGAGCTGGGATTGGGGGAGGGCGAGCGGGCTTTGGGCGGGAGTCTGTCTCTCTGGATCCCTAAAAGGATTCAGGAGAGAGTTGGGAGCGAGAATCCGGACGCCCAGGTCTCCTGAGCGTCTCTGGGCCCCCACCCGGGGCTTTCCCCACCTCCTCGAGGGGAAGCAGCTGGCGGAGCCGTCCGGTCGCAGGACAATGGAAGGAAACGAACTAGAAATCATATCCGTCCCCTCCCTAACCCGCCCTATCAGAGCCCCCCTTCTTGCAGGCACCGCTAGAGGAGCCTGTCATTCACACGACGCCCTCCCGCTGTCTTGAGACCCCACGCGAGTCCACTATCTCCTCCCCACACCTGGTGCCTTGTTGGGCGCCCCTTTATCTCCTGGATACCTTACGTTGGAAGGGGGGAGTTTCCCTGTATTCACTCTCCGGGAACAGGCACCCCCTTCCAAAAGCCAACACACCAATTTTCGCTGCCCCAGGCCCCTCGACGACCCGGGTCACCCATGTTTGCGATCTCGAGATTCCCCAACCCCCTCCCCAATTCCACCGTCCCATCCCCGGTTCCACTTTCAGTGGCCCAAGACCCCTGAGGTTACGACCACCCAGGGTTTCTGAGGTCCCGCCCTCAAGCCGGAGACCCCGCCCCGGGCTCGCCATCTGGAGAGCAAGGGAGGAAGGAAGGATACAGACCCAGGCGTTCACCCCACCTCCACCCCCGCCCCCGCCATCCCGGCCAGATAAAGGAGCCGAGTCCAGGAGGGGAGAGGGACCCCGCCCCCCTGAGAAGAGAAGCCGCAGCCCCTGCAGGACGGGGGTAAGAACGACAGACTGAGGGACCCAGACTCCGGGGTCCCCGCGAAGGGCTCTGGATGGTAGGAAGACTGAGGCCCAGTACTCGGGCTGCGCTCGGGGTCGGGGACCAGATAGTAGTGGGAATTCAGTGCTTCGGAAAGGGAGCTTCGACTGGGATTTGGAGAGGTGTGGACCGCGGGCCGTCTAGGGTCTCCAGGCAGGTGGGACACCCGAGAGCCAGGCGCGCGGCGAAACAGAGGGGAGCGGGGTGCTGGAAGGGCACGAGCAGTGGGGACCAAGGGCGCTGCGGCCGGATTCCCCACGCGGGCCATCGACGGCGCGGTCGGGAACCTCAAGCTCGCTGCAGGCACTGTGGAGTCTCGGGGGGGTTGGGGGGGGTGCAGCGAGCGCCGGTGAGCTGAGGCCAGAAACAACTAGACGGCTCGAGCCAGGCTGCGCGAGCCGGCCTAGGGGCTCGGCTCTAGCTGCGCGTCAGCAGAAGGGGCGAAGCGAGGAGGGCAGGCGTCTGAGGTCGGCCCGGGTCCCTGAGCTCCTTGCTCTGCACCCGCAGGCCTGCGTCGCGATGGGCTCCACCGCCACCCCGGAGGGGGCGCTGGGCTACGTCCGCGAGTTCACGCGCCACTCCTCCGACGTGCTCGGCAACCTGAATGAGCTGCGCCTGCGCGGGATCCTCACTGACGTCACGCTGCTGGTTGGCGGGCAACCCCTCCGCGCCCACAAGGCGGTTCTTATCGCCTGCAGGTTGGACGGGTGACTCAGGGGATGGGGTGGGGCCAAATGGGAAAGGGGCGGAGCCATGAGGCCTTCGGAAGGGGATCCGAAGCCTAGCCTTCCGGAAGCAGGAGGCTGAGCACCCCGGGATTGGGGCGACAGTGGGGAGGACGTGGCGCGTGTCTCCCAGGGGCCCCCAGGCGCTAACATAGCCTATCTGCCCTCTGTCCAGCGGCTTCTTCTATTCAATTTTCCGAGGCCGAGCAGGAGTGGGGGTGGACGTGCTCTCCCTGCCCGGGGGGCCCGAAGCCGGAGGCTTCGCTCCCCTTCTGGACTTCATGTACACCTCACGCCTCCGCCTCTCTCCCGCCACTGCGCCCGCGGTCCTTGCGGCCGCCACCTACTTGCAGATGGAACATGTGGTCCAGGCATGCCACCGCTTCATCCAGGCCAGGTGAGGGAGCCCCAGCTCCGTGGGGTGAGGTGGCATCCCGGGTGTCAAGGGCAGAGGCCGGGATTTGGAAATGGCACTAAGATCCATCGCACTGTTCCCAGCTATGAACCTCTGGGCATCTCTCTGCGGCCTTTGGAGGCAGAACCCCCCACGCCGCCAATGGCCCCTCCCCCGGGCAGTCCCAGGCGCTCCGAAGGACACCCGGACCCACCTACTGAATCTCGCAGCTGCAGTCAAGGTAGCCCAGACCCCAAGGCCTGCAACTGGAAAAAATACAAGTTCATCGTGTTAAACTCTCAGGCCTCCCAAGCGGGGAGCCTGGCGGGGGAGAGGAGTTCCGGTCAACTTTGCCCCCAAGCCGGGCTCCCCAGTGGAGATGAGGCTTCCAGCAGCAGTGGCAGTGAAGAAGGACCCATTCCTGGTCCCCAGAGCAGGTACGGAAACTGGAACCTCAAGAATTGGTAGAGGCTAGCCTCAGCTAGGGGACCGAGCCACCGGGCGGGCCTGGGTGGTCAGGAGCGGAGAGGGAGGGGTGGGGCTTCGGCAGCACAAAGGGCGTGGCTCATTGGTCAGTATTGGCTCACCTCCAGGGGGCAGGCCTTTGGCTCCAAGTCCTCCAGGGTAGAACCCCCCCCCCCCCCCCCCCCAGTAGAAGCTCTCCTAACCCTTTTCTCTGGGCTTGCCATCTGCCTAGGCTGTCTCCAACTGCTGTCACGGGACAGTTCAAGTGTGGGGCTCCAGTCCATACCCGCCATCTCCTCACAGCCCCGGCTCAAGAGACCCCTGGCTCACACTCTGGGCCGGCTTGTCCCCCACCAGGTACAAGAGCCCTTTCGGTTACTTCCTTCTTGGCTTTTCTCCTGGGTCTGCTCAAGGCCAAGTTTGGGCCAAAAGGAAAGGCCCTTTCCAATTACTGCAACATAGAGTCACGTGCGGGGCTTTTAACAATCCCATTGCCCGGGTCACATCCCCGAAGATCAGAATGTCTGGAAGAGGGCACCAGGTATCAGTGCTCTTTAAAGCTTCCAGCGAGCAGCGAAGTTCTGGCCTGTTCCCCTCGGGGAGGAACGGTGGGCCCAGAGCTCGGCAGGGCCTGCCTCTCTGGCAAGCTGTCAACCATCGTGGTGCAAGAGGGGACCAACAGGGGTCGGTAACTGGGGCCTCCCCGTACCACCGCCTCTACCGAAGAGATTAGCAGAGTATTCTGGAGTCAGACAGACATGAAGTCAGATCTTGGCTTGTCCTCTCATTAACCATGTGACCTTGAGTAAGTCAGACGAGCCCCAGAAGCCTTTACAGTAAATTGGGAAAGAGAAAACCCACTTTACCAATGTGGTTTGAGGATTCACTGGTATTGTTGTCATGACCCACCTCCCCTCCCAGGAAGTGAATTTTTCAGCTGCCAGAACTGCGAGGCTGTGGCCGGGTGCTCGTCGGGGCTGGACCCCTTGGCTCCTGGGGATGAGGACAAACCTTACAAGTGTCAGCTATGCCGGTCCGCCTTCCGCTACAAAGGCAACCTGGCCAGTCACCGCACGGTGCACACAGGTAGGGGAGGAGAGGGCCTCCCCCCCCCCCCCCCCCCCCGGGCTTTGTGCCCGCAGGTGTCCTAGGGCCGAGTCCCCGACCTCCCTTCCTCCCTGCCTCCAGGGGAGAAGCCCTACCACTGTTCCATCTGCGGGGCCCGCTTCAACCGGCCGGCCAACCTGAAAACGCACAGCCGCATCCACTCCGGAGAGAAGCCGTACAAGTGTGAGACGTGCGGCTCGCGCTTCGTGCAGGTACCCAGCCGGCTCCGAGGCCAACTCCGAGGCCAACTGGCCGGAGCGCGGGGCGGGGCCGCGGGGTGGGTCCCTCGGCCGGCGCGGTCTGAGGTCCCCCTCCCCTCCCAGGTAGCGCACCTGCGCGCGCACGTGCTCATCCACACCGGGGAGAAGCCCTATCCCTGCCCCACCTGCGGCACTCGCTTCCGCCACCTACAGACCCTCAAGAGCCACGTTCGCATCCACACGGGGGAGAAGCCTTACCACGTGAGTACCCGCCCCGCCCCGCCCCGGCCTCGCCCTCGCCCGAAGCAGGAGCGGGGCCTCGCTTTTACCTAGGGGCGGGGCCTCGAGGGGAGCACCTGGAAGTGGGCGGAGTCCTGAGAGATCAAGGGGCGGGGCCGGGGAGGCTCAGGCACCCGTGTCAGGCCCCCGGACTGGGCGCCGTCCGTCCCCCACCCCGCGCCCCCAAGAGGAGCTGGGGGGGAGCTGAGGGCGGGGCCCGCCTCCTCCGCCTCCGCGGAGGATCTGGGAAGACGCGAGGACCGAAGAGCTGGTCTTCCGCGGGGAGCCGGACAGTTGCCCCGCCTTAAAGGTGCTGGTGGAAGGGGGCGGGCGCTGACCCGGCTGTTCCCCCCCGCCTCCGCCTCCCCCACAGTGCGACCCCTGCGGCCTGCATTTCCGGCACAAGAGTCAACTTCGGCTGCATCTGCGCCAGAAGCACGGGGCTGCCACCAACACTAAAGTGCACTACCACATTCTGGGGGGGCCCTAGCTGAGCGCCGCCCCGATCCCACTCGCCTCCTGGAAGCCGGGAAAGCTGCGCTCAGGCCCGGCCTCCCTGTCGGCCTTGGGCATGAGGAGAGGGGTGGTGTGCGAGGCCCCTCTGGTATCAGAAACAGCCACCGCCTTAAATTCTCATGGGGGGGGGCGGGGGGAACAGGGATGGCAGGTCGTGGCTTGATCTGCCTGTTTTGCTGGTCAAAACCTCTTCCCCACAATTGAAATTGTCCTTGAGGAGACAGCAAGCTGGGAGCTGAGGGAGGGGAGAGACTGGAGGCCTGGATTCCCTGAGGGAACAGTCCTCCACACCCGCGGCCCCCTCTCCGTTTGGTTTGTCTGTAAATATAATTTATTGAGGCCCGTGGGTGGCACCGGGGCCTCCATTCGATTGCATTTCCCACCTCCCTCTTCCACAAGTGTGATCCAAAGTGACCTGAAGCACAGTATGCGAGGTCACAGCTCTGCTGGCAGAGATTAGCACTTGGCCGCGTCCTTAGGCTTGAGTGTTTTATGTTTATTATTGTCATTAACTTTTATCTTCGGAATCGTCTCGTTTCTTCAACCTGTTTGCTTGTTGGTGTGTGCAAAATGGAGGAAGGGTTTCTGTGTGTCCTGTCTCTCCCGATTGTAGGTCTGGAACCTTAATTTTCTAGGGCAGCACTGGGCACGTGTGAGTTTGTGGCATTGGGTCAGGAACCCTCTCCGGTATTCTGGGTAATGTAGGTTCTCTAGCGGGCTGGAACTGGCTACAGACTTTTTTCTCTGTTTTCAAGACTTCGAGGAAGCTTTATGGTGAGGCTGACGGGGAAGTAGGAAGTGTTTCCTGGGGGCTGTGGATGTGGGGGCTTTGTCGGTGTTGGAGCTAGGGGGAATGATTGGAGAGGCTTTCTCTTATGGCCCTAACCTTCCCAAGAGTCTGGCCACCTGGGTTTGGCTGCACTATGTCTGTCTGGCATGAACTGGGCTGTATTTGAGCCCAGAATCTTCCCACTGGGGCTTGTGCTTAGCACTGAGTTGATCCCTCCATGAGGGAGAGATCTGAAATTCCTTATCAGAGACGACGCAAGCTTTTCGGGTTCTGCCCAGCCTCCAAGAATGGTATGACCTGCGGGGGAATTATGAAACTCTTTATCTTGACTAACAGCTGAGTCACGACCAGTCCTTTACTGTAGATGTGTCTGGATTTGAATGTTCCTTGGGATTCTGTCTACCTGAGACAAACCCCTTCTCCCTTTGGTGAGCTTTTGGGCATTTGTGGCAAGTGTTCAGATTCCAGAAACGTCTTTGCCTTGAGAAGTCACAGGTGCTTGGTAACTTTGTTACTTTAGAGAAGCCAGGTCTGTGACCTGGCCTTCGTGCCACTGTGTTCCTGTCTGAAACCAGCGAAGGCAGCAGGACCTTCCACAGGGAGAGAAATGGGGCTGAGTTCCATTCTGTGCTAGAGTTTGGGATTATGATTGGGATTGCTGTTGGGATTAGAGATTTAAAAGATTAATTGACTGGTGGACCTTCCAGCTGACCGAATATCTGGGTAGGACTGAGAGATTGGTAGGTTGGTTGAGGGGCAGTCTCCGGTGCAGGCCAAGCAGGTGGAAAGTTGGGAATGGAGTTGCCTCTTCACTGGATGGGATGTCTGGAATGTGAGATGATACCTGGAGCCTCGATTTACAGTCCTTTCCCTCCTTGGGAGCTCTTCGATTGCAGGGTGTGGCGTGGAGCTGGCTCAAGATAGGTCAGCACTAATCGCTTCTGCTTGAGGCCAGGTGAGAAAGCAACTTTTCTTGATCTTTCCCTCTGACTCCCCGCCACAGAGTTGAGAGCAGAAGAGAGATAGGAGAAGGAAACATGATTTTTTTTTTTTTTAAGTCAACTGGTTGGGCAGGTGGAGAGCGCCCAGGGGTGGAAATGTTAGATCCTGCAAGATCAGAATGTTGGAATAAAGAAGCCCCTCTGTGCTGCCTGCTGTGTCCAAGGTTCTTGCCTGGGAGGATCTGGGAGCAGGGTGCAGCCAGGGAAAGAAGGTTCTTCCCTGCTGGACTCCATCTTGGATTTTGTGACCATTCCACTGCCCCCATCACATCAGACCCTTAGAATGGCCCTTGTTCTCCCTTTCCCTGCCCTTGCCTTCCGGCTCATTGTGTGAGAACCAGTGACTTCATGAAGTTTCTCCGGAGCCACCTGCATCCTGCCGTTCTGAAGTCACTTCCTGGTCGAGGTGTGGGGGCAGCCGCGAGAAACCTGGAAGCCACGAATAATGCCGAGAGGCGGGGGGGGGGGGGGTGGAGGGGAATATGCATCTGTGCTGGGGTCCTAATGCTTGGGACACCCCCTGCCTACCACCACCACCGCCACCAAGGAAAATGGATAGGACTTGGGTCCCATGAGGGCCATACAGGATGCAGGTGGCAGTGACAAGGCCATGTATGCGGTTGGAGCCCATGTGAGAGCTCCACCCCTCCCCCAGCGATGGTGCCTTGGAATGTATCCACTGCCCAGTTCGTGCTTCTTCCCCGCCCTATGCGTGGCCTGGGTGCCCGGGTCTGCTCTGCCCGTAGGCAGAGGGTCACTGATTCTGTTAGGTTACCTCCCTTTTGGATTTCAATTCCTCATCTGTGAAAGAAGTCCATTAACATGGTCTGCAGTTCCTTCCAATATTTACAGTTTGTGGTTGTATTTCTCAATCTGAAAACTCATGATCTAGATTTTTTTTTTTAAGTAAAATAATGAAACAAAGAATCCAAACTAAAACCTCTCTTCCTCCTCCCACTATAGCTTCTGTCCTGTTGAAAATGAGACCAGCTAATATTACTTATCCCCTGCTACCTGTCAGGTCCTAAACTAAGCATTTTACTTTAGTGCATACATAGATTTTCTAATTCAATTCCCCTGACAACCCGAAAAAGTAGGTACTAATCTTATCCCCAGTTTACAGTTAGGAAAGCCACCTGAGAGGCTCAGTGGCTTAGACAGTATGTGATGAAACCAAGATTGGAGCCTTGATTTGCTCCTAAAGATTATGCCCCTGCACTATGTTATACAGCCGCATCAATTTCTACGTCTTGGCATTATTTCCCACCAGCCGAAGTTTTGATTCCACTTAACAAAATCTGGGGGGGTATGATTATTTTTATTAACCACACATAAAATTATAAGGCTCAAAATGCTTTTCTTAAGAAAAATAGTTTTGGGAAAGCGCAAGTGGGAAGGGGCAGAGAGAGGGGGACAGAGGATCCCTAAGCAGGCTCTGCACTAACAGGCCGACAGCAGTGAGCCCAATGTGGGGCTCAAACTCGTGAACCACGAGATCGTGACCTGAGCTCAAGACCGAAGCTCAACCAACTGAGCCACCCAGGCGCCCCTGCTTGCTTGCTTGCTTTTCTTTCTTTTGAGAGAGACAGAAAGAGCAGGGGAGGGGTAGAGAGAGAGAGGGAGAGAATCCCAAGCAGATGCGGGGCTCGAGCCCACGAACTGTGAGATCATGACCTGAGCTGAAACCAAGAGTCGGATGCTTAACCAAGTGAGCCACCCAAGGCTCTTTTTTTTTTTTTTAAGTAGGCATCACACCCAGCGTGGCACCCAATGCAGGCCTCGAACTTACGACCCTGAGATCAAGATCTGAGCTGAGATCAAGAATCGGATGCCCTACCCACTGAGCCACCCAGGCAGCCTCCCCCCTCCCCACCCCCATTTGTCTGGGTATGAGCCCTTGAACCCAATTTGCCAGGTCAGGGTCTTGGGGAGCATGAATTATAATGAAGAAACAGGAAGCCAAGCCCTCGGTGCTGTCTCAGGTGGACCCACTGGGTACTGGTTGGGTAGGAGGGGCTGACTGCTCCGGTGGTCAGAATTTGGCTCTTTAGTCAACCCCATCAGGAGATCAAATACTGCGTAGAAGTTGTTGTTACCAGAGGGTGAAAGAAAAGGTTCCAGCCCCACCGAGGAAGGGGTGTAGGTGATGTTTGTGGGGCCCCGGGTGAGCTCACAGCCGCCCTTCCTCTTCCCAGTTATTTTTGGTCTCTGTGACCTGTGGGTTTCCTGCTGGTGAAAACAGAAGCAACAGGAACTGAGTTCCCACTGCAGAAATGAACGCCCGCAGTCCAACAGCCTGTCCTTCCCCTGGTCTCTTCCGGGGCCTCCGAGACCTCCGGGATCCAGGCATGTAGCTTCTAGCGTCCTCGGGCGCTCGGGCAGGTGTCTTCGTCTGACACTCTCATCTCAGAACCCCTGCGCCCACCGGGCGACCTGGCCTTGCAGCTAGGCCCCTCGTTGAGCAAGTGGGTGTCTTCCTCTCCCGAACCAGTTCACCCACCACCTTCCCGCACGAAACTGCCAACGGGAGGGTCTTGGTGCGGAAATCCGCACGGATAAAAGTGGGCGGGGGACGCAACGGCCTCCCCGCACATCCCCGAGTCCCCGTGGGGCCCACCCGGTAGGCCGCCTCGGGTCCCCTCTTTACGCATGCGCCCCACTCGCTGTCCGGGTCCGGGACGCGGCTCTAAGCCCCGCCCCGCCCTTCTGGCCCCACCCCCCGTGCTCCGGAGTCGCGCGTCCCCACCAGCGAGCCGTGCCCGGGGGTGCCGGCCGCGGTGGCCGCGTAGCTGACACTTCCAGTGACAAGAGCGATAACCCACACGGGGGCTGGCGCGCCGCAGGGCTGGGCCCGCACCCGGGGCCGCCTCGCGGCTCCTCCGCTGAACGTCGGGCCCCCGCGCGGGCCCGTCCCGCCCCGGCCTCGACCCGCGGCGCGCTGCCCGCGGAGCCACGCCCCCGGGCGCCGCTCGCCCGCCCTCCCCACCTAGGTCGCCCCCCTAGGGGAGAGGCGCAGGCGCCTCACGCAGCCTCCCAGCCGCTTAAAAGCCCTCGTCGGTGCCTTCCTCTTTAGCAGCCTGCCCTCCGCAGGCTGGGCGGCTCGCGGGGCGGAGGTGGAGCGTCCCCGCGCCCTGCTCCCGCCCGGGCGGCGCGCACTGGCTGCAGCCGCGTCCCCTCCCCGATGGCGCGCAGGGCCGAGCCCCCCGACGGGGGCTGGGGGTGGATGGTGGTGCTGTCCGCCTTCTTCCAGTCGGCGCTGGTGTTCGGGGTGCTCCGTTCTTTCGGCGTCTTCTTCGTGGAGTTAGTGGCGGCGTTCCAAGAGCAGGCGGCGCGGGTCTCCTGGATCGCCTCCATAGGGATCGCCGTGCAGCAGTTCGGGAGTGAGTGCCGCGCCCGGGTCCGGCGTGCAGGCGACCCTCCCTCGGAAGGGATAGGGGGTTGGGGGGGGGTGAAGGGGGCGCCAGAGAGGCAGGGCGGGGCTGGGAAGGACGCCGGAGATCTCGCAGAACCTCTTCCTCTTTCTCAGGCCCCGTGGGCAGCGCCCTGAGCACGAAGTACGGGCCCAGGCCCGTGGTGATGGCTGGGGGCATCTTGGCTGCGTCGGGGATGCTGCTCGCCTCCTTTGCTACCTCCGTGACCCACCTATACCTGAGCATTGGGCTGCTGTCAGGTGAGGCCCAGGACTAAGACAGGAGAGGGAAAGGGCCTCCGGGCTCTCACCTGCTTCCTGCCCCTTCCCAGAGGCTCGGGGAGGCTCAGAGAAAGTTTCTGCTAGCACCTGTGCCCGCAAGGGAAGGTTGAAGAGGGATGACTAACGTGATAAAGCGCGGCTTGGGGGATATTGAGAAATTCAAAGATGACGGATCCAGCAAATGCAAGCCCGGGGCTGGAGTGTAAGAATCACCCTACACTTGTGCCAGCTTCGGTGGCTGCGAAATAGATCTCGTTGTCCAATTTGCATACAGACCAAGAAAGGCTTCGGAAGCTTATGTAACTTGGCAGCTGGAGCTCACCGTAGCCAGAAGTGATATATAGCCCAAGCCCAACTGCAAAGTTCTGAGCCACTACCCCGCAAACGGTATTTCTAAGCCTCTGCAATCCCCTGAGGTGTATCACCCCATCTGCAAGACGGCGAGCCCGAGGCTGGGAGATTGAATAAAATACAGGGTAACGATGCTAGGGGCTGTAACCCAAGCCTGTGCTACATCCTGGGCAGTGGTGGGATTACTGGGTGCCCCGAGCCCCCTAAGAGTCCCCCGACCCCTATTTGTTCCTTTCTGACAGGCTCTGGCTGGGCCTTGACCTTCACTCCGACCCTGGCTTGCCTGTCCCGTTACTTCTCTCGGAGGCGATCCCTGGCCACGGGGCTGGCACTGACCGGCGTGGGTCTCTCCTCCTTTGCCTTTGCCCCACTT
Organism: Felis catus; assembly: GCF_018350175.1. Classification (NCBI taxonomy): domain Eukaryota; kingdom Metazoa; phylum Chordata; class Mammalia; order Carnivora; family Felidae; genus Felis; species Felis catus. Next base: position 2,056,870 of record NC_058381.1, read on the forward strand.
TTCCAGTGGCTGGTCAGCCGCTACGCCTGGCGGGGGGCGCTGTTGCTGGTGTCTGCCCTCTCCCTCCACCTGGTGGCCTGCGGGGCACTCCTCCGCCCACTCTCCCTGACGGAGGACCCTGCTGTGGGCGGCCCTGGGGCCCAACTCTCTTCCCTCCTCCGCCACGGCCCCTTCCTTCGTTACACTGTGGCCCTCACCCTGATCAACACTGGCTACTTCATCCCCTACGTGCACTTGATGGCCCATCTCCAGGACCTGGACTGGGAGCCTCTGTCTGCCGCCTTCCTCCTCTCGGTGGTGGCTGTGTCTGACCTCGTGGGACGCGTGGCTTCTGGGTGGCTGGGGGACACCGCCCCGGGACCTGTGGCTCGACTCCTAATGCTTTGGACCACCCTGACCGGGGTGTCACTGGCCCTGTTCCCCGTGGCTCGGACTCCCACGGCCCTGATGGTTCTGGCCGTGGCCTATGGCTTCACATCAGGGGCCCTGACCCCCGTGGCCTTCTCCGTGTTGCCTGAACTGGTGGGCACTGGAAGGATATACTGTGGCCTGGGACTGGTGCAGATGGTAGAGAGCATCGGGGGGCTGCTGGGGGCCCCTCTGTCAGGTAAGGGGGACTGGGCTTCCGGGGGGGGTCAGGGCTGCATGTATTGCGAGGGGGAGGGAACTAATTCCAGTGTCTGTGACTACTGCCCTCCGGGATGGCACGGAACACGGGTCCGTCAGAGTAGCCCCGGAGTGGGTCCATGGCGCAACGAAATCGGGGACTGTGGGAGGATTGAGGGGAGCTATGAGGAGCCCTTGGCAGGGTGTCTGCAGCTTGGGTTTTCAGAGGACCTGGCCGGACCTGGCCAGACATAGCCCGCCAGCGTCTGCCCGTTCCCCTGGCCTACTGGGCCCCAGCCCAGGTGACTGAGCCGTCGGGTCAAAGTTCTCCATGCCCCAGATGCCCAAACCTTCAGACCCTTAAATTTCTCCTAACTATTAACTAGAAGGGCCGCTGTTGCTTGAAAGAAAGGCATGGGTGTGCCTGGCTCGATGTGGACGCCCAGGTCCCTGCTGGCTGGTTTGGAGGCCCTTTCCAAAGGCAGGAAGGGGGTGGACGTTAGCTTGAGAAACCTCGGGGTCCCAGAGTCCTGGAGCTCATCCAGTCCTGCCTTGTGAGTCCTGATTCTTCTGAGATGATGCGTTCGGGATTCTCTTTTCCCTCCACCGGTCTTGGGAAACGGGTCACCCATGTGTGTTCTTTTTCTCTCTTGGATCTAGGCTACCTCCGGGATACGACAGGCAACTACACAGCTTCTTTTGTGGTGGCCGGGGCCTTCCTTCTCGTGGGGAGTGGGATTCTCATCACGCTGCCTCACGTCTTCTGCTTCTCGGCCTCTGCCTCCAAGCCCCAGGACCCCAAGACGGATGCAGTGGATACCAAGGTCTCTCTCACCAAGGAAGGGCTGCAGGAGGACTGAACTCTGCAAAGGGACTGTCAGACCCAGAAAGCCAGAGGGCGCAAGCTCTCAGGGCCTTCTGTCCCATCCTGGTGCCCACAGAACCGCCGTGCCCAAGAACAAGGCCTCTTGGCCCGCCTCCCCCCGGGGCAGTGTGTTGCCTGTGCCAACCTTTCTTGTCTCGTTGAGGACTCGTAGCTCTTCCTTGCTCCCACGACCTTTCCTGGAGGATCCCGGAGCTCAGCCTGCTCCCCTGCGCTGTGAATCGGCCGTGAACACCCAAAGCCAAGATCTTCACGTGCCTTACATGTGATTTCTACTTTGCTGCCCTTCCAGCTTTCTTCTCTGAAGACCGATGTTTGGGAGAGAGGGAAGCCCTTCTGAGATAAACCTAAAGAAGGAAACTGGATAATAATGAGAACCTCACAAAGAGCTGGGGCGCATGTGCTTGGGTTGGCTGAATGGGTTCGTGGCTAGGAAGCGGGGAGGGGAAGTATCCATATGAACCCTGGACTCTGCTCTCTGGGCCACGGTTCCTCTGCCTTGTCCACTGACCTCCTCTTTCCCAGGCTCCCCCCATGACTCAGAAAAGAAACGAAGACAGCAGTGAGGACACAGGGTGGGGGGAGTCTGGGAGGGGCAGCAGAAGCTTAAAGCGCTAAGGTCTGGGTCTAGCATTTCCCACAGGCCAAAGGAGCCAGAAACACAGGAAAGACTCAGCCGGGAGGTCTGGAGGGGGCTGTTAGGTCCCTCATGAGCTCCCCACCCCGAACGCACGGAAACTTAGGAACAGCTTTTCAGAGACTCCCTGTTAAAATGGCAACAGCTTGGGCAAAGACAGGTGGACCAGCTGGACGGACGGAAAAACACCCCAGAGTTCAGTGGGACCCCGTTCGTTTGAGTCAGCCTTCTTAAATATCTTCAGCAGAATGTTTGCAGCGCCCTAGATTGGCTAACAGCTGGAGCTTGCAGGAAACCGGATAGAAATTCTTTATTGGGGGAGTGGCCCAAACAAAACGGTCAACATGTAGTGTCCAGAGTGGATCGAGGGCCTCCCGAGGAGAGCAGGGCGACCGGAAGAACCGGGAGCAGCTCCCCCCTCTCGGGAGGAGGGGTGGCCTGCCGCGAGGGGGAGGCCGGTGGGCAGGAGGGCAGCGCCCCCGGCAGCCCCATGTAGATGAAGCTGCCGGAGAGAATGAAAGAGCCGCAGGCGAGGAAGGAGGCGGTGAAGTCCCCGGTCTCGTCCCTTAGGAAGCCTGCAAGGAAGGGGAAAGGAATTTAGAGGCCTGGGACCCAGGGGTGGGGGGAGGCGGTAGGGAGGGGACAGAGGATGGTTGGGAGCGGATCTGCTGGCTCGGGCCCTTACCTGACAGGGGAGGGCCCAGAAGCCCCCCCAGACTCATCAGCATCATCACCAGCCCTGTGGCCTGTACGACACCTCCGACGCCCACTAGCCCCGGGAGCACACCGAAAACCAGGGGGGCGTAGCTTCCGGCGCTCAGCCCGTAGGCCCCAGCCGCGGCCAGCAGGGCCCCCCGGCAGCCCTCCTGGCTCCCCGCCAAGGGCACCAGTCCCACGGCCAGCACCCCCAGCCCGGTCAGAGCCCCGAACACCAGCAGAAGCCGCGAGAGGGGCACCCAGCCCTGGTCCGCCAGCCAGCCGCTGATCAGCCGCGCGCCCGCGTCCCCCACCGCAGCCACGGCCACCACCAGCGCTGCCCCATACCCGCCCAGGCCCCGGTCTAAAGCGTGGGGGGCCAAGTGCACGTAGGGGACGAAGTAGCCGCCCCCAACCAGGGCTGTGCCCAGAGCAAAAACTGAGAAGGCCCGGCGCGCGAAGAGACCCAGGCCGAGGGCAGCTAAGGGCCCGCGGGGTGGCGCCGGGGGGTCGCCAGGGAGCACCAGGGGTCGCAGCAGGGCGCCACAGGGGGCGAGGTGGAGGGTGATGGCGCCGAGGACGAGCAGGGCGCCCCGCCAGCCGAAGGTGTCAAGGAGGAGCTGCAGGGTGGGCGCCAGGAGCAGCGAGGAGGCCCCGTTGCCCGTGAGCGCCAGCCCCACGGCCAAGACTCGACGGCGGGAGAAGTAACGGGACAGGGTTCCCAGGGCAGGGGCGAACACCAGGGCCCAGCCGGAGCCTGCGAACGGACAGGACGGGGTGACGACAGGGACCCGGGATGCTCTGTGCCAGCAATCCCAGCCCGGATCCTCGCAGGAGGCCCCGCCCCTTTGGCCTCCAGCCCCCAGGAAGCGCCCACCTCCACCATCACCCCTTAAGGACCCGGGTGTCCCTCTCCCCTCACCAGCAAGGACGCCCAGGCCAAGGTAGAGGTGCAGCAGACTGCGAGCGAAAGCGGAGAAGACGAAGCCCAGCGAGGTGAGGACGCCCCCAACCATCACCACGGGGCGCGCCCCCCAGCGGGTGCTCAGGGCGCTGCCCACTGGGCCTGGAAGGGGGCGGAGTCAACGGAAGACACGCCTCTGGACCCCCAAACTCTATCCAGCACTCCTCTTTGGCGGCTCGCCAGGCCTAAAGCGTCTCTCTGCCCGCCCCCCCACCCCACCCCGCCTAATAGCTCCTGCCCTTGACCTCAAGACGAGACCCTCTCTTTTCTAGAACTCGTTCCCCCCGGTCCCCACCGGTCGCCCTTTCTCAAGGGCTGTCTGGTGAGCAGGTGGGTCCTCCGCCACCGCACACACTCTCCGCCACTCCACCCCGGTCCCCGCCTCCCACCTGGGGGTCCCCCTCACTGGCTGCCTGCTGCACCGCCAGGGCCAGGGCGCTGACCCACGCAGTGTCCTGAGTGCTTCGATCAAAGTGCTCCGCGAGGTCAGGGAGGGCGAGGCCCAGCGAGCGTAACAGCCCGTAGGAGAGCCCATTCACCGCGAAGGCTGCGGCGGCCACCACCCAGCCCCAGCCCCCGTCCGGGGGTCCGGCAGGCTTGGGGGTCATCGCCGTCTGGGGAAGGGGGGACACACAGCGTCGGCGCCTCCTCTAGGAGACCTGGGCATCCCCGAGATGCGGGTTCTGGCTGCTGGCCAGGGTGGGCACGGCCCCCTGAGCACGATAGGGCGGGGCGGAGGGAGCGGGAGTCAGGCCTAGGGATAACCGCCCCCCCCCCACCCTCCACCCCCCACCCCCCACCCCCCGGTCTGCGCGGGCTCCCGGGACGGGGTGACAGCCGGATCCCCCAGGCCTGGGGCTCCCCCTCCCACGCCCACCCCTCCCCCCTTACCCGGCCCCTCCGGGCGGTGAGGGAAGGGGAAAGGCAAGGACACCCCGGCCAGGTTTTCTGCCTGCTTCCTGGGCGGGCGGGGCCCCGGAGGGGAGCGAGCGCCGAGATGGAACCCCACCTGGACCGGCTCTCTCGGTAAACAGAGCTGGCCACCGGGGCCTGAGCCACCTGGGACGCGGGGGGTGGGGGGGGTAAGGAGGGCGGGGGAGCTGACTGTCAGCCAATGGCCTAGCCGCCGGTGAGGCCAGACGCTGAGTCCCACGGGGATTGAATTATATACACACGCCTACACACACACACACACACACACACACACACACACACACACACACCTCTACCTCCCCACCAGGGAGGGGGGCGGGAAGAATGAACGCGGCCCCGCCCGGCTCAAGTCCACGCACCTGCCACCTGCTTCTCCTGGAGGAGACCCGTGGTTTGCAATCCAGGGCAAACCCAAGGTCGGTAAGGCAACACGTGGAAATAGGCGTGACCCCCAAGGCCAGGGGCGCTGAGTACTTTTGCTCTCAGGGAACATTGCTGGAGGGCCAGGCAATTCTTGGATATCAAATCACTGACCTCCACTGAGTGCTCATTTCTTGCTCAGCAGTAACGGGGCCCTCAAGGACCCAGGGGGAGGAAGAAGATTCCTTTACTAGGAGACGCTGTGATGAGCCAGATGCCCTCCACCCATGTCACCTGTACACGCTCCCAGTAAACCCGTGAAGGTGTTGTGCCCAATTTACAAATGAAGCTACTGAAACTTGGAGAGGCTAGGTGCCTTGCATCAAAGTAACCCAGCTAAAAGATGTTGGAAATACTTGAATTTGGTTGGATCTGTCCAACTGCAGACAGGTGAATGGAGAACAGGCCTAGGATTGTAATAGGATACCACAGTGGAGGGAAGGGCCTGGGGACAGTGTGATGGCTGACTAGCCTGGAAATGGCAGAGCTTCTGCAGGGCCATGGAGTTCGTGATTCTAAGATAAGCGTCACTGGGAAGAGAAAGGATCCTTGGGATCAGACTCGCGGAAGATTCAGATTCGAATTAAAAAAAATTTTTTTTAACGTTTATTTATTTTTGAGACAGAGACAGAGCATGAACGGGGGAGGGTCAGAGAGAGGGAGACACAGAATCTGAAACAGGCTCCAGGCTCTGAGCCGTCAGCACAGAGCCCCACACAGGGCTCGAACTCACGGACCGCGAGATCAAGACCTGAGCCGAAGTCGGATGCTCAACCGACTGAGCCACCCAGGCGCCCCTCGAATTTTAAAAACAAAGTAAGAAATCTGAGAATTGGACCCAGGTACTGATTTCGTGGGGGAACTTTATTTAAAAGTATACTTTTTACACCAGGATTAAGGTTACCGTTGCTTTACCTCAGGTATTTGAATCAAGAGATCTGTGGGGCGCCTGGGGGGCTCAGTCAGCTAAGCGGAGACTTCGGCTCAGGTCATGATCTCAACAGTTCGTGAGTTGCAGCCCCGCGTCGGGCACTGTGCTGACAGCTCGGAGCCTGGAGCCTGCTTCGGATTCTGTGTCTCCGTCTCTGCCCCTTCCCTGCTCATGCTCTGTCTCTCTCTGTCTCTCAAAAGTGAATAAACGTTAAAAAAAAAAAAAGTGAATCAAGAGATGTGTTCTTTGGTTTAATCATTGTGCAATGTCATAGAAAATGTGGCAATCTCCAGTTTGGAGCAGGCATCACCCGAGAGCCACGTGGGGGCAGTGTTCCCTAATTGTTGAGAGAGTATCTGGAAATTGGAGGAAAACGACCACATTTCTCTACTTTGGGGATTAGGCCTGTAACAGTCGAAAGTAGACTCCCCCTCTCCCCTCTCTCCTCTGCACTTACAGCCATCAGTGCCTCACCTGCTCCGAGGACATGCCTGGCTTTTTCTCACTTGTGAATTTTTGCATGTGCGATGCCCACTCCTTGAAACGTCCTGGATGGGGAGCAGGAGTCCCTGAAGGTTTACAGTCCTGCCCCGTGCACCCCAGGAAAGTGGTCTTACCCCGTGCACCCTAGGAAAGTGGTCTTACCCCGTGCACCCTAGGAAAGTGGTCCTGCCCTGTGCACCCCAGGAAAGTGGTCTTACCCCGTGCACCCCAGGAAAGTGGTCCTGCCCTGTGCACCCTAGGAAAGTGGTCCTGCCCTGTGCACCCCAGGAAAGTGGTCTTACCCCGTGCACCCCAGGAAAGTGGTCTTTCCCTGTGCACCCTAGGAAAGTGGTCCTGCCCCGTGCACCCCAGGAAAGTGGTCTTACCCCGTGCACCCCAGGAAAGTGGTCTTGCCCCGTGGACCCTAGGAAAGTGGTCTCACCGGTTTCCCTCCAGCCAGGGCTGCTGTTGTGAGAGGCACCTGAAAGGCGGAGCCGGCAGACCCCCACTTCCCAAGCCTGCTGCTGAGGACTGTGCTGCAAGCTGTACCCCCTCTGAAACAAAGCTCGCACTGTCCGCTCTCCGTGGTGGAGTAAACACGCAGCGCTCAAAGAGGAGGCCGGCGCCCCTGGGTCTGGCGGTTGTACAAAGTGACCCTAAGCACCTTTACGGGCCACCTGTGAACCTAGAGGGCATCCCAGGGCCTGGGACTGGGCTGATTGGTGGTGAAAGGGCACGGTCATTTTCTCTCTCACGCTCCCTATATTTAGCCAAAATGACCATCACTTTACAGCTTCTGCTTACGGAGCCAACACGGCGTCGGAGGTTGGGAGAACGGACTCCAAGCTGGACTTTCTCAGCTCAGCCGCTTATTAACCGTATGATGGTGAGCAAGTTACGCAGCTTCCCCGTGCCTCAGTTTCCCCATCTCTAAAATGGGGATAATGATAGTGGCTACGCGGTAGCGTTGGGAGGGGATTAAATGAGCCGCTGTGTGTCTACGCCTATGAGGACAGGACCTCGAGAATGTTGGTCTCTGTTGCTCTGGGCGACCCCGGCTGGACCCCACAGGGCCCCTGCTCGGTCGAATGTTGCCGTCTCTCCCTTCCGAGCGCCCACAGTCAAATTAGGGCAAAGGCGAGATACAGAGAGCTCGACACAGGGAGAGGGACACAGACCCCACCGAGCGGTGCATGGGAGGAGCTGACTCATTCATTCGCTCAGGTCTGCTGGGAAGGCTTCACAGAAGAGGAGCCCTTGAAGCTGGGTCTTGAAGGATGAGTAGGAGTTTGCCAGATGGCTGCCGTGGGCGGGGACACTCCAGGCAAAGGCAGCGGCTTGTGGAAAATCACAAATGCAGGCACCAGCTTGGCATATTATTTATTGTTTGGGGAGCCGTGACAAGCGACTGTGCGGAGACGAGAGAGAATACAGAACAGCGCAGGACAAAGCCACCAGGGTAGAAGAGGCTCCCGTCATCCCAGGTCTTGAAGACCAGACTGAAGGGTTGAGATGTTTTCCCAGGGACCGATGCCCCTCGAAAATTTCCACTGACGTAGTAGCATTCGCGAACATCAGAAGCTGAACACAGAGGATGACGGAACACCCCAGTCGGGGCGGGGGGGGGGGCAGGAGAGTCCGGGGCGAAACACCTTTTTTTGAGGTGGAAATTTCTCTGAAATATCTTGTTTTGCGCTGAAAATTCACGTGAAGGTCTGCAGCCTACCTCATTCTAATCTTTTAAGTTTTATTTTATTTTTGATTTTTTTTAACATTTTATTTTATTTTCTGAGAGACGGAGAGAAACAGAGGGTGAGCAGGGGAGGGGCAGAGAGAGAGAGGGAGACGCCGAAATCAAAGCAGGCTCCAGGCTGCGAGCTGTCAGCACAGAGCCCGACGCGGGGCTCGAACTCCCGAACCGCGAGATCGTGACCTGAGCCGAAGTCGGACGCCGAAAAGACTGAGCCACCCAGGTGCCCCCAAGTTTTCTCTAAGTCATCTCTACACCCAACATGCGGCTCGAATTCACGACCCCGAGATCAAGAGACTCACGATGCACCCACTGAGCCAGCCCCCTCTGCTTCATAACCTTCGACGCATATTTTCACGGGAAAATAATGCTTTAAGTGACAAAGCAAAGCATTTAAGTTTTTCTCCGCCAAGTCTCCACTGAGGGTGCAGCCAAGCCCCTGGGGGCAGTCGGCCCCGACCCCACCCACCGCTAATCAGCAATGGTTGCTTCCCTTGCCTACTTAACCCCCATGGAATCTTCTGGGCCCGCAGGAACATCACCCACCATTGTTTGTCCTCTGCCCCTCACCCCCACGTTGCCTGGGAGGCAGGCCCCGGCACTATTGATCTCCCGGGTCTTTGACACCAAGGTGCAAGGTGACAACTAATCCAGAGAAAACACAGAACAGGGGATTCATGGGCTGAGCAGACTGGATGGGGGTGGGGCGGCATCCCAAGCGGTGGCTGTGATGGGCCTGGGTGCCGCTGCCTGCCCACAGGGAGAAAGCCCCAGACACAGGCCCTGAGCCAGGGAGATCAAAAGAGAGGGTCAAAGTCTGCTCGTAATTTGGGATCCAGGAGTGTGTCTGGCTATAAACACTATGAAACGGCTCTGGGACTTTCCCAAGGCAGCACCTGCAGGAGGTTCTCAGGGCCCCAGCGGTCTGAAACCCCAGGGAAGCCCTGAGCTGGGCCCAGCCATCCCCTGGGTCCGCCTGCCGGGTGGGATCCTTCTGCGGAAGGCCGGTGGGAGGGAAGGGGGCAGGCAGGGACACAGGGCCGTACTCGTCGAGGTAGGCAAAGTCTGACGCTTTCTGGAGTTGGGCCCAGCTGACCTTGGGCTTCCGCGTGCCTAACAAAGCTGCCTCTTGGGGCGCCTGGGTGAGTTCGGGGCTCGCGCCGGGCTCTGTGCTGACAGCTCGGAGCCTGGAGCTGCTTCAGATTCTGTGTCTCCCTGTCTCTCTCTGCCCCTCCCCTGCTCGCGCTCTCTCTCTCCCTCTCTTTCTCAAAAATAAATAAACATTAAAAATAAATTTCAGAGCTGCCTCTTACCCCATCACCCCCAAAATCTTCTCCTTCAGCGCACCCAGAGACCAGGCTTTGGGAAGTCAGCACAGACCTCAAAGCCCAGAGCCAAGGCCTGGAAAAGTGGAAGGAAACACGACCCAGGAAGGGGATGGGGACGCAAAGGTCCGGATTTGTGGGTCAGGGCCAGGCCATCACATGGGCTGAGATGCTCTGAAAAGAGGGGGGTGGGTAGGTAACAAAGCAGGGGGCAAAGGCGCCCACCCAGGACGGTGGGGCTCGTTGTGTGCAGGGAGCGAGTCCCCTTGGGTGACCACATGTGAATGGAGAACGAGGCCGGGTCCCCTGAACTGTCTGTGGGGGGCTGGGCCTGGGTAAGGGATTTGCTGAGTCTGTGGCTGAAGGAGCCTGGTGACGGGGTCACAGTCAGAACCCGCAAGACAGAGCTGAGGCTGGAGCCTGGGCCGGGCTGGATCCTACCCTCCCTTACTCCTCACTGACTCCCCCTACTAGCCTGTGCCTCTTGCAGCCCAGCCCCATCCTGTCCCTCTGCCACTACCCCTGCCTCCCCAGACCCCTTCCCAAGGGGAAGGCCGGCAGCCTCTGGCTCCTGGGTCTTGCTGGAAGCCCAGTTTCCAATGACAAGGGATCGGGAGAGCCGGAGCGCTCCGCTGAAGGCTTTGAGCCTGGTCTGTGTGTCTAAATGTCCAAACGTGTCTTACCTGGGATTTTCTGGTTCTGGGACTTGGGCTCACGTCTGTGTCAAAGCTCTTAATTACAGGCCATGGGCGCTAACTCTGACTTACTGAAGGAGAGAAATGGCGGATTACAGGGCACCAGGTAGCCTCGGAATTACCCAGAAGGCTACAGAACTTTGGCAGAAAATGGTCTGCCGAGGGCCTAGATGACTTACAAGGGCCACTGCTGTCACCGCGGGCCACTAGACGTTGCTTCTGGCTCTCTGCCACCACCGGGCCTAAACCCAAGCCCAGGGTCTGTGCTCCTGACCACCTGAACCCCAGTCACGTGCTCTCGTCCTAGCTGGAAGGGACACGGGGAAAGAGCACCTGTGCCCTCAGCGTCCCTAGGTAGGTGGATTCTTGTCTCCACCAAAAATAATGAGGCGGGGTGCCTGGGTGGCTCAGGCGGTTGAGCGTCAGACTTCGGCTCAGGTCATGATCTCACAGCTCATGAGTTCGAGCCCAGCATCCGCAGCTCGGAGCCTGGAGCCCGCTTCCGATTCTGTGTCTCCCTCTCTCTCTGCCCCTCCCCCGCTTGCACTCTGCCTCTCTCTCTGTGTCAAAAATAAAAACATTAGGGGTGCCTGGGTGGCTCAGTCGGTTGGGCGACGGACTTCAGCTCAGGTCATGATCTCGCAGTCCGTGAGTTCAAGCCCCGCATCGGGCCCTGTGCTGATGGCTCAGAGCCTGGAGCCTATTTCAGATTCTGTGTCTCCCTCTCTCTCTGACCCTCCCCTGTTCATGCTCTCTCTCTGTCTCAAAAATAAATAAACGTAAAAAAAATTTTTTTAATAAATTAAAAAAAATAAAAATGAAAACATTAAAAAACAATTAGAAAAAATAACGAGGCACACGTCAATCATGTCTCAGCAAAGCGTAGACCAAGTGTGGGTGACCCTTCGTTCCGTTTCCTCCCGTTCTTCTGGCCACGGGCAGCCACCCTTTCGTCTTCTCTCGGTCCAGTGTGGTCTCCAGCTCCCTGCGGGCCTCCTGTCTTGATTCCAGAGGGGGAGTCACGCCAGAAAGGGCCAGAGGTGAGGGCTGTCATTTCCCCTCTGCAGTAACCCAACCTCTTAGCTACCTCTGCATCCTCTGGGCTGCTGTCTGCCTTCCCAGCCCCAGCCTGCGACCTTGTGTTGGACTTAAAGGACTCGCCCCTTAGGGGACTCCCGAAGCTGACAACCCTTCACATCTGCCGAGGGCTACCGGCACCCTGCTTGGCGGGATTCTGCTTCCCTGCGGAGCACCATCTTCCAGGACCAAAGCCAAGGTGGGAGGAGACAGGGAGTGAGAGAACAGGTTTTCCTGCCCCTGCCGGGATGTCACTTGGACATCCTAGAGCCAAACGTGTGTAAGGCAGAGCTTTGGGGATCAAGTAAGCGGGAGGGGGGCTGTTTTCTTCCCCCCCAGGAAGAGCTCCCTGCACAGACACCAGGAGCAGTGGGTGGGCAAGTCCCGAAGTCCCTGTGACCCTGGAGAGGCTGCCTGGCTGCCACTGAGGCCACAGGACCTCTGGCTTGTGTGCAGGGTGGGTCTTTCCCTTCGGGGTCCCGGCCTCCCACGGAGCCCCTCTTGTCTGCCCAAATCTCCTTTGTCCCGGCCCACACTTCAGGGTCATTTCCTCTGCAAAGCCTTCTCCAGCCTCTCCCTACTTGCAAAGCATTTTCAGTCCTGAGCAGTGCTTCCCCCAAAGGGTCCCTTCCTTCTCTCTCTTCCATTCAGGCAGGCGGCCTTTACCCAACTTTCTTCCCCCGGTCTCAAGTCCGGGCGTGTCTCTCTTTCTTGGTTTACAACCAGGAACTTCTCGCAGTGGGACCGACCCAAAGCACATTTGTGAGTCTAGTGTCTACTGTCTATTTGAACAGGGTGGTGGCGGGGGGTTGGCCTGAAAGGGAGTCACATCGGGCTGGGCCTACAGAGGTGGAGGGGAGGCCTTGGGCATCCGGTCGACCAGCTGCCTAGCAGAGGCATGTGACTTACGGGTTATGAGCTTACCCGTCCTGGACCCAGAGATCCGGGAGGTGACAGGTTGGTGCCCAGGGCTCAGATGTCTTGGGACAGTGGCCAGCGATTGCTGGGAACAGTGAGCAGCAGTGTGGGGTAAGACTGGAACCTGAGCTCCATGGTACATAAAACCGGGTTGTTCTTCCGTGGCTTGTGGGTTTATTTCCCTGTTGTCCTTGAGGAGAGCGGATTCATCCCCTGAGTACACAGGGCTCAGGACCAGAAGCTTTCCGAGTGCTTACAGATATGTTACGGACCTGGAAAAAAAGTATATTCTAAAAGCCAAAAACTGCAAAAATCTAAATGAATAAACGTCTAAGGAAATATGTGCAAAATACAATGGTAGCCAATCAACATCTTGGTTAAATTGCATATTCCTAAAGTTTCATTACATCGGCACACAGTTTGTAGATTAGTTCTTCTCACTTCCTAGAATTTCCTGAATGTTCGTGCATTCAATCCGTTCCTTGTAGGCAATTCTAAAAAAGAAAACCCTTTCAAACACCTTAACAGCAAACATATTATGTTTTGTGTGCAATGTAAGTGTATTTTAATATACTCGATATTGAGAGGTAATACGGTCTGGTGGGAGGAACAGGGACCCTGTAACCAGACTGCCTAGGTTTATTTTATTTTTTTTTTCAGCGTTTTTATTTATTTTTGGGACAGAGAGAGACAGAGCATGAACGGGGGAGGGGCAGAGAGAGAGGGAGACACAGAATCGGAAACAGGCTCCAGGCTCTGAGCCATCAGCCCAGAGCCCGACGCAGGGCTCGAACTCACGGACCGCGAGATCGTGACCTGGCTGAAGTCGGACGCTTAACCGACTGCGCCACCCAGGCGCCCCCAGACTGCCTAGGTTTAAATTCTGGCTTTGCCACTTACCAGCTGAATCACCTAGAACAAATTATATTTAATTGTTTTTCATGCTTATTTATTCTTGAGGCGGGGGGGGGGAGGGACAGAGAGAGAGGGAGACACAGAATCCGAAGCAGGTTCCAGGCCCTGAGCTGTCAGCACAGAGCCCAAGGCGGGGAGTGAACCCACCAACTGTGAGATCGTAACCTGAGCTGAAGTCGGAAGCTTCAAGGACTGAGCCATCCAGGCGCCCCTCGGACAAATTATGTAACCTATCTGTGCAGCGGCTCCCTCGTCCGTAAAACACAACCACGGTAAAGTAGCACCTAGTTCAGAGCAGAAAACATGATGATGATGGTAATACCTTGTTATTATCGGCACAACTTCTCAGGTTGTCGTGGGGATTTGTAAAGCATTTGGAACAATTCCTAGCAGGAAGGAAGCTCTGTTTAAGGGTTTGTCTAAACAAACACATGGGGGAAAGCTGTGGATCCCCGAGTGTTTGCTTAGGTCTTTAAGAAAATTCTATCCCACTTCACCGGGGCTAGTGAACCCAAGGAGAGTGTTGTGTGCGGCCTCAGGCCACAGCCATGAGAGGAACCATGTGCACTTGGGCCCCCAGGATGGAGGCAGAGTGAGAGGGGCCCCAAGGAAAAGGGGAAACTCGGACTAGAGAGTTCGTGCTCAGTTTTTGTGTTCTGCCCGTTCGGACTAACCCATGGAGTTTCTAGCTTGGCTTTATTGAGGAGGCTGTCTTCCTAAGTCCTCCCGAATGTGATTATCCATTTTGGCACTGACCTTGCTGGAGAAGGCCATCAAGAGGACCTGACGGGCAAGGGACCCTGGAGCTTGACCCCAGCAATCAGAGCCTCCTTACCCACTCTCCTGTCCTTGGAGCACACATTCTGCCATTTTCAAGGATGTGGCCTTGAGAGAGCAATGTGTCGTTGAGACCATCTGGCCTGGACACATGAGTGAACCCTGTTAAGGCTTCTGTGTAAACGTTTAAGAGTCTGGTGGGCAAGTGCTGAGAACTACTCATCTTGCTGCTGCCCAAGACCAGCCTTGCATAGGAGTTTTCCCTGCTTATTAAAACTCTCATCGGGGCGCCTGGGTGGCTCAGTCGGTTAAGCGTCCGACTTCGGCTCAGGTCATGATCTCATGGTCCGTGGGTTCGAGCCCCGCATCGAGCTCTGTGCTGACAGCTCGGAGCCTGGAGCCTGTTTCAGATTCTGTGTCTCCCTCTCTCTCTGCCCCTCCCCGGTTCATGCTCTGTCTCTCTCTGTCTCAAAAATAAAAAAAATAAACGTTAAAAAAATTCTCATAAAAAAACCTGTCATCTAACAACCTGGGGTGGCCACCTCTTTCTTTGGTCTCTCCCTGTCCTCCGTGTCCAGGAGCCAGTTTCAGATCTCACCTGGGGAGCTCCCGAAGTTGCCAACCAACCGACCTCCGGGGCTCAAGCAGCCTTCGGCCCTGCCGCCCTGTCCTACACCATACATCCACCCGTTATCCCACACCCCTGCCCCAGTCGGGGCTCTCTCCCTTTCACGTTTGTCTTTGTCTCCAGCTATGGGTCCAACTTCCCCGTGATGTCACCGGGTATTGGGGATGGTGATGAGAAGTGGCCGTACCCGGAGATCCCAGCGGATGGCAGTTCTTGGTAATATGAGCCCCAGAAGGAAAGGAAGATTGTGTTGCTTAGGATCACAGACCCTTCGGGAAAGCATAAGACGCGTGCTCGTTGGCTGCGAGTAGCAAAAACTTGGCTTAGACAATAAGAAAGTATATTCTCTCGCGTATCGATGAAACTGGAGGTAGGAATACCCAGGGCTAGCGCATCAGCAGCACGACATCACCAGGGCATCATGTTCTCCCTGTGTTCTCATTCTGTTGCCCTCCGTGTTTTAGCCTTTTCCTTTCACCGTTACAGCATGGTATCCAGGCGTAACATCTCTCCCGATGTGTCCCGCTTATCAGTAAGGACATCTTTTCCTCCGGCCCCAGAAGTGGCCAGATTGGTATCCCATGATTAAACCAGTCGCTGACAAGGCGGATGGGACCACCTTGATTAACTACCTCTGGGGCTGGGCTGGAAGGTTACGATCTCACAGTTGGTAACCTGAGCTGAAGTCGGACGCTGGAACAGGGTGGATCCCTACACACCATTCGGGGTCAGGTAGGAAGAAAGAAAAGTTAGATTGTCGTTGTGTAGGAAGCCAAGCGTATCGTTGGAGCCATTTATGAATGCCAACTCGGGAAGGCTGAAAAACCCAAGATTATTCTAGAGGGCCGGCCTCTGCTGGGGGGGTTCCTTGGTTACTATTGATGTGATTTGTCCCCTCTGATTTTTACCACAAGCTCCGCCGTCCTCCACCACACATACACACAACGGGAAGAAACACCTAGACTCTGGGTAAAGGACCTCACATAATGTCCGGCAGGAAATGGACACCAATACAGCAACAATAAATAAATGCATAGGTCCCTTCCCCCAGTGCAGATGACCACACCCACATCCTAACTGGTCTCCCTGCCTCCAGCTGGCCCGGGCAATCCAGTCTCCTCACAGCCCGCAGAGTGATTTGTTTCAAAATTCAAATCTTATCTGCCTCCAAAGGCTCTCCACTGCCCTCAGGACAAGGGCCAGATTCCTTAGGCAGGAGCGCAAGTCCCTTTATCATTTCAATCCATCCTGAAAACCTTGTGAGTTCTCTTATCCTCAGCTTCGGCATGGTGACACAGGCACAGAAATCATAAAACACAAAGATAACGAGGCATCAGAAGTAAGAGTCAGCAGAAATAGCAAACATCAGAATTTGACCTGTGTATTTACATGTTAGAATTATTGGGAAAATACAAAATAACTAAATCTAATATGTTTAAATAAAGAGAAGATAATTTTAAAATATGAATGAGAAGGGGCACCTGGGTGGCCCGATCGGTTAAGTGTCCGACTTCGGCTCAGGTCATGATCTCCCGGTTCGGTTCTCGAGTGCGAGCCCCGCGTCGGGCTCTGTGCGGACAGCTCGGAGCCCGGAGCCTGCTTGGGGTTCCGTGTCTCCCTCTCTCTCTGCCCCTCCCCCGCGCGTGCTCCGTCTTTTTCTGTCTCTCAAAAACAAATAAACAAACAAAAAAAATATTTTAAGAAATATGAACAAGAAAAAAAAAAAACTATCAAAATTATTAGAACGATTTCCAGCAGAGAGGGTCCACAGCTGCTGCCACGGTTTTGGGCACAGTAGTGAGGTTGGGACCTGAGCTGGTCCACTGCAACCGTGCTGGGGCTGGTGGGGTTCCATGTGGCAACAGTGTCTCAGCATGTTGGTGTAGCGATGGCCGTGGTGGATGGCTTCCCCTGAAAGGAGTAGACTAGAGGGGTGGAGTGCCCTCGGGTTCCAAACAGAAGATCAGGAGTTTGACTCGTTGCCTACTTCACTGTGATTCACAACATGCACAATTTGGACAGGACAATGTTGATTCGAGCAGTTTCCAGGGCCAGGTAAGGTAATGGGGGTAATTCTCAAGCAGAAAGAGCCACAAGGCAGGTGACCCAATCCTTCTTTGACTTTAAGAAGAGAAGATCTCCCGGTTTAAGAGAGGAGACATCCTGAGAATCTAGAAAAACCTGAAAAGCAGTGGTTGGATGAGGACAGCAGTGGCTGGAAGGGTTAACCCCAGTCCCTACAGTTGAGAATAGACCTGCCTGCATCTCGGGACTGGCTGTGACTGGTGGTCAGGGAACTGGTAAAGATCTCAGGATCCTCCCCACCCGCCCTCGCCAAGGGGCGGATGGAACGAAACAAGGTAACTTCCCATCCCATCCTGTCCCACTGCTGGATGGACAGAATCCCAAAGGGCTTCAGCAGAGCACAGCTAGACAAACGTCTTGCGGACAGAGGGAACGATCTTTTTTATTTTAAAAATTTTTTTGCAACCGCCATGTGTAGGATTTCTTACAGACGTCAAGGGCAGTCGGCTCGTACACATTCTGTTTCTATGACTTTCTGGGACAGAAGGACTCCATTCCTAGGGGCGTGGTCAGGGTATGAAACCAGAGGGTTCACGCATTAACTTCTGAAGTAGCTAATTTTAGGCAGTATTGGCTACGCCTGGGTGGATTGGCATTTTGTCCCCTATTCTCGGGCGGTGCAAATCAACCTGTAGGAAACGGACGGAGTTAGGAGGGCGGGGCACGGCTTAGCCTCGTTTATCTAATGATTTTCCGCTCTCGCTCTGAAACCATTCCGTCGAATGACAACAGACGGTGTCCATCCACCCCTGCGAAGCAATCACGCACCCTGTGAATGACACGCAGCCGGATCGCTTTTCCATTTGTAAAACCTGACCGGTTATGGCTCACGCTGGCATTTCAAATCCTAGTCATGCTCAGGGCACTGCTTAGAGGCACTTGTCTTCCTTTGTAGCCAGTGATGCGTGCATTGCTCTCCAGATCCTGTTCGGACTCTTGTCCTTCTTTTCCTCAAAGCTCCAGGTGAGGCAACTCTGGGTGCAACGTGTATTTCACGCCACATGAGACGCCGGCTGTGCAGGGCACCTCGCTCCGCGCATGGCATGCAGCTCGTACTGGAAGCACCAAACACCCAGCTCTCTGCCTTCCCCCGAGGGCTCAGGTAGCTGGCTCGCCCTGCTACAGCAGCTAAGTACACGCCTGACCCTTGGCTTTCCCTCCACAGTCGTGAGCCACCCGTCACTACCGCAAACATCTTGTCCTCCCCCAAGGAACTACCCCGAGCAGCCGGGAAACCAGCGGAGCTCCCCTCCTGGAAGGAAAACTCATTCGCAGAAGCCCCAGCCGGTTTCCGGATCCTCACGTTTCATTGGCCAGGACGGAGTCACATGTCCACCCCTAAAGCCAATCGGAGGCAATAGAGAGTAGGCGTGCCCTAACGGGCTGCAGCCAATCCTAATCCAGCGCTTCGTGGAGGAGGGAGGCGGGGCTAACCCTGGACGGGCCGCTGCCCCAGACCTGCAGCCCCGAGCGGGGCGGGGGGAAGAGCGGCCGGGGACCCCAGAGAATGATGGTCTGCAGTGAGAAAGAGGGGTGAAGCGGATGGCAGGGAGGGGAAAGAGACCCTCGGGGCTCCAGCTCCCCTTTCCAGTCCGTCCCAGGGCTTCAGCCCCTCCCCAGCCCTGGGCTAGCCTGTTGGCTTACCCAAGAACCCCCCCAAACGACAGAAGTGGATGGTCTCACGGTTGTGGAGGCCGAAGCCTGAAATCCAGGTGTCAGAGCGCTCCCTCTGAAGCCTGGCGGCGAGGAGCCTTCCTCCCCAATTCCCAGCTGCCAGTGGTTGGTGGGCAGTCCTTGACCTGCCACCTGGGTGGCCACGTGGCTTTCTCCCCTGGGTGTCTGGGCCTCTCCTCTCCGGATGTGGACAGCGGGCATATTGGGTTAAAGACCCACCGTACCCTACTGTGACCTCATCTAAACTGCTTACATCCGCAGCCATTCTATTTCCAAAGAAGGTCACAGGCACAGGTCCCGGTGTTAGGACTTCAACATCTCTTTTTGGGAGCACCCAATTCGGCCCTTAAACAGGTTGTGTGAGACTCCCTTGTAGAACAAATGGTCTTTTTGCATTACCTAAACCCGGAGATTTTTCTGTAGTTTATAACCAAAGAGTCCTTCCAATACAGGATTCTGATAGGGGTTCAAACTGGTCCAAAGAAACAGGTGTCGCGCATCACCTCCTTACCTAAGCCTCCTTGTTTCCGGAAGCAACTCAGAGAAGCTTACATAATCACCAGAGGGCAGTTTTCTCTCTTTCGAACCAAAGTCCTTCTTCAGAAGAAGGTCTTGTGTAACTCTGAATACAGAGGGTTTGCTTGCAAAGTTAGAGAGCCAGCATGGGAAATTTCCAATGCCATTGGGTATTTGTACTTCCTCCTAGTCCCTGCCTGCTTTCTGGACATTGACTTTTTAAAAATCATTTAAGTGTGTTTGTTTGTTTTGGGAGAGACAGAGAGAGAGAAAGAGAATCCCAAGCAGGCTCTGCACTCTCAGCGTGGAGCCCAATGCAGAGCTCGAACCCACGAACCATGAGATCATGACCTGAGCTGAAATCAAGAGTCGGGTTTTATTTTGGGGGCGCCTGGGTGGCTCAGACGGTTCAGCGTCCAACTCTTGATTTGGGGCTCGGATCGTGATCCCAGGGTCGTGGGACTGAGCCCCAGGTTGGGCTCTGTGCTGACCATAGAGCCTGCTTGGGAGTCTCTCTCTCTCCCTCTGCCCCCCTCCCCTGCTCTCTTTCTAAAATAAATTTTTTAAAAATTAAGATTTTATTTTTAAGTAATCTCTACACCCAACGTGGGACTCGAACTCACAACCCCAAGATCAAGAGTGGCACGTTCTTCTGAGCCAGCCAGGTGCCCCTGGACATGGATAGTCTTAATATTCAGAACCTACAACCAATTGTACACCCTCATCTAACCAAGCCCCCTCCAAGGATTCTGACTTTTCAGAGCTGGGACAGCCTCCTCTTTGTGACTCTGGAAACACTGCCGCATCCCAATCAGGCTGTACTTGATTTTGCCTTTGCTGCGGGGGGCGGGGTGGGGGTGTGGGGTGACAGTTACAGCATGACCTTGACTCGCTCATTCCAAATTTGGAGGGCTTGTGAGAGCTAGTGAAATTTTCTAATTAGTATTTTTCCTTTTTTTTTTAAGTTTATTTCTTTTTGAGAGAGAGAGAGAGAGAGCATGCACTGTGAGCAGGGGAGGGGCAGAGGGAGAGGAAGAGAGAGAGAATCCCAAGCAGGCTCCATGCTGTCAGGGCAGAGCCCAAAGCGGGGCTCAATCTCAAGAACCGTGAGATCGTGACCTGAGCCGAGATCAAGAGTCGAGCCCTCAACCGATTGACGCCCCCCCAGGTGCCCCCTCACTAGTATTCTTCAATGTCCTATGTTTGTTGGTCTTTCTTAATTAAAAAAAAAAATATGCTTTATGCAGTTAGAAAATCCAAGTGGTGCAGAAAGACATTAACTGAAAAGAGGCACCCGGGTGGCTCAGTCCATTAAGCCTCAGACTCTTTTTTGCAATATATTTGCAATGTTATTGGTGTTGTTTTAATGTTCTGTGCGTTTGGCCGCCCTGGATCGCAGTATTTAGTGCCCACAGAACCAGCTGGGTACCGATGCTCCTTATGTAACCTCTTCCACCCTGGGCGGTGCCCTCTGGACCCCATCACTTCCTGCTGTCCTCAGAGCACTTCCTACCAAGACCCCTCTGGCTCCAGCCTGATGATTTTCAAGTGATGCGGGCAGGGAGGAGTGGAAGCGGGCTGCCTCCCCAGAGCTAAACTTGGCCCTTCCCATACCTTCCCTTTGACACCACCCTCTTTGACTTTAATTAATACTAATTGAAATCCTCCTGGAACACCTGGGTGGCTCAGTGGGTTAAGCGTCCGACTTCGGCTCAGGTCACGACCTCACAGTTCGCGTGTTCGAGCCCCGCGGCGGGCTCTGTGCCGACAGCTTGGAGCCTGCTTCGGATTCTGTGTCTCCCTCTCTCTCTGCCCCTCCCCTGCTCATGCTCTGTCTCTCTCCCTCTGAAAAAAAATGAAATAGGGTAAATAAACATTAAAAAAATATTTAAAAAATAAAGAAATCCTCCTATGTGCAGGCAGGTTTCTCGGCGGAGGGAATCTAGCAATCAATGGATCCTGCCCTCTCTTTTCGTGGGAATTCTTAGTGAGATGTTGGCTCTTTGTGGCTGAGATGGTGAGCTAGATCGATCGCAAAAACAGCAATCTCCGCCCATCACGGTTATCTGTCCTCTCTACGATAGGATTTGCAGCTCCTTCAATCAAAAGCCCTATTTCCCACCTCCTTGAACGTGGGCTGCCTTGTGATCTACTTTGGCCAATAGCCTGAAACAGAAGTGATGCTTCGGTTCCAGAACTGAGAGTCCAGAGTTCTTGTACTCTTCCGCTTACTCTCTTGAAACCAGCCCAAACACTGTGCCAAGAAGCCCAGACCAGCCTAACACAATCCAGGCATCCACGCTGTCCCAGCCCAGAGCCAACCAAATGTCAGACATGGGAGTGAGGCTATCCTAGACCAGCCAGCTCCCAGCCAACCCGCCAGCTGACCACAAATGCGTGGGCGACTCTGGCCAGACCAGAAACCATCCAGCTGACCTCTAGACTCACGAGCTATAATAAATGTTTATTGTTTTAAGCTACTGAGCATTGGGATGGATGTTACACAGCAATAGCTAACCAATACACCTGGGCATCTAAGCAACATTTCCCCAACTCTGGGCTCTTCAAAGAAATTAAATAATTGCCTTTTTTTTTTTATCACCCTAGGTTCATGCAGCTTTTAAGCAAGAGAAAAGAATTGAACTCAACTGTATGTAAAAAGGAAATGCTGTTTTACGATAACATAGGACTCTCCAAGGCCTCACCTAACTTTCTCCATTTTGCTATTTTAAGATTGTTGAAGGGGCACCTGGGTGGCTCAGTCCGTTGAGCGTCCAACTTCAGCTCAGGTCATGATCTCACAGTCCGCGAGTTCAAGCCCCACTTTGGGCTCTGTGCTGACAGCTCAGAGCCTGGAGCCTGCTTCGGATTCTGTGTCTCACTCTCTCTCTGCCCCTTCCCGCTCTCTTTCTCAGAAATAAACATCGAAAAGAAAAAAAAAAAAAGATTAGGGCACCTGGGTGGCTCAGTCGGTTAAGCATCCAACTTCGACTCAGATCATGATCCCACTGTCCCCAGGTTCGAGCCACACATCAGGCTCTGTGCTGACAGCTCAGAGCCTGGAGCCTGTTTCGGATTCTATGTCTCTCTCTCTCTCTCTCTCTCTCTCTCTCTCTCTCTCTCCCCCACTGGTGCTCTGTCTCTGTCTCTGTCTCTCTCTCTCTCTCAAAAATAAACAAGTTTTAACAATTAAAAAAGAAAGTTTGCTGACAATCAGGCAATAAGAAATACATATGGCTTCACGAAACAATATACTGTGAAATTCTAGGATCGGCGAAACCAATCAATAGAGAAAAAAAGCAGATCATAAATATTAGCACCTGGAGATAAAGGAAGCAGGCTCGGGGCGTAAGGAAACTTTGGGCTGACGGACATGCTCTGCACCTGGATGGCGTGGACGTTACTGAGGTATTTACATGTTTCAGAAGTATCTCTACTCCTTAAGTGGGTGTGTTCTATCGTGTGAGGATTATATCTCGATAAGGCGGATTTTTAAGGTTTAACACAAAAACTTACGTCAGCAAAGCTGTGGAGAAAGAGGACCGTCGTGCCCTGTTGGTGGGAATGTGGGTCGGTGCAGGCCACCGTGGAAAATAGGATGACGGTTGCCCCAAAGATTCAAAATAGAATGACCACGTGATCCGTCAGTGTCACCTCTGGGCATATACCCAAAGGAAATGAAAACAGAGTACGAAAGAGCCGCACCCCCATATTCACCGCGGCGTTCGTCACAATAACCAAGATATGGACACAGCCTGCCTGTTCGTCAACGGATGAACGGAGAGAGATGTGGTGTAGATAATACAACGGGAACCGTGTTCAGCCGTGAGAAGGAAGGGAAGCCTACCGTTCGCAACAATAGGGATAGACCCTGGGGGCGTTCCGCCAAAGTGAAATGAACCAGAGAAAAGGCGGGTACCGCATGGTACCGTTTACGTGTGGAATCAAAAAACAAAACGAAAAGGTCAGATTCGTAGAAACAGAGAGTAGGCTGGTGGGGCTGGGGAGTGAGGTGGTTGGTAGGGAGAGGTTGGGTAAAGGGTACAAAGTTGTAGCTACGGGATGAGTAAGGTCTGAGGATCTCACGGTCGCTAGTCGTGAACACTATCCTATAATTGGGATTTACCGAGAGAGTAGGATTCGCATGTTCTCGCGTGCGCCCGCGCACACACACACGCGCGCGCGATGGATCCACGAGGGGATTAACCACACGGGGGACCCTTTCACAGTGTATACCAATATCAAATCGCAATGATGCACACCTCAAACACCTTGCAGTTTGGTGGGTCGATTATACCTCAGTAAAGCTGAGATTAAAACCAACAAACACCTGAAGGAAGTCTAGATGGTCTTTTGAACACCAAGGAGGGTAACATTCAAAATGGTGGCAGTGACCCAAACTCCCAGGGCTCAGTCCTGTCCCACGGGGTCCTATCAGGGGTCTCAGGGGAAGGCCCCCTCCCACTCCCTGCAGCTTGGTGGCCGGGTGGCCCGCGGGCAGCACTCGGCCACCGCGCTAGCCGGCCACGCCCAGGTGGGCCTCGCACACCCAGCGGTAGGGTCTTTGGCAGACATCGTCGTTCCAGCCGTCGGGGTAGAAGTGGGCACAGTCCTCGCCCCCGCCCAGCCCGTGCCCGTGCCAGTCGTCCGGCTGGCCCGGCCTCCAGTTCCTGCAGAGAGAGGACAATGGCCAGAGGGCCCAGAACCCAGGCTCGGGGACAAGGGACTGAGGGTCAGACCCTGGAGGGGCAGGAGCTGAAGGGGGCAGAGGGGCACAGAAAGCCCGGCCGCACTCACTTGAAGTTGGTCTCATAGTCCGTCCCATCCACCCACTTCCAGGCTCCTTCGGCATCACTGAGGCCCATCCAGGCGTGTAAGGAGCCTATATGTTCCTGCACAAAGTTCTGGGGCGACAGAAGGGCAAGGGTGACTTCTCTCCAGCCCAGCCAACTCCCTGGACTCGCAGTTCTGAACTTGACGTGTCCATTCAGCCCGTTGGGGGACACTGGGGACGGTCACCCCGATGCCCCCCGGCCAATGAAACTTCTGGGAGCGGCTCGGCGGGTGACAGAGCTCAACCAAGCCCCCTCGGGGATTCCGACGGCCCGGCGGAGGTTGAGAACCGCTGCCCTCAAGGGGACCCCGGCACTGAGGCGCTCACCTCCTCCTCCCTGGAGTTGACGACCACCAGGTGCGCGTTCTCCAGCCGGCAGTGCTTCTCGGCCTCCGGCCAGGTCTTCCCGGAGCGGGAGAACCAGTAGCAGCTGCCCTCGAACTCCAGCCAGTTGACCGGGCAGCAGGTACTTTGAGAGCCTGAGGGGCGGGGAGGTTCTGAGATGCCACCCAGGGGTGGGGGTGGGGGGACGAGCAGGAAATGGGGCGCAGCACCCCCACACCCCTCACCGTTGCTCTTGAGAGCGGCCACCTGGCAGGTCAGGGTCCTCAGGTCCTTGGCCAGCTGCTGGACTCGAGCGAGGGTATCGGAATGATCTGGGACACACACACAGGTGGGCAGCGGGGGCGGCGCCCGGGGGAGCTCAGCGAGCCCCCGGAAGCCAGGCGTCCCCGCGCGGGCCAGCCTAGGGCCCTCTGCGCCGTGTCCCGCGCGCGCGCCACGCCCCGGTGACGGGGACAGGGCCCCCACCTGCTTGCAGCTGCCGCTGGTCCTTCTCCAGCTTGCTCTCCAGGGCGAACACCTTGTCGTTCAGGCTGCGGGCTGCAGGGCAGGGGGGTCAGCACCGAGGCCGCTCCCCCCACCCCCACCCCCACCCCCACCCCCACCCCTCCCCCCGGGGGCCGCGGCTTCTCACCTGCTTGCAGCTCCCGCTTGTGATTTTCCACCTCGGCCTTCAGAGACGTTGTCGTTTCTTGCAAACTGCCGCCTGGAGGACACGTGGCGGGGGGAGGACTCGGTGCTCAGGACCCCCTCCCCCACCCCCACCCCCGCTCCCACGGAGCCCCTTCCGTGTGCCAGGCTCACCCTGGGCGTTCAGGGCCTGGAGCTCGGCCACAGTGCTTGAGGTGAAGTTGCTGAAAGTGCCTCCCAGGGTCACCAGGTCCCTCTGACACTTGGAATCTGATGGGGAGGGGACAAAGCATGTTGGGATTTATCAGGTCCTCTGTGAGCCGGCAGCCAGGGCAGCCAGCGGGCTCACCGCGCGCATTGTCCCGCCGTCTCCTCACATGACCCAACCCAGAGGGACGGGCGCTATCGTTATCAGCTGTCCCGGTCTGGAGGGGTCAGGCCACTGGGCTACTCAGCCAACCGCACCAAGTGACAGAGCCAGCGGCCACCCTACCCGCCACCACCCCACCCCCACCCCCGTGAGCTCGCTCCTCCCTGCCCACGCCGCTCCCCTCACTCTGGGATCCGATCACACAGATGCCAACCAGCAGGAGGAGGCTGATGCCCAGGGAGAGCAGGAAGGGCCGGGGGCCAGAGCAGAGCCGCTGCAGGTGGTGGAGAGGCGGAGGCGGCCCTGCAAGGGGACAGGGCGTCAGGGCGGGACAGGGAGGAGGAGAGGGCCCAGGGACCAGTCAGGGATGAGGGCTGTCGCGGGTAATGCTGGGAGGCCGAGGCAGGACACGTGGGGCGGGGTGCACCCAGGCCTCTGACCCCTCAGGGACCAGCCCAAGCCCTCAGTCACCTGGGCTCCTCACGCCTCCGTGGGGACGCACGGACACAAGCACCCGCAGATGGAGGGGGACGGTGATGGGCAAGAGGCTATCAGAGTTGGGGGAGGGGCAGAAGGACCCAGAGAGAGCTGGAGCCCCGCCAGGCTCACAGGTGGGTTTCCTTCTGAACCCAAATACTCTTCCCTCGATGCCAACCCTCACGGCCTCCTCCAGAGCAGAGGGATCCGGGCCCCCTGTGGCCCTCTCTGTCCCTGTCTTCACACTGGGGTCCCCAGAAGCTGGGGCCGGACCCCCTCAGGATGGGGGCCCCCCTGCAGCCCACACACGGTAGGGGTGCAGGTATGACAGCAGAAACCCTCTACCCCTGAAGAGTGTATCGAAGGAGGGAACATTTCCCCATCCCTCTTACCGTTTCTAGACCCCTGGCTTTGCTTCTCTGTCTCCGAATGCTGGAACTTTTCATACTGCATAGACATGCTTGGACCAACGCTGAGGCTACCGGGGCTGAAAGGGAAGCAGGGCCGGGGGGCCAGGCTGAGACAAGAGCTGGGGCGAAGCGGGGAGGCTGGGACTCGGTGGGAGCCCAGGTCAGGCCCAGAGTCCAAGGAAGAGGTGAACTCAGGTTGAGGGCGCGCCGAGGGTCGGAGAGAGGCTTGGGCCTGGTTCTGGGTTTGTGGGCGAGGTTGGACGTGGGGTCGGGACTGGGGGTCGGGCGGGGTTGCGTTGAGCTGGGGATGGAAGGAGGTAAAGTAGGAGCTAAATGCAGTACTGGCTGGGACCGGGGCCGACGCTGGGCTGGCACCGAGGGGCACGTCCTGCCGGCTGGGGTCGGGGATGTGGCTGAGCCTACGCCTGGTGCTGAAGCTGGAAACAGAGTCGGGGTCAACTTTGGGAAGGGGCTGGTGTTAAGATTCCAGTTGATTCTGAGGTCCAAGCTGGGGCTGGGGCTTAAGGGGAAGCTGGGGTTAGTACCGCGGTTAGGGCCGCGGTGGGGTGGGGGCTGAAACGGGGCTGAGTCTGCCTGAGATTCGGCCCCCCCATACTTCAAGCCCAACCCAGGGAAGGGAATAGAGTGTAAAACCTCCCCTCGGCCACTGAATCCCCAAGCTGTCCCTTACCATTTCTTGGTCTCCCCTAAGTGCCAGGCTGGTTACCTGCGTCTGGAACTCCTTGCGCAGCAATGCCCAGAGTTGGAAAACACGAGATCCTGGAGATTCCGAGTGGGGGTCACCTACGCGACCAGAGTCCTGCCGGTGTCTGTGTGTCAAAGCCCAGGAGGCTCTAAGCTGGGATCTCCCGTTTCCCCGACTGGAGTGGGGAAGGAATCGGAAGGCTTGCGGGAGGAAGGGGCTGGATACGGGGCAGGTCCGCTCTCCTCCTCCTCTGGGGTGTATCTACCCCTGTCCCCTCCTCTTAAGCCCCCCTGACTTCCTCATTTTTACCATTCGGGAGAGGGGAGCCAGACCAGAAGGTCCAAAGGCCAGTGTGTCCGTTCTCCTCGCCCACGCCCCCTTTCGCTTCCTTCATCTAAAGTTCCCAGAACCCGTCTCCATCAGTGCGCAGCTGGGTCCAGAGGAGCGCATCTCTGGTCTTGCTCAATCTCACCAAGTCCTGGCACATGAGCTTCCCCTGGGGCGCCCCGCCCCCCCCCCCCCCCCCAGGGAGGGAAGAACACACGGCAGAGTGGGGTTTCCTGACTGCAAAGGGAGGAAGGAGGCAGGAAAGGGAAATCTTACCGAGCATCGAATCTGTAACAGGGGATTGTGCCAGAGGCGTGCCAAACATTAACCGTTCCGATCCCACAAGAATCTTGGGGAGGAGCTTTGGATGGCGGACTGAGGCTCAGAGCCGGGCCGTGGGCTTCCCAAGTTCATGGGTGTGCTGAGTGCAAGGGGCCAGAATTGCAGACCACCCTGGCCTGGCCATCTTCAAGAAAGGGAACTGGATTGAATCCCATCACCTGTAAATCTCATT
Source organism: Felis catus (assembly GCF_018350175.1). Classification (NCBI taxonomy): domain Eukaryota; kingdom Metazoa; phylum Chordata; class Mammalia; order Carnivora; family Felidae; genus Felis; species Felis catus. Next base: position 2,084,393 of record NC_058381.1, read on the forward strand.
GCCACACACGGTGTGAATTCACACTCACAGTCTTTTCTTTTTCTTTTCTTTCTCTTTATTTGCTTAATGTTTATTTATTTTTGAGAGAGAGAGTGCGAGCAAGTGGGGGAGGGGCAGAGAGAGAGGGAGACACAGAATCCGAAGCAGGCTCCGGGCTCCGAGCTGTCAGCACAGAGCCCTACTCTGGGCTTGAACTCACAGACCGTGAGATCGTGACCTGAGCCGAAGTCAGACACTTAATCGACTGAGCCCCCCAGGCGCCCCGAGATAGGGTCAATTTTTATTAAGGCCATCAAGAGTAGGGTGTCAAGAAAGGCCTTACTGGGAAGGTGATATATGAGCAATGGTCTCCAGGAGGTGAGGGAGCAAGTTATGAGGAGTCCCAGGAGGAACAGGGCTCCAAACGGAAGACACAGCAGGTGCAAAGGGTGGAAGAATGTCTAGGGTGTACAAGGGTTCTCCATTCGCCAGACTTTTTATGGAGACATGAGCTAGAGAGAAGAGGAGTAGATGAGTCACAGAGGGAGAAGGGAGGCCGCCAATTCATCAGGGCACTTAGGCTATTGTTAAGCGTTTGTTTTTGCTCCAAGTTGGAGGGGCAGACTTTGGAGGGGTCGGAGCAGAGGAGGGAATGACCCGCCTTGTGTGTGAACTCGCACGTGTGACACCTGTGTTGTGAATCCCACGAAACGAGACAAGGGCGGAAACGGCGCGCTGTGCTCGGAGGCGGTGAGAAGGGTTCTGATCCTGGATAGGCTGCGAAGGTAGAGTTAACAGGATTCTGCTGATAAATTTCGTGTGGGTTTCACACACACACACACACACACACACACACACACACACACACAAAAGTAGTTCTCCTTCCAGGCCCCAAAATAAAGTACACTTAGAGCATTTCCCATAAATTGCTGAGTCCTGAGGAAAAACCGCTTTCTCCCTGACTTTTGCAAAGCCGACGCCTAAAGATATGTGATGACCTTTTGCAACTGCGTTCATCGTGTGGGAACAGTGCTGTGTTGTCATCATGAGCAGGTTAGAAGCTTGTTAACACTGATGACGGTGCAGCTTTCCTCCCAATCCCTCCCGAGGTTCTGTTCCGTGAGCCCGTCCTCCCAAAGGCCGATCCCTTCCTGACTTCTTCGCAAGTTGCCCTCTTTTCTTTCCTAAATGCTTCTGCCTCTGAGGCCTTCGGAGGCTTCTGCCTTCTTGAGCATCATAGCTTCCGTCTTCCACCGCTTTCTCCCTGCTGCCTCTCCCAGCACCTCAGCTGGCCAGGATTTCTTTATTTTTTTTAACGTTTATTTATTTTTGAGACACAGAGAGACAGAGCATGAACGGGGGAGGGGCAGAGAGACGGGGAGACACAGAATCGGAAACAGGCTCCAGGCTCTGAGCCATCATCAGCCCAGAGCCCGACGCGGGGCTCGAACTCATGGACCGTGAGATCGTGACCTGAGCTGAGGTCGGATGCTTAACCGACTGAGCCACCCAAGCGCCCCATCCAAAGACATAAACTTTTTAAAAAAGGAGGAGAGAGAGAGAGAGAGAAAGACTGGAACTTAGAAGAAAAATGGGTCTTGAGGGTTTTTGCACACCACGTCCTTCTGTTTAACGGCCCGTTAAATGACTCCCCTGGTGATGCCTTTTTGAGCTGCGGATCCTTCAACTGGATTAACGATGCTGAAGTGAACAGGCTCGTAATGCCTGTTGGTGCTAAGAAGCAAAGACTGCTCTTGGCTAGGTTTCTAGAAGCAAAACGGGCAGAAACGTCGTTATCAGTCCACCTTCTCCCTACCGTGTAGAGGGATATTCATTTTTCCACACCTTCACCCACAAACCTGTCAGTTCTCGCCAATGTGATGTTCAAGAAACAAATACCTTCTCTGTTGTTTCAGTGATGGCTTAACTGACTCCTGGCTTGGGAGAAACAAAGTTTTGTCTTGGTGAGGTTCAGAAACTGTCAGAAGCTCTTGTATTTACTTAAAGTTTTTTTTTTTTAATGTTTATTTTTGAGAGAGAGACAGAGACAGAGTACGAGCAGGGGGTGGCAGAGAGAGAGGGAGACACAGAATCCGAAGCGGGTTCCAGGCTCTGAGCTGTCAGCACAGAGCTCGACGCAGGGCTCGAACTCACGGACCGTGAGTTCATGACCTAAGCCGAAGGCGGCCACTTAACCGACTGAGCCACCCAAGCGCCCCCACAGTTTTTTAACCATAAAACCTTATATATACTTAGGCTTTTATTCTTCTATGTGAACGCTAACGTTATTTTATCCTACCCCCTCCCCCCTCCCACACACACAGTGTTGGCATTCAGGTCAAACCACAATATGTGTTTCTTTAATTGGCCTAATGGGCATTTATAGACCGCCCCACTCAACAGTGGCAGAAGACGCATCGTTCAAGTGCACGTGGGACTGCCCCCAAGACAGACCGTGTCGCACAACAAACTTTATAACACATGTAAGCAAATTGAAATTTTACATCTGTCCTCGATAATAATGGAATTAAGCCAGAAAACAATTAGATGGAAAACCAAAAAAGATAATTATAAAAATCTCCCAACCCCGAAAATTATGCAACACATTTCTCAATAATCCATGGGTCAAAGAGAAAGTCTCAAGAAAAATTAGAAACGATTTTAAGCTGAACTGCAATGAAAATACAACAGATCAGGGGCGCCTGGGTGGCTCAGTGGTTAAGCGTCCGACTTCGGCTCAGGTCATGATCTCAAGGTTCGTGGGTTCGAGCCCCGCGTCGGGCTCTGTGCCGACAGCTTGGAGCCTGGAGCCTGTTTCAGATTCTGTGTCTCCCTCTCTCTCTCTACCCTTCCCCTGCTCATGTTCTGTCTCTCTCTCTCTCTCTCTCTCTCAAAAATAAATAAGCATTAAAAAATTTTTTTAACAAACAAAAAAACTAGCAGCAAATGAGATAGAAAGGAGTTTCCTCAACCTGTAAAAGGGCATCTACACCAAGACCTCATTTGGTTGTTATCAGATAGACTCTCCTGGATTTATCCTTCCTTTACATTCAGCTCTAAGACCAGTCTTAACTCCAGGTCACAAAAGCCCAGCCCAGACCAGAGCGAAGCCTCACGCAGCCCGACTCGGGAGTCGCAGGCGCGGGGCTCCAGCAGACATTGCCGAGGCTTTGCTCGGATCCCTTCCGGATCCCTTCCCTCCCATTCTTCACGGCCGGCACCTGTGTCTCTTGGTCAGAAGCCTGCCCTCAAGCTGCCCGAACACAGTTTCGGAACCCACGGCAGGATGTACCTTGGGATTCCCATTCTCGCCAACCCCAGGCAGAACCCGAACCAATGGCCGTTGGGTGCAAGACTATTAGTGCTCGGGGTTCCTTGTTCCTGACTGGGGAAAGCTGTGCCGGGACAGGACCCGTTGTTGGGACTGTGCTCAAGATCACCTAGTCACACTTCCTAACGAGTCACTTTCCAAAGAATCTCAGTGTCTGGTACACCCTTGCATAACTTCCTCCCCCTCCCCCTCCTGCACCCCCATCCCCCTATCTGTTTTCCTGGGAACACTTTCTCATAAATCACTTTCATAAAGATCCGTATCACAGGACCTGCCACTGGAGAATCTAGGACAGGAGTCATGGGCTGTTCTGTTCCTCCTTCCCCTTTCTTTCCTCTTCTCCTCACTGAGCATCAAGGGTTGGGCGAAGGAGGGAGGAATTCAAGGAAGAGGCCCGCGATCTGGTGCCGTTGTGGCTGGTGGCCAGGACGCGCTTCACAGCAGGCCTCCAACACTGGCCTTCCGTGGGCTCTGTTGGTGGTGCCTCTGAGACTCTTATGGGACCCTCTGCACCACAGGAGCCCCTCCCGAGGACGACGAATTCTCTGGCTACCCTCTGATGGCCACCATCGGCTCTTGCCCCGATGGCCACCATTGGCTCTTGCCCAATAGCCACCATCAGCTCTTGCCTCAGTGGCCAACTACCCTAGATTCCAGCCATACACGCACGGTCTCCTTCAGCCTCACTCTGTGACAAAGTGCTCTTGGGCAGGGTCCTTCCTGGATGGCTCAGGCCTGGCATCCCTGGGGTCCACCAGGCTCACATTTTCCGTGACATTCTCACCCTGACAGATGACCAAGTGCGGCAGGACCCACTGATGCACAGGGCAGCTTTAGCCCCGGTTCTCTGCCTTCAGACGTCTCCTGTCAAGGACAAGTCTCTTTCTCCACGAGTGCCCTCAAAAATCCTGAAGACACATCCACGGCCGCCCCTAAAGTTCTTCTTGCCCCTGTCAAATAGCAGTCCACGGCCGTCCCCACAGCGTCTGCGGCTTACCTACCATCTGGCCCGGTAGTGACATGCCTGTTGTCCCCCCTTCGCGGACACCCCCGTCTCTACTGTGGCTCCCTTTGGACTCCAGCATCTGGCCAGTGGGTTGCAGGGAAGCATCCCCTTCCTCCATATGGAGAAAAAAAAAAAAGACTTGAATCTCTTGCCACATCTAAGAATGCCCTTGAAATGAACTCCTCAACTCCCTCGTCCCCTCTTACAGAGTCAGGGAGGGATGATGGTGGGCTACTTTGGCACCTCTTGGTAAATCCTGCCTGTGTGCGTCCAGCTCCCCTGGGTTTTAAAGGCACGGCCATTATCCGCAATCGTTCTCGGCTTTGGGAATCCAGCCAAACTTCTATAAAAACAGGAAAAGTGTCGTTTAATCTCTCTCATGTGGCCCTGTCACTCTTCTCACTTCCTGAATCGGGCTTTGCCAAGATTTGATTGATCACATGAGAGTTTTTGTAAACAGATTTTTGCTAAGAGGGTAGAAAGACAGACTACAGGCTTGGAGAAAATACTCGCAGACCACATACCAAACAGAAGACGAGTGTCTAGAATATGGAAGAATCTTCCAGGCCCCACTCGGGGGAGGGATGACTAACGTAGGCTTTAACGTTTCACAACGCCGTGCTCATGTATCGCTTTGCCCTCAGAAGGTGCTCAGACAGACTGGGCTGAAAGAAATTATTCAATCCCCCCCAAATACTGTCCAAGTTCTTCAAGTAAATTCACTCAAGTATAATTACACACGGATATGTATACTGTATATGCAAAAAAAGAATTCTTGGGGCATCTGGGTGGCTCAGTCGGTTAAGGGTCCAACCCTTTGATTTTGGCTGAGGTCATGATGTCTTTCTTGGTTGTGAGTTCGAGCCCCACATCGGGCTCCATGCTGAGTGTGGAGCCTGCTTGGGATCCTCTCTCCCTCAAAAAAACTTTTCTTTAATGTTGATTTATTTTGAGAGAGAGAGAAAACGCAAGTGGGGGAAGGGCAGAGAGAGAGGGGGAGAGAGTGCCAGGCAGGTTCTGCACAGTCAGCATGGAGCCCAACACGGTGCTCGATCCCACCAACCTTCAGATAATGACCTGTACTGAAATCAAGAGTTGGACAGACTGAGCCATTAAATTGTTCTAATTAAAAAAATTTTTTTAAGTTTATTTATTTTGAAAGAGAGAGAGAGAGAGAGCTTGAGTAGGGGAGGGTCAGAGAGAGAGAGATGGAGAGAGAAAGAATCCCAAGCAGGCTCCCTGCCATCAGCGCAGAGCCCAACGTGGGGCTCGAACCCACAAATCACGAAATCGTGACCCAAGCCAAAATCCAGAGTCGGGCACTCAGCTGACTGAGCTACCCAGGCTCCCCCTGCAAAAAAAAAAAAATTTTTTTTAAGCATTCTCAAGATCCAACGGTAGAGTAAACCAATTAGAAAATGGGCAAAAAACACAGAGACGTTTCTCCAAAGAGGACATACACATAGAAAACAAGCACAGGAGATGTGCGATGTACCATTGGCCATCAGCGAAATGCAGAGTAAAAGCACAGTGATATACGGGGCGCCGGGGGGGCTCAGTCGGTTCAGCGTCCAACTTCAGCTCGGGTCACGAGCTCGCAGTTCGTGAGTTCGAGCCCCACGTCGGGCACAGAAATTACTTTAAAAAATAAAATCCAAGAGTAAGTATTTAAAAGCGTGTCTCCTTTTGGCATGGATTAAGGTCTTCCTTTGATAGAGTGCTGTGACAAAATTATTTCTAAAAGCACAGTGGAAGCTACTTTCATTTTTACGTATAATTATTATTGTTATAGGAAGCAGTTGGCTCCCACTGTTTTGTTCATCTCTCAGAAAGACAGTTTTACTCCATCAAATGTTCTGCTCACAACCGTGCACTCCACTCAGATTTTCTCTCCCCTCCAGTGAGTCCTTCCAACAACACAAGAGAACAGAAAATCATGCTTAGTGGAATTTTCATTTTATTCTTCTCTTACGTTTTTTTTCACCTTCCCTTTGATACAAAGGTACCTTTGATGCAACTGATGAGCCAAGGTTGATACTTTTTTTTTTTTTTTTTTAAAGAAATCTCAATGGACTCAGGAGCGCCTGGGTGGCTCGGTCGGTTGAGCATTTAGTTCTTGGTTTCGGCCTGGGTCATGATCCCAGGGTCATGGGATTGAGCCCCTTGTCAGGCTCTGTGCTAGCATGGAGCTTGCTTAAGATTTTCTCTCTCTCTCTCTCTCGCCCAGAAAACTCGCCGGACGAGCAGGACAGCAGGACGTCCCAAGGCGACTGCACTGCCCCAGATCCAGTGACACCGAGGCCCCCAGCCTGGTGGGTGGGCAGGCGGCCCCGGGAGGCACAGAGCAGACTGACAAGGAACCTCCGGCGCCCTGAGCTCTAGGACCCCACCAGTCCCCTTACGAGGGCCCCCAGTGGCCCTGGCAATGTCTTCCCAGGATCAGAGACTTTTGTAAGTTGTGCAAACAGAAGTTATTCTCACTACAATCAGTGAGGGTGACCAGTGTCTCTCTCCCCTGCCACTTCCCCCCCTTCACACTGTCCTCTGTGCCAGGGGGCTGGGGACGCCTGGGTGGTTCAGGCGAAGCATCCGACTCTTGATTTCCGGTCAGGTCACGATCCCAAGGTGGTGGGATCGAGCCACACATGAGACTCCACAGTGAGTGTGGAACCTGCCTGGGATTCTCTCTCTCACTGCCCCTTCTCTGCCGGCTCTCTCTCTCTTTCTCTCTCTCAAAATAAATAAATAAACATTGGGAAAAAAATAATTAGGCTGGAAATACATTTGACTTGAGTGGGACGGCCACGGGGACGTGGTTTGCAGTCACATCGTGGATCCGTGTGGCTTTCAGGGGTCCTTCAGCCACGGGCTGTGCAGACGCACCAGGGGGAGACACTGAGGTGGGACACGAAATGCGCCCTGAAGCTCTTGATATCGGTGATAAAGAGTAAACCACAACAACCTGTCCCTTCTCCTTGTGGAAAGACACCTTGCCACGTCTTTGCCACGTGTACGAGTACACAGTGAGTACTCGGGGGAAAAATGTGTAGGGAAAATGAATTTTATTTTTTTAATAGTTTTTATTTTCATTTTTTTGTAAAAGCTTATTTATTTATTTTGAGAGAGAGAGGGGCTCGATCTCACACATCGTGAGATCATGACCTGAGCCGAAGTCGGACGCTTAACCGACGGAGCCACCCAGGCGCCCCTAGGAAAATGAATTTTAGAGGTCAGTTGGGAATATTATTACAAATATCATATCCTTTTTCAGGATTTTGTGGTGTTTATGGTAGCTTTCAGCTTTTTAGAGTTGTGGGGAGGAGGGTTCTACCAAGTAAATATTCATAATGTTCTTTTTTTAAATTTTATTTATTTTGATAGAAACAGAATGAGAGAGTGTGTGTGAGCAGGGGAGGGGCAGAGAGAGAGGGAGAGAGAATCCCAAGCAGGCTCCACGTTGTCAGCACACAGCCCGATTTGCGGCTCGAGCTCACAAACCTTGAGATCACGGCCTGAGCCGATCTCAAGAGTCAGATGCTTAACCGACCGGGCCACCCAGGCGCCCCTCATGATGTTATTTTTTTTAAGGAAGGCTCCTCAAAACTGAGTATGCTTCAGGCCCCATAAATCTTGGGTTCACCCACGTGGCTCTAGGAAAACGCAGGCACTGGTTATGTGACCTGTCACCGCGTGCAGAAAATTATATCCGGGCTTTTTCCAGTCCAGGATGATTTCGTAACAGGTTCAAAGAACACGAAGAAAATTTTTAAGTGAGATAATTATTAACTTCAGAAGAAACAGCAGTTGTGCAAGAAAGGAACTGTAACCAGATCACGAGGCGTGGCTCAGCAGGTACCCGGATGGACGCAGGCGTAACTGATGCAGATCCTGAATTGGGATTTAAATGAAAATTGTTCGGACGCCTGGGTGGCTCAGTTGGTGAAGCATCGGACCTTTTTGTGTTTTTTTTTTTAACTTACATCCAAGTTAGCATAGAGCGCAATAATGATTTCAGGACTAGATTCCTGTGACTCATCCCCTACGTATAACACCCAGTGCCCGTCCCAACAGGAGCCCTCCTTAATGCCCCTCCCCCATTTAGCCCACCCCCCCCCCCCGCCCCAGCCCCTCCAGCAACCCTCAGTTTTTTCTCCGTATTTAAGAGTCTCTTATGTTTTGTCCCCCTCCCTGTTTTTATATTACTTTTGCTTCCCTTCCCTTATGTTCATCCGTCTTGTATCTTAAATTCCACATATCGGTGAAGTCCCATGATATTCGTCTTTCTCTGACTGGCTGATTTCACTTAGCATAAAGCATCGTAGCCTAAAGCAGAAGATCTCAGCTCAGGTCACGATCTTGTGGTTCGTGAGTCGGAGACCCGCGTCGGGCTCTGCCCCAATGGCACGGAGCCTGATTGGGATTCTGTCCCTCCTTCTCTCTGTCCCTCCCACCCCCCTCAAAATAAACTTAAAATTAAAAAAAAAAAAATTCTGATATCAATCCTAGAGGGCACAACTAAAGCCCCGGAAGGGGTTTCTCTGAACAGCCAGTGCTTCAAGCCCTGTAAGGCTTGAAGCCTCATGAATGACCACTTTTGTAGTTTAATAATTTAAGGCCAATCATATGTGCTTTGAAGGAGGAGTCCTAGAAAATTTTGAAAGTGAAAATGAGGAAATCTTGGAGCGCCTGGGTGGCTCAGTCAGTTAAGCCTCTGACTGTGGCTCACGTCATGATCTTGTGGTTTGAGAGTTTGAGCCCCGAGTCGGGCTCTGTGTTGACAGCTCAGAGCCTGGAGCCTGCTTTGGATTCTGTCTCCCTCTCTCTCTGCCCCTGCCCCATTCAGGTTCTGCCTCTCTCTCAAAAATAAATGAGCATTAAAAAATTGTCTTTAAAAGAAAATTAGGAAGTGTAGAAAGCATGGGGTTAGAAGCCGCAATTGCTTGAAATATTGCAGGTGAAAATATGGGGCGCCTGGGGGACTCAGTCAGTTGAGCATCAGACTTCAGCTCTGGTCATGATCTCACAGTTCATGGGTTCGAGCCCCGCGTCGGGCTCAGTGCTGTCGGCGCAGAGCCCGCTTCAGATCCTCTGCCCCTCCCCTGCTCACGCTCTCTCTCAAAAATAAAAACATTAAAAAATAAATATTATAGGTGAACACCAAAATGGCCACTGGTCCACCACAGAGAATGGCCAGATCCCCCAGGGCGCATCCATGCTTGGGAACTCTCGATGCCAAATTCCACGAGGCAGAACTTGTCAGGGAGCCGGCGAGACTGGGTGCGGGGCCACAAAATCAAAAGAAGCCAGAGCGAAATGCCACGTGGCACCCAGGCACGAATGCAGGAAACCCCCTGACGGGAAACCTGGCTCGGGTCATTTTATGCGTCCACTTGACCGGACCCCAGGGTGCCAGTCAGACACCATTGTGGGCGTGTCTGTGCTCGGGATAGGGTGAACACTGGAATTGGTAGAGCAGGTCGGGCTAAGCCCCCGGCTAGAATAAACAGTGGGCCCTCCCGGAAGGAAGAGAACCTTCTCCCTGCCTGACCCCCTTCTCCCTGCAACATCAGCTGGCACCGGAAGGGAACATCCACTCTTCCCGGGTCGTGAGCTCACCGCCTTCACCTGGAACCGCATCATGGGCTCCCCTGGGTGCCCGGGCTGTGGATTCACACTGGAATTGTCACCACTGGCTCTCCGGGGGGTCCGGCTCGCCTGCACACCCGCAGGACTCGTCAACCTCCATAATCGCACGAGCCAAATCCTTATAACAAATCTCTTTAATAAGTGATGCACACACATACGTCCACATCCGACTGGTTCTTTGGAGAGCCCTGACTAATCCTCTGGGCACGATAGTTAACTCTGGGAGAAGGCGGGGGAGTGAGGGGCCTCCCTGGGTGTGTGTGTGTGAGAGAGAGAGAGAGGGAGAGAAACACTTTTTACTAAGACCATATATTATTTTAGTAAAAATAAAACAGCCAATTGTTTAAAGGCCCTCTTAATATCGCCTTCAGGATGATCTTGGAAGGGTGAAGTTCAGGCACCGTGGAAGCAGCCAGTGACACCCTGTGCTGGGGAAATGTCTAGATCTCTTACGGTCCAGAGAGGAGCAGTCACAGTGGACACAGGGCACAGAGGCTTCCCGACCTGCCTCCCCTTAGAGAGTATTTTCCACGGGCCCCCAGGCAGCTGGGCCACAGCTCCCGGGCTGGCGGGGGGGGGGGGGGGGGGGGGGGGGGAGGGGGGGCTGTTGTTCCCCAAAACCTCTTCTGCAGGAGACCCCCCCCCCACTGCCAAGGATTTGGGGGGTGGAGGGTGCTGTTTCCAGGGGCTGCGTCCCGCTGAGCGGCTCGGCTCCAAGCCCCCCTCCCCTCCCTGACCCATGTCCCTTGGGATGGGGTCCCCAGGAGCAGCTGGCTCGGACTGAACCTGTCTCTTCCGGACCCCCCACCCCTTCTTTGCTCCCCACCTCTTCCCAGCTCCCAACGACCAGTCCACACAGTTTCAAGCCATTTCTTCTTCCCCTATTGAGCGGCCTGAGAATGATAATCGTGAGGGTGACTTGCTGAAGGAGGCGGGACCTCAGCATCTCCAGGGCGGTGATGCCCCCCCCACCCGCTCCGCCCCTCCCCAGGCCTCTATTTTTCCTTTCCTCAAAATCCTCCGGTGAGCTGGGGGGCGGGGCAGGGGGCGGGGCTTCTAACCCGTGATGTTCTGCCTCATCTCGCACACCCAGCGCTGCACCTGCTGGCAGAAATTGTCATTCCAGCGGCCATTGGAGCGGACTTCCGCGCAGTCTTCGCCTCCTCCCACCTCGTGGCCCTGCCAGTCGTCTGGCTGAGTGGCGGCCCAGTTCCTAGGAAGGCAGGCTAGAGCTCAGGCTTTGACCCCTACCTACCCCTGCAGCCCTCACCCCCCCCCCCCCCCCAGCCCCCAGCTCAAGAAAAGCACATCCCGAGGAGGGGGCCAGGAGCGCACGCTGCAGCCTTGGAGGTTGGGAACCTGGGAGGGGGAGGCCTGGGGACTCTGGTCCCCGAGGGAAGGGTGGGAGTGGCTGGCCCCAGGCCAAACGAAGGAGGACGAGGGGGGAGCCACTTACTTGTAGCCATGATTATAGTCCGTGCCATCCACCCACTTCCACGAGCCATCGCTGTCCGTGAGCCCTATCCAGGCATCAAAGGGGTTTATGTGCTGTGAAATGAACTTCTGGAAAACAGGTGGTGTGACAAGTAAGGGAGATGATTCATTTCCAGAAGTACCAACTAAAAAGCTGGGCTATCTGGTTAACAGGAGTTTCCGGCTTATTGGAAATCTGCACGGACCTCCCCACTCCCACAGTGGGGTCCCAAACCCTTAGACACCTCACTTCCTCGTTCTCCCACCCTCCCGCCAGCCTCCGTTTCGCAGGATTCTTTTTCAAAAGCTTTGCAATGAGCACGCGCCACCGAACTGACGTCTCTGCGTCGCCCCAGGGAACGTCCACTCGTTCTAATCAGACTAGTTGTGCCTCCCGTGGGCGGGCCCAGGCCACGTCGGCGTAAGGCTGTACCCTCTGTAGCACGCAGCCAATGAGGAAGCAGGGGAGGGACTTCAGCTCGGAGATAAATCGTCTGCTGTCACCGCTCCGAGTGCGCCTGTCCGGCAGACGCCCCCTCTTGTAGGAACGTTGATCAGAGCCTCGCTTCACTGCGCTCGGAGTCTCCGCGTCCCCGCTTAGGTTGGGGCAGCGGGCTTGTGTCTCACAAGCGGGGAGGAAGTTTCTAGTCCCTGGGACCTCCATTCAGGCCATAGCTGTGACTCCTTGAGTCTTCTGCAGCTCGATCTGAAGCACCAGCTCCCAGCACAGCTATTCCTGTCTTTCCTTCTGTAACTGGAGTTATTATTTGGTGGACGTTGGCTGGGCTAAACGTCGTGCTAAGTGCTTTACGAAGATTCTCTTATCTGATCCTTACAAAGTCTCTAAATTGGGCGTCCTAGGTTCCTAGGACCTGGTTTAGGCGTTCCTAAACCAGGTTAAGGAACTTGAGGTAGCTGCAGAGCCCAGGAAGTCCAGTGTCCAGGGGTGGGGAGGTGGGGGAGGTGGGGGGGGTGGGGGGGTGGGATCTCCGCCCCCTGACCTGACGCCCATTTCATTCCCAGCTCACAGCTGCTACTCTGACTCAAGCCCTTTCCTTGTCTCCTACCCGTGACCTCTGACTCTTGGAATTCTGATTCTGGCCCCTGCCCCTGCTGCCCCCATGGACCCCAACACCCATTCAGGATCTCAGTTTCAGGAGAACCCAGGTGGCTCAGTTGGCTAAGTATCCAACTTCGGCTCAGGTCATGATCGCACAGTCTGTGGGTTCGAGCCCCTTGTCAGTCTCTGTGCTGATAGCTCGGAGCCTGGAGCCTGCTTCCGGTTCTGTGTCTCCCTCTCTCCCTGCTCCTCCCCTGCTCGCGCTTTGTCTCTGTCTCTCTCTCTCAAAAATAAACATTTTTCAAAAACTTTTTAAAAGCAAAGAAGAGATGAATGATGTAAAATACCAGAGAAAATATCCAAGAAGAAAAATAATACGACGCTACGTGAAGGGAAGAAACCCAAGGAAGATTTGAGTTCTGCAAGAAAGCCCAGGAGCCCCGCAGAAAGCCGGGCGTCGAGTATAAACTATAGGCTTGGGGACAGGACCGCAAGGCAGAGGGAAAGAGAGAAAAACAAGAAGCAAAGGGCACAAGGTGGTGGCTGGGGACGGCACATCACAGAGGTATATTTGCATGACCCGTTCCAGAAAAAGAAAGAGCCCATGCAAGGAAAAAAAAATGTAATGTTCATGTATTTAAACATATGTTTAAAAAGTTAGAAAACCCAACTTGACGAATTAAGAGGACGCTCCTGACCTCGGAGCAAAACTCCCAAGAAGAAGAATCAACAACAAGATATGCCTGGATGAGGCTGGTGAGATTCAAGATAGCAAGGACTCCAACCACTCGGGGCAAAACACTTCCAGAATCTCGGGGAGACTAGAAGGAGGAGGCACTAACAACTTCAAAGTTGCCAAGAGACTAGATCTTAATTGCCGTCAACACAAAAAAGAAATGATTTTGTGACACGCTAAAGGTGTGAGCAAGGAGCAATCATATTGCAATGTGTAAATGTATCAAGCCCACACACTGTAGGCTTCAAACTTACACAATGTTACATGTCAATGATATCTCAATTAAAAAGAAAAAAAAAAATGAGGCAGGGGCGCCTGGCTGGCTCAGCCAGTAGAGCATTGAATTCTTGATCTCAGGGTCATGAGTTTGAGCCCCACACTGGACATGGAGCTACTTAAAAACGAACCCCCCCAAAAAAAACCAAAAATAAAAAAACAAGGCACATAGATAAGAATAAGTGGGCTGGTTTCCTCACCTTTCATATGGGAAGTTATATGAACTCGCTGATTTTTTCAATCCAATAAATTTCAGCCCATCATTTACATAATTTTAAATGCAATTTAGCAATTCGAAGTCATCATTAGTATAATTAAAAATAAGCCAAGTCTAGGGGCACCCGGGGGGGGTTCAGTCGGTTAAGCATCTGACTTCCGCTAGGTCATGATCTCACAGTCTGTGAGTTCGAGCCCCGCGTCGGGCTCTGTGCTGACAGCTTGGAGCCCGGAGCCTGCTTCGGATTCTGTGTCTCCCTCTCTCTCTGTCCCTCCCCTGCTCGCACTCTGACTCTCTCTCCGTCAAAAAAATAAATAAACATTAAAAGAAAGTTTAACAGAGTTTTGGGGTGTGAGACCAAGGTCACTATTTTTTAAACTCCTCCCGTGTAAAGGCTGGCATTATACATCCGAGGCTGAGAATCACCAATTTAAAACAGAGACTCCAAAAGCATGGACAGAGGCAGGTGAAGCAAATGCAAGGAAGAAGAAAGGAAGGACCATCTACTTTTATCCACATGCAAGGCCTGAAAGCAGACCCTGAGGGTCACGCCGTCACAAGGGCAGTCAGCCAGGGCCACCGCAAAGCTGGGGCCATCACGAACTTACTGTGGGTCAGAGCACAGAGCAGAGAGATCTCAGGTTGACCCACGTGAAACGGGCATTTTTTTTTCAAGTCAAAAGTGCTTGCACATGAGCAGTTTCAACCTGATCGGCAAAGCGAAATATGTTTGTAATTATTCTACCGTATAAATACATATATACACTGATAAATTTGATATATTAATATATATAAATTTGATACATTGGCATATTGATATAATATGTTGATATCTTTATATATGGGTTTTTTTATTTTTTTTTTACATTTATTTATTTTTGAGAGCCAGAGAGAGACAGAGCACAAGTGGGGGAGGGGCAGAGAGAGAGGGAGACACAGAATCCGAAGCAGGCTCCAGGCTCTGAGCCAGCAGCACAGAGCCCGACGCGGGGCTCGAACCCACGAACTGTGAGATCGTGACCTGAGCCGAAGTCGGACGCTCAACCGACTGAGCCACCCAGGCGCCCCATATATATGTTGATATATAAACATACATAGTTGACATATTGATCAATGTCTATATGTTTGATATATTGATATCTTTATATATGTTGATATATAAATATATATGATATATTGATCAATGTCTATACATTTGATATATTGGCATATTGGTATCTTTATATATGTTCGTATATAAATATATATATTTGCTATGTTGACCAATGTCTATATGTTTGATATATTGGCATATTGATATCTTTATATATGTTCATATATAAGTATATATATTTGATATATTGATAAGTATATATTCAATATACATATTCAGTAAATATATTCTGGCAATATGTCGAGTTGAAAACACTGGCTAAGGAGGTGAGCGAATCTGAATTCTGGCTCTGTCCTGCATTACGGGCAAGTCACTTGACCCCCCCCCTTTTTCTTAGTCCCCTCATCTCTGCCTCCCTCAAAGGGGGGTCCGAGCGCCCGCCCCATAGGGTCGTGAGGATTACAGGTTAACGCATGAAAACTCCTCGCACGCAGCAAAGACTCAATGACCGATCCCCGTCGTATCCTCCTTTTCAGAAAATCGCCCCCCCCCCCCCAATGGCTTGGTCCTCCCCTGGGAACACGTGTTCGCGGCTGTGGCTGGTGGCAGCGGTGGGCAGGGGAGACCTGAAGCGCTTTGGAGGGACCCAGGAACCCTGCCCACTCTGTCCCTTTCAGCCCATGACCGACCCCACCCCAAGTACAGCAAGAAGGGCCCCGGCGTCCACACTGTGCCGTCGGAGCACCTGTGCCCGAGCTCCTGGCGCTAACGTCCCACCTCTTAGAATCTGTGGCCGCTTCGCCATGAACTTCCCGGCGCTCGGCCACACCTCTGCTTCTGGACGCTTCCTTTGGTTAGAAAATAATACTAAAGCAGCCTGCCCAGCCCCCCGGGCATACCCTGGGCCGCGCTCACCTGCTCCTCCCTGGAGTTGACGACCACCAGGTGCGCGTTCTCCAGCCGGCAGTGCTTCTCGGCCTCCGGCCAGGTCTTCCCGGAGCGGGAGAACCAGTAGCAGCTGCCCTCGAACTCCAGCCAGTTGACCGGGCAGCATTCCGTGCCTGAGGGGCCGGGGGGCGCGGGGAGATGAGCCCCGGCAGGAGGGCACAGGCGCCCTGGGACCGGGGACCCCGTGCCCGGGCCCTACCGTTGCTCCGGAAGAAGGCCATCTGACAAGTCAGGATGCGCAGGTCCACGGGGAAGTGCTTCAGATGAAGGAGCAGGGTGGCGTGATCTAGGGCACCGGGCGACGGACACGGTGGGCATCGCGTGGCGGGCAGTGCCGGCGCCAGCCCGCCGGGACCCCACGCGGGAGTTCGCGCGCTCACGCATTCACGCTGCGCGCGCACCCACACGACGCACGCGCGCACGCGCGCACACCCCCCGGGGAGGGTCTCTGACCTGCTTCCAGGTCTTTCTGCTGTTTCTCCAGCTTGGCCTCCAGAGAGGTCAGCAGGTCACTGGCATTGCCCCCTGAAAAGGAAGAAAGCTCAAGCATTTTCCCTCCCCTCTGCCTCCACCCTGCGTCCCGGCCCCTGGCCTCCCCGCCTCCACCCCGTCCCCACAGCGGCTTCCTAAGCCTAAGCAGGGTCCCCACGTTCCCAAAACAGACCCGCCACTTCATTAGCAGGGCCTGCCGGCATGACCCCTCACCACTTAGCCCCCGCCTCCCAGGGTCTTCCTCACCTGCTGGCCTCGCAGCTTCTGTTCCCTCCACCCGGCACTAACCCCCACCCTCTGCACCTGCCTGATCATCCTTCCGGGTCCCTCCGCCCAGGGATCCCGTCCCTGGAAGCCTGGGGGCCCCCTACCCCCAGCACCCCAAACACGCCCCCCTCCTGCTTCCCCCGGGGAGGCGCCCCCTCACCATGCGAGCTGAGAGCGCCCATCTCCGTGAAGACGCCGGAGGAGAAGTGGCTGAAGTTCTCTTTCAGGATCCGCAGCTCCTCTTGAAGCTGGGCTCCTTGTCGGGGGAGAGGGACAGAAGGGACAGGGCAAAGTGGAGCGGGCTGTGTCCCGAAGGACAGCCCCTCCCCGCCCCGGCCCCGCCCGGCCCCTGCGACCCTCACTCTGGGACCCGATGACGCAGACGGCCACCAGCAGCAGGACGTTGAGGCCCAGGATGAGCAGACTGAGGCGGAGCCTGGAGCATAGACGCTGCAGCAGCCACGGCGGGCGAGGAGGGGGCCCTGGCGGAGAAGGGGCGTCAGAGGGAAGCGCCTGGGGCGCGGGAGGCCCACAGAGCGCACCGTGGGAGCACCGGGGGAGCGTAGCCACCGCCGGGAGGAGAGTGGGTGGGGGTAGCGGGGAGGGAGTCACTGGGCTTTGACCCCAGGGCTCAGGCCCTGCACACACCGCATCCGCACGCTCACCCCACGTGCACACGTGCCGCCGCAAGTGCACGGGGCGCGCGGTGTTCACGTCATCCGTGGGCAAAGCCCCGCTCTCGGACCCGGGGACCCGGAGGCTTGGACACGTCCCGCACCGGAAGAAGCCCCCCCCCACTTCAGTCCAGGTCATTCCACTGCAGACCGCGCCCTCCCAGCCCCTTGTCCGTTTCCTGCTGCACTCGACACCCCCCCCCCCCCCGAGTCCCTCCCTCCGCTGTGAACTCTCCCCTGTAGCCTCAGTCACCTCACAGAAACTCGGACCCCCACACACGGGCACCACGTTTCTCAGTTCACCCTCGCACTCCTTGCACCCTGACTGCTGCCCACTCGCTGTTGCCCCCAGCGCAGCCCCCCATTCCGTCTGGCCCCCGCCACCCTCGCTTTGGGACCCGATCGCGCGGCCGGGCGCCGGCAGCGGGACGTGCAGGCCCAGGATGAGCACACACTCTCATGAGCACACGTTCTCGCACACTCTGTCACAAACACACCCCAGCTTCACAGGCACTGAGCTGGCTTCGCCCCGCCCAGCGTCCCCTGGCCTGGGGCAGCGCTGTCCTCCGGCCGAAGCCCCTGCTCAGGCACCTTCACCTGCAACAACACTTCTTTGCCTCACACCCCACTTTCCTCTGTCCCCATCGCCATGACACCTTGACACCCCTGCACCCTGGAGGGGTCGGGGGGGAGGTCAGCCAGAGGCCCGGAGGCTTCCTCCCCAGTCTCCCTCCTGCCACCATCCCGAAGTGGACACTCCCTGTGAGTGACCAGCCAGAACTCCTGAGATCCTGACTCCAATGACTGTCACCTCCTCCCCTTCCCACTCGGGACTCCATCCTGAGCCAGGGAGGCCACGTCTCCACGCTCCACTGCGAACACAGCCTCCCCTGTGCCCGACACCCTCCCCCTCACGCCCTCCTGACGCCCGGGGCGTCTCTCCATCCAGAAGCTGTCCCTGACCGCAGTCTTCCCCAGCCAGGTAGGTTCCCGGGGCTGAGTCCGACCGCTCTCTCCAACCCCGTCCGCTGCTCAGGCCCCCGTCCTGCTTCCCAGCCTGACCTAGGACCCATAGACCCCAATCCTGGGCGAGGGCGGCAACCCGTCCCCACACCCCCGCTCAAATCAGACCGCCCGCGGCCGACACGGACAAGTCTTGGTGCCTCAACGTTCTCGTGCCCGCTTCTGTGAGGGACCCCAAATCGCCAGACTCACAGAAGTCTAAGATGACGGTTGCCGGGGTCCAAGGAAATGGGGAGTCGCTGTTCGACGGGTACAAAGCTGCGTTTATGCAAGATGAGTAAGATCCGGACATCTGCCATACAGCTCCGTGCCCATAGCTCACAGCACGCTGTCGTGCCCCGAGCCGCTGGCTAAGAGGGTAGGACTCGGATTCAGGGTTCTTACCACATAAGAAACATGGAGGTCAGAAGACGAGCCACCTGACTGGATGGTTCTGAGAACACAATGAGGTCAAATATAAAAGGTGCTGCCCAGGCAAGTTTCAAGGTAAAAACCAAGGTCTGCCAGGGGCGCCTGGGTGGCTCAGTCGGTTAAGCATCCGACTTCGGCTCGGGTGGGGATCTCACAGTTTGTGAGTTTGAGCCCCGCGTCTGTATCTGTGCTGACAGCTCGGAGCCTGGAGCCCGCTTCGGATTCTGTGCCTCCCTCTCTCTCTACCCCTCCCTTGCTTGCACTCTGTTTCTCTCTCTCAAAAATAAATAAACATTAAAAAAAAAAAAGCAACGGTCTGCCAGACGTGGAAAAACAGAGGCTACATTCACCCACCCCGCCAGAAACAACCAAGATATAAATCAGCCACCTCTCTCAAGACACTTGAACCTGAGGCAACAAAGGGCAAGGATCCGGGGAGACGGGGAAAATGATATGGGCCCCAGTGGTCACCTGCCTGCTTCTAGGAGACAGTTTTCAGGCCTTGGGCAGGGAGGGGAAATCCCAGCAGGGCCCAGCAGACTCTCCAAGCTGAAAAAGTGAGAGTTTGGGGAGACCACAAGGGCAGAGTTCAGACAGGAGAGAGATGCCCAGAGAATTCTGGTCTGCGGAGGGCTGCACACTGATCAACACGTGCATGTCAGGAAAACTACCCAAGGCCAGGCAAGATCAAACCAACCTGGAAGGGCAAAGGAACCCTGTGTGGCACTCATACAGGACCGGGAATGGTACCTTGGGAGGGCTCCAGACCCGCCTGACAAATCATAAAAGTGGGGACGCCTGGCTGTCTCAGCTGGAAGAGCACGTGACTCTTGGTCTGAGTCATGAGTTCAAGCCCTGAGTTGGGTATAGAGATTACTAAAAAAAAAAAAAAATTAAATAAACTTAAAAAAATAAGGTAACAAATTTTCTTTTAAAAAATTCATAAAAGCAAAACCCAAAAGGATCAGATCGACTCCAAGTTGCTTGACTGCACCCCAGAACAAAGCTCAAGAATATTCAGAGGAGGGGCGCCTGGGTGGCGCAGTCGGTTAAGCGTCCGACTTCAGCCAGGTCACGATCTCGCGGTCCGGGAGTTCGAGCCCTGCGTCGGGCTCTGGGCTGATGGCTCAGAGTCTGGAGCCTGTTTCTGATTCTGTGTCTCCCTCTCTCTCTGCCCCTCCCCTGTTCATGCTCTGTCTCTCTCTGTCCCAAAAAATAAATAAACGTTGAAAAAAAAAATTTTTTAAATAATAAAAAAAATTTTAAAAAAAGAATATTCAGAGGAATATAACTATATCCAGCACACAACACAGTAAAGTTCACAATGTCTAGCCTGCACTCAAAGATTACCAGACATACAAAGAGGCAGGAAAACACAACTTATGTTGAGGAGGTTCATAAATCTATCAACACCAAGCCAGAGGCACCTGTGTGGCTCAGTCACTCACACGTGACTCTTGATTTTGGTTCAAGTCATGATCTCATGGTTCATGGGTTCAAGCCCCATATTGGTCTCTGCACTGACAGCTAGGAGCCTGCTTGGGATTCTCTCTCTCCCTCTCTCTCTCTCTCTCTCTCCCCCTCCCTCATTCAGGGGGTCTCTCTATCTCTCTCAAAGTAAATAAATAAATCTAAAAAAAAATCCAGAATGGATGCAGACATTAGAATTAGCAGACAAGGGCATTAAAACAGATATTGTAAAAATATTCTAGATGCTTAAAAATGTAACTACAGGGGCACCTGGGGGCTCAGTCAATTAAGCATCTGACTTCGGCTCAGGTCATGATCTCACAGTTTGTGAGTTCGAGCCCAGCATCGGGCTCGGTGCTGACAACTCGGAGCCTGGATCCTGCTTCGGATTCTGTGTCTCCCTCTCTCTCTGCCCCTCCCCCACTAGTACTCTGTCTCTTTCTCTCTCAAAAATAAATAAATATTAAAAATTTTTTTAATAATAAAAAATGTAAGTACACATCAAAGAAGATACTTAAAAAGTCCCGCCTCTGTGAAAGGGACAGAGGCCTCGGGGAGACAGAGCAATCAGCAGCTGGGGGAGAGGGAGCAAAGCCCGGGAAGCTGGGCGCTCACCTGCGTGGAAGGGGTCTTCTCTCCTGGGGTTGTGCCCATGACGGCCCGGCCCCTCCCCTCCACCCGGCTGGTGGTCGTTTCCCTCGGAGTCCAGCTGCTGGATGTTTTGAAAGTCCTTGGCCATGCTGGGTGCAGGGCTGGAGCCTGGGCGGTTGAGGCTCCTCTGAGGACTGGGGCTGAGTTCGGGCTGAAGCTTGAGCTACGATGTGAATTCGGGCAGAGGCTGATGGGGGGTGGGTGGAGGACCCGAGCCCATCGAGGCTACCGTCTGGGTTGGGTCTAAGGTTGGAGGGGAGTTTGGGGCTGAAACGCAGCTGGGTCTCGTCCCTTCTCAGGACACTGCTTGGGCCGGGACCCGGCCAGGAGCCCTCCTTCCCCGCTTTCATGGACCAAACCCCCCTCCTCCACCAGCCCCCACGGTCCCTGCGCTAGGGTCTCCTCCATAACAAACATCCCCAGTCCCACCTGCCCCTGACTTTGGTTACCTGTCAGGGGTATGGAGGGCTGATGCCCGGGTCCCTCAGGCAGCCCGGCCCCAGGGCGAGGAGGGGCTAGACCCCAGAAAAGTGGGCCAGGTGGTACCAGGAGGGCTGGCCCAGGCGAGGGACCCGAGTCCGTGTGTCTGAGTGTCCAAGTGGTTCTAAGCTGGCCTCTCCTGTCCCCGGGACTTTGGACAGTAAATAGAAGTGGAAACAGGGTTGGAACTCAGGCAAAGTGTCGTGGGGGTGGGGGACACGACTGTCTCTATTCTTCCCAGAGAAAGGGGTCTCCTGGCCTGCCCCCCTCACCCCCGCACGCTGGTCACCTCGTGCCTCGCTGCACTGTTCCGGAGGGGTGCGGGCCAGGAGGGGGCTGGGGCTCAGTTCACTGTTTCCCCTCTGCCCCTCCCCCCTTCCACGCCCTGCCCCTGAATTTCCCAGAATTGTTGGTGTCTCCAAATATGCCCGGGCCCGGATAAGAGGCGCCAGTTCCCCGTTCTTGCCCAACGTGCGGGCTCAGCACCAGGCCCCCCCAGCTCTGGGCTGACTCACCTCACTCTCCTGGGAATAAAGCCCCTCAGGACCAGCTTCGCCCTCCTGTGCTGAATGGGTCCCAAGGCGGCCCCCCAGAGCTGGCACTTCTGTGGTCCCCACCTCCCAGGGGAGGGAATGGGGCCTCGGGAAGATGAAGGGACCTTCCCTGGGCAGGCAGAAAGAAGCAGCCCAGCGTAAAAGAGGGGAGAAGTCAGGGGCGCCCCGGGGGCTCAGCCAGTTAAGCGTCTTGATCTCAGCTCAGGTCATGATCTCACAGTTCGTGCGTTCGACCCCCGCATCGGGCTCTGTGCTGATGGCGGGGAAACGGCTTGGGGTTCTGTCTCTCCTTCTCTCTGCCCCTCACCGGTTTATTCCTCTCTCTCTGTCTCTCAAGGTAAATAAATAAACTTAAAAAAAAAAAAAAAAGAGGGGAAAAGTCACCGGAGCTCACCATAGCTTGAGAAAGAAAACAGCTTTCGTCCCTGATTTTGTGACCCTCACCAAACGCCTGCTGGCCGAGGACAGAGTTTCTCTGATTCAGCTAAGTCCTTGTGCTGAAAAGGTATCAGGGGCCTGTGTTTTCCGGCGGGAACTTGCAGACACACGGGACAGCCACACATTCCAACCTCCTGCCTTCCTGCCAGGCCCCCAAGGCAGTGGTGGCTGCTTTGGTTTTTTGACCATATCCCTCAGTCAGACACACGCACCCCCCCACACACACACACTGTGCTTCACTTTGTTCTGATGCCCCAGCACCTGCCACATAGCAGGTGCTTAACAAGTATTTGCTGAAGAAACAAGCAGATGAAGGAATGAATTGGTACATGCGTTGTGGACGCGACGGTTTCCTCCAACAGTGCTCACCTCGCTCCCCGCATCCTACTTCGTGACCACGTAGACGAACTTTCCCAGTCGGCTCACGGGCCACGCCCCCAGGCTTGGAAATCAGGGCTGGGAGGCCCCAGTCTGGGCAAGGAGGTGGTTTCAGTTCCAAGATTTGGGCAAGAACTTTGCCAAGTGGATTATCCACTGCCTGTCGAGGTGGGCCAGCTGCCATCCGGGGATGGGGGGGGATTCTCGCTGGCCACCCACCTCCACGGAACTGGGTTCAACACCCCCCCCCCACTGGCGAGATAGGACAGGGGACACGAGAGACATTCGCTGCGTCCTTCTCTTTCTCCCTGTTCCAAAGTCAGCATTTTAGGGACGCCTGGCTGGCTGAGTCAGTAGAGTGTGCAACTCTTGGTCTCGGGGTTGTGAGTCCGAGCCCCACGTTAGGTGTAGGGATTACTTAAAAATAAAATCTTGAGGGGCGCCTGGGTGGGTCAGTCAGTTAAGCATCTGACTTCCGCTCAGGTCATGATCTCACGGCTTGTGAGTTCGAGCCCCGCGGCGGGCTCTGTGCCGACAGCTCGGAGCCTGGAGCTGCTTCGGATTCCGTGTCTCCCCCTCTCTGCCCCTCCCCCATTCATGCTCTGTCTCTCTCTCTCTCTCTCTCTCTCTCTCTCTCAAAAATAAACATTAAAAAACTTTTTTTTAATCTTGAAAATCAGGTTTTAATTTACCGAAAGCTGACATATACTTGGATTATTTCTGAAGGTTTTATATTGTCTTACCACTTTTTTCTTGGGTTTTTCTGATTTGGGTTATGGAATCCTGTTTTTATTTGGTTGATTTTGGCTTGGAATTTTTTTTGGGGGGGTACCTCAGGCACAGAAACTTAGGTTAGCTGTATTCCTGAGTTGGTGACACCCAATCCTCCCTCCTACGTCCCCTGTTCCCCCAAAGCCAATCCTCCTACTCTCCACGGGCAGCCAGAATGGTGTCTTTGCTGCATGGGACAACCTCCAAAGATGGCGGCCATCAACTTTTCTTCTGATGGGCACTCAAGTCGCACCACCCTTCCAGAGCTATGGTCTACTTCCCCTCCCCGAGGAGCTGGGCTCACTGGGTGACTTGCCGTAGCCAATGGAAAGCGCTAGAAGGGACAATCTGCCGGTTCTGGGCCCAGGCTTCAGCTCAGTCTTGGAAGCCAGCCACCATGTTTTATGGGAGCCCAGCTACCCTGCTACAGAGACAGAGGCTTGGGCTGGAGGTGGGGAAGCAAGACACCATATGGACATTGAGAGATCGAGAGAGAGAGGGACAGAGAGAGAGAGAGAGACCACACGGGGAAATGCTGAGGCCTGAGGACGTGTGAACAAAGCCTTCTGGGAGCTTCCAGCCCAGCCCAGCCCAACAGCTGAATACACCAGAGCGCCTAAGCCTAGCCAATGAGACATGGGCCCCCTGGCCAGGCCTGCCCTAATTTCTGGCCCCAGAGAGTCTTGAGATATAATAAGCAGTCGTTTGTTTTCAACCGCTGAAGTTGGGGGTGGATGTATGTTATGTATCAACAGGTAACCACAACAATATTTACTCTTCAATATGCATCCTTGTCAAATGTGTGCGTGTCTATTTGTCCGTTAGGTGCGTAAATGGGACTTTCCTAAATCTTTTGTTCCTGACCTTTCTCGCCCAGCAACAAATGTTTAAGATCCGTCCGCGTTGCTATTAGCACATCTGGCTTGTTGCTACGAACTCACTGGTGTGTGTCGATCGCGGTTTATTTACCCAGTCCCCTAGCGAGAAACCCTAGGCTCTCGCCAGCTCCCAACCGCCACCGTCTACACCGCGGCTGATGTTCCCACCACGTTTCCACGCGGACGTACGTGAGAAGTTCTCTCGGAACTGTATCCAAGAATGAAATCGCTGGGTCACGGGATATTCACGCGCTTCATTCCAGGCACACACACGTTTTTGCGCTGATGAGATCGGAGCCACTATATATATATATATATATATATATATATATATATTTTTTTTTTTTTTTTTTGTGGTCTTTGTCCCCCTTTTCTTTTTTTTGCTTGCCTGAGATCCTCCCCCTCCCCCCTCCCCCCTTACTGTCTCTCCCATCCCTGAGCCTTCTATGAGAATAGTAATAACCCAGAATTATTTTTCTGTCTTCTCTCTGCTGGTCACCATGTCCCTGCACAGATCTAGGCGAGACCTTCCCTGTATCATACGGTCAAATCACGAGATCACAAATTATTCTCAGGCTTGATTTGCCTGAGTCCCGTCAGGGCACACGTTTTCCAGAATGGCTATGCCCGAGGATACCGCCCCCACCCCCGCCCCCCACTGGCCCATGACAGTCCACCCCACCCCCACCCCTCCAACCCCTGTCTGGTTCATCCTTCTCAACCTTTGATACTATTCAACTTCCCAGTTGCTGCAGATCTGACACCTTCTTCCCAGTTTCTTATTTCACATTTCCAGTTAAGAGTGGGCTTGGATACTTCCTCATCTGTGTGGTGATCATCTGAGTTTCCCCTTGTAAGAACTGCTCTTTTCATATCCTTTGTGTATTTTCCTATCGGGTTTCCTGAATCCACTTTGTGGATTAACCAGGATTTCTGGTGTATTCTAGACGCTTGTTCAAAAAACAAGAAAGCTGTTTCGAAAATAAAAAAGCAATAACCATAGTATTGTTGAAGTCAAAAACTTAGGAGAAGCTTTGGAAGATAAATTTTAGGAAAGCTCCCAGGAAAGAGAGGGACAGAGAGAGAGAGAGAGAAAGAGAGAGCGCGCGCAAAAGGACAAAGAGATAAAAAGAAAAAAAAGTTTTAATAAGAAAATAGCTAAATTAGGGGGACTCTTTTCCCCCCTCTGGCCTCATGTTTCCATGTATGTTTCTCATTAGGGAAACTCTCTGGGCCTCCATCCCAGCCCCCCAGCTCCCAGGCACATAGGTCTGCCTAATTCTTGGATGAAATCTTAATAAGTCCTTTTGATTTAAGATTTTAAGCGAAACCCACCTTTCACTGCTTATCAGCAAAAAAAGACATCTCAATATCCGTATATCTGTCTACTGAGACTTAGTTCAGAGGAGAGAGGGCTTTTCCTTCATCGGCCCTGTAAAACCTCCTTATTTGCCGTGAGAGATCAACGTGGAGAGCGAACGATCCCCTGGGAGAAGTTCTAGAAGGAAAAACAGGGAACTAAAAGGGAGAAAGTTATCAAAGAAATGGTGCAAGAATGTTAGTTAGAATGAAAACATCGAGGCCTCTAATTCAGATCACCAACTAATTGCTCAGGTCAGTCACTGAAGAGTGACCCGAAGGGTGCCATTGTGAAATTTCAGAATACCAGGGAAGGTTCTGGAAGCCACTGGAGAGGGAGGGAAATCCCCTACAAAGACACGAGAATGAGAATGGACCCCACTCATCAGCTATTAAATCCCGCACTGGGCGGGCAGGGGGCCCCTGGGCAGCTCAGTCGGTTGAGCGTCCGCCTTTGGCTCAGGTCATGTTTCTCAAAGGCTCAGGCCTTTGTTTCTCACGTGTGTTTACACTCTGCGTCCCTGCCCAGACGCCAGCCCTTTGGGCTCAGGAACAACGTGACTCATCCCTCGGTCCCTGTGCCCAACCCCGCGACCCGCCCAGCAAACGCGCACGGCCAGGCCCACGTAAAAGTGAGTCCCGCCTGAACCGTGACCTCTTGAGTCAAACACACACTAGTGGGAACTTGGGTTCTGCCCCTTAGCAGCCCCGAGGGAGCCCTGGACACGCTCCCTGAGGTTTCTGAATCCGCTTTCTTTGGCTAAAAATGGATTATTATAATACTGCCTGCCTCGTGCTGGGCTTGTGGAATTGGAGGGGTGAGCAGGGGGAAGGTTGTCCGACATCCCCACTACGCAAAGCCCATCTCCTCACGGCTGGTGCTTAGTCAAAACCCACTCCCTCGCCCCTTTGGATGCGAGCACGGTGGGGTTCAGAGCCGAGGGCCAAGAAAGTTCTGGAGACATCTTTGGTGCCAGAAAGGTGGTTTTATTAAAGCACAGGGACAGGTCACAACGGGGGTTGTGAGGAGTGACTGACGGTAGGTTGGGAGGGGGGCAGGGACAGTGTTAGTCTCTAAGGAATTTTGGAAGCAAGGTTTCCAGGACCTTGAGGGAGGTAGCTGTTGTTGGGGAACACATCATCGCCACCGTCTGGTAAGACCTCAGTCATGAGACCCTTCGGATATACATCAGGGGCCACAGGCTTGGAGGATGACGGCCAGCACACATCCTGCAGGGGGGAAAGATTCCAGAGGAATTTTTCCGTTAAAGGAAACTTACGGGATCCTGCGGGTGTCAATGGCCGGGGGTCAGGCTAAGAGTGCCTTGTGCCCCTCGCAAAGTGTCATTGAGACAGCTGAGGTCCTAGAGGAAGGTCACTCTGCCTGTTTTCAGGACTTGTCCACGGACTGTAGACAGGAACGACTTTCCATTTCTCATCTGCCTTTGTTCCCCACATTCCTTTCACCTCCCCCAGCTGCTGCGGAGAAGGCTCTCCTCCCCTCACCCCTGCAGTTTAGGGGTGCTCAATCTGCATTCACCTCCCCCAGTGACTAGCCCCTGAGGGAGGCCCCAGCTTCCTGCTGCTGGGGGTGACGTAGTGGGAGGGGGGTTAAGGCAGAAGAACAGGTCCCTGGTTGACTATTTGGAGACAACAATAATTTTGGGAACTTCAAAGGCAGGAAGTGAAAGGAGGGGTGGGGCCAGGGGGAAGCTGGAACCGCACCTTGGGCCCCTGCCCCACTTCTAAGTCACAAAAATGAGGAATCCAGGAAAACCACCAGGAAGGGTCAAGGGGAGAAGCCTCTCCCGGGAGGAGAGTCGAAACGGCTCCCCTTGTCCCCCCTGCCCTCTGCTGACTTCTCCAGGTCTCTGTCCCCCTCCACATCAGCCTCATTCCTGCCCTCGCCCCTCCCCACCGCCTCTCTTGGTTCATTCGCTCCTGTGTTTCCCAGCAAGCATTTCTTCAGGGTCAAGGGTCAATTTGGAGAGAGGTCCTGAGCCGCTGTTAGAGTCCTCCGGAGGACGGCCGGAGACATGGGTCATAGAATCTTCCGGAATCCCAGCTGATGGAGACCTAAGGCCACCCCCAGGCCAGCTACCTCCTTCCAGGGCAAGGAAACTGAAGCCAAAGAAGAGAGGCTGTGAGCAGCACTGATTTCTCCCCAGGCCTCTCTTCCCAGCTTGCAGACGGCCGCCTTCTTGCTGTGTCCTCACATGGCCTCCCCTCTGTATGTGTCTCTGCCTTAATCTTCTCTCCTTCTTCTTCTTCTTCTTCTAATAAATTTTTTTTTTAATTTTTTTTAACGTTTATTTATTTTTGAGACAGAGAGAGACAGAGCATGAACAGGGGAGGGGCACAGAGAGAGGGAGACACAGAATCCGAAGCAGGCTCCAGGCTCCCAGCCGTCCGCACAGAGCCCAACGCGCGGCTCGAACCCACGAACCGTGAGATCATGATCTGAGCCGAAGTCAGACGCTCAATCGAGTGAGCCACCCAGGCGCCCCATCACCTGTGGCCTTCGTCACGACCTTTAATAAGCTGGCAAATAGAAGCAAGGACCTCCTTGAGTTCGGCGAGCTGCTGCAGCAAATCAATCAAACCCAAGGAGGGGGGCGTGGGAACATCTGATCTATAGCCCGTCGGTCAGAAGCACGGGTGGTTCTGGGCTGGTAACTGGCATCCAGAGCAGGGGTGTGGGGGGTGGGCAGTTTTATGGGACTGAGCCCCTGAGCTGTGGGGAAAAACCTCCACATGCCTGGTGACCAGAAGTATCCAAAGAACTGGGGTTTGGGGGGCGCCTGGGTGGCTCCGTCGGTTAAGCATCCGACTTTGGGTTTAGGCTCAGGTCATGATCTCACAGTTCGTGAGTTCGAGCCCCGCGTCGGGCTCCGTGCGGACGGCTGGGAGCCTGGAGCCTGCTTCCCATTCTGTGTCTCCCTCTCTCTCTCTGCCCCTCCCCTGCCGGTGCTCCGTCTCTCTCTGTCTCTCAAAAATAAATACACATTTAAAAAATTGTAATAAAAAAGTAAACATTAAAAAATAAAAATAAATAAATAAATAATATATACATTAAAAAAAGGAGAAGAGGAAGAGGCCAGCACCTCCCCCTTTTCTGCCTTGTGAGGAGGAGGCAGGAAGTCTGGGTGTCTGCGGCCCAGGAAGAGGCCCTCACCAGACTCCAAACGTGCAGGCACCTTGATCTTGGATTTCCCAGCCCCCAGGACTGTGAGAGACAACCGTCTGTTGCTTAAGCCCCTCCCCCCCCCCAGTCTGTGGTCCCCCGGAGCCCTGTGGCGTCCTTCCCTGTCAGCCCACTCTCCCCGAGGCCACCTCTGTCCCTTCGGGAGGGACACCTTTGTCCAAAGGAAAAAGCCCGGGGCCTGTCTCTCTAGTTGCAATTAACTTTAACTTTAATTCGTTCAGCTTCGTTGGGGTATAATCGACAAACCAGTGTCAGGTTTCAAAGAAGCTCTGTGGCCCCTGTGCCTGCCCGCACCCCCTCAGCCAGCCGAGCGCTGGGGCCCTTGGAGAGGAGCCCGGCCCGCCTCCCCTCCCCTCTTCCCAGGAGGGAGGCCGCTGCTGCTCACAGCTGAGGGGAGGCTCGCAGGCCTTCTGGCTGAGCGAGAATGTTTTGCGAGCTCACTCGTGAAAGGGATTTATGAGCAATTGTTGCGTGTCGCCTGAGTAAACAAAACAGGTTTACGTGTGTGTAACCAGGTGCCATGTGTCATCATTAAAAGTTAATTAGAAGCAAAGCTCTTGGCAGGCTGGGTCATGGGCAGCGGCATGGCCCTGGGGGGGGGGGGGGCTGGGGGCCAGCGGTCAGGGATGGGGACCAGAGGTGCGCGCGTGCAAGGGGGTGGGGGACAACCTGGGAGATGAATCCAAAGGGGGACCGGGGGGGTAGGACTCATCTAGCACGAAATGTGGGGCAAACGGTGTAAGGTGGGGGGCGGGGGGCTTATATTCCGGACGGGCTGAGGGACTCACTCGAGCCGACCCGAGCCCTGAGATTGGGATCCCAGCACCCAGGGCCGAGCCCCAGTCTGGAGAGAGCAGGGCTTGCACAGGAGTCAGAAGGACCCAAGGGGGGGCCGAGGGCTGTGGGGACAGGGGCTGGGCAGCAGGCCCCTGGGGGCCTGGCACCTTCTGGGTGGGGGGTGCGAGAAGGGTACCGGGTCCCCGGCTTGCCTTCAAGCAACAGACTCTGGGAAAGGGCAGGAGGCCCGATGGGGGCGGAAGCCGCTGGGTCCTGCTTCCCCCCGCAGAACCTCTGCCTCTGGCTCAGGCCAGTTTGCAGCCACAAAACCAGTCCGAGCTTCTCTCAAAAGCTTGCTAAGTGAGGCTCTAAAGTTGTGATGGGTGAAGATTGGCTTGCACCTGCCCCTGACCTTTAAGGAAATGGTTCTGAGGTTTCGCTGAGGCGGTTTTGTCGAGGAGGTTGCGGTTGCCAAGAAAGCCCCGGGAGGTGCCTGGGAAAGCACCCGCGTGGACGCATGGACAGCAGGGGTGGCGGGGGCAAGGTCCTGCATGGAAGCGGGGGGCGGGGAGAGAGTCCTGCATGGACGACAGTGCGGGGGGGGGGGAGGGCCCCCCATGGACAGCAGCCAGGGCAGGTGGTCCCACATGGATGGGGCGGGTGGTCCTACCCCATGGGAGGGGCTGTCTCCCCAGAGTGGGAGCCAGGGGGACTACCCTGCCCTGGGAGAGCTCCATGGGGGGTAGCAGTGGACTTGTTCCGTCCGTGTAGACGCCTCAATAAAAATAAGGGTTAAGACAAATGCACAAACCACTAATCCAAGGCAGGATGTGATAAACTTCTAAGTTTGTTTGTTGGTTTGTTTGTTTTGAGAGAGAGAGAAAGCACGAACAGAGCTGGGGAGGAGAGAGGCTGGAACAGAGAGAAAGGGGGAGAGAGAAAGAGAGAGAGAAAGAGAGAGAGAAAGAGAGAGAGAGAATCCCAAGCAGGCTCTGCGCTGTCAGCGTCTACAACGTCCGCATCATAAGCGTAGCTGTGTATCTTGCAAAACACTCACGACAATAAATCTAATTAACATCTGTCACTACACGTAGCATCAAAGACGTATTTCTTATGACGAGAACTTGGAAGCTCCACTCTATTCACCACTTTCAAATATGCCATACGGTATTGTTTTAAACAGACTCTTTTTTATTTAACGTTTATTTATTTTTTGAGAGACAGAGACGGGGCATGAGCTGGGAAGGCGACAGAGAGAGAGGGGGAGTCACAGATTCCGAAGCAGGCTCCAGGCTCCGAGCTGTCAGCACAGAGCCCGACGCGGGGCTCGAACCCATGACCCTGGGATCATGACCTGAGCCGAAATCAAGAGTCAGACGCTCAACTGACTGAGCCCCCCAGGTGCCCCTGGCCTACAGTAGTAACAAACATAAGCGTCATGCTCTACATCACATCTCCGTGACTTACTTGGTAACTGAAAGTCTGTACCTTTTGAGTCCCCACAAGCATTTCACTTCCCCCCCAAACCCCCCACCCGCGACAGCCACCCGTCTGTTCCCTGGACCCATGAGCTCATGAGTTCCATTTTGTTTGTTTTTTAGATTCCACAAATACAGGACATCAATACTGTATTTGTCTTTCTTTTCTTTCTTCTTCTTTTTTTTTTTTTTTTTTTGTATCTGTCTTTCTCTGTCTGACTTAGTCCACTTAGCGTGATGCCTTCAAGGTCCAGCTGTGTTTTCGCCAACGGCTAGATCAAAAGCCTTCATTTATTTGAGGAAGTGACTTTTTTCTTACACCCACAGCTGAGCAACTTACGAAAAATACAAACTTTCACGTTGGAAACCATGGTAGGTTTGGTTGTTAACGTCTCTGTACGTTGTGCTCGTGATGCGGAATTCGTTTTATGTGTGTATAACAGGTTAGACAGGTTGATTTGGGTTTAAATGTGTGCCTTCTTGGGGCGCCTGGGGGGCTCAGTTGGTTAAGCGTCTGACTTCGGCTCAGGTCATGATCTCGCAGTTTGTGGGTTCGAGCCCCGCGTCAGGCTCTGTGCTGACAGCTCGGAGCCTGGAGCCTGCTTCCGATTCTGTGTCTCCCTCTCTCCCTACCCGTCCCACATTTATTCTCTCCCTCTCTCTCAAAAATAAACAAACATGAAAAAAATAAGAAAAATAAAAAGAAACATCTACCTCACACCCCCAAGCCCAGAAAGTGCTGATAAGGGAGAGTTCATTTGTTCCTAAAACAAACCCAAGTTTTGACTCCCCACCGGTGGAACATGACCCTCTGTTTTCTGAGATCCTTAAATGTTTGCAGTAAAAATACAATTAATCAGTGTACCGAAACGACCTGTTTGTTTAAGGTTTGAGCACCTCCCTGGAACAACAAACCATATTGTTCCACTGAGAACCGTCCTCTTGTTAAAGAACATTGGAATATGTTTATTTCGTTTCTAAACAGCATCCGAAACAAAGAACACCAGTTGTGAGGTCAAAAGCAAGCTATTGTCAGTGGGATTGATTTTCAAAGAACGAATTGTGTACTTTACGTTTGTGAATTGTTCTCTCCCTGCACAACAGCGCAAAGCGGCTGTGGAAGCTGGTGAGAGTGGCCGGGGGTCACCCCTGGCACTAAAGCCCTCAGCCCCAAGCCGGAGAGAAAGGGCTAGAAAAGAAAGAGGGCGACAGACTCCAACTCAAAGTTAAAAGCTCCCTGCTGGAGTTTTGTTTCTCTCACCCAGGCATTTCCGCGCAAAAGAACAAACCACACCGGGGCGCCTGGGGGGCTCAGTCGGTTGAGCGTCCCACCTCGGCTCAGGTCATGATCTCACGGTCTGTGAGTTCGAGCCCCGCGTCGGGCTCTGTGCTGACAGCTCGGAGCCTGGAGCCTGCTTCGGATGCTGTGTCTGTCTGTGTCTCTCTGTCTCTTCCCCCGCTCGTACTCTACACATTTCTCTCTCTCTCTCAAAAATCTCAAAAATAAATATTAAACAATGGTTTTTTTTAAACTAAAAATACAACAAAAGCTTGTTTGATGGTGAAGGCCCTCCACCACCTTCTGGCTAAGGCAGCATGGGTCGGTCCCCATGAGAAGGAATTTCCTCTGGCCTAGAGACGGCAGGAGTGGGCGGGGGGGGGGGGGCCTGAGAGGGCAGGGGCAAGCTTCAGGGTCAACGCTCTGCCTGGATGTCACTGGTCAAAGCAGCGATCTCGTCGCGTCCCGGCCTTCTCTGCCGATGCTGACATCTTGCAAAGGAGGAATTTAATCCACGGGGAGTCCCCAACCCGGAGTTCATGAGCACAGTCCTCGTTCCTGGGGTTTTATTACTTAATTCTAATTTGTACGGATGGGAATTTTTACTGGTGGATTTGGTTCTCTTGTGGCATTCCAGATTTTCCGAGGTGACCACGTATTGTGTATTGTACGCTCTCCACCCACAGAGGACGCGATCGTGATTTGCTAAGCTGCTGGGACACAGCACCACGCACTGGGGGGCTTGAACAGCAGAAATATGTTTTCTCACAGTCCTGGGGGCTGGATGTCCTAGATCAAGGTGTCATGGCGGGGTTGGCTCCTTCTGAGGGCCGCGAGGAAGAATCTGTTCCAGGCCTCTCTCTCTGGCTTGCGGGTGCTGTCTTCCCCGTGTCTTTACATCATCTTCCCCTTACGTATCTGTATCCAAATGTCCCCCACCAAGCCACAGGTTAGCCAGGTGGGCGGCTGACAAGTCATATATTTGTGTAATTTTTATCAATCTTTGGCATTGTACTGCCTTAATGAAAATAATTTGGAGATTTTCCCCTCTCTTTCTGTGTCCTGGAATAGTGTCCAAAAATCTCCTCCACTAGGATTTTCTGTGAAATCATCTGAGTCTAATCCTTTGGGGGAAGCTAGTGATTCTTTGAAAACTTTTTGTATTTCTTTTATAAAAACCCCTGTTTGGGGGTATCTGGTTGGCTCAGTCAGTTAAGCGTCCGACTCTTGATTTCAGCTCAGGTCATGGTCTCCAGGTTCGTGAGATCAAGCTCCGGGATTCTCTCTCTCTCCCTCTCTCTCTGCCCCTTTGCCACTCATGTTTTCTCTCTCTTTCAAAATAAGTAAACTTTGAAAAAAAACCTGTTTATATTCTCTCTCTTCTGACAAATAACATTTCTGTGGAAATGATCCAGCTTTTCAAATTTGTTTTTTTATTTTTATGAATGATGAATAAATTAGCTTATATCCTCAACTTCCCTCCTTCCTTCTCCCAACCCTACCACCAAACTTTTGTGTTAGTTCGTGGTAAATATATTCGATACTCACTACCCTCCATTTACTAAAATGCACCCAGTGATTCCTTGGTTGACCCGAGTTGATCCTCTAGTAATCTCTCCAAGAAGTGTTCATGAGAACAATATTTCCTCAAATCGTGTATGTCCAAAATTGTCTATTGACAATATTGAAAAGACAAGCCACAGACTGGGGAAAAAATATTTGCAAAACATACATCTGATAAACGATTCCTATTCAAAATTTACAAAGAGCCCTCAAAACTCAACAATAAGAAAACAAATCACCCAATTGAAAAATGGGCGACACGTCTGAACAGTCACCTCTCACCAAAGACCTACGGATGGTAGGTAAGCGTATGAAAAGATGCTCGACATCGTATATCGTGAGGGCACTTAAAATTAAAACACCAGTGGGATACCACCGCACACAGAATGGCTAAAACCCAGAACACTGACACCAGAGGCTGGTGACGGTCAAGCAACAGGAGCTCTCATCCACTGCTGCTGGAAATGCAACATGGTCTCACCTCTTTGGAAGACAGTTTGGCCATTTCTCACAGAGCTAAACGTAGACTCACCATACAATCCAGCGATCACAGTCCTAGGTATTTACCCAAATGAGTTGAAAACGTATGTCTCCACAAAATCCTGCACATGAATGTCTATAACAGCTTTATTCATAATTGCCCCAAATTGGAAGCAACCAAAATGTCCTTCAGGGGGTGACCGGAGAAGCAAACCGTGGTGCTCCCATGCAATGGACTATTCAAAAAAGAAATGAGCTATTAAGCAACGAAAGGACATGGAGGAAATGTTAATACCTATTGCTAAGTGAAAAGAAGCCGCCTTGAAAAGGCTGCACGCTATAGGGTTCCAACGATATATTCTGGAAAAAGAAAAACTATATTGAGACAGTAAAAAGATCAGTGGTTGCCAGGGGAGGAGGGGGAGGCGGGAAGTAGGACGGAAAACTGTGGCCTTTTTATAAAACCCTGACTCATGTTTGGTCTCCTTGAGAATCTTGTCCCATCGCTGCTGGCGCTCACTGTGGGTCTGTGGACATCCAAGGCCGGCTGGGTCTTTATCCCCTTGTAAGTGGCTTGGCCCTTTTTCTCCTGGATGCTCAAAAAATTCTTTATTTTTGGAGGCGCCCGGGTGGCTCGGTCAGTTAAGCCTCTGACTCTTGATTTCGGCTCAGGTCATGATCTCACAGTTGGGGAGATCGAGCGCCATGTCGGGCTCTGCGTGGACAGCGCGGAGCCTGCCTGGGATTCTCTCCCTCCCTCTCTCTCTCTCTCTGCCCCTCCCCCACGCATGCAATCTTTCTCGCTCTCTCTAAATAAATAAACTTTAAATAAATAAATAAAATTCAATACCCTTGACCAGTTTTTCCCTGGCATCCAGGTTTCTCTTCCAAAATATAGACTCATCTGAGGAAGGCTTGCGTGAGTTATGTATTGAAACGTACGTCTGTTCTACCAATTATGCTTCCTTCTTCAGACCTTCCGACCGTGTGTATGTTAGACGCCTTTGCAGGTCATGTCCAGGATATATGGCGTGTCTGTATAGAATGGAGAGATTTAGTACGTATTATGTATGCTGCCTGCTTAGCGAATGTTCCGGATTCAGAACAACATGTTTAGTCACCGTCTTCAACTGCTCCATGGCAACATTTCTCCTGGTGGGCATTCCTCCTCTAGTCGTGAATGTTACTGCCATTTTCCACATACGTGTCTCTGGGCCGTGCCGGCAACCTGCTTAAACTGTCATGAGACGGGTTAGATTGTCCCGGGCAATCGCACAGCGGCCTCCCCAGCGTCACAGCCCAGAGGCGCTCTCCCCGGGTGCTTCCTCTGGATAAGACAACTGTGGGGGGCTCGGTGAGGCCGCCAGCCTTGCTCCCTGAAGTCCCTGCTTCTTGTTGTCCCCCAGGGAGACGCCAGAAAGTGTTGCAGGCGCCCCGAAGGCCGCAGACCCTTCCCCCTCCTGCCAGGTCCCCACTTCCCTCCCTCCCAATCCCAGGCTCTGCCTTGTCTGACTTGGCACGCTGCGTGTCTAGTTTCCAGTTGCACCGAAGACGGAATTTTCTTTTTCTTTTTTTTTTCATTCTTTTTACTCCTTTTATATGATTTTCAGGCAAAGAGTTTAAAGCCGCCTTATGGAGACACGTTCCCATCGGAGATGTGAAAACGTTCCCACAGAATCGCCCGTGCTGTGGCTGCAGGTGCAGGGGAGGGGTGATGCACACATGCAGCCGGCAGGGGTGGGGTGGGCGGCTGTCCAGGCAGCCTGGGATTCCCTCCAGGAGTGTCAGAGATCAGCTCCACCCCTGCCCTGCCAGGGCCTGGTTTTATGAGTCAATAAATTCCTGCTGCTTCTGTCAGTCCCTCCGCAGCGAGCTCTGACTAATGCAGGAGGTAGCCGCACTCCCTGGTGACCTGTCCTTGTGTGCCTGGTTTCTCCAGGTCCCACTGCCCCAGCCCGACACCTAACACCAAGTGGCTCTTGTCCCGGGACAGGAGCAGAAAAGAGGCCCCCTGCCATCACACGGGCAGGTGGCCAGGAACGGCCAACCCTGGATCCTCACGTCCTGTCACCTTGTCCGGCTTGTCCTGTCCCTCCTGCCCGCCGTGTTCCCATCCTCTCCGCCATGTCCTCTCTGCCCCGCACCCCTTCCCACCTGCGACACCATTTCCAGAGTGATTCATTGGCCAGTGGTGCTGGACCAGCGGATAAGGCATGTTAGGGCTGGAAGGGTGTGGTGAGCCCTGACTCAGGGCTTGCCTGCAAGTAACCCCCTTCACAGAAGCAGCCACTCCTCGGGGCTCCTGGGGCTCCGGCGGTTCAGTGTCCGACTGCGGCTCGGGTCGTGATCTCACGGTTCGTGGGTTCGAGCCCCGCGACGGACTCTGTGCCGACAGCTCGGAGCCTGGAGCTTGCTTCGGACTCTGTGTCTCCCTCTCCCTCTCTGCCCTTCCCCGACTCACCCTCTGTGTTTCTCCCTCTCGAAAACAAATTAATCAATTAATTGATTGATTAATTAGTTCATACAAAAAAGCAGCATCCCCTCCAAAGCAGGCTTTCCCCGACAAACACACTAGATGAAGAGCCACCCCCCTGCACTGAGGCTCTTGTTCCGGAGCCCTTGGTTGATTTCAGTAAGTGACCATTAAGGCCATTTGTCTTTTGTCTTTCCCTGGGCTTTAAAGTCCCACTCTGATGTTTTAAATTCGCCAATAGGGGGAGACTGAGAAGCCCTAGGCCCCCACCCTCGAGCCCAGTAAAAAGCCCCCGCACTGCACATGCGCTCTCCACCCTGACCTTCACCTCGCTGAGTGGCTGTGTCATTTCCAGGTCTCCTGTAAGGAATAAACCTTTATTTTCTCAAAGTTTCCTGCCGGTTGTGGCCGAGGGGGCGTCTTGCAGGCGTAGCAAGAACCACGAGGTCGAGTCATGACATTGGAAAGGGGCCCCCGCGGTAATTGTGGTCAGCAGGGCGGGTGTCTGATGTAGGGGTGACTCGGGAGGGAGAGGACACGCCAGGTGTGCAGAGGAGAGCAGCCCCGGGGTGGGCAGGTGGGCGGCCAAGGGGCAGCGAGGACGCCCCGAGTGTAGGCAGGCGTGGACACACGCGCAGCTCTGCAGACCATGCACTTGAACGTGGGAAGGTGAGTGAGTCCGGCTACACTGCCACCACACACCCTGGCCGTCTAACCTCACAGGGAGTGTTTCTCCATGACGTCCCATCCAGGGGTGACAAGCTTACTTGCTGGAGTGACTCAGGTACCTTACGGCCCTGCTCCCCGAGAGGGTCTCCCCGGAGACCACCTGGGGGCGGTGGGGACAGGCCAGGCCGGGAGCACGCGGCTTGGGAACTAGCACAGGCAGGGTGAAAGGGAGAGGGCGCGAAGCAGGGGTGAAGAGTTGGAGAGCCGGCTGAGGCACAGAACCCCAGGGCAGAGCCTGGGGGGGGGTGCTGAAACCCCCTGGAAATTGGTCGCCACCGTAAGGTCAGCCTGTCTGTTGCTGTTTGGGGGTTGCATCCGGCAGCCGCTCAGCGCAGGAAGAGAGAAAGCGGGCCGAAGCATTTCCCCAGGGTCTGGCCAGACAGACAGACGGAAGGGAGAGCACGGGAATGCAGTCGGAAGGGCTTGTCATGATGCGTTATCATTGCTTCAAGCTCACTGAGAGGGCAGTGACTGTGACAAGGGAAGGACAGTGCGACAGTCCTGTGGGCCCCTTTGATGTCCTCGAGAGAAGAGCTCCCCCACGTGGCCATGACGGGTCAAGGAAACTCTGGGGGAAGTATTGGCCCGCTGCGCCTGGCAGGATTTGCTAAGAAGCAACCACACGGGGCAGGAATCTGGGCCTTCTGCATAAGTGTGACCACCTCGCGTTGTTTGGACGTGTCCCTGGATGCACGCGGGTTTAATTTTCGAAGGGCGGAGAGCTGGCTACAAGAGCTGCGGGGGGGGAGATTTTTTTCCTCTTCTGTTTGCGGTTCATACTGGATACGGCCAAGGTCACCGGCAGTGAGTTGAGAAGGACATACCGAACATCCCAAAAAGCCACCAGTTAGTTAATGAAATCAAAAGCAAAGCTGAGAAAGTGGCATCACGTGTGAAGACAAAAGTCCCAGTGACCAGGGGATTTTTCAGAGGCTTTCGGCCGGGTGGGTTTCTCCCTTCCATCTTTTGCCGGGACGGGTCGCTTCTCCCTCCGAGCAGCAGCCCGCTGCATCACGAGACACGGAGCCTCTCCCTCTCTGCCCCTGCCCTCCCCCCTGCCGTGGCCGGTGGAATGGCTTCCTGCAGGCGTTTGTTGGCACCGGTTAGCTGATGTGGCCCCAACGTGCACTTGAAAGCGACAGAGGAGACGACAGACATGCCATAGACCTTCTGTGCCTTGGCCAGCACACCCCTCACCTGGCTCACGTCTCCTCCCCGACGCGAGTCAGGCGCCGGAACGGTTGCGGGATGTCTCCCCAGGGAGGCTGATCGACCCTCAGACGCTGTCCCAAACTGCCGATTTGGAAAGGAAGGAACAAGTGCGTAGGCGCGTCGTCATCCCGTGCTGCGTGGAAATGAACTGAATGCATTTGCCTTTAAGTAAGACATATTCCAGTGTCTCTTTCAGCGGGTTTGAGATTACAGAAAGAGCTGTGTGTACCTGTTATTATTATCCTGCTGAAAATGGCAACAGAAGCTCCACAATGGAAAAATCTGAATATAGAATAAAGTTCGCTACAGGTATGCGCCGTGCTGCATCCACCGCGTCTGGGGGCAGGTCTTTAGGGAAAGCCAACTGGTAGCGACACTTTCCTGAACAATCAGACTTACTGCATCACGTAGAGGCACGAAGACACAATCCATGGATAGTTTCCACCACACAGGTGCAGTGCCTGTCGCGGCTATTTTGAAAGAGTTTATTTATGGCCAAACACGTGACTTCAGGGGTGAGAAGAAGCTTTCTGGCTTTTATGTCCCAGAAAAGGTTTTCAGCTTTGAAACTTGCTGCGTCCTGGGGCGCCCGGGTGGCTCAATTGGTTGCGTCTGACTTCGGCTCAGGTCACGGTCTCACAGTTCGTGAGTTCGAGCCCCGCCTCAGGGTCTCTGCTGCCCTCACGGAGCCTGCTTCGGATCCTCTGTCCCTCCCTTCTCTCTCTCTCTGCCCCTCCCCGGCTTGCGCCGTCTCTCTCTTGAAAATAAACATTTTTAAAAACCTAATCTTTAAGAAAACAAAAAAAAAGAAATTTGCAGCGTTCTTCACCTCTTATTAAAACATTAGGAGTAGGGGCACCTGGGTGGCTCCGTCGGTTAAGCGCCCAACTTTGGCTCAGGTCATGATCTCACGGTCTGTGAGTTCGAGCCCCGCGTCGGGCTCTGTGCTGACAGCTCAGAGCCTGGAGCCTGCTTCGGCGTCTGTCTCTCTCTCTACCCCCTCCCCCTCCGTTCGTGCTCTGTCTCTCTCGCTCTCAAAAATAAGTAAATGTAAAAACAAACAACATGACGAGTACCAGGGCACCTCTGGACCAATGCTACCATTTCTTATCCCTTTAATATGAAATGTTACCATTTACACCAGACTTTTTGAGAAGTATCATTCCCGCCGTTCAGCATCCAGAAAGAGCTAGCACGTAAGAAGTGAATTATTTGCATCATCAAATATTGTTTTAATTTGATGGGGTCAGTGAGTGGGACACCAACCGAGTGTCCTCTAATTCAGTTCTGACCCTAACTACCCAGAATCAGTGTAGACCGCCCTCCCCCCCCCCCACAAGGTTGAGGGCTCAGTCCCACAAGGCTGCTTCCCCTCCACCTCAGATGCCATCTGCAGGCCCAGCCTGTCACCTGCACTTCTGACCAACCGGATAAGTGGGGTGTGCCCCTCTCCCCCTGCTCAGAACGGATACTTTGTTATAATGGCTCCCAACATTCAGGGAAACGCTTACACCAGCCGGTTTGCCATAAAGGATACGATTAAGGATACGGATGAACGGCCAGATGAAGGGGTACATAAGGAGGAGTCTAGAAAGGTTGCAAGCCCAGGAGTTTGGAGCGGCACCAGCCTCCAGTCCCACGGATGTGCTCACCGACCCAGAAGCTCTGGGACCCAGAACCCCATAATGTAGGGATTCTCATGGGGGCTCCATGATGTCGGCATGATCGATTATTAACTCAATCTCCAGTGCCTCTCTCTTCCACGGAGGATGAGGTGAGCTGAAAGTCACAAGCTTCTTTTCTTTCTTTTTAATTTATTTTTGAGAGAGAGAGAGCGCGTGCGCGCATACACGCGAGGCAGGGGCAGAAAGAGAGGGAGGCGCAGGATTCGAAGCCAGCTCCGGGCTGAGAGCGGAGAGCCCGATGTGCGGCTTGGACTCACGAGCCGTGAGATCATGACCTGAGCCCATGTCAGACAGATGCTTAACCGACTGAGCCACTCAGGCACCCCACGTCCCCAGCTTTTAAATATGGCTTGGTTTTTATGGTGACCAGCCCCCAACCTGAAGCTCTCCAGGACACCACCAAGGTCACCTCATTGGAACCAAAGACGTTCCTGTCACCCCCGGAAATTCCAAAGGGTTTAGGAGCTCTGTGTCAGCAACTGGGGACAGAGAGCAAACATATATTTCTTATCATGTCCCAAGTAGCTGCTAAATTCTTGGATATGTTTTGACACAGATAGATGCCTATTCTTTGGTTTGCCCACCCCACCTCCAACCTCGTCTCCCCCCCCCCACCGGATTTCTGCGGTCTCTTCCCCTCCTTTCCACGTGGTCACTGCAGCCCCCCCCATGAGTGTCTTCCCTGGGTGTTTGGAGACAGAGGGAGAGGGAGGGACGGACAGCAGGTCTGCGATAAGCAAAAGTAAGGAGGCTTGAAGCTCTGAAAGAGCTGATACACACAGAGAACTTCCCGGATCAGCCTCCGTTTTGATTCCTGAGGCCCAGCTGCACGACGCCCCCTCCCCGCCCCCCCCCCCCCCCCCAGGGATCCCGTGAGCTACTCCACCAGCGGGAGAAACTCCCCTCTCTGCTTCAGCCGGTTCCCACTGGATTTCTGTCACGAACAAAACAGCCCCAGTTCATGTTCTGGATCCACTTCTGGGGTCTCTTCTGTGTGACCCCATCTGTTCGTTCCTGTGCCCCCCCCCCGCAAGGAGACTCTAATGACTTACTTTACGTTTTAATACATGATGGGACAAGCCCCCTGATTATCGTTCTTTTTAAAATTTCCTGCAGGCCGTTTGTGCACGTTTTTTATCCTTCCAGAGACACTTAGAATCATGTTGTCAAATTCCCTCCCCCCCCCGCCCCCCCGCCAAAAAAACCCGCAGAGGAATTCGGATGCAGATAACCCTGAATTTCTAGATTAGCTCGGGAAGCAGGGACATCGCTGCACTCTGGGGCCTCGCTGGCCAGGAAGAAGTTGTCTGTATGTATCCAAGGCTCTTTGTGGCTTTTCGTGAGTTTCACAGCTATTTTCATACACACATTGAGTGTCTCCTAAGTCCTTTCCCACCATTACTGTTCCTGCTGCTGGCTGTCCTCAACTTTCTTTCTGGAGTTCGGGTGCGGGGCCCCGGGGACTCTCCTCCGGAACCCCACGTCGCGTCCCTCCCTGCCAGCTCACGCGGCTCCTCTCGCGGCAGCGACCCACCCCAGCCGCCGCCTGACCTGCTGCCCAGTCGAGCCTGTCGAGCGCCACCAGGAGCCCGGGACCGGCACAGACCGAGCCCAGAGCTGCCCCGGAGTTAACACGCCGCGGGACCCGGGCTGGGGGAGGACTGCTCCCTGCTGCCCTCCACCGCTCCGTGCGCTCGGAGACCGGGCCAGCCCCGTCCTCCCCTCCCGTCTAGCGCCCCGGGCTCCTTCACTGCTTTCTGGAATCCGCTGCCAGGAAAACCCCCTCCCTCGAGCCTTTCCCCAGGCTCTGCTTTGGGGACACTCAAGCCAAGACGGGCCCTCCCGTGGGATTCTGACTCATTGCGAGACACTCGAGTCTTGGGGGAGCATCGCTGGAGCCGGTCTGTTGGCCTCCCTGCTGCCCACAGGCCTCCCTCGCCTCCACCTCCACCCGGGGGGGACCCGGGGGCGGGGCCCAGCCGGGCGTGCGGTCCGCACACTGCGCGGGTCACCGCGGGGAGTCCCTGCGGACACCCTGGGGGAGCCCTTCCCGGGACCGCGCGGCGGCAGGGCTGGATACGGCGGGCCCGAGAGCCTCGCCGGCGAATCAAAACTCCCGGCGACCGTGGAGCGGGTGCGCGCGCGTGCATGTGTGCGCGCGCGCGGGTGCGTGCATGTGTGCGCTTGTGTGGGTGCGCGCGCGCGGGTAGGTGCAAGCGCGCGCGCCCGTGTGCGCGCGCGCGGAGGGGAGGGTGCGCGCGCATGCGTGCGGGTGCGCGCGCGCGTCTCCGCCTGTAACCCCAACGCCCCGCGGCCCTCCAGCCTTGGGCGCCCTGCCGCGCGCGGAAGTGCCGCGACAAGCTTGTGACTCCCCCGCAAAACCGCAGCCTTCCCCGGCCTGCCACCCGCGGGATCCAGTCACAGCCCAGCCCTTATTCCCGAAAACACGGCTCGCTGAAGGCAGTAGAGGAGCCTTGAACAGTGGCTGGAGAGGGGCCAGGGGGTTAAGCCGGGATTTGTTCCCCCCCCCCCCCATGGGAAAGTCTTTGAACATGGAAGGGCTCCCTGGAGGCGGAGAGGAGAGGATGAATACCCAAGAGAAAAGTCATAATCACAATTTCATATATATATATGGAAATATTTAGCAATCGTGGGCGTTTGGGGGGCGGGGAAGCTCCATAGACGAGAATACATTGTACATATTATGTTGCAGACTGAATGCTTTCAACCGAATTTCTTTAAGACCTTAAGGAGGACTCTTCCCTCTGCACTGGAACTGTTAGCACCCGTCTCCAAGCGTCCACTCAAGACCACGTTCTGGGAGAGAGGAGCCGGGGGCACAAGCAGGTGCCGGCAGACCCCCAGCTACACCGGGGAGGTGGGAGGACCCATGTGGCCCCTTTCCGCTACTTGGGCCCCCACTTTGCACACAATGAAGTCTTCCCGGAAACGGAGATGACAAGTATTTACTACACTATCCTCTGCTTTCTCCCCCCCCCCCCCCATTTTGTAGGAGTTCTTTATACTCTGGACATTTATTACTTGTTATAAATGTTGCAAATATTGCATCCAAGTCTGCCGCTTGTTTCTAACTTTAGCGGAGTCAAATCTGTCCCTCTTTTCTGCAGAAGCAAAATCTGATATGCCCGGAGCGCGCTTGTAACAAATCTATCGTGTCCTATGTTTGGGCTACGTCGTATCTTTAGCCCCCGCCCGTTCTCTGCTTCCGCTCGGTGAACAAAATGTGTACCGAAGTTGAGAGACCCATCGGACGGACACCCAGGTATCTGTCACTCGCTTCAACAATTACCAGCGTGGGGCCACTTTTGTAGCCTCTGCGTTATCCCCCCACCCCCACCCGGCCCTGCTCGCCTCGTTCAGAGCAAATCTCAGGCACCCCATTTCACCCGGAGGTGTTTCAGCGCGCATTTCTAAAACAGAGGCTCACATTCTTACCCGCATACTATTATCATACCAAAGTCATTGACAAGGTTGCCTTACCCCGCTAGTATTCCAGTTAACCTGACGTCTTTTTACGGCTGGTTTGTTCAAATCACAGTCCAAAGTCCCCCCGCACGGCATGAACTGGGCATGTCTCTTAAGGCTCTCTTCATCTAGGAGAACTGCCCGCTCTTTTTTTTTCCTTCTCCTTCTCCTCACTTATTTGTTGGATAAGCCAGGCATCGGCTTCATAAGACCTTCCACCTTCCGGATTTGACGGAATGCACGCCTGTGTGCGTGTTCCCCAACCCACTGAATTTCCTCTAACCTGGTAGTGGTGCCAGAAGTTTAACCGCGTTCGGGTCCAAGGTCCTCGGAGAAGAACGTTTCACAGGTGATGCTGTGGCTCCTGCTGCCTCACATTGAGAGGCCTCGTGTCTGCAAAAAACTTGACCTTCTCCTTTCTTTTTTTTTTTAATTTTTTTAATGTTTATTTTTGAGACAGAGAGAGACAGAATGAATGGGGGAGGGTCAGAGAGAGAGGGAGACACAGAATCGGAAGCAGGCTCCAGGCTCCGAGCGGTCAGCACAGAGCCCGACGCGGAGCTTGAACTCACAGACCGTGAGATCA
Organism: Felis catus; assembly: GCF_018350175.1. Classification (NCBI taxonomy): domain Eukaryota; kingdom Metazoa; phylum Chordata; class Mammalia; order Carnivora; family Felidae; genus Felis; species Felis catus. Next base: position 2,128,957 of record NC_058381.1, read on the forward strand.
TGACCTGAGCCGAAGTCGGACGCTTAACCGACTGAGCCACCCAGGCGCCCCGCCCTTCTCCTTTCTAATATTTTTATTCTTATTGCTCGCTCTGGATCCACCTCCGGAAGTACTCCCGATGGCCTGGGCCCTGTCTCTAGCCACCGGTTCTCGCCTGTCCCCATGAAGGATCCTGGAGGTGTGGGGGAGGGGCTTCACCTGGACACTTTTCCTTCCGGACCAGCGGTGAGATCGGAGCCTCCCAGCCCTCGGCCGCGCTCTGTGCGAGTCTGTCCACCTTGTGGATGTCTCCCTGAGTCCTGTTTGGGCCTCGTCTTCTCCTCCCTTCCTTAAGCAAACACTTGAAGGGGTTTGATGTGGCCTTGAAGACGGGTGGATCCTGGGAAATCACGTGGTGCTGCTGCGGGCGTGGACCGTTGCTTTCTGTCACTGTCGTTGTGTCCTAGACCGCGTTCCGTGTTTTAATTTTTTCGTCCAGGGCTGATTCTAGGTGTCTCCACAGTGCTGCGTGTACATGTCTGTTTTCTGTGGGAAGCACTGTCTTTCCAGCTTTACTGAGGTGTGAGTGACGCGTGAGAATTATCTACATTTTGGTCGCACGCTGTGTCATTTAAGCGTACGATGTGACGTTTCCATACACATGCGAATTGAGAAAGGGTCCCCACAATCAAGTTAATTAGCACATTTCATCACCTCATATAGTTACCGTTTTTGTGTGTGTGCCGAGAACACTTGAGATCTACTCTCTCAGCAAATTTCAAATCTACAGCACAGTGTTATTAACTATAATCACCATGCCTTACATCAGAGACCCAGAACGTACTCACCTATAACCAAAACTCTGTGCCCTTCGACCGACGTCTCCTACTCCCCACCCCTCCCCCAGCCCCTGGCCACCACGATTCTAACCCTCTGGTTCTATGAGTTGAGTTCAAGGGGTCCCTGCGTGGCTCAGTCGGTTGAGCGTCCGACTTCAGCTCAGGTCACGATCTCGCGGTCTGTGAGTTCGAGCCCCGCGTCGGGCTCTGGGCTGACGGCTCAGAGCCTGGAGCCTGCTTCCGATTCTGTGTCTCCCTCTCTCTCTGCCCCTCCCCCGTTCATGCTCTGTCTCTCTCTGTCTCAAAAATAAACCTTAAAAAAATAAAATAAAATAATTAAAAAAAGAAATAAAATTGAACATTTAAGTGACATCATGCAGTGTCTGCCTTTCTCTGTCCGGCTTAGTTCACTTAACAGAAACGTTCTCCCCTTTCATCCACATTTGTTGCAAATGGCAGGATGTCCTTTTTCACGGCTAATAGTTCCTGTGGTATTAGATTCCGCAGTCCCTTTATGAGCACATCTCTCGACAGATGCTTAGGTTGTTTTCACATCTTGGCTGTTGTGAATAACGCTGCAATTAACATGCTGGTGCACACACCTCTTCGAGACACTGATTCCTTTGCCTCTGGATAGGTACCCAGCAGTGGGTTGCACTTTTCACGTTTGGGGACCCCCCATGCTGTTTCCCAAGCGGCCTCACCATAGTCGCTGTTGACAAATGCCAGGCACACAGGTCGCCTCCGGCTCCCGGTACCCAAGAGCACTGCTGGAAACATCCTCGCGGTGTCCCATCGCGGGCCAGCGAGAGGGAGGCTCTCTGGGATGTTTGTCCGGAAGTAGAGTTGCGGGGATCACGGCGTCCACGCGTCCCTGATTCCGCTAAATGCCTTGCAGAGTGGCACCCTACTTGCTCTCCGGCGGGAGGGCATCAGGTTCCCTGTTTCCCCACATCCTTGCCAGCACCTGACATGGCTCGTCGAGGTTTGAAGCTACATTACATAAGATGAGACTCAGAAGTTCCTTCTCTGCGGCTCGCCTCTTTGTATCCTTTGCTCCTTCTAAAATTGGTTTCCTGTGTGTGTGTGTGTGTGTGTGTGTGTGTGCGCGCGCGCCTTCCATGTGTCCCTCCACATCCACCGTCTACCCTTCTCCGCGTCGTCGTTCTTTGGCCTCGGAGGCTGAGCTGTGTACCTGCATCCAAGTGCTCCCTTGCCATCTGGCTTCCAGCCGCGGCAGGAAATCAGAGGGAGGACGACGAGGGAGGTGAGGATATTGACTCCTCCAGCTCCCGCCCTGCCTGCGAGCTGGGAGCTAGCTGCCTCCTGCAACCGAAAGTCACAACAGACTGACAGTCACAGCTCCTGTTGGGGGAGGGGGGCTCTCCACGCAGCTTTCCCTCTTCTTGGGTTCCTGGAGGTGCTCACAGCTCCCCACTGCTGGGACGCTTGGGGCTCTGTCCTATTTCACGTGGCTTCCCGAATCCTGCTCAGACCTTCCTAAATCATTCCTTTATTAAAACATCCTCCAGGGGCGCCTGGCCGGCTCAGTCAGTCGAGCGGCCGACTCTTGGTTTCGGCTCAGGTCATGATCTCACAGTTCGTGGGTTTGAGCCCCACGTCGGGCTCTGCGCTGACAGTGTGGATGGAGCCTGCTTGGGGTTCTCTCTCCCCCTCTCTCTGCCCCTCCCCCACTCACACTGTCTCTGCCTCTCTCAAATAAATAAGCTTTAAAATTTTTGAAAAAAAAATACAATAGAATCTTTCCAAAAAAAAAATGTTTAATGTTTCTTTTCGAGACAGAGAGAGACAGAGCATGAGTGGGAGAGGAGCAGAGAGAGAGAGGGAGACACAGAATCCAAAGCAGGCTCCAGGCTCTGAGCTGTCAGCACAGAGCCCGACGCGGGGCTCGAACCCACGAGCCGTGGGATCATGACCTGAGCCCAAGGGAGGTCTCCTGGTTTGTTATTGGTATTGACTTTCCTTGGAGATGGTCTCTTCCTTCCCGATTCTAAAATTTTTTTTTTCAACGTTTTTTTATTTATTTTTTGGGACAGAGAGAGACAGAGCATGAACGGGGGAGGGGCAGAGAGAGAGGGAGACACAGAATCGGAAACAGGCTCCAGGCTCCGAGCCATCAGCCCAGAGCCCGACGCGGGGCTCGAACTCCCGGACCGCGAGATCGTGACCTGGCTGAAGTCGGACGCTTAACCGACTGCGCCACCCAGGCGCCCCTCTTCCTTCCCGATTCTTACAACTCGGATGCCTTTTCCTGTTTTCTGCAGTCTGACCAGGCTGCCTCGCATGAAATAAGCCAGCAGCACCAACAGTAGCATGGCAGAAACTTCTAGCTAACCCCAATACCCCTTCTTCCCTTCACACCGGGAGTCGGCAAGCATTTTCTGTAAACAGACAGCAAATAGTTTTGGCTTTTCTGGCTTTCTCCCAGCCGCTCAATTCTGCTTACAGCATGAAAGCAATCACCAGCAATAGAGAAACGAATGAGCCTGGCGTGTTCCAATGAAACTTTATTTACACGAATGGGTGAGGGCCGCGGTTTTCTGACCCCTGTGCCACATGAATTCAGTCCCCCTGGCTTTTCGCTGAAATTTGCCCCCGCCCCCCAAATACAGCGTCCGCTTCTCAGCTGCATTTGGGGCTGCTGCCCCGGGACTGGTTCTGATCAAAGAGATGTACCTGAACTGCACACGGCTTCTAGAAGTTTTCTCTGCCTCTTTTCTTCTTTCTCGTGCCAGAAATGGGTCATGGCTGCAGCGAGGCAGACATCTTGGAATGTTGATGGAATTCACATATTGAGGTTGGACATCCGCAAATAGAAGCAGCTGAGGTCCTGGGGCGCCTGGGTGGCTCCGTCGTTTCAGCGTCCAACTCCGGCTCAGGTCACGATCTCACGGTTCGTGGGTTCGAGCCCCGCGTCGGGCTCTGTGCGGACAGCTGGGAACCTGGAGCCTGCTTGGGATTTTGTGTCTCCCTCTCTTTCTGCCCCTCCCCCACTCGTGCTCTCTCTCTGTCCCTCAAAAATGAATAAACATTAAAAAATATGTATGTTTAAAAAAAAAAAGCAGCTAAGGTCCTAAAAGAGTTTGCCAAGTGCTTTTTCTGCATTATGTAATTTTTTTCTTTTGTACTCCATTAATCTAGTCTCTGTACTCCCTAAGCCTTTTATTATTATTATTATTATTATTTGCGAGGGAGAGAGAGACAGCGTGGGAGGGGCAGAGGGAGAGAGAGAATCCCAAGCAGGCTCCACACTCAGCACAGAGTTCGACGCGGGGCTCGATCCCATGACTCTGGGATCATGTCCTGAGCTGAAATCAAGAGTCAGACACAAGTGACTGAGCCACCTACCTGGGGCCCCTCTCTCCCTAAGTCTATTTTATTAATAGATTTCTCTGATGTTAAGCCATCTTTGAATTCTTTTCTTTTTTCCCCCCAAGTTTTTGTTTAACTTCCAGCCAGCTAACATACAGTGCACTATTAGTCTCAGGTGTAGAATTTAGTGATTCATCCCACACCGGGCGCTCATCCCGACAAGTGCCCTCCTCCATCCACATCACCAGTTTAGCCCATCCCCCCTCCTGCCTCCCCTCTGGTAACCATTGGTTTGTTCTCTAGTTAAGAGTCTGGTTCTTGGTTTGTCTCTTTTTCCTCTGCTCATTTGTTTCCTAAATTCCACATATGCTATTGGTCTGCCTCTGACAAACATGTTATCTTTTTAAATTATTTTTAAGTTTTATTATTTATTTTTCGAAAGAGACAGGGCATGAGCAGGAGAGGGGCAGAGAGAGAGGGAGACACAGAATCCGAAGCAGACTCCAGGCTCCGAGCCATCAGCCCAGAGCCCGACGCGGGGCTCGAACTCACGGACCGCGAGATCGTGACCTGAGCTGAAGTCGGACGCCTAACCGACTGAGCCACTGAGGCGTCCCACATGTTATCTTTGTAATGCATCATTTGATTGGGTTTGCGAATTATTTATATGGGAATTTTATATTTCTGCTCATTATAATGTGACCATTCATTATTTGAAATTTGTTAAAACTTGCTTTATGGGGGCGCCTGGGTGGCGCAGTCGGTTAAGCGTCCGACTTCAGCCAGGTCACGATCTCGCAGCCCGTGAGTTCGAGCCCCGTGTCGGGCTCTGGGCTGATGGCTCAGAGCCTGGAGCCTGTTTCCGATTCTGTGTCTCCCTCTCTCTCTGTCCCTCCCCCGTTCATGCTCTGTCTCTCTCTGTCCCAAAAATAAATAAACGTTGAAAAAAAAAATTAAAAAAAAAAATTAAAAAATAAAAAAAAAACTTGCTTTATGGACCAGTATTTGCTCAGATTTTTTTTTTAAATGTCCTCGCATACTTGAATAGGATGTATATGCTGTGGTTGATGATTTTTTATTTTTTATTTTTTTTTATTTTTTTATTTTTTTTTAATTTTTTTTTCAACTTTTTTTTTTAATTTTTTTTTTTATTTTTGGGACAGAGAGAGACAGAGCATGAACGGGGGAGGGGCAGAGAAAGAGGGAGACACAGAATCGGAAACAGGCTCCAGGCTCCGAGCCATCAGCCCAGAGCCCGACACGGGGCTCGAACTCACGGGCCAGGAGATCGTGACCTGGCTGAAGTCGGACGCTTAACCGACTGCGCCACCCAGGCGCCCCGATGATTTTTTAATAAACGCCTGCCTTCTAGGACACCTGGGTGGTTCAGTCTGTTGAACGTCTGACTCTTGGTTTCAGCTCAGGTCATGATCTCACGGTTTGTGAGTTTGAGCCCCACGTGGGGCTCTACGCTGTCAGTGCAGAGCCTACTTGGGATTCTCTCTCTCCCCCTCCCCCTCTCATGTGTGCTCTTTCTCTCAAAAACAAATAAACGTTAAAAATTTTTTAACATTTACAAATTTAGACGTTTAAATGTAAAATTTTTAAGTTTTTAACTTTTTTTCACGTTTATTTATTGTTGAGAGACCGAGAGAGACAGAGTGTGAGCAGGGGAGGGGCAGAGAGACAGAGGGAGACACAGAATCCCAAGCAGGCCCCAGGCTCCGAGCTGTCAGCACAGAGCCGGACGTGGGGCTCGAACTCACAGACTGTGAGATTGTGACCTGAGCCGAAGTCAGATGCTCAACTGACTGAGCCACCCAGGCACCCGTCAAAAATAAACTTTCAGGGGCACCTGGGTGGCGCAGTCGGTTAAGCGTCTGACTTCAGCCAGGTCACGATCTCGCGGTCCGGGAGTTCGAGCCCCGCGTCAGGCTCTGGGCTGATGGCTCGGAGCCTGGAGCCTGTTTCCGATTCTGTGTCTCCCTCTCTCTCTGCCCCTCCCCCGTTCATGCTCTGTCTCTCTCTGTCCCAAAAATAAATAAAAAACGTTGAAAAAAAAATTAAAAAAAAAATAAACTTTCAATGAATAAATAAATAAATACATAAATACATAGATAGATAGATAAATCCATCCCGGCTTTCTATTTTGAAGGGTTTATTTTATTATTCCTTTTCAAGTCCTGCTCTGGGTGAGCACGAGCCCAGCCCGGGGTGAGCCCTGCTTCTCTCTCTGTCTCTGCCCCTCTTTCTTTTTCTGCCTCTCATGGGATTTTGTCTCAAAAAAAAAAAAAAGTGTTCCTGTGAACCCCCATCCTGGGCTGTGGATTCTATTTATTTGGGGGCCTCTCTTCCACTGGTTGTCTTTGCACGTTTGGTGATTCTCCAGAGCAGACTTATCTTCAGCTTTGCTCTGTCTGTGGCCCGTGGACACTGCTCCGTCCGCTATAATGCACGCGACAGGCATCAGGGAGTTTCCCTCGAAGCTTCTGCAGCCCTGGACCCATGCGGGTGATTCCGGTCCGAGAGCGTTGGCTGCAGGCGCTGTGGTCCCCAGAAACGGCACACCTTCCCGGGGAGCCTCAGAACAGCCCTAACTCGCACGCCTGTGATTAACAAAGCCCACCGGGTCCCCCTGGCTTCCTGCCAACCAGCCCGCTCCGACTCCTAACGCCCAAGAAGCAGACAACTCGTGGCACGTTTAGAATATTCCGTTCATTGTTTCCTCCGAAACACGTTGACAACCACCTGTAAAGCGCGGAAAACGGGCTGCCGTCTCCCCGCCCCTCCAAACGTGATTCCTGCATTCCTCAGACACCGTCCCCGAAACTTCCCTGAAAATCCCAGATCAAACATCCCCGAGAAGGTGGAGGAGCCCCCATCCCCGCCCCCCACCCGGGACGGCAGCATCGTCCGGCAGGTGGGGGCGCCAAGGAAATAAATTAGGGGGCGGGGGTGCTCCTAGCCGGCCGCGTCCCGCTCTGTCTCGCACACCCAGCGGTAGGGCCTCTGACACACGTCGTCGTTCCAGCGGCCGTCGTCCGTGAAGTGGGCGCAGTCCTCGCCCCCGCCCAGCCCGTGCCCGTACCAGTCGTCCGGCTGCTCCGGCCTCCAGTTCCTGCGGAGACGCGCGGATGTGAGCCGGGACCCCCCCTCCCCCACCCCCACCCCCACCCCCACCCCCACCCCCGGGGACCCGCGGGGCCGGGGCGCGCGCACTCACTTGAAGCCCTTCTCGTAGTCCGTCCCGTCCACCCACTTCCAGGGCCCACTCTGGTCGGTGAGGCCCATCCAGGTGTTCACAGGCCCCATGTGGTGCTGGATGAACTTCTGGGGAGACAGGAGGGGGTGGTGAGCGCTCCCCGGGGCCCGCCCCCCCCCCGCCCGACCCCCCAGGGGCCCACCCGCTCCTCCCGGGAGCCCCCCACCCCCACCCCCACCCCAGCCCCGGGAGCTCACCTGCTCCTCCCAGGAGCCCACCACCACCAGGTGCGCGTTCTCCAGCCGGCAGTACTTGTCCGCCTCCGGCCAGGTCTTCCCGGAGCGGGAGAACCAGTAGCAGCTGCCCTCGAACTCCAGCCAGTTGACCGGGCAGCAGGAGGCCGCGGAGCCTGCGGGGCAGGGGAGGGTGGAGGCGCTGAGGCGGGGCCCGGGGAGGGGGAGGGCGGGGGAGGGGCGGGCGAGCCGGCAGGCGCCCCGCCCCCTCACCGTTGCCGTGCAGGACGGCGATCTGACAGCTCAGGCTCCGCAGGTCCGACACGAACTGCTTCACGTGCAGCAGCAAGCTGGAGTGATCTGGGGGGGCGGGGTGGGGGGGGGCGAGGGCGGGCAGGGGGCGGGGCGGGTCAGTGTGGACACTGGGGGCTGGGAAGGGCCCGGCCTCGGCGCGCTGGGGCCCGAGGAGTCACAGGCCCCCGGGGCTCGGCCGGAGGGACCCCCGGGTCCGACGCGCCCGTGCGCGCACGCTCCCCGCTCTGACCTTCGCTGAGCTGCTGCTGCTGTTTCTGCAGCTGGGACTCCAGCGACTTCACCTTCCTGCCCACGCTTCCCCCTGGGGGAGAGGCTGGCTCAGTGTCCCGACATCCCCAGCGGTCCACGGGCCCCCCTCCCCCCCCCCAGCCGCAGCCCCAGGGCCCCCTCACCCTGGCTGCTCAGGGCCTTGACCTCGACCTCCGTGCTCGCCGTGAAGTTGCTGAACGTGACCCTCAGGGCCTGCAGCTCGTCCCGCAGCTTGGAGTCTGGGGGGGGGGGGGTGTGTGCACGGGGCAACATGAGGGGGCCGTGACCCCCATCACAGACGCCAGCGTTCTCTCACCACTTGCCCTCCCCCCCCCCCCCCGCCCACCCCCAGGGCACCCACTCTGGGATCCGATCACACAGACAACCACCAGCAGCAGGAGGCCGAGGCCCAGGGAGAGCAGGAGGAAGCAGGGTCCGGAGCAGAGTCTCCGGAAGAGCCGCTGGGGCGGAGGTGGCGCTGCAACAAAACAGGGCGTCCGGGTGTCAGGGACCGGGTCCCGGGAGGAGAGCGGGCGAAGGCTCCTTCTCCAGGGAGCCCTACAGGTGAAGAAATCCGTTATTGGGGCGCCCGGGTGGCTCAGTCGGTGAAGCGTCCGACTTCGGCCTCAGGGCATGATCTCACGATTCGTGGGTTCGAGCCCCGCGTCGGGCTCTGCGCTGACAGCTCGGAGCCTGGAGCCTGCTTCGGATTCTGTGTCTCCCTCTCTCTCTCTGTTCCTCCCCTGCTCATGCTCTGTCTCTATCTCACTCTCTCAAAAATAAATTAAAATTAAAAAATTTTAAAAAAAGAAAGAAGGAAAGAAATCCGGGTGGTAGGCCACCCTGAGGGACCAGAGGCCGGGAGGAGGGCTGGGAGCGGGTGCAGAGCGCCGACCTGCCCCAGCCGGCCGGGGCCCTCAGCCTTTGCTGACACCTAGTGGCCGGACTGTGTCACTGAAGCTGATGAACTACATTAGTTTTGGGGGGAGGGTTCTGTTCCCCCCGGAAAGGCCGGGAAAGAGGAGGAGGTTTCTCCTCTGGCTGGGCTCCAGGAGAGAAGACAGAGGAGCCACAGCCCCCCAAGCTGCTCCCACCTGGGGGGGGGCTCCCCTGAAGCCCCTTCCCCCCACCCCCATCCCCAAGAACCCTCCTGCTCAGCCCAAACAGCATCCCTGCTCGCTGGAGAAACAAAGGCGGGGGGGTGGCTGTTGTCTGACGAGGGCCTCAGCCTCCCCATGGAAGTCTGGCCCCTTGTCCCTGTCCCCTGGTCCCGGACACCCCATGCACACACACTCTCACACCTGGCCGAGGCTCACCAGGTGTTAGAGGCAAGGAAGGCAGCCCTAACTGCTCCCAGGTACTCCTGGTCCCCTGGTCCCCTGGGTCCACACCCTCCCCGAGGTCCTGGCCAGGGGGTGACGTGGCAAGGGTCAGGAAGCTAGCGGAGGTGGAGCGGACCGTGTTCTCGTGAGTGGGGCCGACCCAGAGGCCAGGTCAGGGCTCACAGGAGGAAGCAGGAGCTGAGTCAAGGTGACAAGAGCCACCTCACTGTCACCTGTCCGAAATGCAAGGAGGCGTCCCCTTACCTTGTCTAAGCTGATGGCCATTGTCCTCGTTGTCCAGATGCTGAAGGTCTTGATAGTCATTTGTCATGATAGGGCTGGCTGGACCTGGGCCTAGGTCAAGGCTGGGGTTAGGGCTGAGGCTGGGGCCGAATGGAGCCGGACGGTGCGGGGTCCAGTCCGTTTCTAAGTCATCGGTGGTTACGTGAAAACCTCTCTTCTTTCTCCAGTTCTTTCCCAGGCCTGACATGCAAACTTCACCCCTCTGAGGTTTTCCCGCCCAGCCCCCTCCCCACCCGGGTCGGGGCCCCGGCCCCTTTTACTTGCTGGCAGTCTTGAAGTGGATTCCTGGATCCCCCAATGCTGTGCAGATCCCAGGCTAAGAAGGGGGCTGGAGCCCAGAGACTTGGGGTGCGCGGACAGCCCTGGACGATGGGAGAGGAGGGAACAGGGTCCCTCCGAGGGCCCTGAGCCCTGCGTGTCTAGGTCTGTGTGTCTCTGGGTCTGTGTGTCCCAACGCTGCAGCTGGCATCCCCAGCGCCTGGGACTTTGGACAGTAAACAGAGGTGGGAAAGGATTTGGAACTCAGGGCATGTGTGGGGTGGGAGTGGGGGATGGGAGGCCTCCGCTTCCCTCCCCGGGGAGGGGGAATCTCCTGCTCCGCACCCCCCCCCCCCCGGCCCCAGCCAACACCCCACTAATCACTGCTCGGTTTGGGATGGGGAGCCAGGTCAGTGGGGGCCAGAGGTGCTCATTGCTGGTTCCTTCTGCCCCTCCGTTCACTTTCTGCCGCTAAATTTCTCAGAATCGTTGGTGTTTCCAAATATCCCTGACCGGGACCAGGGGCCCCCGAGCTCCGCTCTTGCCCAATCCGGGCTCTGACCCTGGCATCTGAGCCCGGGGCCCCGGCCCTCCTGTGAAGCTCAGAGGCCAGGCCCTGCAGCCTTGGGGCCTGCTGCTTTACTCTCCCTGGGAGCAAAGTCCCCCCTCTTCCCCCCCAGCAGCCTGGGGGTGGTGGGGAGAGAGGCGGGAGAGAGAGCAGGCTTTCCCCACCCCACCTGGGACTGGTGCTAACAAGCTCCCATTGGCTCCTACTGGGCACCCAGGCTTTTCACCCCTTAACTCCTCTCTTAAAGCCCAGAGCCCAGCCCGATTTGCAGATGAGAAGACTGAAGCCCCGACAGGTAAGAGCTTACCCAGGGTTACACTGCAAGGAAGCAGCAGAGGCAGGCCTGGAATGTAAGCCGCCTGATTCCAGGACCCGTGTTTTGTCCCCGGGAAGCCTACCCAGACCCTGGATCCTGAACCATCCCCGAGGCTGGGCCCTGGGGTCTCAGACCCTTAAAGCACAGACCCTCCCAGCCCCACAGGGGATTCAGGGAGGCATGTATGAATTCAGATTATGCAAATTTAGAAACTGAACAATACTGGGCACCTGGGGCGGGGGGGGCTCAGCTGGTTAAGCATCCACTTCGGCTCAGGTCATGACCTCACGGTCCGTGAGTTCGAGCCCCACATCGGGCTCTGTGCTGACCGCTCAGAGCCTGGAGCCTGTTTCAGATTCTGTGTCTCCCTCTCTTTCTGCCCCTCCCCTGCTCGCACTTACACGCGCTCTCTCTCTAAAATAAATAATAATAAAAATTTAAAGATAAGAAATTAGGCAATATTAAAGACGTTCATGGGTCTCACTTTAGGCCCCAAATGGGAAAGGGTGCAAACACTATGTGTCAAGGATAGAACTAGACTTTATTACAAGAGTTTATTACAAGACTTTTACATTATATGAGATCTCAGGAACACAGTCCTCACATTCAATATGAAAGCCCCAGGGGCACCTGGGTGGCTCAGTCGGTTGAGAGTCTGACTTCGGCTCAGGTCATGATCTCTCGGTTCGTGGGTTCGAGCCCCGTGTCAGGCTCTGTGTGTGCTGACAGCTCAGAGCCTGGAGCCTGCTTTGGATTTTGTGTCTCCCTTCTCTTTGCCCCTCCTCTGCTTGCACGCTGTCTCTCTCTCTCTCTCTCTCTCTCAAAAATAAATATTAAAAAAATAAATAAACACACAAAAAAAGAAACCCTTGGGTACACCCTCATTCCTGTGTCCTGAAAAGCCCCCTGTTGTTTGCATGCGCTGGGGCTGCGGCCAGTAATTCGGGGACTATTGGGCTGTTCGCATTCTCTGATATCATCGCTCACAATCCGGTTTATTCGGGCAAACATACCCATGCTGCTTTGGTCAGAAGAGTGACCGAAAGCACTTCACTGCGGAAGCTGTGACCGGCAGGAAGCACATAGGGGCTTCTGGGTAATGGAAATGTTACGCTCTTTTTTTTTTTTTTTAATGTTTATTTATTTTTGACAGAGAGAGAGACAGAGAGAGAGACAGAGTGTGAGCGGGGGAGGGGCGGAGAGAGAGAGAGAGGGAGACACAGAATCCGAAGCAGCTCCAGGCTCCGAGCTGTCAGCACAGATACAGACGCGGGGCTCGAACTCAAGAACCCTGAGATCGTGACCTGAGCCGAAGTCGGATGCTTCACCGACTGAGCCACCCAGGCGCCCCATGGAAATGTTCAGCTTCTTGATCTGGACACGGGTTGCGTGGCTATGTCCCCTTCATAAAACTTCAGAAAAGCTGCCCACTTGTGATTTGTACTGGACGTCCTACTGGAGTAAGATGTTCCTGAAATCCGGTTTCAGAAAAAACACTGTGAAGAAAGCCAGACAAACAACGTGATACATGTGCTGGGGCCGCTCATTTACGGGCGAGCCTCCTGCAAAACACCAGGGATTGTCCTAAGAAACTAAAAAGTAGTTAGAAAGAACACCAGGCCACAATGGTGACGCTTGAGGCCGAGAGCCCATCCACCCTGTGCATTTATTCCTTTAATATGTATCTTCGGGGCACCTGGGTGTCTCCGTCGGTTAAGCATCTGACTCTTGATTTCGGCTCAGGTTGTGATCTCACGGTTTGTGAGTTTGCGAGCCCCACGTCGGGTTTTTGGCTGATACTTCGGAGCCTGCTTGGGATTCCCTCTCCCTCTCTCTGCCCCTCCTCTGTTCATGCCCTCCCTCTCTCTCTCCCTCTCCCTCTCCCCCAACATAAATAAATACACCTAAAATAAAATTTTTAAAAATGAATATATATCTTGGGGCGCCTGGGTGGCGCAGTCGGTTAAGCGTCCGACTTCAGCCAGGTCACGATCTCGCAGTCCATGAGTTCGAGCCCCGCGTCAGGCTCTGGGCTGATGGCTCGGAGCCTGGAGCCTGTTTCGGATTCTGTGTCTCCCTCTCTCTCTGCCCCTCCCCCATTCATGCTCTGTCTCTCTCTGTCCCAAAAAAATAAATAAACGTTGAAAAAAAAAATTAAAAAAAAAAATGAATATATATCTTAAGGGCACCTGGCTGGCTCAGTCGGTCTAGCATGCGACTCTTATATCTCGGGGTTGTGAGTTCAAGCCCCACGTTGGGCATGGAGCCTACTTAAAAGAAAAAAAAAAAATATATATATATATATATATGGAGAGAGAGAGAGAGAGATCTTAAATTATGCAAGGCCTTCGGGGACATAGGGCCTCTTGTGTTAATTCTCTCTTGCTGAGTAACTAGGTAGCCCCAACTTAGTGGCTTAAAACAACACCTATTTGTCAGCTCACAGTTCTGTAGGGCAGACGTCCAACTGGGCTGTCTGCTCAGGGTCTCACAGAGCTGAGATCCAGGTGCTGGAGGACCTCGTCTCATTTCTGGAGGCAAAGGAGAAAAAGAACGAGCTTCCGAGCACGTTCAGGGGGTCAACGGAATCCAGTTCCTCACAGCTGTGGGACTCAAGTCCCCCTTTCTTTGCTGGCTGTCACCCGGGGGCCACCCTCTCCTGCAGACCACCGCGTTCCTTGTCACGGGAGCCCTCCACCCCCAGGGTCCGCAACAGGGGCGCCTGGGGGGCTCAGGGGGTTAAGCGCCCGACTTGGGCTCAGGTCACGGTCTCACGGTTCGTGAGTTCGAGCCCCGCCTCGAGCTCTGCCCTGAAGCTCGGAGCCTGGAGCCTGCTTCGGATTCTGTCTCTCTCTCTCTCTCTCTCTCTCTCTCCCCCTCCCCTGCTCATGCTCTGCCTCTCTCTGTCTCTCAAAAATAAATAAATGTTAAAAAAATTTTTTTAATTGATTAATTAACTAATTAATTAATCAATTAAAAAGATTAGGTCCACTTGGAAGAATCTTCTTAAGGTCAGTTGTGTATACACGGCACTATATAAGGTCAACCAGACATAACATAACATAATCACGAGAGTGATGTATCTTAACATACTCAGGTTCCAGGGATGACGGCATGGAATCTTGGGGGCCACCGTTAGAGCTCTGCCTCAACACAAAGCGACCCTGTCCCCTCTGGGTACACTTGCCTGCCGGTTGAGGAACTCATGACCAGAGCAACGCAGGAGGCTGGGCTCCGAACCTGGCACTCTCACCTCCGGGACGATCGCGAAAGGCTCCTCCTGGGGGGCACCTGGTGAGGGGCTCAGTCGGTTAAGTGGTTAAGCGTCAGACCCTTGATTTGGGCTCCGGTGGTGATCTCACGGTTCGAGCCCCCAGTCGGGGTCGACGCCGACAGTGCAGAGTCGGCCTGGGATTCGCTCTCTCCCTCTCTTTCTGCCCCTCCCCGGCTCACTCCCTCTCTCAAAATAAATAAACTTAAAAACATTAAAAAGGAAGGAAGGAAGGAAGGAAGGAAGGAAGGAAGGAAGGAAGGAAGGAAGGCAAGCTCCTGAAAGGAGATCTCTAATGTTGGCCAATAAAAACAGGTAGGATTTTATCATTGGTAATTAATGAGCAAGTGACCCTGCGGAGAGGAAACACTAGCACAAGGGAAATGGATTGAGAGGTAGGGTGGACCACTCTGGGAGCCTTGAACGTCAGGGTGCGGATTTTTGAAGGTCAGAAGCACAGTAGTCTCCAAAATGGGGAATGCGGGGCGCCCGAGTGGAGTGGCTCAGTCGGTGGAGCGTCCGACTTCAGCTCAGGTCATGATCTCGCGGTCCGTGAGTTCGAGCCCCGCGTCGGGCTCTGGGCTGACGGCTCGGAGCCTGGAGCCTGTTTCAGATTCTGTGTCTCCCTCTGTCTGCCCCTCTGCTGCTTGTACTCTGTCTCTCGCATTGTCTCAAAAATAAATAAACATTAAATTTTTTTTTTAATGGGGAACACGCACCCCAGGGAAGTCACAAGGTCATCCACTGGAGTGTGGCAGGAAAATATTTGCAGAATATTTATATATTTATAAAATATTTTAAGGTTTATTTATTTATATATTTTTAATGTGTGTTTATTTTTTAAAGAGAGAGACAGAGCACGAGCATGGGTGGGACAGAGAGAGAGAGGGGCACACGGAATCCGAAGCAGGCTCTAGGCTCCGAGCCGTCAGCCCAGAGCCCGAGGCGGGGCTCGAACTCACGGACCGTGAGATCATGACCTGAGCCGAAGTCGGACGCTTCAGGGTGTGAATACTGGGAGGTGAGACTTCCTGGGGGCCATCTTGAAGGCTGGCCACGTGTTTAGAACTAATGAATGAGTGACGACATACTGGGGGACACAGGCTCAGAAACCTTTCACAGATGGGGCACCTGACCAGCAAAGTTACAGACCGGGACTACAGACCACAAGGTTCATGAAGATTTGCAGGCAAAAGGCAGGACTGTAATTAAACAATGGCGTGGCCTGGAGGCAGGTGATGGGTCAGAGATGGGCAGTGCAGTGAGGGAGGGAATTGGCGCGCCTAACCAGGGTCCAGAAGGTTGCCAGAGGCAGGTCTGGAGTCCGCAAGGGTTCTGGGCTGGAGACATTGATGTAAAGTCTTGAATGTTGCCCAAGGCCATATATTCGTCCATGACACCGGCCCAGTGAGGGGCCCATTGGGAAGGAAGCAGCCGGAACAGAGTCCCCGCCCCCGCGAAGGAAGGGGAAGAAAGATCCCCAGGACTGCCAACCACACAAGTGCAGGAGTGGGGTTGACCCTTAGGGCCAGCTCTGGGCACCCCAAATACCCGGTCAAGACTGCCAAGGAGAGAGGACAGTGAGCCTCCCACTGGATGAGTCAAGAGAAGGACGTGTTTTGGGGCAAGGGGGGAGCCGAGCAGTGGAACAGAGAAGAAGCTAGTGCGGAGGGCGTGTGGACACAGAGCAGGAAGGACACGGGAGGCTGGGGGTTCTCAGCATGTTAGGGCGGGGAAGACGTACAGCAGGACAAGGGCGGCTATCAGACAGATGTGAGTTCACCTTGCCCTTGTCTGGAGAGTGGGTTGAATGCTCATGTCAGAGAGCTGGCATTGCCTTGCACAGGGCCTGGCTCGTACTAAGTGCCCAGCACAGGCTAGCCGTCTGCATTCGGATTATTCTCACTAGTTCGAGTTCAGCCAGCCCCCCAGGGCTTCTGAATGTGGGGAGCAGGGGAGGCTGGGGTCAGGTCAGCAGAGCACATCTCTCTCTGTCTCCCAGAGGGTGGTTAGCGACTTACCTGGGAAGGAACTGGGGGAACTGGGGGCCTGGCGTGTCGGTGGGGTTAAGACAGCCCCTCATCTTCTGTGGATGAGACCTGGGCACTGAGCCCCCTCGGCCCTCGCCCACCCCCTCGCAGAGCGCTCTCAAGCTCAGGTCTGGGATGTGCCTGCCTGGCTCTCTCCCCGGCCCCCAGGGTCAGGGCTGCCACTCAGGCCCTCCGGCTGCAAAGTCAGGCACCCAGAAGGCCTTGCCAGGAGGTGACTGAACAAATGGGCAGAGCGGGTAGGTAACCGAAGGCTCAAGGCTGACTTTCCAAAGAGGGTGACCGACGGCTCCCGGAATCCAGGAGAGGCTGAGCAGGGCCTGAGTGGAGAGGAAGCAGGAGAGGTAAGGCGAGGCACCCGGGCTGGGAGCTCAGTGCTAGAAGCAGCCACAAGGGAAGGGGGTCTCGGGAGGCCTCAAGAAGGAGGTTGCTCACTCACAGTTGTGAGTGAGAACCAACAGAACCCACTCAAGGGCCTCCATACGCCCTGCAGCAGGAAGAGAACTTTCTGCACCCTGGTTCTCTGCACCCAGACACGCTCCAACTCCTCGGCGTTGGGACAGGCAGGATCCTGTGCCCCGGGACCGGTCAACACCTCTTTCCCCCACTGTTATTGACAGGTGAACATTTAGAGAAAGGTAAAACTCACCACACCTGGGTGGCTCAGTCAGTTAGACCTCCCGCTCCTGGTGTCGGCTCAGGTCATGATCTCGAGGTTCGCGGGATCGAGCCCCGCGTGGGGCTCTGCGCTGAGTGTGCAAGAGCCTGCTTGGGACTCTCTCTCTCCCTCTCTCTGCCCCTCTTCCCCCACTTGTGCTTTCTCTCTCTCTCTTGCCCTCAAAATTAATCTACATTAAAAAAGAAAGGAATGAGGAAGAAGATAAAACTCCACGTTTCCAGGTTTTATTTAACTTACGTTTACCAGTAACAGAACAGACCAATAGCAATGATCGGTAACCGCTCTCTAGCAGGTGCAGGGCTGCGGGCCGAGGGTCCTGCTGCACATTCCTCATGGCCATCCAGCGAGGTCGGGAGTTATCGTCCCCGTTTGCGAGCTAGGGAAGCTGAGGCTCACAGAAGGTACGCTCTCAGCCCAGCCACAGCGCCTGGCCACCTCCCGTCCTCACCTCACCGCCTCCGCAGGGCTGGTTCTCCAGCGCCCCCTGCCGCGCTTTCTCCCTTTTCCCACCCGCCCCTCGCCCCGCCCCCGGCCGACCAGCCGGGCGCCCACCTGCCGCCACGCCCACTCCCCGCCCCACCTCGCCTGCCGCCACGCCCCCTGCCGCCACGCCCACCCGCCGCCACGCCCCCGCCGCCACCTCGCCTTCCGCCACGCCCACCCGCCGCGCGCCCCCTCCCGCCGCGCCCGAGCGCTTCGTAGGACACTTTTCAAGCCCAGAAGCGCTAGTTTCTCAGACCCCCTCCTCTTTGTCTCCCTCCCGCTCCACCCCACTGACCTTCTGTCCTCCAGCGTTCCCACCTTGTTCCCACCTCGCCCTCCCTCGGTCCCCCTGCACGCTCCCCGCCCCAGGCTCCATCAGCGTCCAGGCCTCGACTCCAGCGCAGCTCGGAGGAGACGCCTCCCTGACCACCCCGTCTAAACTAGCAAAGACGCGCACCTCATCGTCACTTTGTTTAACAGCACCATCGTCATTTTGATGATCTGCACCCCTTCACCCCCTGCGGTCGGAGGTCCCCACTGCAAGGACCCCAAGGGCCCGGAGGAGGTCGCAACCCCAGCATTTCAAACACAGATTGAAACCAAGCAAGAGCCAACTACGTTATTTGTTGAAGGAACTAGAGGGGGGTGGAGAGGAGTCAGGATCTGAACCGCAGTCTGTTTGGGAATCCAGTGCGTCTATCCACTCAAGCATACGGTCTCCTTAAACGGCCAAGGATGAGCTCTTTATAGATTTGGGAGAATATACCACAAACTGCCAAAGTGCCTCCCTCTGAGGAGTATGTGGAAGGAGATGGGGAGGGAGCTTTTTTTTTTTTTTTTTTTTGAACCGTATGTATTTCTATATTTATTTGAATTTTTCTAAGGCCCATGTATTACTTTCATAATCTAGAAAGTGATGCATGCAGGATTAGGTGATTCTCCCCCCTTCTCGGTGAACTCTCCTTAACCCCTTAGATCCAGACGCATCACCTGCACACACGTTCCTCAGCTCACAGATTCCTCCCCTCGGCCAATGGTAGAGAACATCAGCACAGCTTCAAACCATCTGCTCCTACGCAGAACCAAGCTAAAAGAAGGATTATTTGAAAAACGTCCTTGGAAGCTGTGAGGCTCCACCCGGGGAGGTGGGAGGCGGGAGGCGTCAGAGTCACCTGGGAGGTTTTCCTGAAACGCACTGCCCTGGGGCCCCACCCCCAGGATCGGTGGGTTGGGTTTTAAGTCTTGTGCAGGGCAAGCCACAGAGAGGACCACCGGTTTCAGGGACACACTACTAGAGATCTCTACCTTGCTCCTTGGATAAGCTCAGGCGGGGGCAATCCCATCCTCCCCAGAGCTGCTGAGCCTCGGGGGATCTTTTGCATCCAACGCTTAACTTCTGTCAGCAGGGGCGACCGGAACTGCCCTCTGCACCGTTTAGGGCTTAACCATCTCAACTCTTAGCACCCTCCACCTCAGCCTTCCCCCGTGGGGCCCCTGAATCAGAGGGGGAAAGGGGCAGGATCACAGCTGGTGCCAGCGACAGCTCATCTACGCTGCAGCCGAGGCCCTCGTGGTGGGAACCTGTCAGGCCCATGAACGGTGGGCAGAAGAAAAGCTGAGATGTGACACTGTGCACAGCAGCATCTGAGAAGCTGCAGCAAGACAGGGTCGGGAAAATCTGACTCCCTAGAAGAACCACAACTTTTTTCTCCTTTAGAATAAAGAACTCGGTAATGGACCATTTCCCTTTTTGCCCTGGCTACCAGGAAGCTCAGAGGTCATATTTACTCTCATAGCTACATAGCTACTGCATCTGTTTTTCTTTTTTTTTAATTAAATCTTTGGTATCAAGGTCCCATTTTCCTAGAGGCGGGGCATAAAGAAATCCAATAAATGAATATTTACACAGTATTTCTTACTAGCAAACCTCTGTAAACATCATGGCCAAAGCCCAGCTCTGTCCAGAACGCTCTGAACACGAACCAAGAAACTTGCCTCCGTGTTTTCCTTTAGGGATGTCTTGCTGTCCAGCAGGACCAGGAGAGTGATCAGGGCTGGGCTAAGTCGGCCGGGACCTACGCCGGTCTGGCTTCCTCGTTCTGGGCCTTTCGGTGACTGCACCATGCCTCCAGCCCCTCCCAGGCCCCTACTTCACTGCTGGCCCACCGTCCCTGATTTCAGCTTCCCTCCAAGGCCCCCTCCAGGCCACTGTCCCCTCTCTGGGTTGACACGAAGATAGCTCTGACTACCAGACCCTTCCATACGCTCCCACCCTGTCTCCCTCCTCACCCGGTTCCCAAATAAGCAGGCCACACACCAGGTTTCAAGTATCTGTCTCTTCCGTTCACTCTCTCAAAAGAAAAAAATAAATAAATTGCAGAAGGCGGCAGCATTTCCAGTCTTCCCCTGGCTCCCGACCCCCAACCCCGGCCCCACCCCCCACATTCCCACTCCCTAAACCCATCCCTCCCCTTTCCCCCCCAGAAAAAAAAAAAAAAATCCAGGAAAAAAAAAAAAGCCACAGTTAGACCTTCCACTCATGCAAACCGGCAAAGAAAAAAAGGTGGGGGGCATGTGGAAGGCAGGGGGCCCACAGTAGAGTCCCCCCACTTATCCCCCCAAAAAACCACCTTTGAGAAGAAAAAAAAAATGGGAAAAACTAAATGCGAAACCAAGGGACATGGGGAGTTATGATGGGGGCAGGGGTGACCCCAGACCTGGCCTCAGGAGAGAGAGGAGGCCTGTGGCCCTGCATCCCTGCAGCGGGGTGCTCCTTGAGGGGGCCCTGACTTCTGGAATGTGTGTGGGAGAAGATGGGGGAGGGCAGGCGGCCCCCGGTGGGTGTGTGTGTGCGTCGGGGGCGGGCAGGGGCTAGGGTCCTACGGAGCACGGGCTCGGGACCAGGAGCCCGGCTCCTCCCCAGACCCCAGGTTCCTGGGGTTCAGGAGCCCAGTTCTGGGGTGCGGGGTTACATGCAGGGGAGTGTCCCCCCTCCAGGGCTGGATCCGGTTAGAAAGGAAATAAATAAGAAGGGACGGGAGGGAGGCCAGGGGGTGCGCAGGGCTTGGGCAATTCAGTCCAGACCAAGGGCCCGGGGGCCGGAGACAGGGCGAGTTCAGGCCACACCAGGGCGGGAGTCAGAGTCTCTCTCGGGCCGGGACCCAGATGTAGGGGCCTGAGAGGTCCTCGATGACACGCTTCACCTTGTGGTAGATCTCCTCAAAGCTGTCGCCCTCCACGATGGCTGGGGGGACGGGGGGACGGGGAATGAGGCCAGAGCGAGGGAGGGGCCCCTTTCTCTAACTCTCCAAACCCCGAGCGGTGGGGCTGCCCCCCACCCAGGGAGGCCGCCTTTCTCAACCGTCTGCCGGGCACGGCACCGGCCTGGGATCTGAGCAAGGGCCACAGCCTCACCTGAGAAGCACTCTGTGAATTCCTGCTCCAGCTTGGTGGCTCTGTCGAAGGCTTTGCGAGCTTGTTCCTCTGTGATCCGCTTATTAATCTCTCTGTGGAGAGCGAGGGAGACGCAGATCTGAGCACGGGTCCCGCCCCACCTCGTACCTCCTCCGTCCCGGAAAGTTCAGTCGCAACCAGTGTTTTCTGATTGGGAGCACGCAGCGAAAGACACAACTCCCCGTGTCGTCTCCGGGGCCACCAATGAACCCCCACCCCACTGCGCGACCCACCCCGGCCGGGTGCGGCCACTCCGGGAACCTCTCCAGAGCCTCATCCTTCCGGCCCTTCAGCCCCAGTGAAGGGGCTCGGACTCTAACTCCCGACAGCCCCAGGGGCCCTGCTCGGCCAGCAGGTGCATGCCCCAGGGGCTGCTGGGAGTTGCAGTCTGGCCCAGCCCAAGGCTGGAGAGGAAGGGACAGGCCTGGTCCCCTTGGAGGGCGGCTGGGGCTGCTGTCCAAGGTTCTGAGGGGAGAGTCCGACACAGGCCCAGGGCCACAGATGTGGGGGGCGCTGAGGGGAGGCCACACCCCCCCGAGACCATACTCACAGCACATTCTCCAGGGAGCGGGGGCGAATGAAGATGGCGATGGGGTGCAGGTGGGCCGCCTGCAGCCGCCGCACGGCATTGGCCGAGACATCGAGGATGCAGTGCTTCCCCTGGGGGCAGGCAGGGGGGGCGGAGGGGGACCAGCAGGTGGCAGGAAAGGACGGACAGAGGTGCCAGGACAGGACGCAGTAAGTGGGAAGGTAGGGGATGGGAGATTGGCCAAAAGGAGGTGACATGGATGTCAAAAGACACGTGGCCAGAGAGTCAAGGTGGGAAGGAGGTGAGAACAGACAGAGTTAAAGACAGAGAGAAAGAGGAAGGGGCAGATGGAGAGCAAGGGAAGAAGCCAGCACAGGAGGAGAGGATTGGAGGTAATGAGGGAGGGGTGAGGCAGGGGCAGGAAGGGGACCCAAAAGACGGGGCAGAGCAAGGCCAGAGGGGCAACGGTGAACAGGGTGGAGGGGTTGAGGGCAGGAGCAGGAGAGAGGAAGGGGGAGAAGGGAAGGAGGATGGTGGGGGGGGCAGACAGATGGAAGAAACAAGGAGAGACAGGTGGGAGGGAGAAGAGGCAGATGGAGAAAGGAGTCGTGGAGGGAGAGAGGGCAGAGTGGGGGGCAGTAGGGAAAAGGAGGTGGCAGGGGAGCGGGAGAGGGGGGTGGAGACCCCAGGAACAGGCAAGGCCAGAGGGCCACAGGGGAGCCAGACAGAGGGAGGGCACCAAGGCGGGAAGGCCAAGCCACCAAGGGCAAGGCCACAGGAAGAGAGGAGAAGTGGGGCAGGGACGAGGGAAGGGGGGGAGAGGGGACAGATGGCGGAGAAGAGTTTGGGGTCAGGCAGGGAGGGAGGGAGGCAGGGGGAGCAGGCAGTCAGACAGAGTTGCCCGAGAGGAGAAGGAGGCGGAGGAGGGAGTGGAGACCCAGCAGGGAAAGAGACAGAGAGAGAGAGAGAGAGTTAGAGAGAGCTGGGGGGAGGCCATGGGGTGGGCGGGGGAGGAGGAAGAGGCCGGGTGCCCGCGGGTCCTACCTGCTCGGCCACCTCTCGCACGGACTGGACGCTCGTTCCGTATAGGTGGCTGTTGTACTGGCCGGCCTCGATGAACTTGTGCGCCTGAATGTCCTTCTCCATTTTTTCCCGGGAGGACACGAAGTGGTAATCCCGGCCATCTATCTCATATTCCCGCTTGGGCCGCGTCGTATCTGCCAGGAAGTCACCCCGCCCCCCGAAGATCTAACCACCGTCCCTCTAGCTTAAAGCCTGCCTACATCAAACCGTGCAAGGGGGCTGCTGGTGAGACCGAGACTCAGAGGGGCTGGGCCACCTCCCCCCACACCCCTTCCAGGGCCCCCAGGTCTCCAAATGGGGCAGCAGAGCGGATGAGAAGCACCCCTTCTCTGAGAATCCCTGTGTCCTCCTGCACCCCGATGCCATGGGCCCCGCCCCCATCTCCCTTCCCCACCCCAGGGCCCGGGCGCTCACGGGGAACACAGGATCCGAACTTGTCGGGGAACTCGGACAGAAGGTCATCATTGGCTCGGTCCTTGGTGGGCCCAAGGATGATGATGGGGCGAGCATAGTGCACTGAGGACAGAGAGCCAGCTCAGGCCGGGGGCAGAGTGGGGAGCAGCCGGGGCTGGGGGCCGGGGCTGGGGGGCAGAGCCAGGGAGCAGCTGGGGAGCAACTGGGCCAGGGAGCAGCCAGGCGGGGTTGCAGCTGGGGAGCAGCTGGGGAGCAGCCGGGCTGGGGAGCAGCTGGGCCAGGGAGCAGCTGGGAAGCAGTCGGGCTGGGAGCAGCTGGGGAGCAGCTGGGCCGGGGAGTAGCCGGGCTGGGGAGCAGCTGGGCCAGGGAGCAGCTGGGGAGCAGTCGGGCTGGGAGCAGCTGGGCTGGGGAGCAGCCGGGCTGGGGAGCAGCTGGGGAGCAGCCGGGCTGTAGAGCAGCTGGGCCGGGGAGCAGCTGGGCCAGGGAGCAGCTGGGCAAGGGAGCAGCTGGGGAGCAGCTGGGCCGGGGAGAAGCCCGGCTGGGGAGCAGCTGTGGAGCAGCTGGGCCTGGGGACCGGGGTCGGGCCAGGACTCACCTTCCATCTGCGTCACCGTCTCATAGCTCAGAACGGAGTCTTCTCGACCTAGTGGGAGGCAGGGCGTCTGCGAGGGGCTGGGAGACAGGGATCTTGGGGCCCCATGTGGCCTTCCTGAGATGTCAAGAGAAGCTCAGGGCTCCCTCACCCCCGCTTCGCAAGCTGACCCTACCTACCCTGTGATCCAGAGCTGGAGCCCCAATCCTACAGAGGAAGAACAGAAGGAGTGGGCCACGTGCTTGGTGGGCTTCAGTCCCGAGTCCCCCGCTCCTCCACCCGAGCCTGCTCCCCCACCTACCTTGGCCTTTAACCTTGACCACTCCCGTCGTTCGACCCTGTGGGGGACATGGGGGGATGGGAGGGTAGGGGAATGGCCACTGAGGGGCCCTAGAGCCCTCCCCTCCCCCGGGCCAGCTGATAACACCACCTCCCGGCAGCCCCTGGGCCCCAGTACTCCTCAATGACACGTCTGCTCCAGAGGCTCACGGGAGGGAGGCTGCCCAGCAGACAGGCCTCCGAGGTGTCAGAGGGCAGGCCCGTGGCCTCTGCTGTCCGCCCGGGGACCCCTGGGACTGGAGCCCCTGTGGCAGGAAGGCTGCAGGCCCCGGGAGCCTCACCGCCGTTTGCTGGGGATGAAGCCGATGTCATCGGCCTCGCTGTCGGGGTGGACCCGCCGTGCCTGCCACCACTCCTCGTCACTGGCGTCGAGCACGTGCAGCACGTCCCCAAAACGGAAGCTCAGGGCCTGGCTCAGGAAGCCACAGTCCTTGGTCTTGTCGTAATCAAACAGGGCCCTGCAGGGCAGGTGGCCGTCGGTCAGACACCGCCTGAGCTCTCTGGCGCCCCGACACCCAGCCAGGCCTTCTGGCAAAGTGTGCCCACTCACAGCCCTCCCGCAGGGGCCACGGACCCCGAGGAGCACCCCCACCACCGTGTGGGGAGCAAATGCTCCACTGTGACGCACAATCGCAACCACTAAACGCCACTCGGTCTGCACTGTGCCAGAGATCAGACAGGCTCTGGATCCCGTGCAACTTCTAGAGCAAAATCTAGAACGCCGCCCTCCCAAGAACGCAGTCTGCAGGACGCATGCACGGGACAGTCAGGGAGGTACCCCGGAATGTGCTCGAATGCAGAAGAAGGAACAGGGCCACTCTTTGCTAACCCTGCCTATCCCCATCGGTACCAAATTCCCATCAGTTACGTCATGACCCCGGGGTCCAGCCAAGGGAGGGCCGGACCGTGGAGGCAGCAAAGACAGAGCACGAGAACGGGACCGAAGGGGACCAAACGGAAGAGGCTCTGGGACCACCCGGAGGCACCTGGGAGCCACAGCAGACCGCCCCCAGGAGCCCACTGGAGCCCAGCGGGGAGGGAAGGGCCGAGCAAAGTCTGAGCGGGTGGCGGTGCCGGGAGGGAGGAAACACTGGTTCAGCAAGATAAAGGGCTCAAGGACTCGAGGGAAAGCAATGAGCTCAGTGTGGGACGTGTCGAGTGCGAGACGCCTGTGTGACACCCCAGTGGACGCGTCCAGAAAGCAGATGGCCAGAAACGCAGATCTGGACCTCCAGGAAGAGGTGGGGCCAGAGCGGACGGGAGCCCCGAGGGACAGAGAGGGTGGGGAGAGAGAGGCAGGGGCCACAGAGCTGATGCCCGGGGAGCAGGAGACCTGTGACCCCCTCCCCTGCAGGCGGGGGCAACATTCCAAACAGCCGAGAGGCATCCCCCTCCCCACTCTGCCGGGCAGGAACCTCTGAGCCACCCAACTGTGGAGGTCCTAAGGGAAGTGCCAGGCTGACCGGGGGCCAGAGGGCAGTAGGGACACTTGAGGCAGACGCTATTTTCCAGTTGAAACTATTTCCCAGTGCTGACCTGGGCAGCGGGGCCCATGAACGGCGGCTGGGCGTCAGGCCCGGGAAGGGGTGGCGGGGGGAGCCAGGCAGGGTTCAGGGCCAAGAGCTGGGGCGGGGGGAGACACAGAACAGAGAGGCGCATCCGACCTGATGTAGAAACCCCTTTTGGGGTTGCTCCGCAGGGAGGCGGTCCCTGAGCCCAGGCTGCTGTTCATGAGCTGTTCCCGAAGGTCGTGGATCTTGGCCTCGAATCGGCTGTACTCTGAGAAAAGGACGAGAAGGTTCCCGAGCTCTGGCCCCACCGGAGCGCTTCCGCCTCCCTCCCTTGCCCCCACTGGAGCCACCAGCTGAGGAGACCGGGCTCTGAGGACCCTCTCAGCTCACGACGCGGGGAGCATCGGGCCCGGTACCTTCTGGTTTATACTGAGCGATGATGGTGACCGTCTGGCCCGCGTTCTTCAAGGCGATGGCAGCCTGCTCGTGGCTGGCACTGCGGAGGTCAACACCATTCACCTAGAGACAGCGGGGAGGGTGAGTCGCCGGGGACGGGGACCAGGCCCCAGCCCCGGAGTAGAGGAGGGGTGTGGGCAGGGCCCGGCCTTCCCTCACCGAGAGGATCTGGTCCCCCTTCCGCAGCTCCCCGCTGAGGTCCGCAGGGCCACCGGCCAGGATGAAGGAGATAAAGATGCCCTCACCGTCCTCGCCACCCACAATGTTGAAGCCCAGGCCCGTGGAGCCCCGGTGGATCACTATGCGCCTCGGTTCCCGGGGAACGTCTTCCTCCCCCAGCAGGTCCTTGGCCACCGGGGAGTAACGCCGAGGGGAGGTGGGGGTCATGGCTGTGGGGTAGTCGGTACCCAGGTAGCTGCTGTGACTAATCTCGTTGTCCAGGTGCTGGGAATAAGCTGAAAGATGTGGGAGGAGGGGTGAGCGCGCTGCGGGCAGGACCCACGGCCGCCCCACCTCCTCCCCAGGGAACCAGGAGAGCCAGACTCGGGTGACGGAGGCATTTCTCCGCCAGATAGTAGGGCGGTGTGAGGGGGGCGTCAGATCCCAGCAGTGTTGGGGGGCAGGAGTGCACAGGCCACATGAAGGGCTGGTTCTCCCGAGGGACGGGGCGGGGGGGGTCATCGAGTTGAAGGTTATATGTCTTCCGTACGCCAGGGGTGGCCAAGTGGAGGGGAATATTAGTACCAGGCTTTTGGGGGCTTCCTTGTGGGTGCTGGGTTTCCTCAGATCTCTTAGTCTGTAAAAGTCCCCCCCACCCCTCTCCGGTTTCTCCTGCTCTTGGCTACCCATTGGTCGGGAAAACTAGGTCATTTGTCTGATAGAATTTCCCACTTTCTACGGGAGAAATTCTTTTTCATTTTTTTAAATTTTTTTTAAGTGCTGTATTTTTATTTATTTTTTAGAGAAAAAGACAGAGAGCGTGCGCAGGGCCGGGGCAGAGAGGGAGAGGGAGACACGGAATCCGAAAGGGGCCCCAGGCTCCGAGCCATCAGCACAGAGCCCGACGTGGGGCTGGAACCCACGAACCGTGAGATCATGACCTGAGCCGAAGTCGGACAGACAGTCGGACGCTTAACCGACGGAGCCACCCGGGCGCACCCCCTACCGGGGAAATTCTAAGGGGGAAATCACCACTTCCATCTTTGGGCTGTTACCGTGTGCTTCTGCCCCGTTCCTCCTATAATTCGATCTAGAGGCATTGTCAGACTCAAGTTCAATTTTGTGTCACAAACACTGCATAGGTGACACTACGCACTTTCCACCAGACCACAACGGGATGCAAGAATGTCTGGTCGCCTTAGGTAAGACTGACTGGCAGGTTCAGCTGTCGTGGGGCTGACCCACCCAGTTCTATGCTCTCACCTAAGAGCTTTAGTGGCCACTGAGGACCGCTGCCTCCTTCTGATAGTTCAGAACCCAGTGATATTTCACTGGGGATTGCAAAATAGAATATTCTACTCTTTTTTTTTTTTTTTGGAAGAAGAAGCACTTATCGGTGGGAATGATTCGATAAAAAAGAACTTTCTCAGTCTGTGGGCTCGAGCCCCGCATCGGGCTCTGTGCTGACAGCTCGGACCCTGGGGCCCGCTTCAGATTCTGTGTCTCCCTCTCTCTCTGCCCCTCCCCTGCTCGTGCTCTCTCTGTCTCTCTCTCAAAAACAAAAATAAACATTGAAATGAAATTAAAAAATAAATAAAAATAAAAAAATAAAAAAGAACTCTCCCGTATCAACCATTTGGTGATTCTGAGGTACAGTTTGTACACGACCTGACTCTGTCCCCGCATTTGCCGGTTTTCATTACGAATGGGCCCCGAGCATCCTCCAAAGGTGCCCAATTATTCTTAAGCATCATTATGATCTCATGGACCTCCACCTATTTGAGGAGTTGTGATTGAATAACCAGTGGGAGCCCCTCCTGCGTCGATAACACGCCCTAGAGTCCTGGGTGGCTTTACTGTTTTTCTAGCCTGTAAGATGTTACCAACTCGTCTTGTGCATTTCCGGCACAGGATCTGGAACAGGCCCTTTTTCTCCAAGGAGCCAAGGTTCCTCTTGGGAGGAGAACTACTCTCCATCACGTGAAAGAAAACTCCTGTGTCCTTAGTTTACTAAGTTTTCGTGTGAAAACGGATGTTGAATTTCCTCAACGTCTTTTCCCCCATCAATTTCAAATGACCTTACGATTTCTGTCCGTCGTTTAATACGATGAAGCACATTAAGAGGTCTCCCAATACAGAAGCGCTTTTAGTTTCCCGAAGAAAAAAAAAAGCCCTACTTTGTGACGATGTTACTGCCTCCACTGGCTGCTCTATTTGGTCTGCAACTATGTTCCTACAAAGTTTTACCTCTCTATTCAGAAGCAAAGTTGGCGTTGAGTTTCCCTCTTTTATGTTATCTTTGGGACCCTTTGAAACGCCCTCATAAAATGAAACGTGAACCTTTTTATCTGTCCTCATGCTCAGAAGGAGCAGAAGAACGATCTATTCCTTGAAGATTTGAGAGAAATTAGCTACAAAACCATCTGGGCCTTGTGCCTTCTGGGGGAGAGACTGTCAACAAGCTTTTCTAGGTCTTGTACGGTAACTGATTTTTTTCACCTACTCTCCAACCGCAGAAGAAGAGACATCTATTTTGTGGGGAGTATCTGAAGAGGAACACTCACTGGGATGTCATGGGGGTAACTGGGATGGGTCATGGGAGGCTTTGAGGTTTGGAGGGTTCTCACAGGTTGTGATGTCTGGGGGAGCATAGCTGTCACTCAGGTAGGCATTGCTGGGCTTGGCCACCTTCAGGTAGACAACGTCATATGTGTTCTTCAGGGCTGCCACGGCGTCCTCATGCATGACGTCCTCCAGCCCCACACTGTTGACCTGGGGCCAAGGAAGGAGAGCTCAGACAGAGCCAGAAACAGCCCCAAGACGGACAACACCGTGGGAGAGGTGCCAAGGAGGACGGGGCCTTCCCGGGGGGCCAGGAGGCGAGACCCAAGTGTGGGCTGGAAGAGCGACAGGGGTCCTCACCGCTAGAATCTTGTCCCCAATCTGCAGCCTCCCGTCCTTGTGGGCGGCACCCCCTTCGATGATCTTTGTCACGTAGATGCTGTTATCTCCGGGGATGTGTTGGTTCCCTACGCCCCCCGCGATGCTGAAGCCAAGACCTGGATGGAGGGGAGGACAGAGGTGGACGTCCAGGTTGGCTGGGGAGCCGGCGTTGGGAAGGGGACGGTCGGGATGGGGGTGGAGACACAACGGGTCACTACCTTTAGGCCCCTTGATGAGTTTGATCTCCATAAGCTTCTCAGCTGGAGGCTTCCGCCGCATGACGTAGAGGCGGACGATGGAGCCCGCCTCCTTGAGGGCCTCCACCGCGGCTGAGTGGGTCACCTCCCGCACGTCCACCTCATTCACAAACAAGATGCTATCGTTGACCCTGGAGGCAGCGAGGTTGGCCTGAGCCAGGAGCTTCCTGCTGCCCTGGCCCTCCCTCTCGAGGGAACCGGCACCCTAAGCCCTGTGTCCCCTCCCCACCTGAGGCGGCCGTCCTGGGCCGCGGCCCCGCCAGGAATGATCTTGGTGATGAAGATGGACGGGTCGTCACCAATGTGTGGGTTGTCGGTGCCGCCTGCGATGCTGAAGCCCAGACCTGAGTTGCCCTGGGCAGAAGGAGGGGAGGAGCGTCAGCCCTCCTGGCGGCCCGCTCCGGGCAAGGCGGCTCGGACTCGGGCGGGGGCCTGGGCCAAGGGGCCGTGACGGGAGCAGGAAGGGACAAGACTAAGGACTAAGGGACTGGCCACCTAGTACACACAGGCACAGAGAGAAGCGTGACAGGGAGCTGGGGGGACCTCAGGGCGGGGCGCGGGGGAGCCTGCTCACCCTTTCCAATGTGATCTCCTCGTATTCCATTTCCCCCTCCGTCCCGTTCACCTGCAACTCCAGCACGGACCAGAAACACAACACCAGTGAGCCGGACATTCCGACCTGAGCACCGGCCCCTCCCCTGCTGCTGGGGCCCAGGCCCTCCCGCTCTCCCTCCATCCTTCTGCAGTGGCCCCAAAATCTAAACAACTCACATATCCCGGGGCTTCTAGGGTGTCTGTGTTGACAATCACAGGAGGAGAATTGGCCTGTGAGGGGAAAAGGAGATGAAAAGCTGCCTGAGCCTTGGCTCAAGAGGAAGCCTGTCATCGAGGGTCCCACCAGCCTGGCTACCCGTTCGGGGTCCCCTCTTGAACCAAGCCTGCTCTTGAACCCCTCGAGGCCCCAGCTCAACCCGTATTGCTATTGCGCACACACACACACACGCACACGTGCACGGCCCTAACGCTGCCTGGGCCCGGGCCCCCTGAATGTGGAAGGAGGTGTCTGAGAAGCGGGAAGGGAGGGAGAGACAACCAGATGGGGGAGCAGCAGGTGGTAAAGAGTGGGGGGGGCAGGCGAAAGGGGGAGCTTCTCACCGGATGTAACACCACGGGATGCTACTGCCTTATGCGCTACACATACACCCCAGTGCTTACGCGTCCCCCGGGGCCTGCCCCCCATCCCTGTCCCTGTCGGCCCATATGCACCCAGGAGCCTTGAGAACCCTCCCTCAGATCTGCCCCTCACCTTCCCACACACTTGCCCTAAACCCCGGGTCCCGGGAATCCGGGGTTCCCCCAGCTGCAAGCCCCTCCCTCCTCACCCACCCGCCATCCAATCCACCCCTTCCTCTAAGGACTCTGTTGCCTAGCGATGGTATCTAAGCCCAGCCAAGGCCTGGGGAGACCCACCTCCAGAAGGCCCTGTCGCCAGGACAACGGGGGTGGGGGTGGAGTGGGGGGCGGGAGATGGGCGTGGCCTAGGAGCGATCAGACTCCCAAAGGCAGAGGGGATCCGCTAGCCCCGCCTCTCCTACCCGGGGCCCCGCCCCCCGGCAACCAGGGGAGAGAAGTCCAGGCTGAAGAGGTTTGTGGGTGCAGCGCGTCCTGAAGGGCCCCGTTCTCCCTCTTGTACGCCCCTCACCCTACGCAGTGCAAAAGACGTCAGGAAGGGGGAGTGGTGAAAGACATCCGGGTCCTATCTTCTCATCTACTCCCCCCACCCCAACCTCCATTCCGGAAAGGGTTAAAGTGGGCGTACCCAGGTCCTGACGTCAGTCGCCTCGACGCGGCAGGGTCTCTAGACTCTGGGGCGGGGCCAGCTTTAGGCCGGTCCTAGGGGCTTCCCCAATTGCCAGGGCAACCGAAACCCCGTCTCCATGGCAATGGGAGAGGAGGCCAAGAGCTTCCTTCCGGGGTCCCCAACCTATCTCCTCCTTAAACAAATATTTATTTGGAGCCTACGAAGCGCGAGGCAGTCATTACGGATTCCCCAAACTCCTCGATCCCCCCCCCCCAAAGGGCCCCTGCTCTCTCCTGCTATTTCTCAACACTACAGGCTTCTTCGCAAGCTCTGCAATAGATTTCAAACCCGCAAATCCATTAACACCGCCAACCTCCGACCCTTCAAATCCCAGCAAATGCTGTTATCCAACCAATAGCCACGGCCAAAATCCCCTCCACAAGGCTGTCCTCCGTCCCCACCCCATCCTTGTCCTAAAACCTCCTTCCCCAGGCCCCATTCCTCCTCCTTGGCCACCTGCCTCTGCTTCCCACCCCTCCCTCTACGGCAGCCCACACCCTGCACCCGTATCCCTGCCCCACCATCCGTTTCCATCTTCCAACCCAGCCTTGGCCCTCCACCGGCTTTCAGTCCTTATCCGGCACCACCGCTCCCCCCCCCCAACCCCCACCAGCCCTCCTGCTCAGTGTCCGGCCCTCATCCTCCACCCTAACTTCTGACACCCCAGAGATATCCACTCTCCCTTATCCAAGCTTCAAACCCTGGACATTCTGTCCAAACCACAGTCCATCGTTCTCAGTCGATCCCCAATCTCGATTGAGACTTTTCCTTGTCCCCCTGGCTCGGGCCTGGTCCCCAGATCCCCCCGCCCACCCCCCCTGCTGGCTGGCTCAGGGCCACCAGCACTCTCTCCTCTGCTTCCCTGTCTTCCTGCACCCTGATCCCCACACTCGATAACCTGAGCCCACTACCACCCCGCACGCCTCCCTCTCCCCCATATCCCCTTCCCAGGGAGCTTCCTGGCCCCACCCCACAAAGAGCGACTCGAGTCTGCCTTCCTCCACTCCTTGCAGCTGTCACCGCTTCACAGGAATACTCTGTGCTGTCTCCTCACCTCCAGGGCCAGACTTCTGTTCCTCTCCATCGACTCAACCTTGGCCCTGATTTCACAGCCTCACCCGGTCAGCCCCAGGGCCTCTCCCCCTTTTGGGGTCTCTCCATTTTGCTACAGGCCAGAGAACCCTCCTTCTTTTCCTCCTCTTCCTCACCCCAGAACCTACCGCGGCCCCCTCCCTGCCTCCCCATCTCCAGGTTCAGAAAACTCCTCCCTGACTTCGTGGTGAAATGTCTCCAGCCTCGCCCTCCCCAGGGCATCCTGCAAGATTCTGGAAGGCCACCCCTGCCCCCACGGTGTTCCCCTCAATGTCACAGCTTGCCTGGGGCCTCCGGCCCTCCCCATCCTGTGCCCCCAGAAAAGAGGTGTGAAGGGGAAGAAGATGTATAGTTGGCCTGGAGGAGGGAAGGTCCCAGAGACAAGGCCTCCCCGGGACTGGAGAAGGGAAGACAGGGCGTGGATAATATAATGGGGGGACGGGAGGGGCTCGAAGAAGAAAAGGGTGGTGGCCGGAAAGGGGAGAAGGGACGACTAGGGGACGGTCACTGCCAGAGGGAGAGCGGGCCCGCCGAGGAGGAGCACGGAGCCCGCGGAGGGCCTGAGCTGGGGATCAGGGAGGGAGCAGGAGAGTGCGTGGGAGGAAGAGAGAGACAGCATCCTGGAGAAGCAGCCAGCCAGCCAGCGGGAGGGAGAGGCGGGGAGGAGGGGAGGGAGCCCGGGAGGGGAGCAGAGGCCGGGGCAGGGGACCGAGGCAGAGAGGCCCCACGACTGGGAGTCTCCGACCAGACACACGGAAAGGGCTGGAGACCCGGGCGCAGGCAGAACCAGGCCCAGAGGCCGGAAGTGGGGGGAGGAGGCGGAGAAGGGACAGGAGCAAATGCGGGCAGCTGGGGCTCCGCACGGAGCTCAGGACACAGAAAACGGAAACGGAGGTGGGGGGTGTGAAGGAATGAAGAGGGCCCGGGGTGGGGGGCGTCCTGGGGGCGCACACCTCTCAACACACGTGCGCGCAGGCACGCGCACACACGCACTCGCCGGCCTTAAGCTCTACGCCCACCCCCCGTCCGGCCTCTGTTTCTCCTCGGTGGGGACAAGGTGTTTCCGGCCCCCCCCAAGCGCCCCCTCTCCGGGCCCCAGCCGCCCCGCCCCAGCCTCCTCCCGCCTACGGCTCTCGCCCTACCGGCCCTTGGGGGTGCTTGTGGCTCCGAGGCTCCGAGCGCCGCACTGGGGAGGGGGCCGCCCGAGTCTCCTACCTTGAGGGGGGAGAGGTGGGCGTGGCCCACGACCCCGTGGCCGGCCTCGAGGTGGGACAAGTTCCTCTCCGCCACGTGCACCAGCTCGGGGGCGTTTACCTGGTTGGGGAGGTGGGCCGGGCTGTGCTCCAGAGGGGGCGTGTCTTCATCTTGGTAGCGGTATTTCTGGGGATGGGGACCGAGGCGTCACCGGGGCCGGCCCAGCGCCTCGGGCTCCAGGCCGCCCGCCCGGCCGCCTCCTCTCCCGCCCCCCACCCCCACGCCAGTGCGGTGCGGAAGGCCCTGGGGCCTGACCAGTTCCTCCCCCTCCCGGTCCTCCAGCCCATTGGCTCCCCTCTCTCCACCCTCCCACAGCCCCTCTCCCGCCCCGGACCGCCACCTCTCGGCTCGGCCCAAATCCCAGCCCCTCCCCCTGCTCCCCCCCCACCCCAAATCCTACCTCCCCCCCCCCCCCCCCCCCCCCCCGTCCCCCGAGCCTTCCACCCGGCACACCCCCTCCTCCGGCCGCCGTTTCTCCCGCCTGGCCCAGGCCTTCAGATACTAGTCCCTGTCACTGCGCCAGCCCTCTGACACGCTGAACCCCCATTCTCGACGTCCATCCCCAACTTCTCTGCCTCCCTCATCACCCTCACCCCACTCCCCCGGTTTGTGAGCTCCCTCGTCCATCTTCCAGCTGCCGCGCCCCTGGCGTCTCACCTCACTCCCACCCCACCCTCACTGCCTCAGTCTCCCCACCGCAGCCTCTACCCCAAGAGCTACTGGCTGTCCAGCACTGGCATGCCAGACAGAGGCAGGGACCGCAGTCAGGCCCTTCAACTAGCAGGTAGTTGGCATCAGGCCCCCAGGCGGGACAAAGCTGAACTGGTCCAGCTCCCCGTCCAGCTCCCCCTCCACTGGCCCAGCTGGTTCCCCAAGTAGTCTGCACAGGGGCCCCCACGAGTCTGGCCCCATCCCTACAAACGCCCGTAGCCCAGCCAGTTAATCGGATATACTGGGAGCGGAAGGGGGAGGAACAGACGCAGTAGCGCTCAGGAGGGGGACAGGAATGGGTGTCTTCCAGGCTGGCTGGCCAGGGAAGGAGGCGGGGAGCTGGGTCTCAGCGTCCATTCCTGGTCTCCCTCTGGCCTTTAGGAGTGGAAGACTCAACATGACCCCGAGTCCCTTCCCAACCAACCACCAGCCATCTCACCGGCCTCCTCTGCTAGCTTAACAAGGACATCAGTAAATGAGATTAACTGGGGGCCAGAGAGAGAGGAAAGGGGCAGCTGGAGACAGCACTGAAGGGCAGCGACCCCGCCTGGGTCCACCCACCTCTGCCTCCGCCCTCCTCAGCAGCCAGCCCCCCAGAGAGGCAGAGCCCCCCCTCCCCCCCACCAAGCCCCAAGTTCGGGGAAAGAGCAGGATTCCCTGGGGACAAGACAGAAGACCCCGCCCCCAAGTACACCTAGGTGAAAAGAGAAGGCAGAACTCCTCTCTCAAAAAAAGCATCTGAGAAGCTGAGTACCCCAACATTTGGAGGGCAACGTTTGCACGATCCAACTGGAGGCAGCTTATCAAAGTCAATGCCTGTTAGTAG
The DNA here is from genome assembly GCF_018350175.1 of Felis catus. NCBI lineage: Eukaryota > Metazoa > Chordata > Mammalia > Carnivora > Felidae > Felis > Felis catus. The sequence continues at coordinate 2,163,835 of NC_058381.1, forward strand.
GATTCTGAAAACTCTGGGGATGTAACCCAAGTTTGGCCGTGGCTAAGGGCGCAGCAAGAGACTAGGAGAAGGAAAACGGTGCTGGCAACACGAAGCCTCTCCCACCCAGGCCAGAGATGAAGCACCTCTGAGAAGGAAAATAGGGGCTCATCAAGATACACCCGGGTTTCTGGCCCGCAGACCTGGAGAGAGAATCCTGGCCCCCAGGGTTCAAGACCATGGGCACAAAGTGTAGAGAAGAAGTAAGGAGGGGGGTGGGTATAAGCTACGTAGCCCCCCTCAAAGGCTAGGCCATCCTGGATAACAGAATTCCACGACCTGGAAGAGGCTGTCCATTCCACACCCTGAAAAGGTGGTCTGCAGCCTGGACAGTGCCCCAGAACTGGGGGTCCGGGGGGACGGGCGGAAACAGCTCCCCTGTCCACTTCCCCAGAGTCCCATCCCCTGCGTGGTCATGAGGCAGGGCCCAGGGGCGCAGCTTCTAGTCTCCCTGAGTCAGGGGAGGGTCTGAGTCCACCGCCTCTCCATCTTCAGCCCACCTCGCAGAGGGGATCCCTGAATCTGGTGAAGAACTGTCAGGGTGCACAGAAAGAAAATGGAATCACAGAAACTCGTCATTTATTCTAGAGAGGAAACAAAGAAGTTTTTATCACAGTGAGACTGCAGACACGTCTCCCTGCCCTACCCCCATGGGGTGGGGGCTGTCTAGGACTGAGGGAAAGACTCCCCTGCATTAGGAGACAATGTGAGGGACCCACATTGGGCACAAGGGAAGGGTACAAAAGTCCCCAGAATGTGGCTGAAGGAGGTTAGGGCCTATGTTTGGTCCCTGGAAATTTTCAGAGTACTGTACATGTAGTAAGGGGTTGGGGGGAAGAAAAAAAACGTCTGGAGGGCTGTAGGGGGGGGGGGAGAGTAATTCCAAACTGCAGACTGGCAGGTGGGGGTCGGGGGCAGCACCCCTCAATCCCAGATTACAGGACAACTAAAGCAGGACAGGAAGGAAAGGAGGATCCCCTGTTTTACCCCACTGGAACTCTGGGCCCCAACCGCGACAGTTCCGATGGTATTGCAACCAGGTCTGAACCCCCAATACATTAGGGCAGAGGCAAGGAAAAGGCCTGGGGGTCGCTGTTGTTCCTTTCCCCTTGGCCCTCGCGTCACTGGAGCCCCAGTTGCATAGAATGACCTGGAACCGAGGCTTGCACCCCCAAAATAGAGGGGTGTGAGTGAAAGGGGGATGTTGATAAGAGGGGCGACCCACTGCGCCTGTCCGCGAGACACTGCAACCCAGAGACCCCGCGCCAAGCAGAAGTAAGAGCGACAGCACTTGAAGCTTGCACCCTGAGATTTGGGGGGTCCGGGAGGAGGGGAGCGGGGCCGGAGCCCGTACCGCGGCACGTACCACGCAGAGACACATGGAGGCGAATCTGTTCCGAGCCGACATGGAGAAGGGGAGGGGGACTGAGGGGAGGGGACGGGTGGGAGAGCAAGGGTCCCAGGGTCGGGGGAGGGGGAGGGGCAGAGGGGCGGGGGCTGCGGCGGACGCGGCGACTGGAGGCTGCGGCCGGAGAGGGGGGGGGGAAGGCGCCTGCGCAGTGCGGGAGAGCGTCACGATGGGAGAGAGGGGGTGAGGGGAGACCCTCTTAGCCATCAACTTCCCAGGTTCCAGCTGTTTCTCTGTGGACTTCACCTTCCACAGTATACTCCTATTCAGAACCCCAACAGAAACACTCCTGAAATTTACCGGCTTATAGCTGTAATTCTCATCTAATTTCCTGCCCCTAAATTCACCAGGTCCTTAAAAACTCCCAAAGCTCCATGGACCACTCATCTCTACTGGACTCCTAAGGTGCAGGAAGGAGGAAGCACTCCCCTCTCACCGTAGAGGGACCCCCCCACACACACCCCAGGATCTAAAATGCCTCCCACAAGCCCCACCCCCCTCCCTCCCCAAGGATTATTAATAGGGACCGCATCCCCTCAGATGCCAAGATATCTCCTATTCTAACCAGCAGTCCAGCCCCCTAACTTGATAGCCAGACAATGCTTTTCAGGAGTTTAAGGACCACAGACACGACACCGGCTGTCTCCTCAAATTAAACCACCGTTTAAATCCTCCCTTTTAAAATCATATCCCCCAACCCACCAACGGAGACCTTGACATTAGTGCAAATATTACCCTTTCTATAACGTCAACATCCAAATAAGCAGTCCTCAAATTCCTTTGGGGTCCCCTGTCCAAATTCCTGCATCTAATGAAATACTCATGATTTTCCTGTATGCACAGCCCCAGTACCACCAGTGGGGTGCCCTGCTGGCTCCATGCGAAGAGCACACAACTCTTGATCTCAGAGTCTTGAGTTCAAGTGATCTCCCCTTCAAGTGTGGAGATCACTTAATAAATAAACTTTAAAAAAGAAACACTTAAAAAAAAACACACAAAAAACAAACACCCGACTCCAATTTCTGGGAGTATTTAATGTATCTTAAAGCTGGCCCTCCAAATTCCATTGTAATCTCTTCAATTTATTCCCAAACCTTTAAATTAATAGATCTTTCCCTATCCCTTTTCTTCACCCCTCAAGTTCACACATCACTCCTCTCTCTGGCTGCCCTTCCTACGTCTTCACATCACCTCCATGATTCTGAATTCCAACATTGATACAGGAGTGCTCCCAAATAGATCTACCCCCCACACCCAAGCCTCAAAAAATATTCACCAAAGTAAGATCTGGCCTGCAATTTGCAGTGACCCACAAATCTTCCACAACACCCCAAAACGACTGCCTCAGAGGTTTCCATTTTCTCCCAAGCAACTGAACCTGAAAGCCTCTCTTTACAAATATTATCCCATTGAACGCCCACCTTCCCAACTCTTAAAGCCCACTGAGCAGTGGCCTCAAATCGGCTTCTCTGGCTTCTCTATAATGCCCACACAGGGCAGAGAGGACAGACTGCCCTAGAATCTCGCCCATGTCCCTCCCTCCCCGTTATCGGAATCTGTTAGATGCGCCCCCAAGATGACCCCCAATGCCCTAGTTTCGCATCTGGGTAGAATGCTTGGATCCTCAGAGGGAGCCCTTACGGAAGAGCTGAGCTCGAAATTCCTTCTAGAACAGAAAACGCACAGGTCCTACTTCTCCACCAGTGGGCGCTGTGGCCCCTTAAGACCCTCCCCCATCCCCCATTTCCTTTTTCCCTCCATTTTCCGTTTCCCTGTTGCCTGGCAACGCAGCAATCAAGGACTTTGCTGTCGCCTAGCAACCGTCTCCCTGGAACAGAGAGCTGAGGTAGGAGGTTGTTCTCTGATGAAATCTGAACAGGCCTCCATCTTAGGAAAACTGAGACGTCAATCGCCCAGCCTTCGGATTCTCCTTTCCAAAGACCCCCGCACCCCGCAGCTCCTCAGACAACAGGCCCCTCGAAACCCCGTCTCCCTCCGGCGCACGGGACCACGCCACGCCCCTGCCGGGTCAGCCCCGCCCTCATTTCGGTCAGGTTACCCAGCCCTCAGGCCCCGCCCCATTCCGAGGGCTGCCACCGCCTCCCTCGATAGAGTAAGCCAGACCCCACCCACCTGCCTCCAAGAGACCACGCCCCCGTCCACTTCCCGCCCATTCGCTCCCCCGGCCTCGCCCACACTGTCCCGCCGCCACGCCCCTGTCCGCCAATGAATGAGGCCTTTGGCCACAGTGCCCCGCCCCCGGCATCTCAGCTTTGCCCAATAAGGACCACCCGGAGGGTTTAACCGCTTCGCCTCCGGGGTCCGGCCCGATACCCCCGGTCTTTTCCCACTCTCCCCCCTCCCCCACTTGTTCTGCTCCGCCCTCCGACACCCGCGCCCGGCCCTCAAGTCGGCCACGCAACTTCAGTCGTCGCCGGTTGCCATGGCAACGGCGGCAGCAGCGCGGGGAGAAGGGGGAGGGACGGGGGCGGAGTGGGAGAAAGAGATTCTCAGAGGCAGACACCGGCAGAGACCCCGGCACGGAGTAAGACTAAGTGATAGCTCTAAAGGCGGAGTGAGCACAAAGCACAGGGCCTGGCGCATGGTAGGCATTCAATAAGTGTTCCTTCAATTACTGCGGCAGGAATCTAAATATAGGCAATGAAAGATGGAGGGCTCTCAAACGGAGCTGGGAAGCTCAACCACCGCAAAGCCTGGCCACCCCCTACCCCACCCAGCATGTTGGGAGCGGGGGACGATGGGGGTGGGGCTGGGGGGTGGGTGGGAAACAAGCGCCTGGTGCCCCCTGCTGGCTCCTCTCGGCTACCCCTCCGCTGCCCTGGATAGAGATGTACCACAACTCCCAACAGCCCCACGGACAGCAGCCCTCTAACAGGAGGGCTCCTGTGCCTCAAGGCCTTATGGGAGTTGGAGTCCTCGTCATCCCGAGACTGACAAGTTTTCCGGCCAAGGAATGTGGCAAGCTCTGGGTCTCCTCCATGCCTCTGTAAAACCCCAAATGCACGATTGATCCTCTCTGCGCAAGGCTCCTTCCTTCAAGGATGCTCACTCTGGGCTCCATCGAAGAAGTAGGAGTCTGGAAGGGAGATGAATAAACTCCCCCTCCCAGAATAGCTGCCAGCGCAGGCAAGCCCCTCACCCTCGCTCGCACATGTGTGTGTGTTCACATGTTGGAAGCAGGGCCCACACATTCCAACTGGCTTTCTGGGTACACCTGTCACCCGGAGGACCACAGCCAGGGAGCCTAAGGCCGAGGGGCAGGCTGAAGGCAGGAGACAGGAGAAGCTAAGGGTCAGACAGACATTAAAGGAGACCAGGCCAGAGAAAGTGAGGCACAAAAATCCACCAAAACCACAGGGAACGGGGGGAAGCAGCAGCATGGGAGAAAGCCTGGAGCCCACAGAAGGGGCGGCGGAGGGGGGGACGCAGACAAGGAAGTAGCTCTGGAGAGGGGGTGGGGGCTCCGGACCTAAAGGTCCTCGGCCTCCAGTCTCTTCCATCCATGCTCACACGTGCACACTGCATGTGTACACACATGTGTGAGTTTGTGGCAGGGAACATGTGTGTCCTCAGCTCCCTCCCCTGAGAAGCTGCAGTTCCCACTAAATATAACCCCCTCCCCAGCCTGTGACTCACCCGGACCCCGCCTCCCCGGCCCCCACTTCCTGTCCCACCCCCCAACCCCCAGCTGCCTGCCACCCGCCCAAGCCTCCCTCCACACACCAGGCACCCAGCTTGCCAGTCCCAGAGTCTCCCAGCCAAGACCTAGGTATATTGCAGCACCCACCAGGAGCTTGCCCCATGCTCCCCATCCAAGATCTGCCCCTTCCAGGCTCGGACCACAGGGACGCCCTCGTCCGTCCATCCGCTCCTCACGGCTGCCAGGCCTGCCCTGCTCCAACTCCTTTTCACCAAGGGAACCTGAAATCCAGGTGTCCTCCCCCACCTCGATCCCAAGTATCAGGGGTAAGAGGAACATTCCCCTTAATCTGCTCTTCTCCCTCTTTCCCGACACGGGGAGGATACGGTGTGGGAGGAGGCAGGGATATTGAGCACCTGCCCGGGGCCACCCCCAAATCCTGCACCACCCACCTGGTCCCCCTCCTCAAATCCCCTGTCTCCCCAAAGCTCTCATCCTCCTCAGGGTCTGGCAACCTCTTCTCCCTCCCAGGGGAGTACCCCAAACCCTCACCTCACCTGGTCCATTCCCTCAGGTGGCCCTGTGGCAGGCCCTAGCCCTCTGACAGCTCCCAGCTATCCCCGTATTCCACATGACCCAACCCTACATCGACAGTTCCCTCAAATCGAGAGTACCCCCGAATGCATCCACCACAAGATGCTCGTTCCATAGCTTGAAGGCCCACCCCTTCTCCGCCAGCTGACACCCCCAGACCAGTCAGGCACTCACAACCAATAACCTTCTACCCCCATGCCAAGAGCCCCCTGAAATTGCACAAGACACCTACAAGCCAGTCTGTCCCCCAGGAGGGAAGAGGACCCCCCCCTCATGTAGTCCACCTTCCAATGCACAAGAGCAGGACTTCCATGTGAGCCAGGCTTCTCCTTAAATAAGTCTCCCTCAAGCCTCGTTGGCGAACCCCAAAACCCACTAGCCCCCCCAAACCACAAGACAGCCCAAATTTTCCATTTCTCTACAGGTACAAAGGGATCACCCCAGGGGGCACCTGTGGCCAAACCCAGCATTATCTCAGATGTGAACCCCAAAACTAAATCATGACCCCCAAATACATCTTCTGATGCTGTCACTCCTGGGCCCCCAGCCCCAGGTTAGGCCTGCCTAACCCCTCCCCACAAACTCATACCCTCCCCCCCCAGCTTATAGCCCCCCCCCCATCATGCTTACCTTGGTTGTCACTATACAGAGACAGTCCATGTTGGGGGGGCTGGCCGCGGCGGCGGGTAAGGGGCTCTGACTTCATCGGAGTTTCGTTCCTCCCCTCCGTGGGTTCTCACCCCTCCCCCCTCCGCACCCCACTTTTGCAGGGGGGGCCAGGATGGGGGGAGGGGTGAGAGGGGAAAGAGGGGGTTGGAGAAGGGAAGGGGAGGGAGCGTGGGAGGGAGGGGAAGGGGGCCCTAAAAGGGGGTCCCCAATGGAGGGGAGGGGGCTTGGGGAGCACACCCCGATTCTCAGGAGGGGCGGGGGCACCGGGGGCTGGCAGCCCCGGAGTTCGGGGGCTGGGGCATGAGCTGGGGTGGGGGAGGGGAACTGGATTTCGGGGAGCCCCGGGGTAGGGGGGGGTCTTGCCTAACGGCCAGGGGCTAGGGGCCGTGGCGGGGGAGTGGGGTGGGGGGGGGTCGGAGGCGGCAGCGGCCGAGGGAGCCGTGGAGCCGAGGAGGGAAGGGGAGAGAGGAGGAGAGAGGAAGCAGGGGGAGGGAGGGAGGGAGCGAGGAGCGAGAATGGGGGGGTGCCTTGGCAGAGTTAACTGCTTCGGTGCTGGCAGGAACCCGGATAATGGGAAAGGAGATAACAGCAGATGCAGAGAGGCCCTGTGGCCAAGATGGAGGCCTGGCCGGGCACCAGCGCCGACGGCAGAGATGAGGAGGAGGGAGCACCCATGCTGGTTTAAATACTGGAGCCAGGCCCTGGCCGGGGGCAGGGTGTGAGGGAGGGGCTGGCAGGAGGGAATCCCTGGGGGGCTATTTGCCCCTCAGGATTCACAGGAGGAAGCCTGAAAAGTAATTTTGTCCTGGACTCTTTGGTGCCTGAAACTGGGGCAAAGAAAAGGGGGGGAGCGGGAGGAGGAAGGGCTGCAGGGTAGGAGAGAGAACATTCTCTGCACCCCTGACTCGGGATTTTGTCCCCAGGGCCCCCAAGTCTTCAACATTGGCTGTCTTCGCTCCAGCCCTGCCCGCTCCCCTGAGGCAGCGGCCCCACCTCACCCCCTTACCTGGCTCTCTGAGATACAAGCCTCATAATAGTCCAGGATGTCTGTCACCAGAACAGAGCTGAGTTACCCTCCCCCACCCCTGCCTCCAGGGCCACCCCTGCCACCATCTCTGGCCTCCTTCTGTCCGGTGAGGGAGGAGCTCCTCCAGCCAGGGCTGCTGGACTTTGATGGGGGACAGTCAGGACGACCGACCCCTGCTTGGACCAAGGGGACCTCCACGCCCCCAACCAGCCCCCGAGTTTGGGCATTGCCCTCACAGGCCCAGGCCAGCCCTTTCCAAACACTGCCCCTCAGATGATTGGGGCTACTCACCCAGCAAGGCCTGGAAGAGGTCACTGTGCAGCACGGTGAGGAGAGGGGGTGCCCACCGCAGTAGTGGGGGGGCCAGGAGCCAGAGGGCTGACCGGGGAGCTGGAGAATAATGGGGGTGGGGTTGGGACAGGGAAGACACAGAGGGACCAAGACATTCACCTTCCCCAGCCTGTGCCTTTTCACCCCAGATTCTATGGGAAGGTTCAGGAGAAGGGTCCCCAAATCCCAGTCCCCGCCCCCACCAGCTCAAGCCCCCAGGCCTTTCGTTTTTCACCTCTGGGTCCCTCGGACATCTCTCTCTTCTGTCACTTTAATCTCCCTAATCCGCAGGGTTGGAGCTGAGCTGCCTTCTCCCCACCCAGTTCCAGCTGTTAGCCTAAGGAGGCAGTCTTATCTCCTCCTGGAACTTCCGCACCCTGGCCTCTCTCCCCAGAGCCACGGAGCCATGGATGAGAGTTCGCTACACCTTTCGAGGGGAGGAGGGAAGGGGACCCCCCCCAAGGAGGCTCCAGCCACCCCAAAGGAGAGGAAGCTGAGCCCAGATCTTTCCTTGGGGGGGGAGGGGGGTTTCCAGTAAGGATGGCAGAGAGGGGGTGTGAGTTACCGAGGACTCCTCGGCCCAGGGCTAGAGAAGTGGGGGCTGGGGGACGTGAGCACCCCTACAGCTCCTCACAGGCTGGGAAGCAACCAGAATGCCAGCCGTCTAGCCTGGGCACATGGTCTCAGGAACAAGGGCAGACAGAGACAGGCGTTCAGGAAGGTCTCAGAGGCCCTCAAGGGGAGGCAGCGAATTGGCAGAAGGGAGGGGACGGTCCTACGCTGAAAATTCAGGTGTTTCCAAAGTTAGTGACACCTCCTAGGTCTCAGGAGAAATGTGCTTGGGACACTCGCCCTGCAGCTGGAGCCCCCCACCCCACCATGTCCCTGCCTTTCGTGTGGGTGGAGACGGATTTCACAAGGGACCCCAATGGGTCGTCTTTCCGTGCCTCTGCCTCTGACATCTATCGTAAGCTTCTTCCTTCCCACCTCTCCCTTCCAACTCCACCTGGGAAGTCCTCCTTTCCGTCTACCCTCCATCCCTCTGGCTGCGGTCGCCTAAGCCTCTCCCTCTTCCGTCCCAGCCGGTCCCATCACCCCTCCCACACTCTAGGTGGGACAGGCGGGACCTGGCGTTTGGGGGAGGCGGGGACGTTCGGAGACCGCCCTAGGTCAACCAGAATACAGAGGCCGAGGGCGCACCGGAACTACAGCTCCCGGCATGCCCCGAGGCCGGAAGCCCCGCCCGCCCACCTCGCGGTGCATTGTGGAGCAAGAGTCAAGACTAGGTGGGGGCGCCCAGACTCGGGCAGACGGGACCGCGGCGCTGGTTCCGCGCTCTAGGCGGCGGCGGCTCGAGCGGTTCGAAGATGCAGGCGGTACGGACGGCCCCGATCGTGGGGCAGCAGCTGCGGAGGTTGGGGGTCGGAAGGTGTGTGTTCGACAGAAGGGACGGAGCGGGGGTGGCCTCGGACCTGGGGACCGGGCCGGGACTGAAACCCCCGCTCCCCCACAGCTCGTGGCCCCGTGCGCTCTTGGGGCAGCCCCCGCTCGGCCTGGCCCGGCGACCCTATGCTAGTGGGGCGACTCAGGTGAGTGACGGCGGCCTGGGGCGCGGCGTCTGGGAGTGAGGGTCCGCCCCGGCGTCCCCTTCCCCGCCGCCGGCAGGGGTCTCCCTCTCCACCCTGGTCACCTGCCGCCGAAAGTAGGGGAAAGGTCAGGCCAGGGTGCCCTCGTGATGGAATTGGGGGAAAGGTCGCCGCACCCGCCCGACGCCGCCACCCAGCTGTCCCCCTGGACTCTCCTTGGCATCTCGGAAGCCCCTTCCCGGCCTCGCTAACTAAACGTCTCCCCAGGCGGTTCTGGAGAAGTCAGATCCCCTTTCCCCTGAGGCTTCGACCCAGGAGAAGCAGGCCAAGGCGGTAGGTGGTCCCCAGGCCGGGAGGAGCTAAGCCAGGGGCTCACCCACCGCGGACAGCTCCCTGAAACCCCCTTCTCCCTGCGCAGGAATCGAAGTCCTTTGCAGCCGGGATGTTCCGGGGCCAGCTCACCACCGACCAGGTGTTCCCTTACCCCTCTGGTAAGGGGTAGTCACAGCTGGGTGGGGCAAGGCAGCTTCCCTTGACCGCCTGGGCGGCCTGACCAGCCTGTCCTTCCCCGCCCCCACAGTGCTCAACGAGGAGCAGACACAGTTTCTCAAAGAGCTGGTGGGGCCTGTGTCCCGTTTCTTTGAGGTGAGGAGTGACTGGGGCGGGGGAATTGACAGCTTGGTTCCTGATGGGGTGGGAGAGGTGCTCAGCAGTTTAAAAGGAGCTTGGTGGCGTCTGGTGACTCAGTCAATTGGGCCTCCAGCTCTTGGTCTCAGCTCTGGTCGTGATGTCTCAGTTCGTGGGTCCTGGCCCTGCCTCAGGCTCTGAGCTGACCGGGTAGACCCTGCTTGGGATTCTCTTTCCCTGTCTCTGTCCCTCCCCCCACTTGCTCTCTCTCAACATAAATAAACTTAAGAAAAATTTGGAAAAGAAAAAAAGGAGCTTGGATGCATCCTGTGCCCGCCCTCCCCAGGAGGTCAACGATCCTGCTAAGAACGACATGATGGAGAAGGTGGAGGAGACCACTATACAGGGTCTCAAGGAGCTGGGGGCCTTTGGTCTGCAAGTGCCCAGCGAACTGGGCGGCGTGGGCCTCTGTAACACCCAGGTGAGGGGGGTCCCCTCGGTCACTCCCAGCATCCCAGTCTACCCCAGCTTTGCCGTGATTAAGTTCCTTGCTCACCTGACCCAAGGCTCAGGTCCACCAAATACCTGCCCGTGTGGACCCTCCCAGGATGCACATACATGTCCCAAACAAATCACCAAACTGGACACAGTCCCTTAGGGCTGTGGACTTCTCCCAGGCTCACAAGTCCTAATGGCAGAGACTGACAATAGGTTAGGAAGCCTCTCTCCCAAGAGCTGGGGAGACACCCGTGTCCCTCCCTATCACGGTGACATTTTGGCTCTCTAGTCACAGTGCGGGCTGCCCAGGTCAGGCCCTGCCTGTGGCCCACACTTCCCTGCTATGGCCCCATGCAGCCAGTAATAGCCCCGGATGCCTGCTTTTCCCCGCAGTACGCCCGCTTAGTGGAGATCGTGGGCACTCATGACCTTGGCGTGGGCATCATCCTGGGGGCTCATCAGAGCATCGGATTCAAAGGCATCCTGCTCTTTGGCACAAAGGCTCAGAAAGAAAAGTACCTCCCCAAACTGGCATCTGGTGAGGCAGCCCCGAGAGACCCAGGGACTGGGGGCATCCTAGGCCAGTGGTACTAAGGTCACCACACAGCTGGGTGGGTCGGTTGGGCAAGATTCTGGGAAGGGATCGGTGTGCTGGTCGGGAAACGTGAAGAAGGCGAACGGGATGCGAGATGTTAAGAAGGAGTTGCCTGTGTGTGTGTGTGTGTGTGTGTGTGTGTGTGTGTGTTGGGGAGGGAAAGGTGCAGTGAGGGGCCTCTGATGCCCATCAGGACCCCGTTTAAAGGCACTGTCTACCTCCAGGGGAGACCATAGCTGCTTTCTGTCTAACCGAGCCCTCCAGTGGGTCGGATGCAGCCTCCATCCGGAGTTCGGCTGTGCCCAGCCCCTGTGGAAAATATTACACCCTCAATGGAAGCAAGATTTGGATCAGGCAATCTTCCCGTTTCTTTCCTCCTGTCCACCTCCACCCAACTCCCGGCCCCCACTGTTCTGTCCTGTCCTCCGCACCCTGACTGGCCCTCCTTTGTCCACAGTAACGGGGGCCTGGCAGATATCTTCACGGTCTTTGCCAAGACACCAGTTACAGATGCAGCCACGGGGGCCGTGAAAGAGAAGATCACAGCTTTTGTGGTGGAAAGGAGCTTTGGAGGTGTTACCCAGTGAGTGGGTTTGGGGAGGAAGGAAAAGGTCAGGCCAGGTTTGGGGGCAGCACAGAGCAGACGGCATCACAGGTCACCCCGGGGACGTGTGCAAAACCCAAAGAGCTAGATGGCATGTCCTCTTTGGGACCAGTCTGCACAGAACCAACATAAAGGTCCGGCTCCCGCAACCAGCGAGCCCAGCATCCGGTGGGCTACATAGCCAGGCATCCTTCCCCTCCGGGCAGGCAGGGACAGTTGCCCGCACCCTCCCACGCCCTTTCCTGGCCGATGTAATTCCTCCTTGGCTGGCAACAAATGCCCCCACCCCCCCCCCCCGGCCCCGCGACCTGTTGAGCACACCTCTGCTTCTCCACCCCACCCTGTCACAGCGGGCCCCCGGAGAAGAAGATGGGCATCAAGGCCTCGAACACGGCAGAGGTGTACTTTGACGGAGTACGGGTGCCGGCAGAAAACGTGCTGGGCGAGGTAGGGGGTGGCTTCAAGGTCGCCATGCACATTCTCAACAACGGAAGGTTCGGCATGGCCGCGGCCCTTGCAGGCACCATGAAGGGCATCATCGCTAAGGCGGTGAGTACCATGCCTGGACAGAAGTCACACGGTCCCCCTTCCCATGTGGCCCTGTCCCCTTGAGGGTATCCCGTCCCCCCAGAAACCCCTCCCATGCTGGCAGCTCCCAGGCCTGATCGCTCAGGTCTGTGTCCAGCCCAGCCCCTCTGCCGGGCACTGGGTTAACCACAGTGGGACCCGTGTGCCTTCTTCCAGGTGGATCATGCTACGAATCGTACCCAGTTTGGGGATAAAATTCACAGCTTTGGGCTGATCCAGGAGAAGCTGGCCCGGATGGCTATACTGCACTACGTGACTGAGGTGAGTCTTCCCGCGCCGCGCTCCCCAGGGCCCCGGGGCCTTCTTCCCCGTCGTCGGTCGGACCACGACCCCCAGCAGCACCTGGGGCAGTGGGTCTCCAGCTTCACACCAATGCCCTAGGGGATGCGGGGAGGCGTAGTCAGCTCAGTCGCTGCACGAGGGGGAGAGCCTTGCCGTTCGGAGATGCTTCCAGAAGTAGCTGAAGTTTATTCCGCCTGCACCCCCGCCCCTACCTCTTCACCCCCTTCAAAGAAGTCAGATGCCCAGAAGCCCCCAATGAACGGACTCGGGGGACCCAGTGTTTCACCGTGCCGTGCCTGATGGGTGGAGCTAGAAGGCGAAGGCCAGGGCCACGAGGAGCTAGGGCAGACGCAGGTGGTCGGGTCGAGCCTGACGCGCTGCTGTTCCTTTCCGTGTCCCCACCCCGCAACCTCAGTCCATGGCTTACATGGTGAGTGCCAACATGGACCAGGGATCCACGGACTTCCAGATAGAAGCCGCCATCAGTAAGATCTTTGGCTCGGTGAGGTCCCAGGCCCACAGGGCGGGAGAGCCCAGCGTGGGAGCTTGGCTCCAAGACCAGTCTTACAGGGCTCTCTGTTCCCAGGAGGCAGCCTGGAAGGTGACCGACGAGTGCATCCAGATCATGGGCGGCATGGGCTTCATGACGGTACAGGCTGGCTCTGTGCCCCGGGTGGCCACGGCTGGGACGGGGGGAGGGGCAGGTGGGTGCACCTCGGCAGGGGTGTACGTTCTGCCTTCCTGTGGCAGGAGCCCGGGGTGGAGCGCGTTCTCCGAGATCTTCGCGTCTTCCGGATCTTCGAAGGGACGAACGACATTCTCCGACTGTTTGTGGCTCTGCAGGGCTGTATGGTAAGAGGGAACGGGGTGGGGGTGGAGGGGTGGGAGTAGGGAGAAGAGCATGTCCTGAGCACTAGGCCCTCTCCCCACACAGGACAAAGGAAAGGAACTCTCTGGACTCGGCAATGCTCTGAAGAATCCTTTTGGGAACGCCGGCCTTCTCTTAGGCGAGGCGGGCAAGCAGCTGAGGAGGTCAGCTCAGAGCCGGGGCGGGGCTGGTAGGGGCACGGGGCGGCCACTAACCTGTCACTCTCCCTGTCCTCTCAGGCGGGCAGGGCTGGGCAGTGGCCTGAGTCTCAGCGGTGTCATCCACCAGGAGCTGAGCCGCAGCGGGGAGCTGGTGAGTAGTCGGGCGGGCCTGACGGAGGCGGCGGAGGGCCCGTGCGGCTGGGCTCCCTCCCCCAGCCCCTCTCCTCTCGGGGCAGGTGGTGCAGGCCTTGGAGCAGTTCGCCGCCGTGGTGGAGGCCAAGCTGATAAAACACAAGAAGGGGATTGTCAGTGAGTGAGATCTACCCCGTCCCCCCCCCCACTCCCCTCCCCCCCCCCCCCCCCCGCTCCCTCTCCCTCTGGCTGACACCTCCCCCCACCCCCCCCCACCCCCCCGCTGTCCCACGAACCCGACAGATGAACAGTTTGTGCTGCAGCGTCTGGCAGACAGTGCCATTGACCTCTACACCATGGTGGTAGTGCTGTCCAGGTGAGGGGGTGGCGTGGGAGGCCTGAGCCGCAGGGGTCCTGGGGTGGGGCTCCCAGCCCAGCTGTGTGGTCTCTTCTTGCCGTGTACCAGGGCCTCGAGATCCCTGAGCGAGGGCCACCCTACAGCCCAGCACGAGAAGATGCTCTGCGACAGCTGGTGTATCGAGGTGAGGCTCGGGGTTACCGAGGGCGCGCGGGGGGCCGGAGGCGCAGGCCTGGACCTCTCCTGCCCTCTCCCCAGGCGGCCGCGCGGGTCCGGGAGACCATGACCGCTCTGCAGTCTGACCCGCAGCAACAGGAGCTCTTCCGGAACTTCAAAAGCATCTCCACGGCCTTGGTGGAGCGAGGCGGTGTGGTCACCAGCAACCCCCTCGGCTTCTGAGGACTCCCCGCCACCTGCCCGCCGGCCCCCCCTGTGCCTTCTCCCAAGCCAAAGCCCAGCCCCCTCGTTCTGCCTTAAGGAGGGCCTGGCCCCCGGGCGGCGGCTGCTCTCGGCGGCCCACTGCCTGCCTCACAAGTAAAGGTTCTCACCAGCCGTGCCTCGCTGCTGCCTCAGTTCTCTCCCTCACTGCCTGCCTCCCTCCCAAAGAAAGGAGCCAGAGGCGTGCGCAGTTGGCCTCTATTGCTTTATTTGGTGTCTTATACAGGTGACTAAATAAATAGAGTAACAAAAGCAGCTACACGGGCCCCCGAGACCGAACACCCCACCTTCCTTTGCTGTCTAGGGTGCCCAGCCCTTCCTCCTCCCAGGGTACCGCTGACCACCGCTACCCTGCACAGGACAGAGTTGGACGGACAGAGGAGGAGGTCACATTTCGGGGTTGGGAAGGGCCCAGGAGATAGAGGTTCTTCGTATAAAAAGAGAAACATCTACTAAAAAAAATACTCCGAAAAACGTACGAAAGTCTACTTCAACCCCCCCCCCCAAAAGGCGTACAAAAACAGTAAAGCTAAAAATAACCCAAGGTCCCTTGCGCACCCCCGGAGGGAAAGGGGAGGAACCAGGCACTGCTGGTGAGAGTCCCAGGGGCGGCCGCCTCCCAGCAGCCCACAGGCCGGGCTGAGCTGGGCCAGAGGAGTGCCAGGCACGTGACGGACGAGACCCCTGGCACAGGACAGAAGCACCAAGCGCTGACTGGACAGGCCCGCCACGTGCTCTACATGACATCCACAAAGAACTCACTGGGGTTGCCCATGGCCATGTGGAAGCTCTGGCGGCTGGCGGTCAGCTCCGGGGGCACAGAGCCCAGGTCTCTGACCGGAGGGGCCCCCGGGGGCTGCACTGCTGGAGGCACGGGGGGCGGGGGCGGGGGCACCATGACCACCATCATGGGATTGTAGGGGAGGGCCATGCCAGGGGGTGGTCCGTAGGGATGCAGCCCGGGGTGGGCTCGGAGATTGGGCGCGCCCCCCGAAGAGCCTCTGGAAGGGGGCGGGCCCCCATCACCAGCCCCACCAGGGTCCCCGCCCCGCCGAAGGCTGCCCCCCCGGGTGGAAGGCTCGGACTCACTGCCGCTACCGGACTTGGACTCGGGGGCCCGCTCCTCGGGCCTCCCCGTACGCCCCGCCCCCCCGTCGCTCCGTGTTGACCCACTGCTCCGGCTCCCTGTGGGGTGGAGGAGGGGAGGCCAACTGAGCCCTAGCCCAGCGGCCCCGGGTCACCCCCCCCCCCCCCCCCCCGCCCCAGCCTCTCCTGCCTGCATCCCCCCCGCCGCTGGCGTCTGGCCGCGACTTACCCTCGCTGTGCTGGCTGCTGGCACTGCCCCCGCCATAGGTGTAGGATGAGAGCTCGTGGTAGGGTGGCGGCTGGGGGCTGTATGGGTGCGGGGCCGGGTACTGGTAGGAGAAGGTGGGCAGCAGGGGCCACGGGGTCGCCCCAGGCAGAGGGGCCAAGGTGTCCTGGTCCGAAGCCCCGCTGGAACCGTCATCGTTCAGGGACAGGTTGACCAGGTCTGGAGAGCGAGAGGGAGACCGGGAGTCACTGCTTCCAGTGGCCAGGACGCAAAGATGGTGAACGGAGGGAAACTGGGCACTGCTTCCCCAGAACCATCCACGACGGGGGGCGGAGACGAGGGCCTCTGACAGGAAACACCGACCCCTCTGCCGCGGTCAGGGCAGAGCTCACCCAGGGCCCCGAGTCCCACGCTCTCCTGAGACTCAGGAGACTCCGCTCCCCCCAGCACACAGCCCTGCGCGTGGCGCTCGGCTTGAGAGGCAGGACGCAAGTGGACGTTGGCCGGGGCGGGGCCTGACGCAGGACACACACTGCTCAAGTGACCACGGGCACCCTGGCGGGCTGTGGGCCGGAGACAGGAAGGGGCGGGGATGGGGGCGAGGGGGGGGGGGCACTTACAGCTCTCACAGCCGCCACTGAGGTCCCCGAACACGTAATAGCACTGCTCAGAGAAGGTGATTTTGTTCACCGTGTGTCGGATGAGGCCAGCCTTGAGCAGCCCGCTGGCGTATTTGCGGGCCTCCCGGCGCTCAGGAAAGCCTTCCACGTGATGGTAAAGCCAGTCAACTACGTCCGAGCCTGGGGGCGCACGGAGCAGAAAAAGCGCTCAGGTTTTCCTCCCGGACTGCTGCCTCACCCCTGCCTGGGCCCTTCCCAGCCTGGGCCTCCTGCCCCGCCCCCTCCCCAGCACCACCTGCCCAGAGACCGGAGCTACCCAGGAAGGCGTTAGGGATGGTGATCTTGAGCCACATGCGGTCCCGAACTTCCAGTCCAGATTCGGGAGCTGCCATGGCCTTGGTCACAGACGCCATGTCTGTGTGGATGGAGAGACCCCGGCCCTCACAACCTGTCAGAGAAAGGAGACGGCAGGGTAGGGCCCCAGCACCACGGAGAGGCCTCCCGGGGAGGGGAGAGAGGCGGGGCTGGGGGCTCACCGTCAGGCAGAGAGGACCCCGATGTCATGGTGCTCATGGACGAGGAGCCCGGATAGGCTGGGAAGGTGCCCGTCAGCGCGGCGGAGTGGGACACCCAGGCAGCGGGGTCAATGGGCTGGATGGGCTCATCTGGGACAGAGGAGGCCCCCCGAGACGGATGCTTCCCCGGCCCTCCCCGACTCAGACTCCCATCCCGCCTCCCTCCCGACCCTCCCCCACCGCCTCCCGCCACGCAGAGGCCCAACCCCGACCCCTGCTCTCTTGCCCAGGCAGCCACAGACCCTCCCCGGCGCCACTCACTCCGAGGAAGGGTGAAGTAGGCCTGGGGAGAGGGATCCCAGCACTTGGCCACCGTCAGCACGATGGGGCTGTGGGAGGGGAGAAGCGGTCAGGCGGGGGTGGCTGGCAAGGGCTCGGGAGTGTGCGGGCCTGGAACTAACAGGCTGAGGGACAGGACGGAGAAAACACCAGAGACTGAGGGACCCACCAACACAGACTAGTCTAGAAATGCCGCTGAGTGTAAGTCCGGGAACCTGAAAGCTAACCGATGTGGTTCACGAACCCACATACACGCGTGCGCACGCACACGAGGTGGGGGGACCGAATGGAGCAGTGACAGCAAGGCAAGAGAACGATGCCCTCCGGGGAGACCGAGGACGGGGCGTCGGAGGCGCCGGCCACCTTCTAGGTCACGATCTGAGCCGGGCTCACACAGGCACCCCCACGCCACGGTTACTTGTCACGTCACACGGTCCCACCTCGCGCTCTCGGGACACGCGTGATGTCACGCCCCCGCTAACCGAGACGCCGCCACCACTAGGAGAGCAGACCCAGGCCGGGCCAGCGGCTCACCCCGGCTTGTGCACGATGTCCCGCAGCACCCGCACCGCGTCGTCATTGCTCATGTTCTCGAAGTTCACGTCGTTCACCTGGAAGCCGGGCCAGCGGGTCAGAGGCCGCCGGGGCCCCCAAGCCTACCCCCCGCCCCGGGGCCCGGGACCAGCGCACCTGCAGCAACATGTCGCCCGGCTCGATGCGCCCGTCGGCCGCCACGGCGCCCCCCTTCATGATGGAGCCGATGTAGATGCCGCCGTCGCCCCGCTCGTTGCTCTGGCCCACGATGGAGATGCCCAGGAAGTTGTACTTCTCTGCGGAGGGGGCGCGGGTGACCGGGGGCAGCCCGCCGCGCGCCCCCCGGGCCCCCGCAGACCCGGCCCCCGCCCGGGCTCCCCCGTACCCATGTTGAGCGTGACCGTGATGATGTTGAGGGACATGGTGGAGTCGGTGACGCTGCTGAAGGACGAGGCCTGTCGGGGAAACGGGGAAGGAGCCGCACTGCCTCCGACGGCCCAGGGACGGGCCCTGGGGTGCTCGCTTCCTGTGCCCTCGTACCCCCTGGACCGAGGCCCCCGACTTCTCCGAGGGCCAGCTGTCCCGTGAGAGCCCCCTCACCCTCTCCAGGCGGGGCGGCCGCTGCTTCCTCCGCCGCCGGTGGCGCTTCAGGAGGCGGGAGGCGCTGCTCTGCTCCGTGGAGCTGCTGAACCTGTCGGGAGGCGGAGGCGGTCACGGGGTGGGGGGGTGGGGGGGTGGGGGAAAGGGGAGGGAGGGAGGGTGGGCAGAGGAGGGACAGGAGGAGGAGGAGGACAGGAGGATGGGCGGTGCCCTACCTGCTCATGGTGTCGTCGTCGTCAGAGTCGCCCAGGCTGGTGCTCTCCAGCTCGCTGGTCATGAGCGTCGAGGAGCTCTCGTACCCGGCCAGGTGGCGCTCCAGCCTCGAGGGGCCGCCAGGCCTGTGGCCCCCCGCTGAGCA
The DNA here is from genome assembly GCF_018350175.1 of Felis catus. Taxonomy (NCBI): domain Eukaryota; kingdom Metazoa; phylum Chordata; class Mammalia; order Carnivora; family Felidae; genus Felis; species Felis catus. The sequence continues at coordinate 2,182,578 of NC_058381.1, forward strand.
TGAACAGGAACCTCAGGAAGCTGTCCCCCCTCCTCACTCCCACCACCGCCCTCCCCGGGCTCCCGGAGGACCCGGCCTCGGGCCCGCCCCCCCTCACCGCCATGCTCACTGCTGTCTCTCCTGCGAGGCCGTTCCCGCCGCAGAGACACCACCGACTCCGTTTCCGTCTCGGGCTCCAGGTTTTCCCGGCTGCTGGACACGTTAGGGCTGGACGGGCAGAGACGGTTCGCAGCCCGCATCAGTGGGCTGGGGCTCCACGTCCTCGACTCCCTCCCCTGGACTCAAGGATCCCCAATCTCACTGGAAGGATGGAGGTCTGGAGTCGCCAATGCCACTGGTCCTCTCCGGCGGCAAAGGGGGTAACGGTGGCGGCGGTGGCGCCAGCTCGGCCCGAGGCTCGTGGGCTGGGGGAGCCACCTCGGGTTGGGGGTTATCCGATGACACCAGCTGAAAAGTACAAAGACAGAAACTGGCTCGACCGGGAAGTGAGGCGTCCCAGGACGGGGAGAGGGGCAGGGGGTGGGTCTGAGCGAGGACGGGGCTTGGGATGAGCACAGAGAGAGCAGGAGCTGGCAGTACGGGCCCCAGAGGAGGCTGATGGGCCGCGGCTGGCTCTCCAAGCCGCCGAGGAAGCAAAGAGCCAGGGCCTCCAACGAGTGGGCCGGGGACACTGAGGCTCAGAGCGCCTGGCGGCGTGAGAGGGACGGCCGCTCACCCAGGACACCACCCTTCCGTTGAAGCAGGGGAGGCGGGCGCTGTCATCTGAAATCTCCTCCTTCACCACCCTGCCGAGAGAGGGCACAAAGGCCGGTGAGACTGGCCTCACCACCCCCCCAACACACCCCCAATTCAAACCTCCTGAACCGCATCCATGGAGCTCGGGGGCGCCGACTTTCTCCAGCCCTGACCCAGTCCTCTTCCCTGACGCTGAAACCCTTCGCTTGCGCACCTACGGGGTCTCCCCATTCGCTCCCCTTCCTTCCTTCTCTCCCCAACTCATCCTCCGGGCTCAATGCTGCTCCAAAGATTTCCTGGGGTCCGCTTCCAACTTCTCACTCGGATCTCAGAGACCGTCCTGTCCCCTTGGGTGACCCTACAGGTAGGTCTGTCTCACCTTGGGAGCCTTGCCGGCACCTCCCCCAACCCCCACCCCACTCCTCACACCCTGTCCCCAAAACCTTTGGCCCCGAAGCCTCTAGTCTCACGTTTTCCTTGCTTCTCTCTCTCTCTCTCCCTCCCAGAGAGCTCTCCAAATGGGCTACTTTTCCCCACGTGAAAACACCCGCTAGACCAAAAATGGTACCTCCTCACTAGGCGGGGCCCTCCCAGGGACAGACAAACCCCAGCCATGACCCGCACCCCCCGTGCTTCCCACAGGTCTCTGCACCAAGCAACCTGTCTTGCCTGACAGACCCCAAAGCCCAGCGTCAGGATGGACACGACTCGCTCCTTCTTCTCACCCACCACGTGAAATCACGGCCGCCTGTTCTGTTCGGCACCCTGTCCTGGCCACACAGCGACAGACCGGACACTTGTTAAGCATCAACAAACGGTTGAATAAATACACGAACTACGAGAATCTCTGCCCTCAACGGGTTCTCTCTCTCACACGCACACATTCTCACCTCCAAATTCGAACAGCCTGTCTCATTAACCCTCTGGCTTAACGTGGTTCTAGAAGCCTGGATATGTGACATCTTAATCCCATTTGTTACCAATGGGACAACTCAGCCCAATCACTGTCAATCAATCTCGATACAACACAGGATGTTTTGTAACATAATTCAGTCTCTGCGTAACCTAGTCTGGCAAATCACTTCGTCTTACGTCACACCATAACCTCGCTTATGGACAGGTCAGACCCGACATTATCATCGACGGTACCAACTTACTGAAAAGCTACTGTGCGCCATGCACCTATGTGAGATTTTCTACACTAACTACGTCAACATACTGCTAACGAACAGTAGAACCTTGATTTAAATCCCAGCCAAGTCCCAGGGGGCGCCTGGGTGGCTGGGTTGGTTGAGCATCCAACTTCGGCTCAGGTCGTGATCTCACGGTTCCTGGGTTCGAGCTCCACATCGGGCTCGCTGCTGTCAGTGCAGAGCCTGCTTCAGATCCTCTGCTCCCCATCTCTTTCCCCCTCCCCCTCTTTCTCTTTCCGTCTCTCTCTCTCTCAAAATCAACCAATCAATCAGTCAACCCCAGGTAACTCCCAAGATAATACCGCCTTCCCAACATCCAACAAACAGTCTTTCTCGGTAGAAGCCAGTCTGTTCAGCTATCCATAGAAGCCAGACTGCCCCAGTCTAATCCAGCCTGCCTTCAAGAGCTGAAGGTGGAGGGCTCCGTCTCAAGAGCTATAAACCCAAAAGGGCTCGCTGTGTATTAAAAATCCTAGTCGAGTCCAGAATGACCCAAATTACTCCAGAATAGCCCAATATATTTTAGAAACAGCCGAGAATGTCCTCACATGCAGCTGTCTGTACCAATATAGAGCGGATTATCCCTATGCAGTTATCTGTACTAGCATAGACCCCCCACCAAAGCCCTGCTTGTCTGCCCCTGTACTGAGGCTCAATAAAAACCAAACCCCAGCAAAAACTAACATCAACCAATACAACCCAGTAGAAACCAGGGTGGCCCAAGTTTTTCCCAGACAGTCTCATCTACCCCATGGCAGCCTAGAACATCCCAATACAGCATTCTTTGCATTAGTACATACCAGAACGTCCCCAAACAATCCTGTCTGCTCTAATGCAGTCCAGGATGTCCCAAATTGTCCCAACACAAATCAATCTATACCCGAAGATTCCACGACATCCCTCATAGCCTGTGTGCTACAGGACTGCTCGGAATACAGGACGGGTGAATTCAGCACCTCCCCAAATAAAGCACTGTGTCCCACTCTATTCCAGGATAGCCTAATCTCCCCTAATCTGGTTTAGCACAGCCCAGTCTGTCGTCCTACAGCGCCGAGCGCCCCAATCTGTCCAAGCATAACCTTGTCCGTCCTGGGATAGGCAATCTAACCCCAGCATAACACAATCTGCTCCACTAGAACCCAGAAAACCCAGTACGGCCCAGAGCAGACCTGTGCCCCTCGATATTGCCCAATCCACGCCAGCACGGCCCCCCATCGGCTGCAATCTAGGCCTCGCGCTCACCCGAAATCCTGATCCATTGACTTGAAAAAGTACTTAGCGCCCGCGGGCCGCTGCAGGACGCTCTTGAAATCGCCCAGGGTGATGCGCTCCGCGGGGACGGGAATCTTCACCAGGTACGGGGTCTCTTCTTCATCCAGGTGGTAAATCACCTTCGTCTCCCCGACACCACCGCCCCCCGCGCCGCTGCCCGCCATGGTCTCGCCCGCGCGCTCCCGGGCTCCGCCGCCCACCCAAAGGGGCGAAGCGCCCCCGCCGCGCCTGCGCACACCCGCCACCCGACGCGCGAGGCGACCAGGACCGGCCCGGCGCCGGAGAGGGGCAGCGGGGCGGAGGGCGGGGGGCAGCGGGGTGGCGGCCGAGGGAAGGGGGGACGGGCCGTAGGGCTCGACCCGAGGCCGTAGACGCCGCCGCCGCCTCCTCCGCCGCCGCCGCCGCCGCCGCCGCCGCGCGCCACCGCCGCCGACGTCGCGGGCGCCCTTCAGCACCCCGCCCACCTCTCCCCATGTCACGTGGTCCGCGTCGGCCCGCCCTCCGCCACGTGACCCCTCCCGGTCACGTGACCTCCCGGCTCCTCCCAGGGCCCCTGACACGTGATCGTTGCTTTCAGCAACGGTCTCCCAACCCTCAACGGCCCCGCCCCCGAATGTGTCCCCACCCGCGTCCACCCGGCCTCTGCCTCCCCCCGGCCCCCCCCAGCACCCACCCTGCTCTGCTCCGCTCAGGCGGGGTGCTCAGAGCAAGTCTGATCCCCCGGAGCGTGCGTGTCGGGGGAGCGGATGAGGGGGCGTGGGGGTCCCGGACTGGGGGGAGGGGGGAAGGCGCGCCGCCAGGTCGTGGAGGTGGGTTTCGGCCCCACTCCCAGCCAGTCTTCGGTCAGCTTTTCCCAAGCCTCCCTCCCAAGCAGGAGAGTCAGTGAGGGCTATAAACACAAAAGAGCCCACTCCGCTTTATTTACAACACGCAGGCTGTCTGTACAAACAGCTGGCCGACGGTATTAAAAACAAAAGAGGTGAGTGAGTCCCGTCACCTTTCTGTTTTCCTTCCTCCCCTCGGCCAGGCTCTGGTTGGCCCTCCACGTCCGAGCTGCCCTGCCCGAAAGGGGAAGGCCGAAATTAAAACTACAACCGGTGTAGAATAAATGGGGAGTGAGAGAAAAGACGAGGAAGGGGAGGGGGGTGCTGTATTTACACTCGAGTTTTACAGACAACTGTCCCGTTCCACCCCAATTCCAACGCTGGCCCACAAGGTGAGGGGTGGCAGGTCTAAGGGGGCAGAAATGAAGTGTCGAGGGACCCAGACGGCCTCCCACCCCCAACCGTAATGGGTCCACGTTCAAGTCCACAAGGTGGGAAGGAAAGGTAAGGTTGGAGCCGAGACACTCATTTCCAAACCAGCCTCCCTCGGGTGTTCCTGCCTTTGAAGTGGGACAATATCCAAGCTCCAGGGGACATACTGAGGACCCCGAGGCTCAGTTCCCAAGTCCTGTTGTCATTTGGAAGTCCCAGCCTAGAGATGGCGATGTCACGGCTCTCCCGATTTGGGAGGCCCCCCTAACCGCCGGGCCTCTGGCCGCAGTTCCTTGCATTTCTGGCAGTAAAAGAAGTCGGGGACATTGGTCTTCTTAATCTTCGCACAGGACAGGTGGATCCATGTCCCACACAGGCTGCACTCGATCATGGGCCGCCCTGCAAAGGGCTTTCGGCAGTAACACGTGATCAGGTCCCATGAGTCATCACCTGGGGAAAGAAGGTTGGTTTGGTGCTCTGCCCGAGCTCTTGGGTCCCCAGCAGCCCCGAGCCCGTCCTCCTTGCTAACCCGGGCCAGCCCCAAACCTCGCACCTGATTCCACCATGATGTCCTCGTCCATGACGCGCATCTCGCCTTCGCTGGAGCTGGCGTCTCCGTCTTGGCTGGTTTCCGTGCTCCCCACGTCCTTGCTTTCGCTGTCAGTGGGAGGGGCTCCTTCGGGGTGCACCGTGGCAGGAGGCCTAGGAGCCTCTGGGGGTGTCGGCAGCACAGGGGCGGGGGCTTCACCCCCCACCATTGCCGCCATCTCTTCTTCCTCCTCCTCTTCCTCTTCTTCCTCCTCCTCTTCAGAGTCTGTGTCACTGGGGGGTGCCCGGGGAGGCCCAGGAGGTGGGAGTCTATCCCCCCGCTCTGCCTTTTTCAACTTCCGTTTCTTGCTCTTCTTAATTCGAGACCTCTTTTCCCCATCCCCGGGAGCCGGCCGAGGCCTCCGGAGCACCCCAAAGCCAGCCCCCCCTCCCGGCCCCAACTTTCGGTTCTTTCGGTCCTTCTTTCGAGGAGGTTGGGAGAGGTCCCCCTGGGAAAGGGGCACCGGGGTGAGAGCAGCAGGGGGCCGGGAGGCATGTGTCAGGGATGTGGGGGACAGTGGAGACGCCATTTTGGGCCCATCTAGATCAAAGAGCGAGTCCTTGAGCTTCATCTTCTCAAGCAGGGTCGCGCTGTCAGGGGCCTGCAGACGAGAAAAAGTGGACCTTGGGGGTCCTGGTTGAGTGGGGCCTGCTTGAGCCGCCCTTCTCTTGGATGACTTTGCTTTCTTAACAAACGTCTGGATGGTTCGGAGATCTGAGGGGGCCGAGTCCCAGCCATCACTGTCTGCCGCACTCTCACCTCGCAAAGGAGAGCTGGAGCCTGAGGCTGGCCAATCGCTTTCCTTAAATGGGGGGAAGAGACCAGGGTCAGCAGGGGCCCAGGGGCACCTCAGCCCCTGTACAAACCCAGCCTAAAAACCAGGGACAAGATCTACCCCGAGATACCCTGGCCCAAACCACTAAAACAAAAAACAAAATCACTGTACTCAGAAACTTTGTCCCCTCCCCAATTCCCCTCAGCATCTCCCCTTGAACACCTGCACGTCACCTCTGCAGTCCCACAGCCTTGCGGCATTGTCACCCCCAGACCAGAGCGCGATTTCTTTACCTGTTTCCGTATAGCCCCGTTTGTTGCCATTTTCAGCTTCCTAATACTTACCCAGCAGCGCCCTCCCATTAATACCCCAAGACCGACCATTCACTGCTGCTCGGCCCCGCCGAGTCTCTGAGTCACCCAGCTGCCCCCAGGTACTAGTTTTCCCACGTTTCCCATTTCCCTGGTCTTCTGTGTCCCATCGGGTAGAGGTTTCCCTTACACAGTGACACAGACTGCCCTCTCCAGTCCTAGGACACCCACCCTCAGGCTACTGGCCCTCCAGTCCCTACCTCTTTGCTAGAGGGAATGTAACCGGCATAGGCCAACACGAAACTGCAGAATTTGTTGAAGTCCTCAATTGTTCTCCGACGTTTCTCTGGTGGCTGAAAGGAAACATGTATCACAAGGAATTTAAGAGGGGCATTCCCAAAGGCAGAAACCCCGGAGCAAGGGATCTAGAAGAGGCAGGAGGAAGGGGGAGAGGGAGAAGGGGGGGGGGGAGGAGAGAGAGACAGAGAGAGAGAGAGAGAGGAGGGGGAGGGCCCCCGGCAGCAAAAGGAAGAGAAACCTCACCTGAGTTTCTGGCTTAAGGGTCGGAGGTGGATCTGTGGAAGCAATAAAAGCTGAGTCAAGGCACTAGCGAAGAGTCCGCATGAAACCCCACCTCTAAATCTCGGAGGATCCAGGCAGACCCCCTCTTCTCTCCGGTCTCCCCCGGCCAGGCCGGCAGGTCCCCAGCTGTGCTGGACCCGCCCCTGCTCCCCCTTCCGCCCTGCGAGGGGCGGAGCCAGGGCGCGGCGCCCTCTCAGGCCTCGCTATAGCGCTCCCCTTCCCCCCACCGGAGGCCTGGCGCCCCGCCCCCCCAACTCACGGTTTCTCTAGACTCCAGTCTACTCGATCACTCGGCGCCCCACCCCGCCATACCGCTCCCCGGACCGAGCCCGGGCGGCCGCCTGCCCCTGTCCTTCACACGCGCCCAGAGCCCCGAGTTCCTACCCGGTCGCGATCTGCCGCCTGGGGCCCTCCGCGACCGCACACGCAACCCGCCCGCCCCCAGGGTCCAGGATGACCACGCCGAACCGCTCCCCGCCCTCCGGGCCCCTTCTACTCGAGCACGAGGCCCGGCGCGCCCCTCACCCCCACCCTAAACACACACAGGCTCACACATCCAACGCCACTTCGCGGCCGGGACAGACGAGCGAGCACTAACCCGGACGCGGCCCCACCTGCCCCCCCATACCGCGCTCCCCACAATTTCGCCGTCCCTCCGCCCCCATCCGGGGCTTTGGCCCCTCCCCGTCTCGAGCTCCTCGGGCTCCCCGCCGGGCCCCCGGGCCCAGTTCCGAGCCCTCCGGCCGCCGCCCCCCCTCCGCCCCCGTACTCACCGCCAAGTGACTAGGCTGCGGACCCCTAAACTCTAGCCCCCCCCCGCCAGCTACTCTCCCTCTACAGCGACCCCCGCTGCTGCCGCCGCTGCCCCCCTCGCCCTCCGCAACTCCCGGGCTGTAGCCCTCGCCGACCAACAGCACCCCCCCCCCCCGCAACTCGCCGGTCTCAACCCCCCCCACACACCCCGCCCCACCGCCCCTACAACTACCCGGCTCTCCTCGCTTCCCGGCGCTCTCTCCCCACAACTACCCGCCCTGTACAGGTCCCTCTACCGCAGACAATACCCAGACCCCCTCTTCTCCCCACAACTATCTGCCCACCCCTCCAACGATCCCCGGGCTCTCTCCGGCGGCAACTGCCCGGAGCTCCGGCACCACCGCCACAAACTCCCCCACCTCGGCCAACTACCGGGCTCCTCACTCAGTCCCCTTCCACATCCTCCCTCCTCAACAACTCTCCGGCCCCCAGATTCCCCCAGCCTCCCGGCCTCAGGGCCCCAACGTGCTGGAGGCCCTCTCGGCCCCTAACCCCCGGAGCTCCGGGGTTCAAGCTCCCGCTCCCCACCCCCCACCCCTACACACACACATTCGCGGTGTCTGATCTCCAGCTACCCCCAGCCCGAGCTCCCACTCCTCTTTCACCAAGGTCTCCCAACTCGCCGCTCTCCTACCTCCAGGGGCAGGCCCCCGACCCCCTCCCCGCGCTCCCCCGCCGGGCTCCGGGCTCGACCTCCAAGTTTGCCAATTGATTCCTCGCCCGCCCCCCCACCGGCTCAGCGCTCCGTGCCGGTCGAGAGCTCACCTTCGGGACTGGGCTCCGCCATGGCTTCCAGCATCGCCCCCTCCCCTCCTCCCGGTCCGGCGCCCCCCTCCCCTGAGCCGGGGATCCCGGTGCCGCCTCCGGTGCTCGGTGCTCCTACTGCCTCGCTCCACAGAGGTGTCTGCCTCGGCCTGGTAATGACTCGAGTCCGCTAGCCGCTGCCGCCACCTCCCTCTACCCCTGCCTCCCGCACTCCCGGACCGGGCCCCCTCCCCCCGCGCCGCCGGCCGCCTGCTCCCTCCTCCTCCTCTCTCCTCCCTCCTCCCTCCCTCCTCCTCTCTCCCTCCTCCCTCCGCGGGCGCCGACGCGCAATGCATCAAGGGGCCTGTAGTCCGTCTGGGGGCAGCGGAAAGGGGACCCCATAGGCCTCTGGAACTTCAGTTCCCAGCAAGCCAAGGATGGGCGCAGGCGCATTAGTCCGCTCCCCTCCCCCGGGGAGTGGCGGGGAGATTGGGAGCAGAGGGTAGGGCGGAAGAGCGCGCGCAGGATCCTGGGAAATGTAGGCTGGGCGGGACTAAGAAAGAAGGAAAAGAAGGGATTAGAACTCTCGGCCACCATACTGCCTCTTTCTGCGGCTTCTTTCTCCCCCGTGGGACCGCCCCACTTCCGGCCAGAGGGAGAAAGGGTTGCTGGGGGATGAAGTCCTCCTGATGATAATGGCTCCCTCCTCCCCGTCTTCTGCCTCCCTTGAATTCCACACACCGGCATTAGTCTGGCCAAGCGAGATGCCAAGCGAGGACGGAGTCCATTCACCAGCTCCCACACGCGACCAGCTCTTCCCTAACCCAAAGGCCGTAACAAACTTGGGAGGTATTTATTTAAAGCAGGTACTTTCCAACTTTGTCCACCGGAACCCACGGTGTAAAAAACAAAAACGATTCTTTATATCAAGACCCAAAAGACAGGTATATAAAACAGAAGTTTCATGAAACGATACTCCGTATTCCTTTCATCACAGCAAAAACACTGCCCCTCCCCTCCCCCCCCAGGAAAAAAACCAACATGAACAGAGTAAACCAAAATATATTACTGTCCCTCCAACCACCACTTTGCCCACCTCCGGATAACTATCCCCACCTCGGGACAACTAAAAAGAAAAAGGAGGAGGGAAGCAACACAAAGCAAGATCCAGTCCGGCTTGGTGGTTTCCTCTTTATTGATGTGCCTCCTACCTTCCCCCCACAATTACAGTCCCTCCCCTCTACCCCCCAAAAAGAAGGTAGTGAAAGGAAGGGAATGTCGGGGTTCTGAGCCCCTTGGGCAGTTAGAAAGGGAACAGGAACCAAAACAATCACTAGATGTGACAGAGATTGACAATCGAGAAGTCTAAAGCACAGTGGGGAAGGTGGAAAGAGAAAGGGGACAAAGGAGAGGTCCTAGAAGCCACCTCCCCCATGAGCCCTCCTGCTAAGGGGGGCTGGAGGAGAGCCTCGAACGAACGTTAGGAAGTGCAGGTCCTGAAGGAGGGAGGTGGTGGTCGGGCCTGAAGGAGGACTAGGTCAAGGAAGGGGGGCCACCTCTCTCTTTGTAGGCTGGGACCCCCCACCTCAGGGGCAGCAGCTTCACAGACCGTAGACACTTTCATCACTGTAGGCGATGTATAGAAAGAAGTCTTCTTCGTGATGTTCCTGGGGCAGAAGCAGAGAACACCGGTACTCAGGCACCCGGGCTATAGTCACTTGAACCACCCGCCGCCCCCCCTCCTTCTCCAAAGTCCCGTTCTCGAGACAGACCCCCCCCCCCAAAAAACTAGCGTCCTGACTCACTCCCTCACTTCAGACCGTAGCAGCCAAGCAGCGTCACCCCTAGCAGCAGTCCTGGGCAAAAAGCTCTCCCTCTGACTGTTCTCTGCCTTGGAACGGGGAGGACGCTGGGGCAGGTGAAGGATCGGGACTGCGGTCCACTTCACCTTTCTCTCCCTTCTGGCCATTCCCATGGCCTCGTCCAAACCTCCAACCCAGGACTATGCTGAAATTCTGAGGCCGAAGATAAAGTGGAGAGCGGAGCAAGGCAGCTGGTCCAGGAACTGCTGACTTAGCACTTTCTTCCCCTCAAGCTCTCCCCACACCTCTCCCAAGCCTCCCGGCTTCCCCAGGGACATACCTGGTACAGCTGACCCATTGTGGCACTGGTGGGTGGAATGACATTGTTGACAAAGAAAAACAAGGCATCCTCAGCTCGGAGATGAATTCGCTTCCGAATCAAGAAGTAGAACTGACCAACTGCCAAAGAGACAAGGCAGGAGGAAGCCAGAGATCACAAGTGCCCCCGAGAGAGAGAGAGCAGTTGCAACGTGGAACCTTCTCCCACAAAGATGCCCGGCCACCCATAGGAAGCTAACCCGGGGCCTGGGTCAGGTCCCCACCTGTGAGATCAGAAGGCACCAGATATTTCTTCTTGTCCAGGTCTCCTATCCGAGCTTTGGGAGCCTTTTCTACAATCACCTGGTGAAGGGTAAGATGAAAATTAGGAAATATTAGGTGTATGGTTCCAGAGCTACCCCTGCCAAGAACTCGAGTAACACAATTCCCAGCACCCAAATCTGTCCGACTCCGCTTTCTTTGTCTCTGAACACGCGGCGCAGCCTTGAGCAGAGATCCTGACCCCACTGTGCTGAACTCACCCAAACATTCAGGATCCCTCAGTAGGGCGTCATAATCAACAACTATCCTAATAGGGCACGGACGACTCGAGTGGGCCGCCTAGAGCTTCAGGCTCAGAAACCTGGCTAGCTCGGGGTAAAGACCATGAGCAGCTCAGGCTGTCAAACTCCCTGCAGCCTCGCACACCAATCCCCAGGTCTCCCTCTCCCATCTGTGTCCCCCCCACCCCCAGCTCTCCCGCCACCCCGCTTTCACCCTCCGAGCCCGGGGACAGCAGGGTCGCGCCCGCCACAGCCGGCAGCCCAGTGCCCGCGCCGCCTGGCCGGACCCAAACCCAGGCTGTGGCGTCAGAGCCAGCGCCCCGCGCCCTCGGCCCTGACTACTGTCCTCACCGGAACCCGGTCCGGGTATTTCTTTCGGATCTTCTCGCCCTCAGAGCGGCGCTTCTCGAACGGATGCTCCTCTTTATACACGAACTTCATCCTCCCGGGAACCGGGCTGGACCGGGCTGGGCTGAGGGAACCCGGGGGGGGCCGGGACGGGGGGCGGCGGCGACGGCGGCGACGCGCGGGCGGATTCAGCGGAGCGATCCCGGGACTTGCGCCACTTCCCTATTCACCAACCCCACCCACGACGGTCCGGGGCCGCCCCGCCTGCCACGTTACGCCACCAGCGCAGCGGCCATAACGCCGCCAGCGTAGCACCACCCCCTGACCGCCCCCCCTCACGCCGTCTGCGTAATCGCTTTGGAATCAACTTGTGGGCTACGCAGACGACGTAGCAAAGGTGGTTGGCTTGTGCTATGGTCGAAAATAACCGAAAACCCACATTCTGACCTTCCCCCACGAGGCTGGGGATGAAAAGGGCTGCGAGTCCCTAACTGTAATTTGAGGCTCGGTTCTCCGAAAGTTCTTTTCGGGAATAACGTAAAGAGGGGGAAAAAAAAAAGGCAGAGATAATTACAAGGATAGCTATTCACGAAACGCGTTGGTACGCCGACGGCGGCAGCTGACACCAAAACAAAGTAGTACCCAAGTCGGGGAGCTGGTCTCCGGAAATGAAGGGGGACAGAAACGAAACACCCGTTCAGGGAAACGCACCGGACGCTTAGGTTCCAGGGAAGAGTAGACCAATAGGGACCTGAGAGGAGGTCCGAAAGGTAGGGACTACGTCATCGCGGAGGAACACACTCGGCGGTCGCGAGAGAAAAATCATGTGATCTCAGAGAAGGGCGGAGCGTCACGTGGCGGCCGCGGGAAGTAGAGCCGGCCGCGGGGAGGTGGGGGGAGGGGCGCTGGGGGGCGGGGCCGGGGCGGCCGGAGCGGGGCCGGGCCTGGCGCTAGGCCCCCCGCCGTCGGGCGTGTCCGCGTCGGCCCCCGGCGAGGTCCCGCCTGTCTGGCTTCTGGTCCAGTATCTCCTGCCGCCACACTGCCGCGTCGTCCTAGCCCGCAGGCCAGGTTCCTTCCGGACACGCGGCCGCCCTCCCGGTCCCCACCGGGGCGCCCATCCCGTCTCCAAGACCCTTCCCGCCAGAGCACCTGATGCCGAGTCTCCCCCCTCCTCCCCCAAAGCCAACAGCGCCTCGCCCCGACAGGGGGGGACGTGAACAAAGACGCCTCCCTTCATCTCCCAACCCCCAGAGAAGGACCTGGGGCAGCTTTGGTTTCAAAGTTATAATGCATGGTTTAAAAGAGAGAAAGGAGAAAAAAAAAAAAAAAAAAAAAAAAAAGCTGGTTACAGGTCTGAGGGAGTCTAGGAAGAAGGGAAAATAGAAGGAAAAGAAAGGGGGGAGGGCAGGACAAGTTTGGGGAAAATCCAGTGGCCCAAAATCCCAGTTTCCCACCCACAGCCCAGCCCTTGGAGTGAAGAATTAGATCAGTTTTGTACAAGAGTTTTTAAAAAATCAAATCACAACAAAGCTGGCTTGGCTTTTCTTTGAGCCTCCCGGATTACCGAATGTCTGTCTCTCATTCTGGCCGGTCTGGTCTCTCCACCAGACAGTTCGGGCTCTCCCCGGCCTCCGCTTCTGTCCCAGTCTGGGGTTTCCAGGGAGCGCGAACTCGAAGTCAGAGTGAGGCTGCTTGCGAGTGTGGCCCGTGTGTCTGTCCAGACTCCACACGGAGCGCAGGGCTCCCTGGGCAGAGAGGGGCGGGAGGGGCAGGTCCTGCCCAGGCAGTCCTCACCATCGGACAGGGCATCAGACGGCATCCCGAGAGCTCACCCTCCCTCTCCCCCCCACCCCAGCGCAGGTGGAGGGGGAGCAGCCGTCACCAGAGCCTGTGTTGGTGAAGGTTTCGGCTCAGCACAGAACGAACGTCGGCGGTGAACCTGGGATGACAAGATGAAGCCTCGTTGGAGATGGGGGGAGGAAATAATCACCATTCTCACATGACACCGAGGTCCAGTTTGCCCAAAACCCACTGGCTACAGGTGATGAGCTTTACTGTAAGAACACCTGGGTTCAAAGGCTAAGTTCTTAAGGGAAAAGGGGTAAGTCAAACAGGACGCGTTTTTATTCCCTCTCGGGATCCCCCACCTCCTTTCCTCAGCAATGTGTCTGGCTTCCCTTACCTGAGGGCGTCCAGCATGGGAAGCAGGTTGAGGAGGGCGGTGTCGCTGGGGTCACTGAACCACGATTTGATGGGGATGGCGTTGTCTAGGGTGGGTGAAAATAAGCGCACGTGAAAAAAACCACACAATTCAAGACTCAGGCCGGTTTTTCTTTCCTTTGGGAAAATGGGGATCATTACTTTAAAATCCGTACCCTCTCCCTGACCCACCCAAACCCAACCACTTAGGTAAACCTGCCTATTTTATTCTCCAAAACAAACTTTTTAAAAGAGGCATTCATATTCATGTCTATTTGAGAGATGGGGGTGGATGCGTGAGTGGGAGAAGGGAGCGGAGGGAGAGACTCCCTAGCAGGCTCCACGCTCAGTGCAAAGCCCGACACGGGGCTCGATCCCATGAGCCTGGGATCGTGACCTGAGCCTACATCAGCGTCAGATGCGCAAATGACTGAGCCACCCAGGCCCCTCCCCAAGATAAAATTAACCTGTAATCACCGTATCTCACATTAACGTGAGGCTTCTAATCAAATTTATTGCTACTGTCTCACCTGAAGCAAACTGATACAAGCAACGTGACCTACGAAGTGGACAAGTGGGGAAGGGAGAGTGTCTCCCAGAAACCAGAAACACCTGGCATCCTGACCTACAGTAAGCCAGGAATCCCAGCTCCAGGCATTCAAAATAACCTTCTCGGAACCACTTCCTGGTCCTGCCAGACTCACCACCCCCACCCCCCATACCTGGGTGGCTCCGGTAGGCCCCTGGGGAGTTATCCAGGATCACGATGCTGGAGAGGTCGCTGTGGACCACGGAGAGGTCCTTGATGTAGCTGCCCAGTTCCAAAGTGCAGTGCTGGAGGGTAGGGCCACGCTGGGCATCAAAAGGAGACTCGGCCCCTGTGACGGCTGCCCAATCCCAACAATGCCCACGGGCAGCCACCTCCCACAGAGGGGGTCATGCAGTACGCCTCCGCTCACCCCCCAGAAGGTCCCTTTCTGGGGAAACTGCTCAAACCCAGACCCCCTCCCTGCCAGCCTGCCTCCCGAGCCTCCTCTTACCTGTCTGTAGTATCTCCTCTTGAGAATGCTTCTGCTATTGTCCAGTTTATCTGCCACAGCAGAGCCGTAAATCTCCATGCTTGCTGTGAACACCACCAGCTCGTACCACTGGCTCACCTGAAATTCATCAGGGGGAGGGTGGGGTCAGAAGAAGCGATCCTTCCTCTGAACGCACAACTCTCCTTCACTAGACTCCGGCCCGGTCCTTCAGGCCTTTCAAGAGCATCAGATGTCTCTGAGAACACAAAATTCTGAAGGCCCCCAAACCCAAGAGTCTTAGGCCCCGTACACCCTTAAAGATTCAGAGGTGCAAGAACAGAAGATCAGGAAGCCTGTGGAAGAACAGAATTGCATCAGCACCACAAACGAACCCAAGCTACTGACAGCCGCCCTCTGACCGGCCCACAACTGCCCTTCTCCAAAACTGCCCACACCTATGTTCTCCTCACCCTGTACTTCCTCCAACCGCTCTGAATTCCCGGAGCCTTAACGCCATTCCTTCATCACAGGGCTCCCCACAGCTTCTACAAATTCACCATTTTTTTTTTCTAATGTATTTTTTTTCCTTTTTTTTTTTTTTTTTTTTTGAGAGAGAGAGTGAGTGTGTGAGCCGGGGAGGGGCAGAGAGAGAGAGGAGACACAGAATCCAAAGCAGGCTCCAGGCTCTGAGCTGTGAGCACAGAGCCCGACGTGGGGCTCGGACCCACGAACCACGAGATCATCATGACCTGAGCTGAAGTCAGATACTCAACCGACTGAGCCCCCCAGGTGCCCCCAAACTCACCACTTCTAAGAAGAAATCCACATGGGGCCTCTTATGTACAAAAAACCGGACGGGATGTTTGTCTATTACCACCTGTAGAGGAACAGGGAAGAGCTGGGGGGGGGGGGTCCTGAGCACAGGCCTGAAGGACACACACCCCTCCCTGCCACCTCCCCCCCCCCCCCCACTGCCTGCTTCCCTCCTGGCTGCCGCTGGTGCCAGAGGATGGGGACAAGGACGATATGCTCTGGGACTGGGAAAGGAAGTCTAGTTGTGAGCAGAATCACAGGCATGACCATCCCATCACTTCCCACCCCAACACACCTTAAGGATGAAGTCGGGAGGCGTTCCAGGCCGGACGGTAGGCCTCAGGACCCCGTCGTGATGGGAGTGGATAAGTGTCTCATCCAGATCCAGCACCAGGATCTTCCTCTTCACCTGGCCTGAACCACAACGGCAAGGAATGATACCCACCAACCTCCAGCCCACACCTTGAGCCCCACCTCACCTTACAGGAGCCTTCCCAGCCAACACACTCACCTAGCCGATTCCGGGACACGGGAGATAAGGGAAGGATATCATAGCGAACAGTTTGGTACTGAATTATCTAAAAACAGCAAGAGAGAGGATTAGACCCCTTGAGCGGGAGATCTTGACAGAGGAACGTTTACTATATACGGGGCATCGTGGAAGTGACTGACGATCACCTCATTTAATCCTCAAGAACGCGGTAACGACGCTATAATAACGACAATGACAGCAACATCATCGTGTCTATTTTAACAACGGAGAGACCGAGGCTTAGCCAGGTTAGATGCCTTGTGTAAGACCACACTGCTAGGAATCATCTTATTTGGTCATTTGTCCCCCCAGTTAGAATGAAAACCTGGCGAGAGCACCCGGTCCCGGCTGCGTTCCCAGGACACTGTCACAGGGTGGGTGGTTAATATCAGAGCGGATGCAGTGGTGGAGCCAGGACCGCCCTAAGGCAGGCCGACCCAAAACCTGCCCTCTTCCCTGTGCTCTGCAAGGAACAGAGACACGCACGGCTCCCCACATTTCCGCCCCATGGATCCTTCGTGACAACTCTGGTCACTCGGGGGACTGAGAGGAGTCAGTACAGGAGGTCCTTGGGTACCTAAGGGGAATGAAGGGCAAGGAGGGAATCCAGGGGTTCTCAGGTCAGCTAAGTTCCCCTGGCTGGTGGCCGCCAGGCCTATTTTAACCAGCCACCTGTCCATTTCTGTCTCTACCAGCCAAGTCACAAGTGGAAGAGAACCTCAGCCCTCCGCGCTGCCTCCTTATTCCGGTACCCAGGACAAGGCACACTGGGAAGCCCCACCCACCAGGCTGACTGATAGGGTGGCGAGAAGGCCAGAGTGAATGAAGGGCTGTGAGGGAAGTCAAGAGGGGACAAGGACGTCAACCTTCCAGCTCCTCCGAGTCTTCTCTAGAAGCTCCTGTTTCTAGCACTCAGTTCTCTTCCACGCGAGCCTGGCAGTCCCTTCCTCTGCCCTTTTCTTCTAGGCTTCTGTCCATCCCTAGGCCCCATCCCTAGGCCCCAGCCTCGCCAGAACCAGTCTCGCCCCTCGCAAGCCACAGGGCCCTCTCCTCCGAATGCCAAGGCACCTGCCCTTTTCTCCCTGCAGCAGGATGAAGGCCGCGACAGCTCGGGTGTCCTGGCCTGCTATCTCGGGTTGCACATGCTGGGCATGTAGGGAATGCTCCAAGCATCTGCCAGCAAGGGGGTGGGGGGAGAAACCAGATTGGAAGGGAAGGAAGGGAAGACAAAAGGCCGTGGGGTCAGCGCCTGCCCGGAGAGGTGCAGTTTTTCCAAAAGCTAGCCTCTAGAGGGGCTGGAGCTCTACTCCCTGCCTCCAGAACAGAAATTTCAGGGGCAAACGGGGCGTGCTCGGAGCAAAGCCAGGCAGCTAGAACAGCAGCTGACATGTAGAGAAAACCCCAGAAGCCAGCCCCACACACACCTCAGCATCTCTGACCCCAAATTCTTCCGGGCTCCTAACATGTGTTTCGGGGAAATAGCCTTGCCTCCCACCGTGATCACCCAGAAACAACCCTCACCCTAAATCAGGAAGCGGAAGGCATAGACCGGTAAAGGAGACACTGAATCTGAAGCAGGCCCACTCCCCCAAGTCAGTCAACAACGACCACCACCACCCAGGGCTCTCTGGAGACTCTCGGACCTTCCAGGTATTACTGAGGTACACCAAAGAGCACAGGCCAGGGAACTTCTGCATGTCGGCTTACTGAATTCTCCCCAGCAGTGAGAACACAGCACATTCGCTAAAGGATGTTAGCCTATGGGAGCTCTGACCTTGGAGAGAAGCTCTCTGGGGGAGGGAACCCACAGATACTTGGGGACGTGCAGTCTTCGCTGCCCACAGGACCCCTCTCAAAGCTGGGGTCTCCTGGAGAGGCAAGCCTGCCCTCAGGCTCAAGCCTACAACTGCCAAGCACTGTCTTCCCAGAGAGACACCCCAACACCAATGTGCTCCTCTCCCTAAAGCCCAACATAAAACCATCCTTCTTAGTCCCAGGGACTAGGTGACTCCAGATGCCCACACCAGGAAATAAGTTTCCGGGGCCCTTTTCGGACGAGTCCCCGTAAAGCCAACAGCAGGGGTTTCTCCTTCACACCCAGGGCTGTTCCCCTGTTTGTCACGTATGGTCTCCCACCCACACCCCTACCCTTGCCACATAAGCCCGTCTGTCCCTTGTTCCGAGCCCTAACACACAGGGAGGCTCCTAGTAACGGAAGGGTCTGTCACAAGCCCACAGCCGACAGAGCCGGTGCCATCAAACAGGTGTTCCCCTCCTCTTGGTCTCTAACAACAACTCCAGCTTTCCTAAACGGCGCCCCACCCACCACCCTGGCCCCCAAGAGTTGCCACATCCAGTCTCCGTCTTGCCCCCCCCCGCCCCGATCTCGGTTGTCCTACGGGGGTCTCCCCCCTCCCCATGCCACCCCATGCCCAGCCAAGGGTGCCCCAACCCTCTAACGGGAAAAGCCGCCGCCAGGACTCCGTTCCGAAGCCCAAATAGAGGCCCGACACTTTCCGAAAACCCGTGAGCACCGCTGACACGGGTTCCCACCACCACCAGCGCCCACCCAGGCTCACCGTGCGGATCTGCCTCCGCAAAAGGTAAATGAAGAAGCTCCAGAGCTTGGCGGCGAAGGCCACGAACGTGCGCAGCCCCAGCAGACACTGCGTCCGCATCATCCCGATGACCCCGGCACCGCCGGCCCCGGGGCCCCCGCGGCCCAGCTCCGCCAGCCCCCCGGGGGCAGCCCCCCGCCTCCGGGAGGGGGAACGGGGGCCCCGAGTGGCAGGAAAGGCTGCAGAGAGGGGCACGGAGCGGGCGGCTCAGAAAGCCACCCCCGGCGAGGGGAAAGCCCAGCGGAACCGGGAGCTGGGGGACAGGCGTGGGCAGCCCGCGGGGGCCCACATGGGCGGGGAGTGGCACCGACGGCTTCGCGGAGGTTGCGGGCCGAGACGGGTCGGGGTAGGACGGGGTCCTCAGAGACCGGGAGGGAAGGGGATGGAGAATTGGGGGAGGGGGCAGTGGGGGAGGGGGCCAGGGAGAAGGGAGGGAGGGAGAAGGGAGGGGGAGGGGAAGGGGGAAGCGGAGGGTGGCCCGCTGCGCAGGCGCGTTAGGGGGCTGCCCGCGGGAAAGGGCGGGCGGGGGCCGCGGCGCGCGAAGGGCCGCGGCGGCGGCGGCGGCGGCGGCGGACGGGCCGGCTGGGCGAAGGAACGGGGAAGGAGGGGGAGGGGGAGCCGAAGGGCGCGGATGGCTAGACCGGAGCGGCCTCCCCCTCCCCGAAGTCGGGGGTGCCTTAGCCGCTGGGGAGCGGGGCTGCAGCCTCTGCAGCCTCTGCAGCTGGATTTCCCACTCTGACAGGCGCCATTTTACCGCCCTAAGGGCTCCCTCCTCCTTTCTTCCCCCCTCCTCTTCCCCTCTGACACTGCTTCCGGTGGTGACGTGTATTCGCTTCACCGGGACTAAAGTTCCCCCTCCTCGGTCTATGGGGGCGGGTAGAGGAAAGCGAGAGCGCTCCCAACAAGGCCGCAGTATCGCGCAAGCGCGGAAGGTGGCAGCGGGGCGGACCCCGGGGGCGAGGCGGGCCCCGCCTGGAGCGGCGTGGGCGGGGCGGGTGACGTCTCTCGTCCCCGGGTGTCGGGCCGTCGGACGGGCTCGTGCGGCCTCCTACCCCTCCCGCCGACAACTGCCCCCAACGGCTCTTCCGGCCCCAGTCGTGGTAAAAATGTCCTGCGTCTGTGCGCCGGAGCTCGGGAGGGGCCCCTCCGCGTGAGCGCCCCCTGGGATATTGGACATAATCACCTCTCATTCCGGACCGGGCCGGGTCTCGGTTGTGGGAGGACTCATGGGTGCCCCGCCCCTTTTCCCTGGAGGGGGCGGGGCGGCGGGCCGTGACGCCATCAGAGGGCGCCCGAGGAGGGACGGGCCGCCAGTTGGAGATGGAGTCGGTGCTGGCTCTGCGCGGCCTGGTGCTGCTGCGGGGTGAGGGCCAGAGGCGCCGGGGGTTGCGAGCTGGGCTCGAGGGGCGGCAGCGGAGAGCGAGAGCCGCGTGTCACCGGCGAGGGGTGGTCCCCCGGGGTCGGTGAGGACGGAAACGTCAGCGTTCTCACGCTGGTTATCCGTCCCTCGCTCTCCCCAGACTCCGTGGAGTGGGAGGGGCGCAGTCTCTTGAAGGCGCTTATCAAGAAAGCTGCGCTGGGGTGAGTATCCCGCAGCCTTCCCCCCGAAGTCCCCGGGAAGGAAGGCTGGGCCCAGCTCTGTGACACTCTCCTTCATCTCTGCCTTAGTGGGGAGCAGGTCCACATCCTGGGCTGTGAAGTGAGCGAGGAAGAGTTTCGTGCAGGTTTTGACTCCAGTGTCAACAGCCGGTAAGCGCAGATTGGGAGAGAGTTTGCTGGGTGTAGGATCCCTGTAGGGAAATTGCTCTCCGTCATATTCATTGAAGGAGTGGA
Source organism: Felis catus (assembly GCF_018350175.1). Lineage (NCBI taxonomy): Eukaryota > Metazoa > Chordata > Mammalia > Carnivora > Felidae > Felis > Felis catus. Next base: position 2,202,893 of record NC_058381.1, read on the forward strand.
TATGTGTCTTTCGGGAGGCCAAGATTCGTAAGAGAAATGAGGAGTGGCGAGTTCATGGAGAACCCAGAGCATGGGCCATAGAAGCGCAGACGGAAATGGAGCGTAGTAAGAGGCCGACGCTGTAGTTTCGCACCAGAAGCTGTACTGGTGGATAAAAATGAACATATTCTGTCTTTTGAGGTATTCAGAATCCGGGGATGGTTATTCCAGACGTGGATTCCAGATTTGCACCAACACTAGCTGCCAGCTACTGAGCGATTTGTTCTAGAGGCGAAAGTAACACACTGTGCAAAATTAGGGACGTATGGGAAGGCAAAGCTGTTCATGGGAGTTGGAAGAGCTTCCTGAGACCAGACCGATAGCAAAGGGTCTCAGCGTGAAAATGAGTTCAGTTGTTATCCCAAAGGCAGTGACGGCCCTTTCAACGTGTAAGAGGCGAGTGATAATCTCATACTGTTAGACTTCTCCGGTGACCAGTGTGGAGAATGGGATTCGAAGGGGGCAGCCTCAGACAGACCGGGAGGGAAGGCTGCTGTGGTAGGCCAGGTTCGCTCAGGGGTGTATGTGTACTGAGCACCAGTTACGAACCGGGTGCTGTGGTAGGCACGGTGAATGAGACGGCTGTGGTCTCTAACGCATCTTAGGGAAAGATGATAGGGGGTGACAGATCTGGCTTAAGACAGTAGCAGTAAGTAAGCATAGAGAGTTTAATTTCCAGGAGTTATCGACTGATGTGGAATAGACCTTAGGAGACCCCTGAACCCACCTGTGTGCCTGGATAAAAAAGATGACTTCCCGGTCTAGACAGCTCAGTAGCTTAAACCTGTGTTCAGCTCTGGTTTTTCAACCATGTGATGGAAGTGATGTTTCGCGTTAAGGTGGCACTTACGAGAGAAGCAACAGATAGGACGGTGGTGTCCAGGAACAAGTTGGGCCACCGTGAATCCGATCCCAGGATGTCTAACCCACGTCAGACTCCCTTTTTCTGTGGTGCTACTTTATCTATGGTTAGTAACACAGGATCTAATTCTTGATCTTCTCTAAACCGTCCTACAGGCAGGAACCGTGTCTCACATCCTGTCCCCTCCCTGTTCCTCCAGGGAATGACACGAGTTAGGCTCCACTCGGGAAACGTTTGATGGTGACGATAACTAACGTTTGTCAAGCGTGTAATACGCGTTAAGGATCGTTCTAAAGATCAAACAGTTGGTATCTGTGCATTTGTTCTACAAATGAAGAAACGGTTTTAGGATAAGTAGCTTATCAGTTAGGTGACCTTGGGTAAGTAGTAAAGCCACGCTCAGAGCCCAGGGCTTTCTGACACCAAAGCCTGTGCTGCCCACATGGTAGTCTGTGTCTCAGTTTTAGCTCTAAGTCACAGAGAGCCACAGAGATCACAGGGTGAAGTTCAAGATTGAGGGGAAGGGGCAGGGTTAATAAGTTGTCTCCTGTTTTCCCTTTGCAGGTTGGTTTACTATGACCTCTTCAGAGACCCGCTCAACTGGGCACAGACTGGGGAAGCCCTTCCGGGGGGACCCCTGGGAGCCTTGCAGGCCATGTGCGAGAGGACGGATCCTGGTCCTGTCACTGTGGCTCTCGATTCACTGAGCTGGCTGCTGCTGCGTCTTCCCTGTGCCGCCCTGTGCCAGGCCCTCTGTGCCATGAGCCGTCGGCACGCCTGCCGTGGTGAGACCCCCTTCATTACTGCTCGTCGTGTACCTTCCCCTGCCAAGGAGTAAGCCCTCTTCCATTCTGAGCAAGAACATAATTAGGGATTGCCAGTTGGGCCTTATTCCGTCTATTTAATGTTTATTCTAGTTCTGGGCTTCTTCGTAACCAGGCTTTTGTTCCTCTTCCGGGTTCATTTTTACTCATTTGTTTCATTCGTTCACTCAATGAGTACAAATTACGCGCTATGTGTCAGGCACAAATCTAGATACCAGGAGAGTAAAGACCAGCTGTGCTCAGGTTCTTGTCTTCCAGGAGCTCAAAGTGCCAGAAAGGATACAGACAAGTTAGCAGTTACAAGACAGTCTGATAGCAGCCGTGATGATAAAGGAACATACACAGGGCGTCCTAAGGAAAGAACTGTCTCGAAGAGGAAGGGGTTAGCCAGGCAAATTTGGCCAGACCAGGGGCCCTGGGAGTAGCCCTGAAGTATACCGTGGATTCTAGAACTGACCATGCAGTCAGCTACCCAACTTTGTGTTAAGGTGCTTGAGTCTCTCAGTGTTTCAGTTTACTCTGTAAGAGTGGGGGGAAGGGGTGAAATTACAGTATTAGCATGAACTATTTAACTTTTTTTAATGTTTATTTTTGAGAGAGAGTGTAAGTGGGGTAGAGGCAGAGAGGGAGACACAGAATCCGAAGCCGGCTCCAGGCTCTGAGCTGTCAGCACAGAGGCCGACACGGGGCTCGAACTTACAGACCGTGAGATCGTGACCTGAGCTGAAGTCAGACGCTTAATCAACTGAGCCCCCCAGGCGCGCCTAGGAGGAACCATTTAGAATTGCTGTTAGGTCAAGTGATAGCGATGTCATATGCTTCAGCCCAAACATGCCGACGTTTGTAAGCATCAAAACACGAAGGCATCTTCTAGCACAGTGCTGACGCTCTTTAAGTGTGTGTGTGCGCGCTCCGCAAAAGGGAGAGACAACGGGAGGGAGTCAAAGGCACTGACTGAGATGGGGTCAAGTTCCAAAAGCCTCAAGTAGTTCATCATGTAAGAGATGAAGCTGGAAAGTAAGCAGAGACTGGAAGAGGAAGGGGTTAACTCCGTCCCGAAGGCCCTGAGGGAGGAGCTCCGAGGAAGGACCAAGTCAGAGTAGGCCTGGCTCACATTCACTCTGAGGAGGTGAGGGCTGCAGCTCCGCAGTCCCAGCCTCACCAAGGGAAGTCAGGATTGTGGCGGAGCCGCAACGGAACGTGGGGCACCCCCTCCTTCCTCCTCCTTTACTGTTCCATCCCTGGCCTCCACTCTGAGTGTCCCCCACTGCCCTTTGTGCCCCACGCTTGTTGTCCTTCCAGGTGGCAGCCTCGCAGCGGAGCAGCTGTGCGTGCTAGGCCTGCTGCACCGAGAGCTCCACGGCCCGGGCCCCATGGGAGCATTGAGCAGCCTTGCCCAGACCGAGGTGACCCTGAGTGGTACAGCGGGCCAGGCCTCGGCCCACATCCTCTGTCGGAGGCCCCGACAGCGCCCAACCCTCGAGGTCAGGAGAACCCCGGGGAACCACTAAGGTCAGGGTCAGACGGAAGGGGAGTCTTGGCGGAAAGAAGAGTAAGAAAGCTGGTGTGGCCGAGCGCTTCCCTCTGTCTCCTTGTTTTGTCATTTCCCTCCTGATCCTCACCTCGGCCCTGGGAGGTGGCTTGTTTTGTTGTCCCCTTACCCAAGTTACAGACAGTGAGTGGTAGAGCCAGGATTTGAACGCAGGATTGCCTGATTCGGATCCCGTGGGCTTAACCAAGAGGAGATCTTGACTTCCAAGAAACGGCAAAGGAGAAAAGACTGGGAGCGGTTGTTGGGGGAGAAGGAGCGAGTCCCTTCGGAGAGCTTTGAAGGAGGGCGAGGGGAAGAGCGGGGGCTGGAAGCTGTTACACTGATGGTGGGGCGGGCAGGGGTGGGCAGGGGCAGGGCCGCCGGGGGCGGGGGGGGGGGGAGGTGGTCCAAGTTCTTCTCTCTGGTTTGTTCCGTCAGGTGGAAACAACCTTCCTGTTAATACTCTTTCTTCTCCCCCAGACTCTGTGGTTCTCCGTCCTGCCTGACTTGAGCCTGGATCTCCAAGGGGGACCCCCGCTAGAGTCCCAGCCCCACCCAGATCCTCACACACCGCAGGTATCTCGCAGGCCAGGGGCGGAAACGAGGGAACGAGGGAACGGGGGAACGGAGCTTGTGGGCCTGGTGAAAGGAGAGACTGGAAACTGCAGGGGGTGGGGGTGGGGTCAGGGGTGCAGCCATGAGGCAGTGGCAGTATCCCTCGTGCCTGCAGGTGGACCCCGCCTCCCACTTGACCTTTAACCTCCACCTGTCCAAGAGAGAGCGAGAAGCCAAGGATAGCCTGACACTGCCTTTCCAGTTCAGCTCCGAAAAGTAAGGTTGGGGGCCGGGCGCCTGGGTTCCTGAGTAGAGCCCTGCGTCCGGGCCTGAGAGGTGGGGTGATGGCAGGTTATTGATTAACCTCAGACTTTACAGGGGCTGAAGTCCACCTCCAAAGACAAGTCTGGGGAGTGGTTCTCTACCCGCTCCTGCCCCAACGAGGCTAAAGGGCCTCTATGTCTCCTTTTTCGCCATTAGAGCCTTAGGTCACAGAGCAATCGGGTCTGGGCTGAGCCAGACCAGACCCTGGGGAAGTGGCCCTGCCCCTCTCTAGGCAACAGTGTTACTGGGAGGACGGGAAGCCAGTTGGGTGTGGTAGGGACAGGTTCATAATGGCCTCTGTATGCCTGTCGTTCCGTGCTCAGTGTGTGGGCGGGCGAAGCCACACCGTGGCAGGATCCGTGCCCTTGAGCTGCTAAGAACGTAGGGGATCGTTAGGAGAGCGGCATCAGTCTATCCCGGTGCTGGATGCGGCTCCCATGCTGACTAAACGAGGAGGTCAGAGAAAGGGACTTGAACCCAGAAAACACGAAAGCCAACGAGAAAGAGGGAGTCAGTCACCAGGAAGCGTGTCCAGACAGGACCAGCACCCGCTCCCCCTCCTCTCCCCAGACAGCAGGCTCTGCTGCGCCCTGGGCCCGGCCCTGCTACCAGCCGCATCTTCTATGAGCCAGACACGTTCGATGACCTGGACCCAGAAGACCCAGATGGTGACCTGGATGTTTGACGGGGAGCCTTGACTAGCCTGTACTGGGGAGGGGGGAGAGAGACCTTGGACGCGTAACCATCCTTTCGTTGTTTGCGGCGGCCTTACCCTGCCCCACCTGTGTTCCCTGTGTGCGGAGGTCCTGCCTCGTGACCCCCGAGTCAGGGAGTGGCTTCCAGGCGGGACAAGACACGGGAAGGGGCAGAGGGGAAGGTGAGGGAACAGAGACGCCTCCCTTCCCAGCCTAATAAAATCTATTTTTTTACGAAAAAAGAAACTTTGCTAGCTGTGTAAGCGGGAGTTGGCAGTGGGAGGGACTGCGTGGGAAGAGGCAGGGAAGCCAGGCACCTGAGTCTTGGAGAGTCACTAGCGTTGGGGCCCAAGTGACAGCGGTGCCACAGGGAGGGCCTTGCACACCGATAGCGCTCAGGGTGTGTTGTTTTAAACTGAAGCAGATACACTTAAAGGTTCCGGGTTCCCTGCAAGGATCTGGGTTGAAAGAAAGCAGAGACCCTGAAGGGGGAGGAAAAAAAAGCCTCCTTTCCAAAACATACGGTTTTATTCCTGTACAAAAAGCACACCCTCCTCTTTTTGCGTCCCTCACCCAACCCCCTCGGGGGAACTGTACAAGGTGCGCGAGCGAGCGGGGTGGCGGGGCTTGTCTGTCTCCGCACCCCGCCCACGGGCCGAGCTCTGCCCCAGGCCGGTTCAGGTCCCCGGGCACACCACAGGCTGCCAGGCCGGGCCAGGGGGCCCCCGGCTCACACATACTCCTTGGCAGAGTTGGGCTTGGGGTAGGAGCGGGGTGCGCGGTACCCAGCTTTGCTGTCACTCCCGGGACAGGAGCAAGAGAGCAGGGCGCCTCCCAGGATGACCAGAGCCGACCCCGCCCAGCCAATGAAGATGGCAGGACCGAACTCGTACCTATGGAGAGAGGGGGTCGGGGTCAGAAACGCTGCCTTTCCTGGAGGGGGATCCGGAACTGTCGCCCCTTTAGGAGGCCGGGCTCCCATACTTACTTCAGATTCATGGGGACCAACGGGTTATAAAAGTCTGTGACGATCTGGTGGCCGTACCAGGAACAAGCTACCAAGGCAGCAAGACCTGGGGGCGAGAGAGACTGGCATGTTGGGAGGCCCGGGGCCGGCACCTTGCTCGCCTCCACGCTCCGCCTGGGCCCTCCTTGGGCCTGCAGCTCACCTGCCACGATGAAAACGATGCCTCCGGTCATGGCTATCCGGGCCTTCTTCACTTTGTCGTCTCCCCCGCAGCTTGTACACTTCATGCCCATCGTGGCCACGAACATGGCCAGGAAGCCCAGCACCAGGGACACCACCATGAGGGCTCGGGTGGCCTGGATGGCCGCTGCGGGGAAGGGGGAAGGACGCCCTCATTCCTGGAAACGCGGGTCGCTGGGCTGGGGCCCCTGGGGCGTCCGAGCCCCGCGCAGCGCCGGGTGGATCCCGCCCCCTCCCGGCTCCGCGGCCTCGCCGCTCCGCCCCGCCCTCCTTCTGCCTTAGGACCCGCCCGGGGCGCGAGGGTTTCGGCGAAACCGCCCCGGCTGGGGAGAGGGGGGCAGGGAGGAAGGGGCCCGCGGAGAGGGGCGGCGGCGGCGGCGGCGGCGGCCGGAGCCCCCGCACGGGCCGCAGATCTCGGCCCGCGGCCCAGCCCTGACCCCCATTATCGCGGCCACCGGCTCTGTGGCTTCGGCTAATCGGCCGATAAGATTACAGGCCGCAGGCGGCGGCCCTCGTCTGACGGCGCGCACGGCTCCTCCGCGGACCCAGCGCCCTCCGCCCCGCGCCGCCTTTTGTCCGAGAGAAAAGGGCGGGAGACGGAGGCCGCCAGCCGCGCAGGGCGGCGGGGGTAGGAGAGGCCTAGAGGGGGCTGGGCCGCCGGGCGACGAGACCCGGGGAGTCTCGGCCGGGGTGGGGGGGGGGGGGCGCAGCCGACGTGCAGCCCCCACCACCCCGCCCCCGGCCCGGTCCGGCCGCTTCCGCGTCCTGCACCCCCGCAACCCCGGGCGTCGGGCCTCGCGCCCTTGCTCCGCACCCCGCCCGGCGCCCTCGTTCCCGGGCGCGTCCGCCCCGTCGGCCCCGCGGCCTTACCCGGCAGGGCGAGCACCGAGTCGTACATCTTGCAGCTCATCATGCCGGTGCTCTGCGTGACGCAGTCCATCCACAGCCCCTTGTACATGGCCTGGGCCGTGATGATGTTGTCGCCCGCGTACGAGCTCATCTGCCACTGCGGGATGGCGGTGGCCGCCACCAGGCCCACCCAGCCCAGCAGGGCCAAGGCAAAGCCCAGCAGCTGCAGGCCCGAATTGGCCATCTTCGCCCTCGGAAGAGCCTGGGGACGCCGGGCGGGCGACCCTGCGGTACAGCAAACCCACCTCGGGGGGGCAGCCCCACAGAAAGAGACGAGTCACCCGAAGAGAAGGTTGGGGTCAAGTGACTGCAGATCTTTTTGTCACTCGAGAAAAACACCAAAAAACAAAAAAAACCACACACACACACAAATCGATCCTTCCGGCGGGGCAAGGGTCTCACAGAAGGATCAGGCCACGCCCGGGGACTGGTGGTCGAAAAAGCGATCCCCCGAAGGCCAGGCGGTCCCCTCCGGCGTTCTCCGCGACCCTACCCAGACGGAAGGCGGAGGGGCGGTGTGTGCGCGGTCCTGGGTACTGGAAGCCCCCAAAGTGCCCTGGGCTGTCGGCCTGAGGCTGCAGTGCCCGGTGGCTCGGCGGTGAGCGGGCAGGTGCTGGCGGACAGGTGCGGCGCACCTGAGTATATGTAGGGCGTCAGGGGCGCGCCCCCGCGGGCACCGGGAGCGCGGGGGGGAGGCGGGACCAGAGGGCGGCCGAGGGTGACCTGACGTCACCGAAGGGACACTCACCTGAGCCGGAAGTCCTGGCCCCCACCCCTCCTTGCCCAGGTGAAGAGGAAGAAACCTGAGCCCCAGGGTCACGCCCCTTCTCCTGCCCGGCTTGGATTGCGGGTAGGGAGGAGGCGGCGGCTTCTCTGGAGTTCCCAGCTTGGAGTCAGCCCCTCCAGACTGGACTTCCCTGGGCGGCGGGATGCCCCTTCTCCTCTCCCCGGCAGGTGCGCCTGGGATACTGCGGCCCCAGAGCGGGGGACACCCTGGGCCCCTCGGTTCCGCACCCCCTCCACCCCTCCCCTCCGCTGGGACTCTTGGTTTCTACTCTAGGCGCTCTTTGTCCTGCCCTACTTTCGTCCCCACCCCTCTGCTTCCTTTTCTTCAGTCGGCTCTCCTAAGCGTCCCCACCTTGGGGAACCCTAGCTCCAGTCCCTCAGAACTGCCCCCCTTCAGCAGCCTCCTTGGAGTCTGCATTCCCAGAACCACCAGCCCAGCAGCACCCCGATGCCCGGTGCCCCCTGGCCGCCACCCTCCTGTCCCGCCCTCCAGCTGACACCTGGCTCCCAGGCCCCGGCCTCCACAGCCCCATCTTCTTGGCTGTCCATTCCAATCCCTATCCCTGACCTGCCTGGACCCTTGGCACCCCACCTCAAGGGGGTCACTATCCCCCACCTGCGACGAGGGTCCTTCCTAGCAAAAGGAAGAAAGCACTGAGGCCAGAAGTCAGCAGAGGGTGGGGAGCGGGGTCAGGCCTAGGTGACATTCTTGGCCACACCTGTCGCTCCCTTCCCTTGGAGACTTTCCAAACCTGTACTCCACTTTCTCCTTCCCTCCCGTCTTAAACACATTTCCCTTTCCTTCTTTCTGAGCCTGGACCTGACTCTGTGCACCCTCTCCGTCATGCAGGGCTTCCTCCCTCGGGAGTCTACCTCCCAGCCCCTTCCCTGCCCCTGCGCCCCGCAGCGCCACTCTGCTGCCCCCTGGCCCGGAGTCCTCCCCACCCACCTCTCCGCTCCCAGACCCACGTGTTTCCAGCCCCCCTCTCCATGTCTATTTTTTCCCTCCACTCTCCCACATTTCCCATTTTTCTTCCTCCTCTCAAACATTTCTCTGTAAGGCTCTCCTTTTTTGATTCATGGTGAGGTGTTGTTGTTTTTTTTAACCTATCTTTTTTTCTTACAATTTATTTTGAGAGAGAGAGAGAGAGAGAGAGAGAATCCCAAGCAGGCTCCACACTGTCAGCCCAGAGCCCGATGTGGCTCGAACCCACAAGAGTGAGATTGTGACTTAAGCCAAAATCAGGAGTCAGAAGCCCAACCAACTGAGCCACCCAGGTGCCCCAAGTTTTTTTTTTTGTTGTTTTTTTGTTTTTTTGTTTTTGTTTTTTTTAAGGTGCTTTCCAGCTCCAAAATGTTATGTTTCTCATTACGGAAGTATATCCAGCTTGTGTGCAAGCTCACTGCCACACCTCAGTCTGACCCGCCACATCTGCCTCTTGCCTGCCCACCCCAGCTGCCTCCAAACCGACAGCCCCGTTTCCCCGCTTGTCCTTTTGAAATCTATTCTCCGGAAGTGAACTGGTTTGTTTGTTTCAGACTGGGGTCCCGTTACTTTCTGTTTAAAATCCTTAAAGCAGGGGGCACCTGGGTGGCTCAGTAAATTAAGTGTCTGATTTTGGCTCAGGGCCTGATCTCACGGTTCGTGAGCTCGAGCCCCCTGTCGGGCTCTGAGCTGACCGCGCTGAGCCTGATCCTCTCTCTCTCTGCCCCTCCCCTACTCGTTCCCGGGCGCCGGTGCATGCGCGCGCACGCGCGCTCTCTCTCTGTCTCTCGCTCTCTCTCTCAATAAATACACTTAAAAAAATAAAAATGAAACAAAATCCTTAAAAGCCTCCAAAGTCTCTCCTCGCTCCAGTGTTGCTACACTGGGCTTGGCAAAATAAATGCCGTGTGTGGCTCGCCGGACTGTGCCTCGGCCATACGAGCCCTCTCTCTGCTCCCGACGTGTATCTCTTTTACTACTTTCCTTCACACACTCTGTTCTCTACGCCTGGATGCTCTTGTCCCTGTCCCCTCCCCTCCTTCCTCTACCCTGCTGACCGACGCATCCGACTCATCCTTCAGCAATCAGCTGGAGTCTCGCTTCTCCTGGGAAGCCTGACCTGACCACCCCGCCCCAGACTGAGTCATATCCCTCGGTGGATGTGCTCACTCACCGCTACTTGGTGCTTTAACTGCATGACTTCTTATCACAGAAACTATTTACTCGCGTGCCTATTTACTCAGTGTCAGTCTTCCCCTGTCGATGCCTCCGGGTTTATCGCCAATAAATATTTGATGAATGAATGAAAAAATAAACTACAAATTAACGATGTTTTCATCCACTGGTTCAACAAATGTTTCCCGAGGGCCCGTATAAATGGCTCCAGACCTTGCTCCGGACGTACAGCTGGAACGACCCAGATGAGGACACTGCCCTCCTCGGGTCACTCGGATGCTAGAGGGAGGAAGCAGACAATAAAGGCAGAAACAAGATGCCACATGTTATCAAGGCAATAAAACAGGGCAATGTGATGAGGTTGGGTCCACTGGAGGGAGACCTTTCTAGGAAGTGACTAGCAAGGAACCAGCCAAGAGAAAACCATGTTGGGTGAAGAAAGTGGAAAGGGCCGAGACCCTGTGTGGGCTGCCCCTTTGCGATTTTGTAGTATTCGTTTCTTTTTTTTTAATTGTCTTTAACGTTTAATTATTTTTCGGAGAGACGGAATGTGAGCAGGAGATGGGCAGAGAGAGAGGGAGACAGAGAATCCAAAACAGGATGCAGGCTCTGAGCTGTCGGCCCAGAGCCCGACGTGGGGCTCGACCCCACAAACCGTGAGATCATGACCTGAGCCCAAATCAGGCACTTAACCAACTGAGCCACCCACGTGCTCCTATGGTACTAATTTTAAAGCAGGAGCTCTCCACCTCAGCACCATTGACCTTTGGGGCCAGATAACTCTTTGCTGCAGGTGACTGTCCTGTTCATTATAGGATATTTAGCATAACATCTTTGACTTCTATTGATTAGATGCCAGGAGAGCCCTCCGCTGAGCCCCAAGGTGACAATCCAAAATGGCTCCAGACGTTGCCGGATGTCGGGGTGACGAGAGGGGCAAAATGGGTCCCGGCGAAGAGCCACCGATTTCAAGCGTGGCCAGGCAGCATCACTGTGGCTGTTTTGCTCTGGTTAGCCTCCAGTAAACAGTCGGGTACAAGGAGCGAGTAGACGGATGATTGGACTTGACCACGGTTGGGATTTTGCTAAGGAGAGGAAGGAGTTTGAGGTTTTTGCACGAGAGTGCTGCAGGTGTTCGAGCCCGGATGTAAATCGGGTCGTAAGAAGAGTAAACGCAAAAGGCTTGGGCGTTAGTGGCAAACTGGGGGTGGATGGTGTGGAGGTCTCTCCCCACGAAGAGAAGGGAGCGAGATACCTGGGAAAATGAGCTGGTCGGCTGGGAATAACATTCGATTTGCATCAAAATTATAAAGCGCCTAGGAATTAACCAAGTATTGACAAGACCTCAGTGGGAGAAAAAAACAGTTTAATTCAAATAAAGGACATAGATAACTTGGAAGAATAGAGAAACAGCCCCTGCGCTTATAAATGCGGTGACTTCACATTATAAAGACATCAGTTGTCTCCAGAATAAATAATTTTATATATTACCAGTAAAATCCAATTAAAAAAATGTTTCTTTAGAGAGTGCGTGAGCGTGAACGGAGGAGGGGCAGACAGAGAGGAAGATAGCAAGAATCCCAAGCAGGCTCCTCACTGTCAGCACAGAGTCTGATTCAGAGCTCGAACTCTCAAACGGGGAAATCATGACCTGAGCCGAAACCAAGAGTCGGACACTTAACCGACTGAGCCACCCAGGCGCCCCAAAAAGGAATGAACTCTTGAGATACACAACAGCATGGATGAATCTCAAAATAATTACGTCGTGAAAGAAGCCAGCCCCCCCCCCATACATCCTGTATGTGTCCGTTTGCATAAAATTCCAGAAAATGCAAAGTGTTCTAGGAAGACTGGCACTGGCTGCCTACAGGGGTGAGTGGAAAGGGCTGTAGGGAGGGATTACAAGAGGTAAAGGAAACCCCGGGGGATGATGGATATGTCCACTATCTTGATGACGGGGATGGTTTCGTGGGTGTGGACATCGGTCAAAACTTACCAAATTGTACATTTGAAATATGTGCAGTTTATTGTTTGTGAATTATACCTCAATAAAGCCGTTAAAAAAAACAAAAACAAAAACAAAAACAAAAACATAACTGGGTTCGATCTACTCTAAGCACCATATGAGTGTTCCATTATTCCCCTTCATTAAAACCCTAAGATGTAGGGGCACCTGGGTGGCGCAGTCGGTTAAGCGTCCGACTTCAGCCAGGTCACGATCTCGCGGTCCGTGAGTTCGAGCCCCGTGTCGGGCTCTGGGCTGATGGCTCAGAGCCTGGAGCCTGTTTCCGATTCTGTGTCTCCCTCTCTCTCTGCCCCTCCCCGTTCATGCTCTGTCTCTCTCTGTCCCAAAAATAAAATAAAAAACGTTGAAGAAAAAAAAAATTAAAAAAAAAAGTAAATGAACATTTAAAGACTTTTTTAAAAATTAAAACTGACGTTGGGGTGCCTGGGTGGCACAGTCGGTTAAGCGTCTGACTTCAGCCAGGTCACGATCTCACAGTCTGTGAGTTCGAGCCCCGCGTCAGGCTCTGGGCTGATGGCTCGGAGCCTGGAGCCTGTTTCCGATTCTGTGTCTCCCTCTCTCTCTGCCCCTCCCCCGTTCATGCTCTGTCTCTCTCTGTCCCAAAAATAAATAAACGTTGAAAAAAAAATTAAAAAAAAAAAAAGAAAACCCTAAGATGTAGATGCTATTATTATCTTCCTTCTCGTTTTATAGATGAGGTATATAAGACACAAAGAGCTTAGGTAACTTTCCCAAGGGCAAAGTTAGCAAGTTGGTAAGGGCACTCAAACTCAGGGAGTGTGAGCCCAGAGCCCATACTTTTTTTTTTTTCATGTTTATTTGTTTTTGAGAGAGAGACAGAGCATGAGCCCGGGAGGGGCAGAGAGAAAGGGGGACACAGGATCCGAAGCAGGCTCCAGGCTCTGAGCTGTCGGCACAGGGCCCGACGCGGGGCTCGAACTCACAGACCGTGAGATCAAGACCTGAGCCGAGGTCAGGCGCTCAACCAACTGAGCCCCCCAGACGCTCCCCAGGGTCCATACTCCTAACTGCTGCATCTAGCCGTTTGCTGAGAGGCTGGGGCGGTAACAGAAGCCTCTCGCATTCTCGCACTGCTGATGGACGCGGAGCCGGGGACAGTCAGTCCTCAGAGCAAGCTGGTAGTACTTAGTCAAAGTAGGTGTTAAGTATGCCCTATGACTCAGAAATTCCACTTGTGTAGACAGATATAATTAATAATAGACATACGGATAGGCAGCGATGTCTCTCCCAGAGAAGTTCTCACAGGAAGCGGTAACAAGCCGGGTAGGAAATGTGTGTTGACACATTCTTTTGTTGCGTTTGGGAACTGATGGGTGTTCATCAGCGGGACCTCGAGCAACTACACGTGGCTTGAGTGACACCGTGGAGCCCCCACGCAACAGACTTGGTAATCACAGAGCATGAAGGAGGACGGAAACCATGGTGCTTACAAGGGCACCTGGGGGGCTCAGTCGGTTAAGCATGGGACTCGCCATTTTGACTCAGGTCATCGAGTCCCGCGTGGGGCTCTGCACTGACCGCAGGGAGCCTGCTTGGGATTCTCTCTCTCTCTCTCTCTCTCTCTCTCTCTCTCTCTCTCACACACACACACACACACACACACTCTCCCTCTCTCTCTCTCTCAAAATAAATAAACTAAAAAAAAAACAAACCATAGTGCTTCTGGTCAGTAAGTAGGATCAGAATGAAATATATAACAAGATGCTATTTACATAAATTAGAAATGTTTGCGGGAATGCCAGCTGGTGCAGCCACTCTGGAAAACAGTATGGAGGTTCCTCAAAAAGCTAAAAACAGAACTACCCTATGACCCAGCAATTGCACTACTAGGCGTTTATCCACGGGATACAGGTGTGCTGTTCTGAAGGGACACATGCACCCCCATGTTTACAGCAGCACTATCGACAATAGCCAAAGGATGGAAGGAGCCCAAATGTCCATCGATGGATGAATGGATAAAGAAGATGAGGTATATATATGCAATGGGGTATTACTTGGCAATCAAAAAGAAGGAGATCTTGCCATTGGCAACTACGTGGATGGAACTGGAGGGTCTTACGCTAAGTGAAATTAGAGAAAGACAAAAATCATATGACTTCACTCATATGAGGACTTTAAGACACAGAACAGATGAACACAGGGAAGGGAAGCAAAAATAATATAAAAACAGGGAGAGGGGCAAAACAGAAGAGACTCAGAAATATGGAGAACAAACTGAGGGTTGCTGGAGGGGGTGGGGGGGGGAATGGGCTAAGTGGGGAAGGGGCATTAGGGAATCTACTCCTGAAATCATCGCTGCACCATATGCTAACTACTTTGGATGTGAGTTTAAGAAAATAAAATAAATAACAAAATAGGATTTGTCAAAAAATAAAAATAAAAATAAAGAAATGTTTGCACAGAAAACAACTGATGTTTTGCAAGAGCACAAACACAAGTGAGCATGAAATGCATTGGAATGGCTGCCTTTTGAGGGAGGACAAAGGGAAATGGGTTGTGAATCCAAAAAAAGTTTTGTTTTCCTTTTTTTTTTTTTTTAAGTAAGCTCTATGCCCAACGTGGGGCTTGAACTCACAACCCTGAGATCAAGAGTCACATGCTGTACCAACTGAGCCAGCCAGACGCCCCAAAAGAGAATAGCTTTTAAAATGAAAACAAGACGTATGGGGCATCTGGGTGGCTCAGTGGGTTGAGCATCCAACTTGGGCTCAGGTCATGATCTCACAGTTCGTGAGTTCGAGCCCCGCGTCAGGCTCTGTGCTGACAGCTCAGAGCCTGGAGCCTGCTTCGGATCCTCTGTTCCCCTCTCTCTCTGCCCCTCCCCTGCTCGAACGCGCTCTCTCTCTCTCTCTCTCAAAAGTAGATAAACATTTCAAAATAAAATAAAAACAAGACATCAATCAACACAGACAATGCACCAAGAACTGTGTCATTAATTCAATCCTCTGCACCTCAGACCCTGATCTATAGACAAAATGCAGCGAAGGAGTGAACAGGGGAGACAGCATTGCTGAAGCTTGGGAATCCAGGTTGTCTTCCAGAACCTGGAAGCCAAATGGTCCTGTGAAGTAGGAGCAGAAGCTAGTGTGTGTGTGTGTGTGTGTGTGTGTGTGTGTGTGTGTGTGTGTGTGTGGCGGGGGCGGGGGCGTCCTGGCTTTCTCCTGCCCCCTCCCACCTCCATCGCTTACCCATCACGGGCTGAACCCAGCCAGAAGGCAGTGGTCACAGGAGCTTTGGAAACAAAAGCCTGCAGGGATGAACTCCCCGTGGCAGAGGGCAGAGTTTGGGAAGGGCTACAGCTGTCTATCAAGAAGCAAGACACACACACACACACACACACGCACACACGCACGCGCGCGTGTGCGCTCCGATGTAAAGCCCCCCCCCCCCAATGTCATGTGTCTCTCCTCTCCTTCCATCTTCTATCAACAACCCCTTGCCCACCTTCCAGGCCACCTTTCTTTCTCCCTCCCAGCTCTCCTGACTTCTCTCTTGTCTAGAAGGGTCGCTGAGAAGCACTGGAAACACAGCATCTGAATGAGAGCAGGAATGTGCCCTCGTAGAACGGAGCCCAGAACCTCACCTGCTACACTGACTTTCCATCTGCCCCCAGTCTGCGCCCCCCTTTAACCCCTCTGTTCTAGGCACCTTGCTTGGCTTTTCCCCTCCTCCCCTTGTAGCATCCCCGAGTCCCTGGTTCCTCATTGGCCCTTCCCTGCTTCTATCAATGGCCTCCGCTCCTAAAGGATTGGTACTCCTCAATGTTGACACTTTAGTTCTTCATCTACGCCCCCTTGGCCAGATAGGTGGAGCCAATCCCCTGATAGTTCCCTCTTTTGTGCCGGCTCTCCAGCCTGTGCTCTTGGCCATAAGGCCAGACCTTCATTCATTCATTCATTCATTCATTCATTCATTCATCCAACACGTACTGAGTGCCCGCCACTAAGGCTGGGTGCTGGGAGCACAGAGGGAAACAAGGTGAACTTCTATGCTCACGGCTTAAGTACAGAGGGAAGAAAACAAATGACAATCCACTACGCTGGGGACAGGGGGCTTTCTTTCTCTACCCCCGCCCCCCAGAGGAAGGCCAAGAAAGGTTTCAGAGAGGAGGTGGGCATTTTTTGAAGGGTGAACAGAGGTCTTCCAGATTGAGAGATTCGTACAGCAAAGGCACTCGGGATAGAAATGACACCATGTGTTCTGGGTACAAGGAGTCAGGTATCGGGCCCCTGGGTGGCTCAGTGGGTTAAGCGTCCAATTTCGGCTCAGGTCACGATCTCCCGGTCGGTGAGTTCCAGCCCCCCTATGGGCTCTGCACTGACAATTCAGAGCCTGCTTGGGATTCTCTCTCTGCCTCTCCTTCTCTGCCCCTGCCCCACTTGTGCTCACTCTCACAAAACAAATCAATAAGCTTAAAAACCACCACCACCACCAAGGGGTTAGGTATTGCCTAGAACACGAGGGAAAAGAAGGGAAGGTGAGGCAGAGGGAAGAAAAGCAGGAGTTTTCGCTCTGAAAAGGGGTTTGAATTTGACGTGGGGACAACAAGGAACCAGAGAGTTTGGGGGCAGGAGTGATGAGGTTGAACTTTTTGCCTTGAACGCCGTCCTCCGCGGCAGGGAAAGTAAGGAGCAGGAGGTTAATGGTGGTCTGGACCAAGGCGGCAGCAAGGCAGGTGGAGAAAATCTGGTGAATGAGAATTTAGGAGGCCAGCGCACCAAAGCTGGTAACGCACCGGATAAAGGCGGGAGGCGGGAAGGGGAGGAGGGGAAGGGGCAAGGGAGGAGGAAGCAAGCAGGACCTCCGGGATTCCCCCAGGAGTGCCAGGGTGGCCAACGGGACCATCCACTGGGATGAAGAGGTCAGAAGGAAGAGCGGGTGTGGGCATGCTGATGATGCGAGCCGCCCGGCGCAGGCGGTAGCTGAATCCTGGGGTCCGGAGCTCCCGAAGGAGGCCTGGGCTGGATGTAACGAAGCCTTTCCGAGGCGGACCTGCGAGGGACAGGGGGCCAGAGACGACTGTGCCCGGATCCGCTGCGGATCCTCGCTCGCCCCGCAGGTGGTGCTACAGCCCCGCGCTTCGGGGACCCGAGGGCTGCGCCGCGCGTTCCGCGGAACGCGCGGCGCGCCAACACTAGGTCGCGCCCTCCTGGCTGGGGGTTCAGACCCGGAGCGGCCTCTGGAGAGCGTGTCCAAGTCGTCCACGCGGCCGGCACACTGGTGGCGGCTCGGGAACCTCAGGCTGGTGGCGTGACTGGTGTGAACAGCTGTCCCTCAGGCCGCCTCCAGGAGCCAGTGTGCGGGACGGGTGTAGGGGGAGGGCCAGATAGGTGCAGGGGTGCACGGAAGGAGGACCTCCAGGCCCACACACGCCACCCTCTAGGAGCGGAATTTCCTGTCCCCCTCCTCCCACCCGGGCCGTCCCCGCGTGGGAAGCGCGCCTCGGAGCCTTTAAGGCTCCATCTCCCTGCCCTCCCCCGCCCGGGACAGGCCGGGACACCCGGGACCTGACATTTGGCATCTCCCAACGTGGGAGCTAAAAATAGCCGCGGGGGGGGTTACTCCAGGCCATTGCTCCCCAGCCACCCCGCGCGCCACCTCGCGCGCGCTGCGTCGGGCCGCCAGACTTGTCTCCCGGCCCAGCCTACCTGCCGCATCCCCTCCTCCCGGACCCCGCGGTCCCAACCCGCGGCGCAGGGTACCCAAGTCGCCTCTTCGGCCCCAACCCCGGCTGCGGGGCGGAGTCTCCGCACGCGGCGGGGCGGGGCCGCTGTGTCCTGGGACCTGGTCTCCAAATTTGCCCGCGGGAGGCGGGCGGGAACCCGCGGGGCGTGTCCCGTCGGGTACGTCGGGGAGGCGTGGTCTCGCCGGCCCCACCCGCTCCCCGGTGCCAAATTCTGAACACAAGGCTTAGGGAGGGGCGTGGCCTTCTGGGGTGTGCGGGCTCCTGGCCAATGGGTGCTGCGAAGGGCGTGGCCCGTGGGGGCTGCGGGGGCTCTTCGGGTCTCTCCCCCCAGCCCCGCTGCGCCAGATCCCGGGGAGCCCTGCCGCTCTCTGCATCCTTGGCTGGCGGCAGTGGGTCCCGCCAGGCTCGCCCTCCGCGCGGTCGCTCCGGGACGCCCGTCGCCCCGCGCCCTCGGCCCGCCAGGCCGGGACCGCCGACCCCCAGTCGCCTCCCCGTTAACTGCTGCTCCTGCGCCTCGGGTTCTTGAGACAAGATGCCGTCGGGTTTCCAACAGATCGGCTCCGAAGTAGGGTTCAGCATGAGGGGGCGGGACGGGGGCACAGGGCCCTCTTTACTAGGGCTGGGGTCGCCTTTGGGGTCAGCTAGGGGGCGGTCCCTGCGCAGGCGCAGGGGGGAGGGGGGGTGGGGGTGGGGGCCTGGCTATTTATACCCTTGCGGGGCAACCCGTGACTGTCGGATTCCAGTCCTTCCAAGAGGCTGAGTGGGTCTCGGGGACAGTTCGGGGACACGGGCCACCACTGGATTTCCCGAGTCCAGGGTTCGCTCCTTTCTCCAGTACGAGGCGCGCTGCGCCGGGATCGGGGACACCCTGCCCTCGATCCAGCTTGAGAAAGCAGATCCAGGCGAGCCGTGCCCTCCTGGAGCTGTCCGTCTGTCCCGGCTCTCTCGGGAAGTTTTTCGAGGACCGGAGGCTCTCCGTGGGCCCCCACCCCCACCCCTGGCCGTCCTCCAGGACGCTGAACTTTCCCTCAGCCCCACGGTTGGTGGAGGGGCTGAGGGGAGTGTCAGCCCCCCCCCTCCCCCAGCTCAGGTTTCCGCTTAGAGACACTCCGTACCGCCAGCGAGCGGCCACCACCGCCACCGCCCCTCACACCACCTTCCCGCCCCCATCCCCTGGGCCTGGCTCCCCCAGGCAGAAGCCGGGCACGGCCCCCGCCCTTCGTCGGAGCCTGGAGGGGGAAGGGAGGCCGGGGCGGGGACAGAGAAGGCCACCCCAAGGGCCATATGCGGGGAGGAATGACCGCGATGTCCTTTTTGGAATTGTCTTTTGTTGAGCCTGTTGGGCGCCTCTGGGAGCCCGCTGAGGGAGCCCCCAGAGGGGGAGAGGAAAGAGGGCAGAGGCAGGCAACATCACCCCTACCCGCCCCCCCCCCCCAACCCAGTGGAAACCTAGGCTCAGAGTGGGGAAGGGACTCACCCAAGGTCACCCAAATTCCAACTCAAGTCTTAAGGCCAAGCCTGTCCCAAGGTCACAGAGGAATGGTGAGGCCCGAGGTCCTCAAACATTTCTCAGCTTGCTGGACCCAAAGACCCAGTTTTGGTTTGGTTTTTTTTTGTTGTTTTTTTTTTTTTTCTTTTTCATGGCTGATCACTGTTGGGTTCTTCCTACTACTGTTTACACTGAGATCTTTGCTCTATTCCTAATATGGCCCAGTTTCCCTCACCCAACATGTTGGATAGAACCCAGCATCTTAAAGCTCCGGCTGGGCCCGGGCCCCTGGAGGAAAGAAAGGAAGCATGATTCTGTGTGACATGCCTCGTCTCTTCTTCTGCCTACCCAGGACGGGGAGCCCCCACGGCAACGAGTAACTGGGACCCTGGTCCTCGCCGTGTTCTCTGCTGTGCTTGGCTCCCTCCAGTTTGGCTATAACATTGGGGTCATCAATGCCCCGCAGAAGGTGAGGGGTCTGTGGCTGGCAGGGTGTGGACTGTCTAAACAAGGAGGGCAGGGGACAGCAAGGGACAGCAGAGGGAGACGCCTCTGCAGGCAGTCACTCTTACGCTGTCCCCCCAGGTGATTGAACAGAGCTACAATGAGACGTGGCTGGGGAGGCAGGGGCCGGAGGGACCCAGCTCCATCCCGCCAGGCACCCTCACCACCCTCTGGGCTCTGTCCGTGGCCATCTTTTCTGTGGGCGGCATGATCTCCTCTTTCCTCATTGGTGTCGTCTCTCAGTGGCTGGGAAGGTATGGGCCCGGAGGGCAGGGGTGAGGGACAGGACCAGGGGTCACAGCATGGCACCCTAACTTCCAGCCCCACTCTTTGCCCTTCAGGAAGAGGGCCATGCTGGTCAACAACATCCTGGCGGTGCTGGGGGGCACCCTCATGGGCCTGGCCAATGCTGCTGCGTCCTACGAGATGCTCATTCTCGGACGGTTCCTCATTGGCGCCTACTCAGGTACCGACGGGCGCCATGGCCCTGCCCGGTGCCCTGCTATCTTGTCCGTTCACCATCACTGAACCTGCAGGGGGGAGTGGCCAGCTGCCCTCAGCCCTGTCTTCTTCCCTCTGCCCAGGGCTCACGTCGGGGCTGGTGCCCATGTACGTGGGGGAGATCGCCCCCACTCACTTGCGGGGCGCCTTGGGGACGCTCAACCAACTGGCCATCGTCATTGGCATTCTGATCGCCCAGGTGACCGGGCCAGGCCTTATGAGTGGCTAGGCGGGGGGGCGGGGGGCTGGGTGGGGCTCCGGGCTGAATGGCCTGGCCCGTTTCCCACCCTCGTTCCTCAGGTGCTGGGCCTGGAGTCCATGCTGGGCACCGCCACCCTGTGGCCACTACTGCTGGGCATCACGGTGCTGCCTGCCCTCCTGCAGCTGGTCCTACTGCCCCTGTGCCCGGAAAGCCCCCGCTACCTCTACATCAGCCGGAACCTGGAGGGGCCGGCCAGAAAGAGTGAGCCTGGGCCCCACCTTGCTCGGCCGCCCTCCCAGGCCCCCCCCCCCCCCCCCCCCGCCGTCCCCCTCCCCGCCCTCCCCGCGCCCCTCCCCGCCCGCCCTCCCTCTCAGGCCCCGCCCTCCTCGCCCCCAGGCCTGAAGCGCCTCACGGGCTGGGCCGACGTGTCCGGAGCGCTGGCTGAGCTGAAGGAGGAGAAGCGGAAGCTGGAGCGTGAGCGGCCGCTGTCCCTGCTCCAGCTCCTGGGCAGCCGCACCCACCGGCAGCCCCTGGCCATCGCTGTGGTGCTGCAGCTGAGTCAGCAGCTCTCGGGCATCAACGCTGTACGAGCCGCAGCCTCCGGGAAGGGCGGGGGGCGGGGCCCGGCCCAAGAGGAGGGGGAGAAGAAGGGCGCAGGCTCCCCGCGTTCAAACTCGGGTCGGTCGGGCTTGGTGTGGCCACCAGGGGGGAGAGGGTCACCCCTGCCATCCCCTTCTCTTCTCCCCCGCTCCTAGGTGTTCTACTATTCAACCAGCATCTTCGAGACAGCAGGGGTAGGACGGCCAGCCTACGCCACCATAGGGGCCGGCGTGGTCAACACGGTCTTCACCTTGGTCTCGGTAACTGTGGGCGCCCACCATCGCCTTCGTGTCCCCCACTAGCCCCCGCCCGCCCGGTCCCTCCCACTCCTGTGCCCGGAGGCCCCCTGCCAAGCCGTGACTCTTCCTCGCAGGTGTTCTTGGTAGAGCGCGCGGGGCGTTGGACCCTCCACCTCCTGGGCCTGGCGGGGATGTGTGGCTGCGCCATCTTGATGACCATAGCTTTGCTGCTGCTGGTGAGGCCTGGGGAGGGGGAGGGAGCCAGCGGCCCAGCCCGAGGGCACCGCCCCGACCCCGAGGAGCTCTGGGGCCAGCCTCGGGCCAGGACCATGGTCCGCGTTCCCCTTTGTTCCTGCACCTCTTCCTGCTCTGGGAGGAAGCTCGGGCAGAACCCTGGCAGCCAGGGAGGAGAGCCACTGTCTAGTTTTAGGAACAACAATTCCTAAGGACCCAGTTTGAGAACCAAGAGAGAACCAACTAGCTTTTCTTTTCTTTTTTCCTTTTTTTTTTTTTGAGAGAGAGAGGGAGAGAGAGCGCAAGCAGGGGAAGGGCAGAGCGAGAAGGAGAGAGAGAATCCCCAGCAGGTTCCACGCTGTCCGTGCAGAGCCCAGTGCGGGGCCCGAACCCACAGAACCATGAGATCACGACCTGGGTCGAAATCAAGAGTCAGACGCTTAACGGACTGAACCACCCAGGCGCCCGGAGAAGCGACCACCTTGATAGCTGAGAACGTAGAACATTCTCTCTGCCCTGAATGGAGTAGCAGTTGGGCAGCCAGCTGGATGTCAGTGGTCAGAAATGCTCCAAGACCTGTTCTAACTTAGGGTGGCAGGCTCTTCCGTGAGCTGCCGGGAAGGGTAGATGTCAGTTCTCTGCACTGAGAGCAAAGGAAGATCCAGAAAGACGGAACCTGAATTCCTTCCTCTCCTTGCCCGTCCCCCAGGAGCGGGTTCCAGCCATGAGCTACGTCTCCATCGTGGCCATCTTTGGCTTTGTGGCATTCTTTGAGATTGGCCCCGGGCCCATCCCCTGGTTCATCGTGGCCGAGCTGTTCAGCCAGGGCCCCCGCCCGGCGGCCATGGCCGTGGCTGGTTTCTCCAACTGGACGTGCAACTTCATCATCGGCATGGGTTTCCAGTACATAGCGGTAGGTGCCCTGCCCCCGTCCCACCTCCTACCCGGTAGGCCAGGGTGGGGCAGGTCCCCGCCAGCCCCCTTGCTTCCTCCAGCCCCCCACCCCCATCCCCATCCCCGACCCCAGGGTCGCTCTGGTGGACCACGTGGGCCCTGAAGACCACCTGCTCCACTAGAGTCGAAGGAGACAAGGGAGCTGAAGGGGTAACGACAGAAGGGCCTCCGAGCTGTGGTGTAACTGCAGAGTGACGCGCCCAGCTTCACGTCCACACTGCAGGTGGCTGGGGATCCAAGCCGAGCGGAAACGCTCTGGCCCTCACCATGGTAAAGGCGGCGAAGAATTCCGAGAGAGGCTGGGGAACGGAGAAGCCTTTCCTCCCTCCGCTCTCATTCCTGGTTGCTCCCCCTGCCCCACGAAGGAACCACCTGCTGTGTGTGTAGCACCCCCCCCCCCCGCCCTCCCCTCCGTCAACACCTCTTCCTCCGCCTGTCCAGGAGGCGATGGGTCCGTACGTCTTCCTTCTGTTCGCGGTCCTTCTGCTCTGCTTTTTCACCTTCACCTTCCTAAGAGTGCCTGAGACCCGAGGCCGGACGTTTGACCAGATCTCTGCCGACTTCCGCCGGACGCCCTCTCTCTTAGAGCAGGAGGTGAAGCCCAGCACGGAACTGGAGTACTTGGGGCCGGACGATGAGAATGACTGAGGGGCCTGGCAGGGGCGGGAGGGCCGTGCTCTCGCCCACCCCCACCCCCACCCAGACCCCCTCCTCACCTGTGCACTTTAACCCTCTCTTCCCTGTTACTTCCAGGGCGGAGGAGCCCCCGCAGCCTGGGGGGGGTCGGGAAGCTGGAGGGAAGGGCGGTCTTGGCAACGCGTGTGACTCGTGGATTATTGATGTGGTGTGATTAGGCTGTGGCCGTCAGGGTGGGCCGTTCTCCCGTCTCGCCCCCTCCTTCCTCCGTGGCCCACCCCACCCACCCCCCACCCTCAGTTCCAGAAGACGTGGCTCCCTTGCTAGAGAAGGGGGGCTGCAGGGAGGGGAGGCCCGGGGACCGTTCAGCGGGCAGACTGAAGCGGAGAGGACCGGAGCCGTGGCGCCTGCCACCTCGGACTCGCTCTCCTCCTCTGGCACTTTGCTCTGGGTTCTTGCCTCATAGACTCTGGGCCAAGCGGGTCCAGTTTCGACCCCTCCCAGAGGACGCCCCCTCCCAGGGCCTACGCTCCCCTCTCCTGGCAGGCTCAGCCCTCTGGGCCCAACCTTCTGGGGCAAGAGGGGAGCACGGGCCAACGCGCGGGGAGAGGGGGCCCTGCTCTGGTCTCTTCTCCCGTCCCGAAGGGTGTTGTACCCACAAGCTTTTGACCAACTAAGGGAAAGAGGAATTTGAAAGGCGGCCTGTAAACAGGGGTGGGAGGAGCCTTTCGATACTTTTGTATGTGTCTGGAAAAGGGGCAGGGAGAAGGAACCAAAGGTCCGTTGTACGACGTGTATATAGGAGATGCAGACATAAAGTCGCCGTACAAGACGCGCGTCCTGTCGTGGGGGTGCCCAAGGACCGGCTGGACAGTGAGCACAGCTCCCCTTCCCCCCGCTGTCTCTCTCACCCTGCCTTAGCTCAAGGCCAAAGAATCCTCCATAGGCGGTCACTCCGCCCCCACTTGTTTCTAGTCATGTTTTAAAAAACACAAAACACACACCCGACATGGGGACTGAACCCATGGCCCTGAGATCAAGAGTCACACGCTCTACACCGAGCCTGCTGGGCGCCCCCAGTCATTGCTCTTATCGACGGCGAATGAGCAGTAAGTTGGAGCCGAAAGTGCCAGAGCTGCTCTCGGGACTTTCCAGACCATTCATCCTGCAGGAGAGACACCAGCCCCAGGTTACAGATGGGAAAGGGACTCTCACGGGCCAGAGACGCCAGGAGGAGGGCTCAAGGCCTGGCCCTGCCTCCCCTTCCACGGGGCCTTAGCAGTGATTCTCCACAGAAAAGAGGCAGAGACAAGACCACAGAAAAGCCTGTTTTCGTTTTTACTGGAGGCTCAGGTGGCACATGACGGTTCATAAAATGGCTTCAGAGGGACGAGCTGGAAGGGAGACGAAAAATAAACTGGGTGGGAAAGAAAACAACCAGGAGGAGGGAAGGGCCGGCTGGTTCCTTCTCAGCCTGATTCAGGGGAGGGCGGTGGGGCCTCTGAACAAGAAGGCTGGGTCCCTTCCCTCCACCCACGGTGGGAGGGAGAGAAAGCAAAAGGCGGTTGTTTGGGCCCTCCTGAGTCTCAAGGAAAAGGGGAAAGCCGCTGTTTCGATGTCAGGAACTGGGTGAAGGGGGGAGGGGGTGCTGGGGGGGGTACAGAGCAGTTGGAAAAACTGGCAGATAACCTGAGAGAGAGAAACGGATAAATCGTGAGTGGGGACTCCTCAGGCACAGCGCCCCACCGCCCGGCGCCGGGGCCGCCGCTCACCAGATGATAGCTCTACGTGTCCTTCGAGTTGGGGTCACTCCAGTATGGTGGTGGGGGGCTCCCCACTGTTGATGGGGGCTGAGGTCTAGAGAGAACAGGGGCAGTCAGCCCCCGACCCCAGCCTTCTCGCACACACCCTTTTTCTTTCCGCTCCTCCCCAGCTCACACCCACGAGTGGCCGCAGTGGCTCCAAGCAGCGCAAGAGAGGGGTCTGCGGGGGTTTGGGGTCGGGGGGGGGGGGGGCACCTGGGCTGCGCGGCCTGGAGGATGGGGGGGCTTGCAGTCTGGGCCCTCTGGTTCAGGTGGGGGGCGGGGCGGGGCTGGGTGAGGGGGAAGGGAAAGAGGGCGAGTGGGCCCCAGCCTGTCCTCTTACCTGCCCCCCACCCCCCAAGCGGCCCAGGTGCTCACCTCCGGGGCTGTGGGCTGCCTGGGTCCGGGCGGCTGCTGCCGCCGCCGCTGGAAGTAGGGCCGGTTTCGCGGGCGCTGGGGCTCCGGCCGAGACCCGTCCGCGGGGCCCTGGCTGGGCTTGGTCTCACCATCCCCACCTTCTGTGGTAGGCTGCTGGGGCGGCCTGGGGCGGAAAGGCCTGGGGAGAGGAGCAGGGGGGCCGTGGGGGGAGCAGGGACCCAGTGTGCCCCACCTCCCTCCCGGGGTTCCCCCAGCAGAGGGGGACCATGGTGCCTCCCCATCCTGCGCCCCCGCCCCAGGAGCCAGGCTTCCTACGCCCTCCCCCACTGGGCCCCTTATCAGTCATCACGGAGCTGCCAGCCCCTCACCGCCGGCTCCAGATTCTCCTAGAACTTGGCTCTTCCCCCTTCCCGGGAGGGCCCAATGCCGGACAGCAGAGGGAAGACAGCCCCAGAGAGGGACTCTCACCTTCGGTACCTAGGCCGGAATCTGGGTGGGGGGACCCGCTCGTCTCCCTGCTGTTGGTCCCCCTCCAATGGGGCTGTCTCTTTGGGCTCCACCCCATCGGTGCCCTAGGAACACACGAAGGCCTGGGGGAGCCTGGGGAACGAGGTCGCCGGGCGTCGGCGGCCCTTCCCAGCCCTCCGGGGGT
Source organism: Felis catus (assembly GCF_018350175.1). Lineage (NCBI taxonomy): Eukaryota > Metazoa > Chordata > Mammalia > Carnivora > Felidae > Felis > Felis catus. The sequence goes on from NC_058381.1 coordinate 2,228,710, forward strand.
CTCTGTTCTCGCGGGCGCCCTTCCCGGGGTGGTAGCGGGTTCCACGTCCCCAGGCCCCCTCACCTCTATAGGCTGCTGCTGGTTGGGGGGCCGAGGGCCTCTCACAAAGCGCCGTCGGTAGAAGAAGGGGGGCGGGCGCCGCCGCCTGGGCCTCTGCCCGGAGTCCTCGGTGCGCTCCCCTTCGCTGCCTGGCTCCGTCCCGCCCGACGGGGCCTCGGCCACCATGGGCGGCGGGGCGGCCGGGCGCGGCCGGGGGATGAAGCGGCGGAACCGGCGTCGGTTGGGGGCGTAGCGGCTGCCCTTGACTGGCACGCCCCCCGGCCCAGTTACGTTCGCAGCTTCGGCGCCCTGGGGAGGGGGCGGGGAGCGCGCCGTGAGACCCTGGCCCAGCCACACGCGGTCCCGAACCTCCTTCCCCGCGTCCCGCTTCCCTCCGGCTCCTGCCTCCCCCGGGGAAGGAAAGAGCGGCTCCCGGACCCTCGGGGGGTGGGGGCCGGACGACAGACGCCGGCAAGTGCCGGGTGCAGGACGGAGAAGCCCGGAGGTCACCGGGTGCGGGGCAGGGATGCGGTCTGGAGGCCCCGGGCTAACGGGCCCCGTCCCCCGCCGCCCGAACCTTCTCTCCCTCCACGACATCGAACTCCACCGTCTCCCCGTCGCCCACGCTGCGCAGGAACTTCCTGGGGTTGTTTCTTTTAATGGCCGTCTGGGAGGGGAAAGGCCACGCGAAGGTGAGGGCAGCGGGCCCGAGGCCTCCCTCCCCCCTCCCCCCACCCCCGCCGGGTCCGCCACCCCATTTCTCGGTCTTCAGCACCTTCCTTCCTCGTGGCCGGGCCGCAGGGTGAGCGCGGAGGCAGGCCCAGCTTAGCGGGGGAGAAGCCGCGAACTAGGGCCTCCCGGCAGCCTGTGCCCTCAGCACCGCCCCAGGGCGCACTCCCTCCTCCCTTCGCCCCGCAGGGGTTTCCGAAAGGGAGGCCAGAGACTAGAACTCAAGGCAGAACACACAGCGGAGGCGTCCGAAGTGGCAAAGTGGGTAAAACGCGCCGCGCCTCTTACCTGGGAGCTCCGGCCGCCGCGGCAGCGGTTCTCAAACTGGGGCCGCATCAGCATCACCTGGAGAGCTCGTACAACAGGTGGGCGGGCTCCTCCCCCGAGCCTGACTGATTCGGCACGTCTGGGGTGGGGCCCGAGAATCTGGCCGCCAGGTGATGCTGCTGCCGCGGGGCCGCACTTTGAGAACCAGCGCACCCAAGTATCGCTAGCCTGTGTCCTTTGCCTCTGAACACTGCCTAGGATTCCTTCTTGTGTCAACGCGTCCCGATGTAGGTAGTGAGCATGCCGTGACCAGAGGGCAACAAGTTGCTTCTCACAAAGACACCCTGACACAAGTGGGGCCCATGGTGGTTAACACAGGCACCTGAGGCGGGTGGAAGGGGACCATTTCCTGCGGGGCACGCTGTGCGAGGGGAAGGCAGGAGAAACGCTGTGTGCGGCTAAGGATTATGGCACAGGCCTTCCAGGAGAGGGTGGGTTCTTCCCCCCACCCAAAGACGACCCAGCACTTACCTGGTGAACAAAGACATCCTCCTTGGTGTCATTCCTGCGGAACAGGAGGGGTTGTCAGAGGGAGTGACCTTGGTGAGGCCTCCCCAGCTGCCTGTTCCTCAAAGCAGCAGGCCAGCATCCCCTGGCTTCTTGGGGGTACACAGGACGCATGGGGGGACAGGAGCTGGAAGCTCCAAAAACCTCCCTGAAAAGTCTGGGCTTTGTAAGGGCGGGGGGAGGGGTGCAAAGTCACCTTGAAGAAGCTGGGCCAGCTCTTACCTGCCGAGGACGCAACCCTCCACCCCAGGGGCACCGTAGGACCTGGCAGGACTGGGTGTAACTGTCCCTGGCCAGCACCCCCTCTGTTCCAACCCCCATCCCGGCTGGAAAATCCCCGTGTCTTCCCTCCTACAGTCAAGGAGGAAGGTGGGGTGCAGGCAGAGGAGCAGAATATGTCTGAGAAGGGGACAACTTGTCAAGAGCCTGCTCTGAACATCCCCAAGACTTTATTCTCGCCCTCAGCCCAGAGGGGAACCCCAGGGTCAGGCCCCCACTCAACACACCCAGGGACCAAGGATGAGAAACAAGATCATACTCGATCCTTCTCTCTGCCTGCTCGCCCGTCACCCCAGTTTAGCCTAGCATCCCACGGCGGGGAGGGGAGAACGCAAAGGTTTTCCTTCAGAACCTCCCGGGAGTCCTCAGTTTCCAGAATTAGGGAGGGATCCTTCCCTAGATCAAATGTTCTAGCTTTAAAGCACTTGGATCTGTACAAAGGTCAGCCTGCTAAGAGGGAACTGGGGCCTCCCAGGAGGGCTGGGCTGGGCAGGGTGCCCGGGCTGGGGAAGGGCCCGCTGGGGGAGACCTGGCTCTGCTCACAATCAGCCACCACAGTCGCTCCCAGCAGCCCAACCGAAGAGAAGCAGCAAGCAGCCGCCTCTGTCTGCGGGGCTGGCTTCCTGCCTCGGCCCCAGCCCCCAGCCGGCACCGGCCTCCGGCCCGGCCCCCGGGCCGTCAGGTGGGGGATTCAAATGAGCCAGCAGCCCTTTCTAAGGGCGGTGAGTCAGGGGACCGTGCTGGGAGCCGCCCTGCACGGGAAACAAGTGAGGACTCCAGCCCCGAGCCCCGAGGCGCAGACAGCAGGTACATTCGGCCCCAGAGGTGAAGCAAACCAAAGCACAAGGTGAGACAGACGAGCAGCGGGAGGCCCGGAGCCAGGTTGGCCAAGTTCCTAGATCATTAACTCTCTGCTGCCCTTGAAGATTCCGAGGCGGCTCCATCCCGCCCACGTTTGTGCTGTGGTTAAAGACTTTCAATCAGCGTCAGCTGGACACTGCAACCACGTGCCTCGGCAGGGGTAGAGATGGGGCTGGGAAGGTGTCCAGCCCCACAGGCCAGTCTGGAAAACACCCGACCCCCAACCCCCCCCCACACCTGGGGTTCTCAGATACCTGTTGATGAATCCGTAACCGTTCCGGACGTTGAACCACTTGACGGTGCCCAGGACCTGGATCGCTGCCAGGCAGAAGGGCAGTGGGGACAAGAAGATGGGGGGAAGAGAGAGAGAGCTGGACTCAGTTTGGAGGCACTCCAGATCCAACCTACCTCCCCATGACCTACGAAGCGCCACTTGAAGCCACCAGTTTCGCCCAGTGGCTTCAAGGCAATCCTGACCCGGTTCCCCCAAATTGAAGCGCCCGTACAGCAGGGCTCAGGCTTTCATGACCCTTCCATCCCTACGTCCTGTTCCTCGTGAGCTACAAATCCGGGTCCTTCACCTAGAACTAGGTACTCACCAGGCCCACCAAGTCCTGCCCTAGGGGTTCCTAGCGCACCTGCTGCCCGGGCTGAGTCAACCAGGCCAAGTCTCCCACCGCGGGGACGTGCCCCGGACCCTAGCTGGACCCACCCACCGCGTCCTTGCTGCCAGGGAGGCGCGGCAGGACTTCCCACCAGGGGAACACGCTTGGGTCAGCTGCCCCCAGCCCAGCTAGTCCTTCGAGCCTCCGGGGCCAGGCCCGCCTTCGGCTTTCTGGGTTCTGTGGGCTCCACGACACTCCTCCCCCAGCCCGTCGACACCCTCAGAGCCGCTCTGGCACGCGCCCCCCCTCACCCAGCACCGGCTTGTCCGCCTGACTCCGGGCCGGGGTCGCGGGGGTCCCCGAGGCTGCCGTCGCCGGGTTGCCCGGGGTGCGGGGACCCTGCGCCGAGGGGGACCCGGCAGCGGGGCCCGAGGCGGCTCCGACCCCGCCGCCTGCCCCGCCGCCTGCTTTCTGTGGCTCCCCCGCGGGCACCGGTACCACCACCGCTACCACCCCTGCCGCCGTCGCGGGCACCGTCGCCGCGGTCGCCACCGCTGCCGCCTCCGCCTCGCTCATCCCGCCGGGTCCAGTACCGGCCCCCGCCGCCGCCACCGCCGCCACCGCCTCCTCCGCCGCCGCCACCGCCCCGGCCCCTCCCCCCGGCTCGCAAACCCGTCGCCCCGCTCAGTCCTCGCGCCCCGAGCCTCGCCCGCACGCCGGCAGCGGGCCCCGGGACGAGGCCAATCGCAGCCCGCAGCCGCGGCGCGCGCAGGCCCCGCCTGCCGCCCCCGGGCCAATCCCAGCGGAGCAGCCCCCCGCCCCGGCCCGCACGCCGGCCACGCCTCCCGGGCTTCGCAAGGAGGCCGCGACCCGGGCTCGCCACCTCGTAAGTACACCTGGGCCCCGCCCCGAGGCCGTCACGTGACCTCCCCGCCCCAGCCCATTGGCCGACGGCCCCTTTCCCCTCCCCCTCCGCCCCTTTCCACCGGCCGCGGGAAATCAAACGGGCTGGTCGCGCCCCAACCGCCACCTGGCCTGTGCGCGCAGGGCGGGGCGGGGGGCGCAGCTTCGGGGTTGCCCCTGACGACCCGGGTGCGCGGCCGGCGCCGGCAGCCTCCGCTCTGGCTGCGCGCCGCACCGCTCATCTCCGCCCTCGAGACGGCACGTGCCCGCACACCGCCTCCTCCCGGCCCGGGGGATGCCCCGCACGCCCCGGGCCGGGGTCCCCGCCCGCCGAGCGAGCCTCCAGGCGCCGCGGAAGAACGACTCTCCCAGCTCGCAATTGCTCCCACTTTTATTTTTGAGGTGGGACGCACGGAGAGCGGAATGCACGACTCTGTTGTCCGCGCAGTCAGCGCCCTAAAGGAGAGAGCTCCCCCCGAGCCCTTTCCAGGCATCCCCGGCCTCCCCAAGGACCGTCGCCGCCGTGATGTCCGGCTCCCCGCAGCTTCCCCCGCCTTCCTTCTTTGCCTGCACCTGCGCTTGCCGCCACCTAGAACGCACCTCCGTGATTTGCAGAGCAACCTTTTCAAGTACCGGCTGACCTATCACTCCTCACCATCACGTCATCCTTTCCTTTTCTCGGGGCGTTTTTGAAAATATGAGCGTATCTCGCCCTGTGCCCCCGCTGCGCTGGACGGAGCTGGTGGGCGTGCCTGACGCCTGCAGCACTGCCTGGCACAACGTGGACGCTCACTTGTTTCTTGAGTAATCGGATGGTCCCCATTGCACAGATGGGAAGACTGAGGCCCCGGCGCGAAGCTTGCCCCAGGTTTCCCCGGAGCCCGGGTGCTCGGCCCGGAGCTGCGATCTCCCTCCCGGAGTAGTGCGGCTCCAGAGTCGCTCCTCCCGAGGGCCGCCGCCCCGCCCCCGCTGCCGGACCCGGGCAGCGCGTATTTTTAGCCGGGACGGTGCGCGTGGACCAGCCTTCGTGCCCCTACGCGCCGCGGGCCCCAAGCGCGCCTCTCCAGCCCCGGGGTCCGCGCCAGGCTCGGCGGCGACTCTCCGGCGGCCGTGCTCCAATCCCGGTCCCGGCGCGCCCTCTGCCGGCCGCTCCCGGAGGCGCCGGCGCCGCCTTCCTCGCGGTCCTGCCACCTGCGGCTTACTCCGCCCGCCCCACCCCTCCGGCCCTGTCCGAGGCGACGGTTCTGTGTCCCCGCGCAGCCGGCACCGCGGATAGAAAAAGAGAAAAAAGCGGGAGAACAATTAAATCAAGAGGCAAGGCCGCGAAGGATGCAGAAATGACCACTCTCCCTCGGACTGTTAAGGACCCGTGTACCTGTGTCCAGCCCCGAGATCGAGGCAAGCAGACGAGGGCAGGGCTGGGGCAAGGCGAGCAGGAGACCTCCCAGTGCGGCCCCGGCAGCAGAGGAAGCACGCAGAAGGTACAGAGAGAGGGCAGGCGTGGGCTGGTTAAACCGTGACGGGAGAGGAAGCTCATAGGAAAGATGAGCCCTGTTTGCGGTAAGAGTTGTTAAGAAAAGACGTCAGGAGACCCCTGGGTGAGGGCGCTGAGGGGCAGGCGCCTGGCGACAGGAAACGACGCTTACTCCTACAACAGTAACATCCTCCCTATCTCCACGGTCAGGAATTAGCTGCCCCCGAGAGAAGCAATTGATTTCCCTGTTGCGTTGAAGGGTCTGCACGGGTGATTTTCTGGGGATTTACAGATGCTTAGGGGCTGGAGGTGGCCAGGGCTCTGGGCATCCCGGCAAAAAGGGTCCTCCTTTGTCGCTCTCTTTCCGTTTGCTCCCGTCCACTTGAAGGTCGCTGTCTCGCCCGTCTGGTTCACGGGTTTAAAACCAAACAAAACGCGAAAAACAACGCCTCCTTCACTGTGGCCCTTCGCGGCTCCTGCAGAGAAGAAGATGCGCGACGTCAAACGGAGACGCTGTTTGAAAGATTTAAGAGCCGGTGCCAAATGCTCCTGGCGACACACGTCTCCTCGCAGCCCAAACCAGAGCTTCCGCCCTCTCCCCTCTAACACCTGCTCGCTCGCTCTTTCTCTCTCTCTCTCTCTCTCTCTCTCTCTCTCTCTCTCTCTCCTCGGCTGCTCCAGAAAGTGCCACAGACCCCACGGCCTTCTCTTCTCCGGTCGACTCTTCCGCGGCCTTTGCCTCCGTCTTCCCCTCCTTCCAAGCTCTGCTAGGACTGCCAGATCCTTGACCTTCTCTCCGCCCTCTGCCTGTCTCCTTGTCCCATCTGCCGCATCGGATATTATTTACACGTCCTTCTTGAAACTTCCTCCTTGTCTTGTTGTTTTTTTCGGTTTTTGGGTTTTTTTTTTTTTTACCCGAGAGCAGTAAGAGTTGAGATTTTTTTTTAGCACCTAACTATGTGCCACACACTGTGCTAAGCAGCCTAGGGGACTTCGGTCATTAATTCCTCACGGCAACCCTGGGGAGTGGCTACTATTATCGTTATACCCACTCTTCAGATCAGGAGACTGAGGCAGAGTGGAGGTAAGCCAGCAGCCCAAGACCACACAGCTCTGGAACCGGCCAAGCGGGGGGTTCAGACGCAGAGCAGCCTGACTCCAGGACCTTTCTTCTGAGTCACCAGCCTCCTGCCACCGCGCTGGGACTACACTTTTCCACCTTCCTCCTCCCCTCTAGTACTTTCCACATGTCAGGCTCTTCCTTCCCAACCAAGTGTCTTGAGAGGCCGCCTGCATTGCGCAGGCTCTGCTTCTTCCCCAGGCCCGGCATCCGGGACCGGCGTTGATGTCGGTCGCACTACCTTGTTCGACGGACCCTTGCTTGCCCCCGTTCCTCCGCCTCCGTCCACGTGGCAGATGCCCACGGAGACCGTTTGGCTCTCAGATTTCTTCGGGGACTCCTCAGCCTCTCCCTCGCCCCTTCCTCGAGGTCAGAGCCCCCCAGTTCTTCTCTTCTTCTGACTCTGTGACCCCTCCCGTGGAGGCCCCTCCACCCCCACTGCTTCAAATATGACCTGTTAGGGGTCTACCTTCTTAAGCACCGAGCTTGTGGCATTTCATTAATGCCAGCCCTAGGGAGGCAAAGACAACCCGAACCCAGTGACCCCCCAGCCCGGACCACCTGAGCCCCAGACCCACGATGGCCGGCTGCCAGCAGGAAATCTCCAGGGCCCCCTGCCTGGGGAAAAGGCTCCACCATATCGGGGCACAGAGATGTGAACCCCACCGCCCCCACCTGGTTCACACCGTCGGCATCTCTCACCCGCATCAGCTCAGCGGCCTCCCCCCTGCGTGGTTTCCTCGCCCTCAGAACTGCCCTCTCCAGTCCATTTTGCACAATGGACCTCCCAGCAGCTTAGCCTGTGCCACCGCCGTCATGCTGCCCTGCTTGATTTCCACCGTAGTATTTATTCGTACCTGACATTTGCTTGTTTGTAATCTGTAAGCTTCGGATCTTGTCTGTCTTGTCCACTGCTGTATTCTCAGTGCCTCAAACTGTACCCAACACGTAGTAGGTGACCGGTAACTACTTGACGGGATACATGAAGACAGCCAGAAACATCTTTTATTGTTATTATTTTAAGGTTTTTTTTAAAAAAATTTTTTAACGTTTATTTATTTTTGAGACAGAGAGAGGCAGAGCATGAACGGGGGAGGGGCAGAAAGAGAGGGAGACGCAGAATCAGAAGCAGGCTCCAGGCTCCGAGCCATCAGCCCAGAGCCCGACGCGGGGCTCGAACTCAGGGACCGCGATAGCGTGACCTGAGCTGAAGTCGGACGCTTAACCGACTGAGCCACCCACCCAGGCGTCCCTTAAGTTTATTTTGAGAGAGAGAGCACGAGCAGGGAAGGGGCAGAGAGAGGAGGAGAGAGAGGAGAACCCCAAGCTGGCTCTGCTCTGTCCGCACAGAGCCCGATGCCGGGCTCGAACCCACCAACCGGAAGAGCGTGCGTGACCTGAGCGGAAGCCGAGAGGCGGACGCTTAACTGACCGAGCCACCCCGGCGCCCTCCGAAACATCTTTCTGAAATGCATTTTGGTTTTTGCCATACTCAGGCACCTTCCACGTGCACATTGGCGATGGCCAGCAACTCATCCGCGGGGCACACGACACAAAGAGATTCCTTTCACAGATGTGCACGTAGACGTGCCTGGGAACGGGGAGGCCACCCGCGCATGCATCGCCGGGCGCGTGCTGAGTAAAATGTGGTAGGTGTCTACCTGGGGTGTCATGCAGCACTTAGAAGTGACCCCGTGACAGGCTCCGTGCTCTGTGACAACAGGACAGACCCTCACAACACGGCCCTTAGAGAAAAAAGAATAGGAAACCAAACGAGAAAGACCGCAGTCTCACTTACTTAAAAAAACACAGCCCCACAAACAACAAGTCACATCTGGTCAGAATACGTCAAAACCAGAAGGGAGGGGCGCCTCGGTGGCTCAGTCGGTCGAGCGTCCGCCTCTCGATTTCGGCTCAGGTCATGATCTCCCCGCTCGCGGGACCGAGCCCCACATCAGGCTCTGCACTGACAGCGTGGAGCCTGCCTGGGATTCTCTCTCTCTCTCTGCTTGTCCCTTGCTTGCGCCCTCTCTCTCTTATAATAAACTTTAAAGAGACACACAAGGGCACGATTCCCTACAGAAAGGCAGGGTAAAAGGGGGTGAGAGGTTAACAAAATAACCAAGCAAACTTATGAACGAATGAATGAAATACTCTATTCTGCCGTGACTTCTCATTAAAGGCTCACGGGTGACATTCAAAGACCCAAGGTGAACTTAGCTCTAAAGACCCACCATCCAGCCCTCTCTCTTCCTGTTGCCAATGAGTCTCTACTCACCCCCGCCCCTCACTCCCTCCTGGAGGGTCCTCCCATTGTCTGAATGGGCCGATGCAGCAGCCGCTAGCGACCTGTGGCCATTTGAGTCCAGTTAAAATGAAATGAAATACGAAATCCACATTCGGCTCTGGGACAGGGATGGAACACGTCTGCGGAACAAACACTTCTGTCGTCACGGAGAGTTCTAGCAGGCAACGTGGCTACACGTGCTTCTCTGTACATCGCAGCTTCCGTGACGCTAAATCTGTCCCCAAAGCCCAGGGATTCCTGCCTTGCCTTAATTCCACGGACACTTACGGACTACCTTCCTCTGGCCTCATAGCGAGGGAGGCAAGGGCACTAGCAGCTGTAACGGCCCCTGCAGTGCTCGCGGACCACTCTGCAAATCTCCTAAAGACGTCAGGTGGTTTACGGTCAAATGTGCCTCTTCATTTACGTCTCCCAAACAAACGTTTGTGGCGCACCTACTGTGTGCCAGGCGCTATAAAAAAAATAAATAAAAGGTGCTGCGGATACGGTCGTGGACAAGACACGCGCGTTCCCTGCCCCCAGACAGCTCACGTTCTAGAAGGCCCCACGATGAAATAAGGAAATGGATGCACACGATAATTACAGATATGATAACAAGCCGTGAAGGAAAGGCACAGACTGGTGTGATAGAGAGTAAGATGTGGGGGGGCGATTCTAGAATCGGGCCACCAGGCCCCCACTGCCAGGGGAGGTGTCACAGTCTATGCGCTGACCTGAAGCATGGGAAGAAGAGAGCCGAAGGAAAGGATGAGGGAAAGAGGGTTCCGGGTGCTTGAAGCCACTAGTGCAAAGGCCCTGAGGCAGAAAAGCTTGAGCCCATTGGAGGAAAAAGTTTAATGGACAAAGAGGAGGGCGAGAAAGGCAAAGCCTGAGAAATGAAAGCTTTGGAATCTGGATTTTATTCCAGAAGTGATAGGAAGCGTTTGAGGGTCTTAAAAGGGGGAGTGAGTCATATGGCCTGATTTATTTATATATTTTTTAAATAGGGGCACCTGGGTGGCTTAGTCGGTTAAGCATCTGACTCTCGATTTCGGCTCAGGTCATGATTTCCCCGTTCGTAAGTTCGAGCCCCACGTCAGGCTCTACGCTAACAGCGTGGTGCCTGCTTGGGAATCTCTGTCTCCCTCTCTTCTTCGTGCCTCTCCCCTGCTTATGATCTCTCTCTCTCTCTCTCTCTCTCTCTCTCTCTGAAAAATGAACAAATTTTTTTAATTAAGAAATTTATTTTTTAAAGATTTTATTTATTGTTTGCTTGTTTTTATTTTTGAGAGAGAGAGAAAGACACAGAAGGTGAGCGGGGAAGGGGCAAAGAGAGGGAGACAGAATCCAAAGCAGGCTCCAGGCTGTGAGCTGTCAGCACAGAGCCCGGTGAGGGGCTCAAACTCCCCAACCATGAGATCATGACCTGAGCCAAACTGAAGCTTAACTGACTGAGCCACCCAAGCGGCCCTAAAGATTTCATTTTTATGTAATCTCTACACCGGGGGAGCGGAGGGGCTTGAACTCTCAACCCCAAGATCAAGACTCCTAGACTCCAGCTACTGAGCCAGCCAGGCGCCCCATGAAATAAATTTCATTTGTTAAAGCACTTTCAGGGTCACAGAGAAATTGACCGGAAGATACGCAGATTTCTCACATACCCCCCACACCTCTACTCCATACCCCCCACACCTCTACTCCATCTGTTTTTGTGGGTTTTTTTTTTAACATTTATTTATTTTTGAGAGACAGAGACAGAGCACAAGCGAGGGAGGGGCAGAGAAAGAGGGAGACAGAGAATCGGAAGCAGGCTCCAGGCTCCGAGCTGTCAGCACAGAGCCCGACACGGGGCTGGAACCCACGGACCATGAGATCATGACCTGAGTGAAGTCGGGTGCTTAACTGACTGAGCCACCCAGGTGCCCCTCCAATTTTTTTTAAAGATTTTATTTATTTTGAAAATTTTTAAATGCTTATTTATTCTTGAGAGAGAGAGACAGAGAGAGAGAGAGAGACAGACACAGCGTGAGTGGGGGAGGGGCAGACAGAGAGGGAGACACAGAATCCGAAGCAGGCTCCAGGCTCTGAGCTGTTAGCACAGAGCCTGATGCGGGGCTTGAACTCACGAAGCCTGAGATCATGACCTGAGCTGAAGTCCGACACTCAGCCGACTGAGCCCCCCGGGCGGGGGGGGGGGGGGGCCTACTCCATCTGTTTTTAAAACATCGTCTGGCTGCCCTGTGGGACATAGAGCGGCCAGAGGCAGAGGTGATGGGGGTGCGGATTCGAGTGGCGGCAGCGAGGGGGGAGGAATGGGGGCCGGTATGAGATACGTTTTGGAAACAGGGTCTGCAGGACTTGGTGGAGGGCTGGATGTGGGGGTGAGGGGAAAGGAATCAAGAAATCTGGGTTTTTCGCTCCCCCCACTCCCACCGTGGGTGACGATGCTGATTTCACTGAGCAGCCCCGGGGAGGCGCAGACAGGCAGGGGCTTGGTTTGGGGCTTGTTGGAGACCCCGGCCAGGAGAGCAGGGGCGGGTGGTTGGAGGAGAGTCGAGTCAGGCTGGGGACAATCCCAGCCAGAGGCATCCACCTGGGAATCTGCCCACACACGCGGGCAGGGTCACGTGAGCTCTCTAGGAGGTAGAGGGTTCCTCTCTATTGTCATAGCTGAGGAAGCCGCCCCCAGACAGTGAGTGACCCAGGAGCAGGGAAGGTGTGATGCGGTCTGTGGGGGGTGCAGGGGGCCTGCACGCGCCCTGTAGGGAAGCGGTGGGCTGGGTAGGGCCTGAATCCAGGCGGGAACTCGTCCTCCACCGACCGAGCCGGCCCCTGAATGGTGATCTAAAGCCCTTCACTGGGCTCTTGGTTGAATCGAATGGTCCCAGAGGACTGACACCACTGATGGGGATGTAGGCCTAGCCGCCAGGCTCCAGGCTCCGGAAGGCACCGAGGTAGAGCAAACTCTGACATTACACCTCGGGCTGGGAGGCCAGGGGAACCCTGAAGACCGGCTGCTTGGATGCACCGAGGGTTGGTGGGAAGAGAGACTCCCTCCTCTCTAAAGGGGCAGGAGACTTGGGCCCCAAGCGGGGGAATCTCCTTGCTTGTCCGAGTCCCGTCCGGTATTCTTTTTTTATAAAAATTTATTTATTTTGACAGAGAGAGAAGAGAGGGAGGGAGAGAGAGGGGGAGAGAGAGAATCCCAAGCAGGTTCCGCACCGTGAGCACAGAGCCCGATGTAGAGCTCGAACCCACGAACCCTGAGCCGAAATCAAGAGTCGGATGGTCAAGTGACTGAGCCCCCCCAGGCACCCCAAGAATCTGGTATTCTAGGCTGGGTCGCACATCCTGAACAGGAGAGGAGGCAGCCCGGGAGGGAGAAGGGATTCACAACCCACCACGTGCCAGACCCGGCTGTCGCGGTCCAGTGGGCTAGACGGCCACGCGCTCTGTGGGACAGGTGCTGGGCAGAGGTGAGCACGGGGGTGGCGAAGCAGGCGAGATGCCGTCGAAGTCAGCCCGGCGGGGGCAGGAGGCGGAGCCAGATCCCAGCTCTGGCCAGGAGGCCAGAGGGTAGCCAGGAATGGGATTGGCATCGGGGTTGGGGGCAGGTGAACAGGCCTGGGACGCGAGATCAGCGCGCAAGTCCCTGTCGGAGGTGAGGCCCCCGTCTGCCCTTGGACCTTTCTTCTCTGAACATGGATGTCATTGTCCGCTCACCTCCTCTCTCACATCTTGAGATATTCTTTTCATGGGTCTAGACCAGCCAAGAAGCTGGTCTATCGACGCCAAGAAGCATTGGTACCCAGCTAAGCTTTCTTTATCCGCTGTCCCCAGAACTCGTAGACCCTCCCTCATCCTGCTGAGGGCCGGCTTCCCTCACGTTCCTAGGCTCTGGCTTCTCTGTTGCCAAAAGACCGGCTTCTGGGCTGGGTTCGGCCCGGTCCTGGCGCTCACTCAGCCCCCACGTTCCCCGCATTTGGTCCCCCGTCTACGGCATTTTCCAACTTCTCTCTCTAGCACCCAGGTTCAGCAAGGCCTCTGAGAATGGGGGATGAGGAGGGCTTTTGGGTAGGGCTTCTCCTCCGGACCCAGAACCAGGCCTGCCTCCGTCTTCCCCACCTCCACTCTCTTCTTCTCAGCTTCCAAAGAGGCGAGGTCAAAGTCACAAAGATCCCTGTGGTATCTTCTTCTCAGGAGCTCCTCTGACTCTCATAACTGCCGTTCATAAGCCCATCACTCACTGGTGGTAGACAGGTGGCCTGCACACTCGTTACATGTTATATGTTTTGTTGATTATCGATTGCTTTCCCCCCTCCCAGCTGTGGGGAAGGGGCCATACTGCTAAGGTCACCACCCCTGTGTCTCCAGTATGTGGCACCTAACAGACGCAGATATTTAAAAAAAAAAAATTTTATGTTTATTTATTTTTGAGAGAGAGAGAGAGAGAGAGAGAGAGAGAGAGAGAGAGAGAGAGACAGAGCGCAAGGCAGGGAGGGTTCGAGAGAGAGGGAAACACAGAATCCAAAGCAGGCTCCAGGCTCTGAGCCGCCAGCCCAGAGCCTGATGGCGGGGCTCGAACTCACAGACCACGAAATCATGACCTGAAGGCCCCCCCCCCCCCAGATGTATCTTTTTTTTTCCCCAGTATTTTGTTTCAGATGTATCTTTTAAAAGGCATAGAAAAAAGTTTGTAGGCAAATATGGTAAAACATTAATCATTAATAGTAGCTGCCTCTGGGTCCTGGGGGTTCTGTTTTTGTTTTTCTTTCTTTTCTGATTTTCCCAAATGTTTCCACAAAGACTTGTATTTTCATGATAAAGAAAACTTGACAGAATCTTTGTTATCATGTAAAACCATTCCTCTTGATATGCCTGGAGCCCCTTTCCTGTCTGCGAGGGTCAGTGCCACTAAAAACAGCGGCCTTGTCCTCAACCCCAGTGCCACCCACCTTCCCAAGTCCAGCTCTGCTTGTGACTGGCTTGCACACCCCATCGCTCTGATGGCTTCCCAAGACTCTCAGAATCCTGGAATCCTTTATTTTTTAAACATTTATTTATTTTTTTTGAGAGACAGAGCACCAGCAGGGGAGGGGCGGGGGGGGGGGTGCACCGAATCCGAAGCAGGCCCGACACCGGGCTCGAACTCACCAACCGTGAGATCACGACCTGAGCCGAAGTCAGACGCTGAACCCACTGAGCCATCCAGGCGCCCCTAGTGTTAGACTACCTTGACCTAACACTACTTTCTATATGTCAGAACCTCCTTCCCAATCAGTGTGTGCTGCTAAATGTTACCAACCAGCTCTGGGAGATGGAAAACAACATCTGCCAATTTCCCTGATGTAAACACTTCCACTGTGGTCAATTTCAAGCTTCCAGGAAGACATTACTGAATGTGCTGTTAGGAAGAGGTGTGCACAATTGCTTCTTACAAACCTACACGTGCAGCCTCCACCACACTGTTGGTTCCCTCCAAAGCCTCACTGCTGCTGCGGTGCCCGGGGGGCTCAGTGGGTTAAGCGTCCGACTTCGGCTCAGGTCATGATCTCACAGTTTGTGAGTTTGAGAGCCCGTGTCGGTGTCGGGCTCTGTGCTAACAGCCCGGAGCCTGGAGCCTGCTTCAAATTCTGTGTCTCCCTTTGTCTGCCTGAGACCCACTCACCGTCTGCCTCTGTCTCTCAATAACAAACATTAAAAATAAATAAATAAATAAGCATTTAAAAACTTCAAACAAAAAAAAACCCCACACACAAAACCTCACTGGTATTCCTTAAAGTATTTTTCATACCACTGTTGCGACTCTTCTGCATAGCAAAAACTATTCCAAAATAGAAGGTTTGGAAAGTCTACCAGAAGAGATACAAACTTATTTGGCAAACTTCTTTCTCAGCAGAACGCTAAACTCTTACCCTCTGAGAAAGAAATGAGAAAATAATGAATCAGATGGATTGCCAGGACAGTATCCAAAGGCATTGAAAATCTATAGATGGGTAGCCGGGGAGTTCTCCCCGAATATCTGAATTTTAATCTTGGTGAGTGGGTGTAACCACAGAAGGTGGGAAAGAAATGCCATCTTAAGATAGAATCTGATCAAGTGCATTCAAATCAGTTCTCAAGAAAGAAATTTCTATGTGACCTAAAGGGGGTTGCTTGGTATGTAAATCATAAAAAAAAAAAAAAAAAAAAAAAAGACAGAGAGGTTCTCCAATGATTTTCAGGGGAGTTCTGATCCAAGATCATCACTATTCCAGGATTCTTTTTTTTTTTAAAGGATTTTTAAAAATATTTATTTATTTTGAGACAGACAGTGAGCTGAGGAGGGACAGAGACAGACAGACAGACAGATGCAAAGCAGGTTCTAGACTCTGAGCTGTCAGCACAGAGCCCAACGCAGGGCTCGAACCCACGATCTGTGAGATCATGACCTGAGCCAAAGTTGGATGCCTAACTGAGCCACCCGGGCTCCCTTTCCAGGATTCTTTTTGAAGGGGAGACAGACTGGCCTTTTCGCAATGAGGACAGATGCACTGTGTTCTTCTGTTCTTAGAGCTGTGTGGTACCAAACGTTGGAGGACACGTAGCTAATTCCTTTGTCCGATGTCAAGGTTCCTTGACTAGATTTTGTCTTTCCACTTACATTTCCTTATAGAAAAGAACGGAGAGTTGGGCCAGCCAACATAGACGTTCTGTTGCCCTTCCCCATTTCAGTTCATTTATAGAGAAGCTGATATTCCCACTTTTTGGTCAATCTATCATGAGTCTGATTAGCCAGAGCCCGGTGTACCTTTCCTCAACGGTAAATTAGGATCGATAGCGTACCGTGTATCTGCCAGGCACAATTCTAGTTGCTGGGAACACAATAACGAACCAGACAGGTTCCCAACCCTACACAGGTTATATTCCAGTGGAGAAAGCCAGACATGAGTAGAGCAATTGCACACATAAATGGATGTCACCAGTATGTGACAGGCTCTATGTCTGCTGTGAGGGGACATAACATGAGAAGCCCACTTAGTCTTGTAGCTCAGGAAAGGTGTCCCTCAAGAAGTGATTTGACTGGCCACGTAAACTGGGAGGGCTCCCAAAGCTGAGGACTCTGCCCTGGACCGTGGGGACTCCACACAGGCAATGCTGTGGTGCTTCGGCCGGGTACCAGGTACTTCATCACCCTACAATACTGAACAGTATTTTGCCCTTTTCTTCCTCTGAGTATGTAGAACTCCGTCTTCTGTCAAGGTTATCTGTGCCTTTTGGGGTGCCCAGATGGCTCAGTCTGTTAAGCGTCTACCTCTTGGTTCCTTCTCCGGTCATGATCTCATGGTTTGAGAAGTTCGAGCCCTGCATTGGGCTCTGCCCTGGCAGCACAGAGCCTGCTTGGGATTCTCTCTCTCTTTCTCTCTCTCTCTCTGTGTCTCCGTGCACCCCTACCCCCCACCTGCACAGTGTCTTGTCTCTCTCAAAATAAACTTAAAAAACAAAATTTGTTTTATTCTTTTTTTTTTTTTTTAACATTTATTTCTGAGAGACAGAGACAGAGCACGAGCAGGGGAGGGGCAGAGAGAGAGGGAGACACAGAATCCGAAGCAGACTCCAGGCTCTGAGCTGTCAGCACAGAGCCGGAAGCGGGGCTCGAACTCACAAACTGTGAGATCATGACAACCAAAGTCAGACACTTAACTGAGCCACCCAGGCGCCCCCAAAAAACAAATTTAAGATTATCTGTGCCTTTTTTGAGTTTTGGATGGAAGTTGGCAAGGGTTGTTACCACTCAGTGCCCTTGTCATATCATGGAGCCTGTGCCTTAGGTCAGTGAGGACACTTCACCAATGTCTCAGGGAAATGAATCAATTAAGACTGGCACATGACACACGGGAGGTACAGTCACACAAAGACGACAGCACTTTTTTTTAAGGAATAACTTGATTGAAATATAATTCACATAACATCCAATTCAATTATTTAAAGTGTACAATTCAGTGTTTTTTAATATCTGAAGAATGGGACCATAGCTCCAATCAGTGTTAGAATATTTTCTTCAGCACAAAAGCCATACTCTGCCCCTCCCTGTACTCTTTAGCAGTCCCTCTCTGGCTCCCCATTTCCCTCTAACTTCTCAACACTAGGTGTCTACTGATCTATTTTCTGTCTCCATGGATTTACCTATTGTGGACATGTCATGTAAGTGGAACTCTATACTATGTGGTCTTTTGTGACCGACTTTCACTTAACACGTTTCAAGGTTAATCCATGTTGTAGCATTTACCCGGTACTCCATCCTTTTTTATTGCCCTGTAATATTTCGTTGTATGGATACACCATACTCTATTTATCTATTCATCAGTTGATGGGCTCCAGGAGTTTCTGCTTTTTGGGCTATGATGAATAACGCTGCTTTGAACATTCCTGTACAAGTTTTGGTAATTGAAGTGAAATTCACATGGCATAACACTAACCATTTTTTGTTGTTGTTGTTGTTTTTTAACATTTATTTATTTTTGAGACAGAGAGAGACAGAGCATGAACGGGGGAGGGTCAGAGAGAGGGAGACACAGAACCTGAAACAGGCTCCAGGCTCTGAGCTGTCAGCACAGAGCCCCACGCGGGGCTTGAACGCACGGACCGCGAGATCATGACCTGACCCGATGTCGGCCGCTTAACCGAATGAGCCACCTAGGCGCCCCAACACTAACCATTTTTAGATCAATGAAGTGCCAGTTAGAGCACTGGGTGTTGTGCAATCCCCACCTTCACCTAATTCTGAAACGCTTCATCATTCCAAAATAAAACCCCCTGCTCATTATCCCCACTCCCTGGTCCCCTCATCCCCCAGCACCTGGCAACCCCCAATCTACTTTCTGCCTCTAGGATTTACCTATTCTGGATAGTTCTTGCCATTCAAATCATAGGGTATGTGACCTTTTTTGTCTGACTTCTTTTACTTAGCATAATATTTTTGAAGTTCATCTAGTGGAAGCAGGTATTAGTACTTCATTCCTGTTTTGTGACTGAATAATATTCCATTGTACACCCCCCCCCCCTTTATCCATTCCTCTGCTGATGGATACTTGGGTTGTTCCTACCTTCTGACTACTGTGAATAACGCTGTTGTGAATATTTTCCTGCAAAGATTTAAGTAGCTTTTTTTTTTTTTTTTTTTAATGATTTGGGGCATACACCTAGGAGAGTTGTTGGATCATATGGACAAACACATCTTTGAGAAGAGCAGGTAGGGGCTTTAAACAATGCGCCCAGACCCTTACGGGGGGGGAGGAGGGGAGTGGTGGTTTTGCGTTTTACAAAGGAAAAGGCGGAAACTTCAGAAAGCTGAGTGGAAGGAACGGGGAGTGACAGTGGACCACGCCGCATAAACGTATTAATTCAAGCCGGTGTTTGCGGTACGCGTCTACCAGGTCACGGGATTCTAAAACAAAACAAGAACCAGATCCAGGGTTGGGGACTCCCAGCCCAGGTATGTGGCTGCTCGTCTTCTCTACAGGACTGCTGCCCGCCTGGTTTGCGGAAGCAAAGCAGGTGGCCACGAGGGTAGTGCCGGAAACCTGGAAACTGGAAGAAGACCACAGAGTTGCGGGAAAAGCGGCAGCTTTCTTCCCTAGGAGGAGAGCCAGAGAAATAAACCGCGAGAGACGGGTTGTCCCCTGCTTCGTGGTCGCCTTCCACGACCTGGAGAGCGTCAGCGGACCGTAACACGCCAGTCTGCTTTAGAGTTTTCCCAGGGTGCTCGCAGACAACTGCTGTGGAGCAGCCGGGGGGCCGGGATCGGGGAGAAATAAATGCCTTGCGAAGCTCCCTAGAGCTCAGCCGTACGGCAGCCGCCCAGGCGGCCCCGCACCCAGGGAATCGACAAGATGGTGGCCGCGACCCGGGCGCTCTAGCTCCCGGGCGAAACTCTATGGCAGGCCCGAGGCCGGGAGGTGAAGCTGAGATGGGCGGTAACCCGACCACACTAGCGCGCTAGGAAGCGTGAGCGGAAAGAGCTCTTGCGCGCATGCGTGGACGGGGGGGGGGGGGGGGATGGGCTTTGAGACGAGGGGCCCACCCCGCAATGCAAGTTTTCTGAAACGTGTGAGTCGTTTAAGTCCAGTTAAAGCCGAGGTGGGGCGTTCCCAAGACGCATGCGTCCTAGCCGAGCCCAGCGCTACAGTGGCGTGGTCTTTTCAACGCCCGGCGTACAGACGACGTCTGAGGTGGAAGGGGCGGTCAGGATCCCCAACACGCATGCGCTCTGAGGCCGAGGCGTTCCCTCCGGAGGGTGTGGAGTGCAGGGCTCCTTATTGCGCAGGCGCGAGTCCCGTCCGGTAGGGGTAGTGGTCTATCACGGGAAGGGAAGAGGAGGTTGAAGGGCTTAAAAAACCGGGTGCGCCTGCGCACTGCCTACTGGTGGGAAGCGCTCTGGGTTGGGGAGGGGCGGGGTCACGCGTACGCGTCATTGGATGGGAAGGTGGGAGGGAGGGTGGAGATCGGGGAGGGTCTGTGCGCTTGCGCAGTGCGGGGGTGGAGGGCGGAGGGGATAGATAGCACGCTTGCGCGGCTGTCACAGGGCTGCTTGGTTGGTCAGTGGGGAGTCGGCGCCTGCGTACTAAGACCCGTGTGCAGCAGCGGCGGCGGCGGTAGAGGCGGCGGCGGCGGCGGCAGCGGGCTCGGAGGCAGCGGTTGGGCTCGCGGCGGGCGGACCGGGTCGAGTCAGTGCGTTCGCGCGAGGTGAGAGCGGGCAGGGCGCGCGTGCGCGGAACCTCGGCTGGGGCTTGGGAGCGGAGATGGAACTGCTCGAGGGTCGGGGAGGGGGCAAAGGGGAGCGGCGGCGGCCGCCGCACAGGGTTCGGTCCGCGAGCGGCGCGAGGTGCGGAGAGGCGCGGGAGCGCGCCCCGGTTGGCGCGCGGGGTGACGGTTGGGGCCGGCCGGGTGACGTTGGAGCGACGCAGGGCGGGGGACGGCGAGCCGCGAGGCCGCCACGCGGGAGAGGCCGCCGGGCGGCCACGCCGGGGCGAGGGCCGGGGGCCAGATCGGCCCGGAAGGGCCAAGGTACCGGGGCCGTTGAGAACCGGGCGCCGCGCGGCCACGTGAGGTGGGGGAGGGGGCTATTCGGTGAGAGGGCAAGTGGGGGGGGGCTGGCGGCCGGCCGGAGAGGGGGGGAGGGGAGGCGGCGTGGCTCCGGCCTGGCGCGGCCTTTGAGGAGGGGGTGGCGGCGGCACCGGAAGTGTCCCCCCTACCGGAGGCTGCCCTCTGGGTCGGAGGCCGCATGGCCGAACGTGGACGGGGGCCGCATGGCAGCGCGGGGACCCCTCCCCCCAGATCCCGGCCACCGGAAGCCCCGGGAGGCCACATGGTGGGCGGGAGCCGGCAACCCCCAGCGCGGAGAGAGGTGGTCGGTCCTCGCGGGCGCCCAGGGTAGCTTGGAATTTTGGGGAGGGGGCGAAGGCTGAGGCCCGCACCTGATCTCCCCGGAGAGCCCGCTGCGGACATATGTTAGCGTGCCCCCGCCCCATGGGCCCCTGGCGCGCTACCCCCCCCGCCCCGACTCCCCTGGGAAGTGAGGCGGCCAGCCAGGTGCGAGCAGCGCTCTCCCGTGCTGGGTGGCCGGAGAGACGGGGAGACTGAGGGCGATTGGACGGGAGCCCAGCTCTTTTCGGCCGCGCCGACAGCGCCTTAAAGTCCCGAGCAGAGGAGCTCCCCGCTGTGATAGGTGCTCTTCACCTTGTCACGGTCTTCCTCCTTGTGTCTGATTTGCGGGCTCCTGCTTTCAGAGCCCCAACTCTGCCGGCCTAACAGAACTTCTGCTACTCACTACTCCCAGCGTTTTGCTTTCATTTTATTGTCATTCACGCTGCCCACTCCTCCACTTTCCACTGAGCGCACAGGCCCGGCCTGAAAAGCCGACAGGACCGGTGCATCCTGGGAAAAGGGGGAGGGCCCTCGAGGAGAGGCCGGGTTCCCGGGTTCCCTTTGGGAAACGAGATGGAGGTGTTTGGCAGGGGGAGAAGTTAGAGAACAGCTTTACTTTCTCTCCCTCGGCTGTGTCGGAAAAGGCCTGTTGGAGAGGCGGGAATCCCCCAAAGAGGCCTTGTGGTTTCCTGTACCAGTGACTGGCGCGTGTGGATCGGGTGGGGGGTGTAACAGACGGGTGGGGCCCTGTCCTCCGGTCTCCACCCTCCCCTCTCCCCGCTACGGTAGCCCCGCCCTTTTGCTGGCTCGCGGCTGCTCACCTAATTATAGCCCTGTTCTGTGTGGGGAAGAGGGGTGGTTGGTTTCAGCGGCCAGGAACACCTGAGTCTCCCCCCGCCTCCCAGGAATTAGGCGTTTGCCCATCTTGGAGATTTGGCATCCTAACTCCCCAGAGCCTTCTGTTCCCGGGCCACCCCTTTAGCTTTCAGTTGGGCTAGGGGTCCGGCTCGTGTTCCCACCACTTCATACACACGCCCCATCTTAAGGGTTTGTGGTCCCAACTCCGTATTTAACCTGGGCACTTTGACTTTCATTTAGGCGGGTGATGGAACGGAGGGCTGTTTCCAGAGAGCAGTGGGGCAGATGGAGAGCTCTGTCGACCTCCACCTCTACTGACTCCGCTTCTCTTTGACTCTAGTTGGAATCGAAGCCTCTTAAAATGGCAGATGATTTGGACTTCGAGACAGGAGATGCAGGGGCCTCAGCCACCTTCCCGATGCAGTGCTCAGCATTACGTAAGAATGGCTTTGTGGTGCTCAAAGGCCGGCCCTGTAAGATCGTGGAGATGTCTACCTCCAAGACTGGCAAGCACGGCCATGCCAAGGTTAGAATCGGGTCTCTCCGTCTCTCGCCTTCCCCACACTTCCCTCATCCGTGGGGCTCCCGGCAGCAAGCTGCCCTCAGTCCTAGTCCTCTCCGTTCCCGGAGCTCTCTTTTTACCCCCCAGTTCCTTGTGTAGTGCTCAGCCCTGGCTGCCTTCCACCTTCCCCCGGCCTTCAGCCTTTCGTTACCTCCTGTGCCCCGTCATCGCCTTGTGTCCGGTCCTCTTCCCCACTGGTGAGTCTCTTAACTTTGCCAGGTGGTCTGGTCAGCAGCTCCTTCCTTCTTGGCTTTCACTTGTGGTTTTTCTTGCCTGGGGTTCTAGTTCCCAGGCTTTCTCTAGTCCCACTACAGAGCAGCTTCCCCTGGAGGGGGCCAGCGTACCTTGAGCTTCCAGATCCCCTCCTGCCCCACGCCCCCGATCTCCGATGCAGCGTCACGCTGCGTCTCCGCCTGCCCCTCTCCCGGAGTTTCCTGAGCCTCCACCTCGCTCTCTTGGATCTGGACGTTGTGGCTAGTGCTTGTCAGTTTTTCCTGCCCTCCCAAAACTCGACCTGACTCATCCTTGCTGGGGTTCTTGTGGTTTTGTTCCCTGGTTGGTCTGTCTTCTGTTGGCTCGGGGTTCACCCGGGGTCACCCCCAACGTCTACGTCCTCGTCTGTGTTCTTTTGTGGCGTTTATTCCCTTTGCACAATTTTCTGTCCCCAAAGCCTTTTTTTCTCCGCGCTCTTCCTTTCTTGTTGCTTCCTGTTTTCCCAAGTTCACCTTTTATGCTGATGTCCAGATGCTCTTCCACATGTTCCGCCTAGAGTCCTCCCAGTCCCCTGGGCACGTCGGTCCGTGTTCTGGTAGCTCAGGGTAACTGGCTGCTTGGAGCCTGCCCTCCTGTGTTCTTTGTGCTGTCAACCCCAAAGTCAAGGGCAGTCTTTCTGCCTCCCGTTCTTAAAGGCTTTAGTGCTGCTTTGGGCTGATTGGTTTAGTTCCAGCTCCCCTGGTCTTTTCCCTGACAACTTCGTCGGACTTCCCTCACCAGTCAGGAGCACCTCGAGCCTTTCTCTTTTCCATCCTAGAGCTTGGTCGGGTTTCTCTTTCATGTGATGCACACATACAGGTCCACCTGGTTGGTATTGACATCTTTACTGGCAAGAAATACGAAGATATCTGCCCGTCGACTCATAATATGGATGTCCCCAACATCAAAAGGAATGATTTCCAGGTATGTAGGTGGGTTAGTGGTTTGTCGGTGGCCAGAGACTGACCGGGAGAGAGGGGAACGGCCGGAGAAGGGGTTTGGTGTTAGAGGTTTGCCACCAGTTTGTCCTCAGACCCTTTATCCTCCCCCCTGCCTGGGCCAACCTGCAGCTTCCTTCCTCCTCTGCCCCCAGCTGATTGGCATCCAGGATGGGTATCTCTCGCTGCTCCAGGACAGCGGGGAGGTGCGAGAGGACCTTCGTCTGCCCGAGGGAGACCTCGGCAAGGAGATTGAGCAGAAGTATGACTGCGGAGAAGAGATCCTGGTACGCGCCCCCCCCCCCCCCCCCCCCCGGCCTGTGCCCAGCTCCTCTCCTCACACTGCTTCCTCTGACCTCATGTCTGACCTCCCCCACCCCCCCAGATCACGGTGCTGTCTGCCATGACAGAGGAGGCAGCAGTTGCAATCAAGGCCATGGCGAAATAAGCGGCTCCCAGGTGAGTGTGCCGGCTGCCCGTCCCCAGCCCCTGCACGTGCTCCGCGTCCCAGACAAAACCTGCCTCGGTCCTGTTCCAGGTTCCCCTTCCTGCCCCAGCAGGGTCGCCCCCCACCATGGACAGGACAGCCCAGTCTCACCAGGCGTCTCTCCTCCCCAGGGTGGCGGTGGCGGAAGCAGTGATCCTCCAGCCTGCAGAGGCCCCCTTCCCCAGCCTGGCCCAGCTCCGGCCCGGCCCCGGGCTGGACTCCTCCTACACGATTTATTTGACGTTTTATTTTGGTTTCCCCCACACCCCCTCAATCTGTCGGGGAGCCCCTGCCCTTCATCTTGCTCCCTTGGCCAGGAGTGAGTGACCCATGGCCTTGGCGAAATTGTCCTCCTCTTCTCCCCTCGCACTACAGTCCTGGTCGGGGAGAGGGGGCGGGTGCTGCTTGTGGTTTAGTGGGTTTTGTTTGGTTTTTGTTTTCTTTCTTTTTTTCTTTTTTTTTTTTTTTTTTAATTCAATCTGGAATCAGAAAGCTGTGGATTCTGGCAAATGGTCCTTGTGCCCTTCCCCCACTCATCCCTGCTCTGGTCCCTTGTTCCCCTTGGCCCTTTACCCCAAGCACCACCCCACAGACTGGGGACCAGCCCCCTCTCCTGCCTATGTCTCTCCCCAAATCCCTTTAGCTGGGGAGGGAAGAGGAGGAGAGGGGAGGGGACCTGCCCCCTCCTCAGGCATCTGGGAGGGCCCTGCCCCCACGGGCTTCACCCTTTCCTGTGGGCTCTCTCCCCGACACATTTGTTAAAATCAAACCTGAATAAAACTACAAGTTTAATATGAAGGCCCCAATTCAGTTGCTTCTTTGAATTGAATGGGCATTTGCGGACTGGAGGGGAGATGAGAAATCCTGTCCACCAAACTCGGCCATCCGTTCCCGGCAAGCGTTCACTTGCTGTGCATCTGCCGGCCACCCCGCCCCTCCAGAGAGCCCTGGCCGCCTCCGGGTGAGGCCACACAAACAGCAGCAGCAGCAGCCAGGGGCACTGGCAGGTAGATTTTATTGGACCGGGACACACCGGGGACCCTCACCCACGGCAGGGGGTGGGGGGAGGCTGAAGATAAAATCTGACGGTCACTTGTGGTAGAATCGCGGGTTCTGGCTGTGCTGGATGAAGGGGAGCCGAGGGCCAGGTTGGCTGGTAGCCGCAAAGCCCGACTGGTGGCAGGGACGAGAGGGGGGTTCGGTCAGCGAGCACCCTCTCCCTCCAAGCCCTTGAGCCCGCCCCCCCCCCCCCCCCGAGAGTGGGAAGGTGGGGGTCTGGGCGCACCTGGTTCCCGACCTTACCTTTCCCGCCGGTTGCATCTGCACGGGGAGCTGGGGAGAGGCCAGCAGTCCAGGGGCTGGATGCAGAGCTTGGGGATGCATGGGGCGCAGGGAGGACTGCGGAGAGGAGAGTCAGGACCGGAGGCAGCTGGGGGCTCCCCTGAGCACAGCGCTTCCCCCGAACTCCCAAGACCCCATGCTCTCCATACTCACAGAGTCCGAGAAGGCGGTCTGCTGGTTGGCGTGCTCCATCGGCTTCTGTAAGGACAGGGCGCCACCCGGCTGCAGGAATCCTAGGGAGGGAAGGAGGGGGGTGTGACGCAGTCGCCGGGGGTGGGGGAGGCGGGGAGGGCAGGGTGCTCGCACAGGGGTGTCGTCACCTGTCTGGGTGGGCTGGAAGTGGCCGTGCACTGCGTAGGGCTGTGGCTGGGGCTGCGACAGGTACTGCACTGCGGGGAACGCCGAAGGTGCTGAGGAAGGGACGACGCACGGCCATCAGAGCCTCCTCATCTGGGTCTTGCCAGAGTGCCCCCCCCCCCCCCCCCCCCCCGCCCCGGGCCCACCACTCACCTCTGAGCTGCTGGCTAGGGCTATAGGCCGGCTGCGTGGGGCCATAGTGCGGCGGGGGCTGAGCGGTCCCATAGGCACCGCCGGGGCTGCCTTGGAATTGACCGTGCTCTGGGGTCCCTGCGAAAGCCGCCGCTGAGCCCACGTAATGCCGAGTCTGAGGAGGGAGGACGAGAGCTGGCCGCTGTAAACTCCGAGGCGGGACCTCAGGGGCCCACCGTGCCCGGCTTTCCCCCACACCGTGAAGGGTCCGACGCCAGTAACGCCCATCATTTGAGTGCTGGGTCACTAAGGGCGCCTAGGTGTGGGTGGGAGAGGTCGGGGAAGAACAGGGCCGGACGCCCCATCCTACTCCTTACTGTAAGCACTTGGGGCCCGAACATCTGTTTGGCCCTGTCAGCCGCCATGAGGGTGCCTGGGCGATTGTGTCCTCCAGGGCTCCCTAGGGAGGGACAGGGGCTTCATGAGGCCGGAAGGGGTGGCTGTGACCCCCAGGAGGGCCCGTTTGGACACGCGGTCTCTCCACTCCTCACCCTGCATGCTGAGGAGGTGCGTTCCCGTGTGGACGGTCAGGCTCTGCTGGTACGCAGCTGATGTCAGAGTGGTCAGGTCACTGGGGCGAAAGGCGGGCGCGTCAGAGTCGGGGACAAGCGCCCCCTTTTGCCCCTAGACGCCGGTCGTTGTCACCCGATCCCAGTTACACCCTGCCCCGATAAATTTATTTTTAGCTCTCCAGTCCCACCTCTGCTCCTTTCGCCTCCGTTTCTCCTCCTCGTGTAAAACTTTCTTGAGCTGCAAGAAAAGCTGGTGCTTCTCCTCTTGTAAGGCCAAGAGCTTCTCCTGCAATTTCAGGATCTGAGAAGCAAGGGGAGCAGAGATGAAGGCAAGAGGGCCAGAGGGAAAGCGCTGTGAGAGATCAGGGGACTCGCTCACTTGCTCCTTGGTCTCCTCCAGAGACATTCTCTCTTCCATCTCCTTTTTCTTTCTCCTCTCCTGCTCCTCCTTCATCTTCTGTTCCATCATCTTGTCCACCTCTTCCTCTTCTGGAGAGAGAGTCGGGCAGAATGGGAAAACGGCAGGGTGGGTAACAAAGCGGCCTGTTGCGCACCGCGGGCCAGCGAGGCCTGGTCACCACGATGCTCCTCGTGCCTATCTCGGCAATGGCTCTTTCCCCGCGGAGGGGGCAGGCGGGTGGGTCTAGTAGGTGCTCTCCAAGGTCCTTCCCGACCCAAGGGTTCTGGAGCGGAGACCCGGCCTCCGGCTTCCACCACCCGCAGGGCTGTCTCATCCTTCCTGCGGCGCGGCCGCGGCGGCGCGCTGCACGGCCCGGGGTGGAGGCCTGCTCCGGGGAAGCGGCGCCTCCCCGGGGCCCTGTGTCCTCCCGCTCGGGCCCGGCTCACCTTGCCGCTTGCGCTCCCGCTCCATCATGATGTGCCGGTGCAACGCCCGGGCCATGGCGTTGGAAAGCTTGGGGCGCTCCAGGAGCGCGGGCATGATGCCGCCGGGGGCGCTCGGGCCGTGGGCGCCCGGCTCTGTCACTGACTGCCAGACCTCGGACCGGGCCTACCGGGAGGCGGGCGCTCAGGGCGAATCGCGCCCGGCCGGCAGAGGCGGAAGCCCTCCCGCCGCCCCCCTCCGCCCGGCCGGCCCCGGGGGTCCCCGCGTGCGCCGGCGGGCCGGGGTCTCCAGCCTCGGCGCTGCCCGCCCCCCGGCCCCTCCCTACCCGCCTGCTCTGCGCTTTCTCCGCGGCTCCTGCGCGCCTCGGCCGCGCGTCACATCCGGCCGCCGGGCCGACTCCTTCCGGAGCCGGGGCGGCCGCCGGCCTCGCGGGTCGGGCGCAGGGAAGGGCGGAAGCGGCCGCGACGGGTGCCGGCGGCGGTCAAACCCCGTCGCCGCGGCCCGCGCCCCCGGCGGGGCGGGCCCGGGGCTCGCGGGGGCGGTGCGCGCGCGCGCGCGAGAAACAGGCCGAGGCGCGCGCTCCGGGACGGCGTTTATTGGCTGCTTGGAAACCCGCGTCCGTAACAACTGTACAGAGGCCCGCCTTCCCCGCGAGCGCCCTCCCACCACCCGGCGGCCCGGGAAGCGGCGGCCCGGAGGGGGATCCGGGCTGCTCGGGATTCACAGTAACAGGAACGAAAACGGAAATAAATTAAGTGGTACGGGGGAGGGAGTCCGGGGAGTCGTGCTCCCCAAGTCAGTGCATGAAAGGGGGGGCTGCCGGGCCCGGCTCCCGCTCGTCCGCCGCGCGGTCGGGGATGGCTCTGCTGCCGCGGGCGCGGGAGGCAGGACTCGAGCTCCAGGGCCCCCTGCCTGTCCGGGCCCCGCGCGCGCGTGCCGGGGCGATCGTCGTCGGTCGTCACTCGGAGTCCCGGGCCCAGGGCCCCGCTGTGCTTGTCATCGCCAGGCGGCCCCTCATTCCACCCGCACCAGCAGGGCATAGAGGAGCGTGGCCCCCTTCTCCTTGGTCACCCACTCGAGTTCGGCTGGGCTGAAGTGAGGGTCCGGAGGTTCTCTGAGGGCGGCCGAGGGGGGCCCGGGGGTGTAGGAGCCGGGGCGCACGCACACCTGGAACGCCACCTGGGCCTGGTGCGTCCGCTGGGATTTGGGGTCCCGGAATCTGTCAAGGGGAGAAGAAATCCGGCCGTGAGGCCTCTGGTCCCTCTCCTCCCCTTGCTAACTGCACGGCCACACAGGCCCTGCGGGGGCACCCCCACCTTGCAGGGGCCTTGCCCTCCCCCCACTCCCCTCCCTACCGCCTTCCCCAACGACTGCTCAGCCGGCTCCCCGCTTCTGAGTGCAGGCCGCTGCCCACCCTGCTCCCCGTGCCCGCTCCACCCGCACTTCTGACCCACTGCACCCCCCTTTTTGTCACCTTTAAAAATAGAAAATGCTTCTTATATAACAATGTTCTAGAGCGAGAGAAGACCCAAGTGGCACAGGTGAGAGAAGGGAAGGCAAAACATGGAGACCCCGGGCGTGTCCCCCGGGTACTCACTGCACTTTGGATGCCAGGGTCTCGGCCCCAGCGTACTGCAGGGACGGGGAGAGCAGCACCGGAGGGGGCTGCTCCTCCCGGGGAGGGGCGCAGTTCTCGCCGGGCTCCTCAAACCCCACCCCGGGCTCGCCCTTCAGCGGCCGGCAGCTCAGGATAGAGGCAGCGCCTAGGACAAGAGCTGCGTCAGGGCCGCCCTCCAGGGGCCGGGCCCACCAGCCTTGCCCTGCCCTGCCCCTGCCGCCCCGGTACCTGCTCCCAGCTCCCCTCGGTCCAGCACCCTCCGCACGGCTGCCACGTGGCTCCCGTGATATGCCATGTGCCACTTCTTGGTTAGCGTCCCAGCTTCCAGACGGGGATTCACCCTAGGATGTAGACAGGGCAGACCGGACAAAGGTCGCTGGCTCCCCAACACTGTCCCCTCTACAGGAAGTTCTGCCACGTCTTCCATGCACCCCCTGGGGAACCTCCTTCCTCTAGGGGGAAAAGAACAGTAAGGGAGCCGCGTGACCCCGCCCTGCGCACACCTGAGGTTGAACCTGCACCAGCCGAAGGGCAGGGCATACTCCCGAGGGGGCTCTCCCCGGCGCCTGTGGGCCTCGTCCCCTCGAAGCTTCCGGCAAGACTCACAGTAGCACAGGCTTCGCTTGGGCGGAGGCATAAAGTAATCCTCTGCGGGAAAGCGAGGGGCAGGCTGGGTGCCGAGGTGCCCAACACTGCCCCGGGGAACGAGGCGGGTCCCGGGGGACCGGGGACTCACCGGGAAGCAACAGCAGTTCTTGGAAGCGGGAGCACAGGGCGTGATACTCGCAGCTCTTGAGAGGGCTGGCGGCAGGCAGCGGCCCCCAGCACACGCTCTCCTTCATACCTGCGCGGGCAGGAGGGGGCACAGGTCACAGGAGCCGGGGCGGCACGGCACGGTGGGTGGGGCGGGGCTCTGCGGGCTGGCTCACCATCTACCATGTCCGCCTTCTCCATGTCCCCTTGGGTTCCCGCACTCTTGCCACTGGCAGCCCCTGGTTCAGGACTCACGATGGTCACCTGCAGGGGAGGGGGGCGGAAAT
This sequence comes from Felis catus, assembly GCF_018350175.1. Taxonomy (NCBI): domain Eukaryota; kingdom Metazoa; phylum Chordata; class Mammalia; order Carnivora; family Felidae; genus Felis; species Felis catus. The sequence goes on from NC_058381.1 coordinate 2,258,248, forward strand.
CAGCCTGGGCGTGCCCCAGCCCCCGGGGCCTGCCCGTGCCCTCACCGGTCGCCCCCTCCACCCTTCCTCCATTACAGCCGACCTGCTCGCACTGGCCGTAGAGGTCCACCACCGCGTGGCAGGGCTGGGGCACGTCCGGTACGGCCACCCCCTGGTCCAGCCCATTGACGTGGAGGTGCAGCCCCCCAGAGCTGTCCAGCCGCAGTCCCAGGACGGTGCCTTCGGGACACGTGTCCAGGTTTGGCCCAAACTTCTCACAGATCTAGGAGGAAAGACCTACTGTCTTCCCAGAGATCAGACGCCCACAGGCAACAGCCAGGCTCGCCCTTCACTCTGCTTCCGGTTGCCAGGCCCCAGGCTTGGCCTCCACGCCGGCCTGCTGCCCGGGCTCCACCCCCCTCCTCAAACATCTGGAGTCCACCTCCCCGCCAACCCCCGCACTCCCCTCCCCCCCACAACATGCTCAGTGGCAGGAACCCAGGACAACGTGACAGCCTGAGCGTCCAGACAAGGCCCCCCACACTCTCGCTCACCCACCATGGGGTCTACCCCACTATGGGGCCCCTTTACGCCTGCAGTCCTACTGCCGGAGCCGGGGACCCTTTTGGCCAGACCCTCCCGACTCAAAGCCCCAGCCCTCCCTCTTCTCTCTGCCCCGTACTCACCTTGAGACCATTGTGGAAGATGCCACGGCCCCGCAGCAGCCAGGCTGCCCGCTTGAGGGCACAGGCAGAAGCGGGGAAGTTGAGCCTCTCGGGCGGGCAGGTGATGACGCCCAGGACCAGGGAGGACGTCCACTGCCGGTTCAGGAAGTCTATCCGCACCTGGGGAAAAGGGCAACTACTCCCCAGTCACGGCCTGCTGGGAAGAGGCCGCCCCCCAGCAGAACCAGGCTCCTCACCCCTGCCGGGTGGGAGCGACAGGACCTCCCACGGCGTGGCCGGGGATGCTGCCCTTCCCTCGCCCGGAGGGACCGCAAACTACAAACCGCTTGTTTCCTTCCCCACGTGAGCCTCGGCGCTGTCGGGACAGTAAGGGTCCCCGTGCCCCGGCTTCCTAACTAAATCTCTCCGTTTGTGGCAAACAGCAGAAAGGCCTCCTCCTCGGCAAAGCCGTCCACGCGCCCACGCGTAGGGCCGGCGTCTCTCTTGGCCTCCCCCAGCCCCTGCCCGCTGCCGCCGCCCCCACCGGTCGGCAAGTAAGGCTTCCTGATAAGCGACCTACGAACCCCACCGCGGACACGAGCCCAAGCCCGGGAAGCTCATCCGAGGGGCTTGCCTTCCACCTCGTCCTCAGCTGGAAAGGGGTTCCTCCAGGAGGGCTGGCCCTGGGTCACCCCGAGCCAGAGGAGCGGCGAAGGTGAGGCCCACCTGGACCAGCAGCTGGGGCACCAGGGGCTGGTTGATGACAACGATGCCCTGGTTGTAGCTGGCCACCCGCGTGGCGGTGCGGTTCCCGTTGGACAAGAGGATGTTCTTCCCGTGGTTCTCCAGGAACTCGAGGGCTGTGGGCATAATGGCCACTTGATTCTGGCCCTGGTGTGGAGGAGAGACCGAGCTGCTGGGTTGCCAGTACGAGCCACCCCCCGCGGGCGTTTACACGGGGCTCGCGCACAGGCGACTGGCCACCCGGGGTTGGGTCAGAGAGCCCCGGGACAGCCTGGTGTCCCGCGGACCACCGACCCCAGCCGCCCGTTCACGGGCCCCGCCTGCCCCGCGTGGCCTCTTACCCTCGGGCTGTGCTCCTCCCCGTCATCATCTTCCTCACCCTCGCTGCCGGTGTCCGAGCTGGGAGAGGGAGGCTGGGTGCCTTCCGACTCCTCCAGCCTCGTGGAGCTGACCACGGACACGCTCCGTACGGGCCCGTAGAGGTCCAGCACGGCCCACACGTTCTGTGGGCACACACGACACGGGAGTCAGGGGTCCGCGGAAGGCCTCAAGCCCGCTCCCCAAGCCCAAGGTTCCCTGGGTCTACCTTGGCGACGCCGGTGGCCGCAGGCCCCATGTCCTCTCCGTCTACCAGGATGTGCATCGTGTCGTCCGCCCCCCGGCGGATGCCCACGCGGCTGCCCACCTGGCGCCAAGGTGAGACGGGCTCGAATGCCTGGCCTCCCTCCCCCCCGCCGCCCCCGCTCCACCTCCACCCCGACCCCGGAGCCGGCTGCCTCACCCCCAGCCTCTCCAGGTTCCGGCCGTAGTTCATCCTCTGGAGCTGGCCGTCGCGCCTCACTTCGCAGCTGGACACCATCCAGGTGGTCTTTGTCCGGAGCTCCGGCAGGGAGGGCGGCAGCGCCGGGCCCCCGCCCGTGCCGGGCCCCATGTCCCCGGGCACCAGCGTGGTCAGTCCCAGGCGCAGGGAGCCCGCCCACTTCTCGTCCAGCTCGTCCACTTTGACCTGAGAGAGACAGAAGGCGGCGGCCGGCGCTAGCCAGGGACAGGGGGACAGCGGGGGGGCGGGGGGGAGCCCGCCTCGCTGCGAGGGGCCCGCCGCCCACCTCGAACACCTCCTCCGTCTTGAGCTCCTTGGTGCTGAAGACCAGGCCGTGAGCGTAGCCGGCCGCGCGTACCGCCCTCGTGCCGTCCTCCTCCAGAGTGACGTTCTTGCCACACGTGCTGTGAAAGCGGTGAGCCACTCCAGCCACTGTGGGGAACAGGCGCAGCGGGAGGGGACAGTGGGACAGCAGGCTTCAGAAAGGACACGGAGCGGCGCTCTCGGGGGAAGCGGGAAGTTGCCGGAAAGGCCCCGTTTGCCATCAGTCCTCTGTTTGCCATCGGAGAGCCTCCGGCGCCTCTTTCCCCACGAGAGACCCGTTCCCAAAGCGGGCGTGCCCGGCTCCTGGCCTCCTGGTGGCCGAGAAGAGCCTCGGTCGTTCCAGCCAGTCGTGACCTCCTCCCCTCTTCTTGGCCGCCGCCTACCCTGGGCTCATCCCTCCCTTCAGGGGCGAGCCTGTCCTGACCCAGCTCCCTGAGCTGGAAGCGGCCCCCTCAGGCCCACGGTGAGGAAGCAGAGCCCGCCCCGCCGGCCGCACCTGGGGAGTGCAGGGGGAAGGACTTCTCAGTGGCCGTGTTGCTGGTCGCCAGGCTGTTGTCCATGGGGCCGGTGGCGTTGGTGATGGAGACTTGGACGCACTGGCCGTAGAGATCCACGACCGCATACACTTCTGGGTGGGAAAGGAAGGGGTCAGAAGTCCGAGAGCCCGCGGGGCACCGGCACGAGGCGGGCAGGCCGAAAGCCACAGCGCAGTCACCTTTACCCGGAGGCAAGCCTGAGCAGGCGGCGCCTTGGTCCTGGCCGTTGATAAAGTAGTGCAGGTCGCCCTTGGCCGTTCGCATCATGCCGATGCGCGCGCCTGTGCCCAGCGCATCGAGGTCGCACCCGTAGTTGTTGCGCATCGTGTTTCCATCTTGCATGATGGCCGTGCCACTGGAGGGGCGACAGAAGGGGCCGGTGAGTCTCCCGGCTCTTTCCCACACAGGCCCCTGCTCGGTGTCTGCTCATCAGAACCTTCCAGCGATGGGGCGCCTGGGTGGCTCAGTCGGTTGAGCGTCCGACTTCGGCTCAGGTCACGATCTCGTAGCTCGTGAGTTCGAGCCCCGCGTCAGGCTCTGGGCTGATGGCTCAGAGCCTGGAGCCTGCTTCCGGTTCTGTGTCTCCCTCTCTCTCTGCCCCTCCCCCGTTCATGCTCTGTCTCTGTCTCAAAAATAAACAAACATTAGGGGCGCCTGAGTGGCGCAGTCGGTTAAGCGTCCGACTCCAGCCAGGTCACGATCTCGCGGTCCGTGAGTTCGAGCCCCGCGTCGGGCTCTGGGCTGATGGCTCAGAGCCTGGAGCCTGTTTCCGATTCTGTGTCTCCCTCTCTCTCTGCCCCTCCCCCGTTCATGCCCTGTCTCTCTCTGTCCCCGAAATAAATAAACGTTGAAAAAAAAATTAAAAAAAAAATAAATAAACATTAAAAAAAAAATTTTTTTTAAAAAGAACCTTCTAGCACCTTGGATTGGGATCTCGATCTGGGGTCTGGGACCCAATCCCGTTTCCTATGCCTCCGGGACAGCGGGAGCTTCCCTGAGAGGAGAGGGGGCTGAGCCGCTGCAGGGTGCGGGGCGATGTGGGAAGGCTGCCCAGAAGCCCTCCGGTCTGTCACTGTCCAGGGCCACCGCGGGCCCCAAACCTCGCCTCCCTCATCCTAGCCGGCCGCATGGCCCGCAAAGCAGGCAATCTGACCTCAGCATCCACGTGTCATAGTCGATATCCGTCATGGTGTTGGGGAATTCAAGGTCCTCTGGCCGAATAGCGGTCACTCCTAGGAGGCAGGGGTAGGTCAGAGCCAAGCGCCCAGCAGTGGGCAGCCAGCAGCCACCGCCCCCGCCCCCGGTGCGCGCACACACACGGGTGCCCTCACCGGCCTCGATGGAGCCTGACCAGCGGTCCACCATCTTCTGAATGACGATTTCAAATAGCTCCCCATCCCGCAGGGCCCTGCCAGGGACAGCGGCAATCAGACAGGCCCTGCTCGGTGGCCGAGGCTGGGCAGCGGGAAGCTGGGGGCACGAAGGCCCAGGCACTGACCGATTGGAGATGACGATGGCGTCGTTGAACTCGCTGCGGCAGTTATGGCGGAGCGCGGTGCGGCCCCCGTTGGTGATCACTGCGTTACTGCCGTGTAGCTGGTGGAAACGCAGGTCGGAGCCCCCGGCCCCCGATGACGGGGAGCTCGGGGACACCTGGTTGTTCCCTTCGGGGAGTGGCTCGGGGACTGGGGGCACCTCTGCATGAGTGGTCATCACCCATTAGGCTCACAGGGGTCTCGGAGGCCCCCCAAGGCCACCCCGACCCCCTGCCCCTGCCCAGTCCGGCCCTCACCCACGTCGTCCACAATGGTGGCCTGGGCCGCCTGGCCGTAGAGGTCCACGACTGCGTAGACACCCGGGGGCACGTTCCAGGCCGCGGGGCCCTGAGTCATCCCGTTGACAAAGAAGTGCAGGGTCCCGTCCTCCCGCCGCACCACGCCCACCGTGTCCCCTGCCTTGGAAGAAGGGGGGCTGGAGTGAGGAGTCAGGCAGAGCTCCCGCCTGGGCTGGTCCTACGGCAGCCCCGCCTTGCCCGCCTCCCGCCGCCGGGCCCCGGCCGGACGCACGCTCTCCCACCTTGAGGCGGTCCAGGTTGTGCCCGTACTCGTCCAGGATGGTCGTCCCGTTGTGCATCACCCCGTTCCCGGTCATCATCCAGGTCCCTAGGGGGACGAGGGGGGACAGAGGACGTGAGCGGGGCCCAGGGCTCCTGTCGTGCAGCGGTGCCCGCGTCCACCCCCCAAAGCCGCTGGCCCGGCCTGCCTTTTCTGACGGTCGGCTCTCTTCCCAGAGCTGAACAAGAAAACCCTGCACGTCCCAAGCCAGCCATAAGCCCCGTCCACGTGACAGGCAGGCCTCAGCCACCGGATGAGTCGTCACAAGGGTGACAAGCGAAAAAAGGGCCGGAGCACAAGCATCCGGGCTCCAGGGGGTGGTTTCCTCCCGCAGACCCTGTCCCGGCCCCGCCCCGCCGGGGGGCTCACCCGAGCGCAGGTTGGTCATGGTGGAGGGCAACTGGAGGTAGGCAGGGTTGTGGGTGGTGACACCGATCTCGATGGAGCCAGCCCACTTGTCTACCATCTTGTCGATGCGCACCTGGAACACCTCTCCGTCCCGCAGGGCTCTGCTGCTCAGCACTACGCCGTGATTGAAGTCATCGGTGGCACTGAGGGCACAGCACGTGGGGCCTCAGGCACGAGCGCGCGCTCTGAGCACGCCGCACCCCGGCCCGGTCGGTGCCTGCCTGACTCCTGCTGCCCCCAATCCACCTGCTGACCTTCGCTCTCCCGGAGGCTCCCCCCTTCTCTGTCACGACGGCCCCGCTCAGAATCCCGCCGCCCCCCGCATCCGCGCCCCTCCCGCAAGCCCGTTAGAGCCCCTTCTGCGGGCTTCTCCCCACCCCCTGGGCCATACTGGGGCCTCAAGGCAGTGCGTCCCTCGTGGGTGATAGCCGCCTTCTGCCCGCAGTTCGGGTGGAAGAGCAGGCGCTCGGGCTCGGCCTGAGCGGCGGGGGCGGCGCGGCGGAGGGCGCCCTCGGGAGACAGGGCCCGCAGGATGGCGTTGTTCCGGCGCAGACGGTCGCTGTGGTTGTTATTATGGACGATGGTCACCTTCACCGCCATCCCGTACAAGTCCACCACTCCATACACCACCGGGGGCGTCAGCGGGGTGGCCACGCCTGTGGGGGTGGAAGGCAAAGGAAGGGGTCAGACACGGGGACACCAGCCTCAAAGAGAGACAGGAGTGTGAGGACCAGACCCCCTGCACCGAGCGCCCTGGCCGCGCAGCCCCTACCCTGATCGATGCCGTTAATGAAGAAATGCAGGGCAGAATTGGACTTCCTCGTGAGACCGATGTGGTCGCCCTCCTGGTCAAAGCAGAAAAGACGAAAGTCTGGAATCTATCCCCGGTCGGGCTCCAGACTTGTCCCGGGGACCCTGGAACAACGCGGTCCTAAAGCCTGCCCGCCAGCCCAGGCCGCAGGGGAACTGCTCCGAAGGTGCCGGAGTCACAGAGCCGCCCCGAACGCTCACTCCGAGGCCAGCGCTGCATTAAGCCATCTCATAAACATCACCCCATCTACCTCCCAAAGGAGTCTAGAAAATACTAACAGGCTCGTTTTAAACGTTAGAAGGGAAGAAAAAAAAACCCACCAAACTACCAAAGAGAACGAGTTTGTTGCCTCTGGTCACCACCACAAATGGCCAAGCGATTAAGAAAAAGTAAAACTCTGACTTGGAAACCTGAGTGCCTAACTACTAGGCAGCCCTGCCTTCTCAGAAGGAACCTCTAGGCAAAAGCTAACAGGCCTTGGGGCGCCTGAGTGGCTCAGTCGGCGGAGCGTCCGACTTCGGCTCAGGTCATGATCTCACGGTTCGTGAGTTCGAGCCCCACATCGGGCTCTGTGCTGACAGCTCGGAGCCTGGAGCCTGCCTCGGGTTCTGTGTCTCCCTCTCTCTGCCCCTTAGCCACTCACACTCTGCCTCTCTCTAACGTTTAAAGTAAATAAGCGTTAAAAAAAAAAAAAAGACTTTAAAAAGCGCTAACAGGCCTTGCTCTGGGTCACAGGGGAGACCGTGGTGCACAGGCAGGGGCACAGGGAAACGGGGCTGCCCCACAGAGGGGCCCAGGCTCCACGCCCACCCTCACCTGTAGCTCATCCAGACTGAACTCACAGTACTCCCGGCGGGTGCCCTTGCCGTTGGTCAGGATCCCACAGCCACTCATCATGATGGTGCCTGGGGGGGAAGCGGACACCCCGCTCGGGACACGGGCTTCCTCCGCCTTAGGAAGGTGCCCCCCGCCCTGCCCGGGGCTGGTACCTGACTGCAGGTTGGTCATGGTGGCCGGGTACTCCAGGCTGTTGGGGTTGTGGGTGGTGACGCCGATCTCAATGGAGCCAGACCACTTATCCACGAGCTTGTCGATGCGGATCTTGGGAGGGGCGACGACAGAAGGGAGAGACGGGGAACGTGAGCACAGAACAGGGCCCCTCGGTCCCCGGCTCTTCCTCGGGCCCCACCCTTCTAACGTCAAGGGTCAAGCCCGGTCTCGAGCCCCCGGAGAGTGACGTGCCAACCAGAGCCCGGGATCTCGCACACCTCAAACATCTCGTTGTCCCGGAGCGGACGGTTGGTCATGACCACGCCATTGTTGAACTCATCCAGGGGCCGGCGGCGCTCGGCCGTCTTGTTATTGTTGCTGAGTTTGATGAGGGTTCCGCACTTCTCGTGAAAGAGCAGGGCGTCGTTGGAAGTGAGGACAGGCGAGGTGGCAGCGCCGCTGGGCCCCGGTCCTTCCCCGGCCGGGGGGGAGCTCAGGTTCACATTTAGGAGCCCCCCGTTGTAGGCAGACAGGATGGCGTTGCCCACCACCTCCGAGAGCTCCATGCTGGCAAAATCTGCAGCGGCGGGGCGGGGGAGGGAAGCTGGAACGAGGCCGTACCCCCTCTGGCTCGCCACTCGCCCCCTGGCCCTCTCCTGAGGTCCCTCCCCTCGCCTGGGCCACCTCACTTCCCACTGCCCTTCCCAGAGCCTCCCGGAAGCCCTCACCATTATGCGACTCAAGGCTGTTAGGAAACGTCTCCGGCCGGGCCTGCGCTGGGGACACCATGAAGGCTGGGGACCAGGCGGGATGGGAGGGGAATGAGGGTTCGGCCCCTGCTGCAGGGGCCCACAGCCAGGAGACCCCCTCCTCTAGCCCCTGCTTTCCCCTTCAACAGACTCGGGTGGGGGGGAAAGGGGTCGGAGAGGCCCTGCCCACACCCAGCCTCATGTGTCACTACACGTCACCCACTCCTTCAGCCGGTCCCCCTGCCCCGCCCCTCCACCACTGCCCGAGCTGTATTCTCACCTTCGTCCCCCGGGGTCCCCTGTTCAGTCAAGGCAGAATCTTCAGGGGGTGCGGAGGGCTCGAGGGGGGGTGTAGGGATGGGAGCAGGGGGGCTGAAACCTGGCTCAGGGGGTAGCACGGTGATCTGTGTGCACTTGCCGTAAAGGTCCACAACGGCCCAGACACGCGCGGGGAGGCCCGTGGCGGCCACCCCGCAGTCCCGCCCGTTCACCCAGAGCCGCAGCTCCCCGGCAACTGTGCGCTCCACGCCCACACGGTCCCCTTCACCGAGCTGGTCCAGGTCCTGACCATACTCCTCCAGCACAGAACGTCCATCCCTCAGCACTGAGCAGCCCGACACCACCCATGAGCCCCCCTTCAGCCCCGTGGCGCTGCTTGGGAAGTCCAGCACACTGGGGTCCAGTGCCGTCACCCCAATCTCAATGGAGCCACTCCAGGAGTTGACCTGCGATGAGAGTGGTGGACAGGGACTCAGGAAGGGCCCCCACGGGTCTCCCACCACTAGGAAACCACACTTCACAGACCACCGTGTCCCCCCTCTTGCCACGTCCCAGCCAGCTGGCTCTTCTCTCTTGAGACGCGGGACACTAACCCAGAGGTGCGGTCCTACAAGCAACTTCCTGGACTCTGTCTCAGGGACCGTGGGCACCGCTGTCCCCTAGCAACTCTGCTCCCTACTCTGGCGGCTCGGTGTCTCTGACACCATGCCTGTCCCCACCGTCTGGGCTAAATTCCCTGGCTGCAGCCCCCTGCCTCCTCTAAGTGCCCGGTGTCTGTGACTTCCCAACCACCCAGATGCACAGCTCTCCGAGTCCGTTCTCCCTGCTCTTGTACACCGCTCTCCTCCTCCCCTGGCCCGTTTCTCTCCTAGGCCCTGGCTCCACTCAGATTCACTCACTTCCCAAATTCCACCTCTGTGCCCCTGGCCTCGTCACCAAACGACACACAAGAGGCACACCTCCCTCTCCCTGAGTGTCCCTCCCCACCCATCGTTCCGGCCTGAGTTTATCCTCCGATGGTTGTACTTCGCCTGGTTCTCTCTCCTCCTGTCAGGTCCCTGACATCTCTCCGTCCTCCGCCTGCCACAAGCCATTCCAGGAGACCTGTTCCCCAGCCATTCTAGTGGCTGAAGCCCGTGTCCCTTCCCTGCTCCTGGGTCCGGAGGAAATCAAGCTCTCCTTACCCGTTTCCCCTCCAGACTCAATGTTTCTACTTCCCGCTCCCCTCCTGCCCGTCACCGGGTGCCCATAAGGTCCGTCGGTTCCCTCTCGGTGCCCGGCGATGGGGCTGCCCCGGTTGTCCCCCATCCCGCCTCTCGCTCTCCCCCTCCCACCACCCTCCACATCTCGGTTCCGCGGACCCAGCTCCGCACCTTGCGGTCGATGCGGACGGTGAAGACGCGGCCGTCGCGCAAAGGCTCCCGGCTCAACACCAGCCCGTGGTTGAACTCCTGGCCCGGCTGCTGCCGCCGCGCTGTACGCCCACAGGCCGACAGGCTCACCAAGCGCCCGGTGCGCGGGTGCAGCTCCCCGCCGCTGCCCAGACCCCCGCCGGACCCCGGCCCTGGGCCGCTCCCGCCGGGGCCCCCACCCCCACCCGGCCCCGGCCCGGGGCCTCCCCCAGAGCCCCCGCTCCCACCCGACCCCGCCGCCATCGCCGCTGACACCCGGGCCGCGCGACAGCCGCGCTTGGCGGCACCGTGGCAACCGCGGTGCACACACACCCGGAGGGAATAGGGCTCGGGGCTGGGGCCAGGTATGCTTTACGGCACTGCCGGGCAACGAAGCATCCCGGGCTAGGGAACTAATGACCACCGCGGTGGGAACAGAAGGACGACGGGGTCGGGCAGGCTTGCTTTACGGCACGGCCAGGTGACGGAGTGGCTCAGAGTGGGGTGCAGACTCGGGCAGCGAGCTTTTGCGACAGTAGAAGAAACGACCGCCTCAGGCATCTTTACGACGCAGGGGGTGCTGGCCCCCACCTTCAGCTTTGCGACAGCGGCCCCAACGACCCCGCCCCCGCCGAGGCAGGCGACGCCTTGAAGTTTTCGCTTTACGGCAACAGGAGGAGGTGTCTTCCCTTCGCGCTACACCCTTCGACGCCGTAAGAGCGGCGTCTGGAGCATCCAGAGAAGGGAACCGGTAGCTTTATAAATAAAAACCTCTGCCCTCGCACCGAGACCGGATATATTTTGCGACACTGTCGCAGTCCCTCCACTGTGTAGCGCACTTCTCGTGAGAGGCAAAGCGCGTCGACTTGGGGGGGGGGCAGGGAAGGGACTCGTGATATTCCTAAACAAGCCCACTTGAACTCCAATCTAGCCAAACCCTTAAATTTTAAAGCCACGGATGAAGAGTCCAATGAAACCCTGGCAGGCAGATTCAAGCAATGGCACTGACGGTCCTGCCCCCAAAACCCCGAGCTATCAAGCCCCCCAGCCCAGCGGTCCGAGCTCGCGCCGAGGTTGGAGGACTATGACGTCACAATGAAGGCTTCCGCCCCATGACCGGGACCCCTGACTATGATTGGATAATTCGGATGAAGGCGGTGATGGGGAAGAAGGGCGGGAACAAATCCCAGAGACAAAGAAAGAAGGCCTTTGGGTGGGGCAGCCGGAGGGGCCCCTAGCCCGAGGTCCCTATATAAAGTCTCGATGCCGGGGCCGCGGCTCCAGGTAGCTGAGCGGGAGGGGACCCGGGCCTCAGCCCGAGCCCCCGACCTCCACGCCCCTCCGCCCAACGCCACGGTGGGGGCGGGGCCTCGGGGCGGGGCTATGAGAAACAAGTAGGCGGAGCGGGGCGGGGCAGCTAAGAGAGGTCCCCGGATGGGGCCAGGGAGAAGCCCGAGGCTCTGGGGGCTGCCGGCGGCCGCAGTGGGGAATCCCCGGGAGAGGCGACCATGGGTGTGTCCGGAGGAATCACGTTCGAGGCAGACGCCGGGCCGCCCTCCAGCGTAGTCCCGTTTCACGGTTCTGGGCCCTCCCTGCACCCCGGGGGAATCGTAACTCGCAGTCCTGAATCTAGCCGGCCGTCCGGGGGCGTAGCAGTCCTCGGTTCCGGACCCAACCAGCACCCTGGGGAGGTTGCGAACCTCGGCACTGGGTCCGGCCCGTACCCAAGCGGATTACATGGCCCCTTCCCTGAAACTAGAGTATCCGGGACCTACAGGCTCGGGTCCGAGGGGTCTGGGGCGTACAACTCCGGACGCAGTCCGCGCTCCAAGTCAACTTGCTTGCACTCCCACAAACCTTGTGAGGACCGGCCCCGGAGCATCCTAAAAAGCAACGGCTCCGTCTTGATGCAGAAATCCGCCATTGCGGAGAAGTAAAGAGTTCAGCTCGGCTGGCACCCGGCTCGGAGCCCGGAGGGAGGGGTTTCGGACACTGGAGGGGGCGGGGCTAGGAGGAAGGGGCGGGGTCCTGAGAACTAGAAGAGAGAGTCGCTGAGGGCTTGGGGGGGTGGGGGGGTGGAATCTGAGCTTCCAGGCCTCCGGGAGAGCAGGTACAGGGTAAACGCTGGCTACGCCGTGTGTGATTATCGTTAGGCGTGACCCCCGCCCTCACTGCTACGCCTCTGAGACTACGAGCGGTACAAGAAGTTTCTGAATGGAAGAAAGTGGGAGGGCTGTGAGGAGGAGGTCGCTGAAAGTTTTCCTACACCTTTCTGTGTCCTCCTACGCCAGGAACAAGTCTCAGCGGTGGAACGAAATGAATATCCTAGTCACCTACCACCCTGCTGACAAGGACTATGGATTTATGAAGGTGGATGAACCCAGCACTCCCTACCACAGGTGCTGAGCCCTCAGCCCTAACCTTTTAGCCCAGACCCTTCCCTATTCAAAGGCAGTGGGGGAGGCAGAGAGGCCCCAGGGATTGGATACTTTCAGATGCTTGCCCCTCACCACTGCTTACTCCCTCGTCTGCAGGCTGCAGGACAGTGATAAGGACCTGCCTGGGGCATCCTCTCCTTCAGTGACTCCGAAGGTGCTGGCCAAGAGGTGAGAGTCCTGCCAGAGGTCAGTAGGGATGTGGGGCCTCTTTCTCCCTCCACCCCTGAGCTCTGAGGTCTGAGCCAGCTCTGCTTTTTGGCCACCAAAATGGGAGGCACTACAGTTCCCATCTGGACTGACCAAGGCCAAGGTGGGGGAATTAGCCAGCTACATCTACCACCTGCCCCTCCTCGTTCTCTCTGTTTGGTGCCCGCAACCAGTCTCCCTCCTCTTCAGGTTGGCAAAAATGGACAATCTCTATCCCAAGGTCCTCCAGTATGGTGATACCAGAAGTTTGGGAGCTCCAGACCACTTTTCCAAGACACGTGAGATGAGGGGTGGGGATTGAGCGGAAAGGGGAGGCAGAGTGAACCGTCAGCGAGAGCCTGGCCGGAAAGCCAAGCTGTTTACAATGGCCCGCAGACTCCAGTGACTTCATAAACCGCCGAAAGACACATTACGATGAAGGAAAGGTCTTCGAGACTCAGAAAAGTTTTTCCTTCAATGATAATAAGCACAACAACAAAGCAGGCCGTGCCAATACGGGCAGTGGCGGTCGGGGCATGATGCTGGACCCAGAGCCCAGGCCTGTGGAGAGAGGCCGGACAGGAGGACTGGCCAGAGGAGTCAGCGATGAGATTGACCTGGTCACCGGGAACCACATCCGAGAAGCCAAGGGTTAGCTATGGTGGAGCCCCAGGGATTTGTGGGAATTGTAGTCCAGAGTCTTTGCCATACCCTATCTTTCTCAGTGGCCATTGGCCCAGGGCCTTGCTACCTGGGAGGGAGGTAATGGCAGGTGACCCCCAGGGAAGACGGAAGGCGGGTGGGGTGGGGGCCTCATCAGAATAGTCCTCAGGAAGCCCAAGAGAACCATGGGGGATGGAGAGGTCACTGGGATTTTCTAATACGGGAAGAGGCCAGAGAAGTGAGATGAAAACCCAGGGCTGGAACTTCTCCCCTGTGGAGGGGGCCATCACGGACACCTGGGGGTCCTGGATACCCTAGGTGGCCATAAGACCCAGATGGACTCGGATGATTCGGCAGATCCCCCTGCCTTCAGAAATCAGTGCCGAGCTTCAGCCATCATCAGGTCAGGCCAGGAAAGTGGTCTGCGACAAGGAAAGGAGTATTACATCAAAGGAAGATACCTGAGGAGCTCCCCCCACCCCGAGCTCGAGGAGGACACAGAAGATGAGCATGAGGAGCAGGACAGTGAGAGCTGGGCCGGGTCAGCCTGGGGCGGGGGGGTGCTGACAACCCCAGACTGATGGGTGCCCCAGCCTTGACCCTGTGGTGTTTCCAGGCTCTGCAAACTTGAGCTGGGTGATTGAGAATCCCATAAGCACTGAGGTCCGTCTGCTGGGCCACCCAGGAAGCCCCGTTCAGGATCACAAGGCCACCAAGGACCGCCTGAAAGTGACAGTGACAAAATCGGAACCTGGTGAGGGCCCCAGGCCCCAACAGCTGGCTCTTGACAAGCTCCCATCCCCCCACCCCACCTTCTTTGCATACCAGTATACCTTCAACAGATGCTAAGAGCGGCCTCGGGCATCCTGGTGTGCAGGGCCCACGTTGTACAGAGAGGAACGAGGGAGGCTCAGAAGGGGTTGGGACCCCCTCCAGCTTGGCACTAGCTGTTGGTCCCGCGCCTCCCCCTGATTCCCCTTTGCCCCCACCCCCCTCCAGGTACCGCCCTGTCCTCCAAAGACAATGGGTCCAGATCAGAGTCAGGCTGGTGTCAGTCAGTGCCTGGTATCCAAGGGGCTCACCTGGCAAAGGCCAGAAAGCTTGGAGAGGCAGCCTGGCAGCCACCGGAAGTCCCCACAACAAAACCAAAGCAGGCGTGAGCCTGGGCGGGTGGGGGGCAAGGGGGCCGCCTGAACCAGCCCCGGAGAGAGGGCCTGAATGGGTGGGCTCCAGGGAGTTTCAGGGTCACGTGGGCCAGATCTCCTGCCTCCTGCAAGGAAGCCAGTAACCCAGTCATTTCTCCCCAGATGAAACCCTGCGTCTTCAATGGACACAAGAGGGGGAAGCCAATCGATGGAAAATGTAGCCAGCTGGGGATGGGGCGGGTCCCAGCCTCCCCCTGCCCACTGTCCTCAAGGTGGACAATAAAGAAAAGTGTGGGAGTCTGGGTGCTCCGAGTCGTTGGCCCTGCATGGGCCTGCTCAGCCACAGAGGAGAGGGGCGGAGGGAAGGACGTCTGCATACAGGAAACCACAGCAGGCAGAGGAGCGGAGAAGAAAGCTTGGAACAGCCTGGGGCACTGGACTCAGGGAGGGCCTGGGAGGCCCAGAAGGCGCCCCCACTGCAGCAGGGGGACGGTGGTTGGTGGGACCCCAAAACCACGAATGTACCAATGTCCTCTTTAATTCCTACGACATCTCTGGGCGGGGCGGTGGGGGGGGAGGTTGTCATGCCCATCTTCCAGATGAGGAAACTGAGGAATCAGAGAGCTTGCCCAGGGTCACACAGTCTCTGAGTGACAGAATCAGGACTGGAGCCTGTATCTGCCAGTCACCCCCAGCCCCCAGCACGGCTAAAGGAGAAAAAATCGGGGAAGGGGACTCTGGTAAGAAGGGGACTGCAGATAGTCTGTGTGGGTGGGGCTGTGGCTTCTCCGCCTGGCCCCGCCTCTGCCCCTCCCAGTACTGCCTGCAAGTGTGAGGTGAGAGCTCCTCCTTGCACACCCCTAACCCTTAGGGAAGGGATTGAGCCCCCTCCCCCACCCCCAGGCTCTCCCCAGGAGAGGACCCCCCCTCCTCCTCCTCACCAACCCCTCCTGGGGCAGGGAGCGCTTCCCCCTGCAGCCCCTGCCCGTCTGACCCCCCCACCGTGCAGCGGAGCAAGATGACGGTCAAGCTGGATTTCGAGGAGTGTCTCAAAGACTCACCCCGCTTCCGGTAAGTGTGCGCAGGTCTGGGTGGCAGAGGGGGTGAGGTCCGACCCCCATCCCCAATGGACACGCACACACACACACACACACACAGGCCCTTCCCCAGGCCAGATGTCCTTCCCGACTCTCAGCGGGACAAGATGGAGCTTCTAGGCCACTCGGAGGACTTAGTAGCACCTCTACTATGAAACCCCCAGACTCTGATGCTCTCTGCCCCCTTCACATGCAGAGGGGGCCTCTCTAGCCCCTCTTACCCCCAGAGCGGACACTACCTCCTCGGCTCCTGGTACCCCCGCCCCTCCCCCAGCACCTGCTGGGGCGGTTAGCAACTTCCTGCCCTCGCCACATCCACCCTCCTTCTGCCCTTCCTGCTCTGGCCTGGGCCCTACTAGCTCTCAGACTGCGCGGAGTGAGGGAGGCGGCCAGGGCTTGCGGACAGGTCCCCGACCCCATCAGCCTTTCCTGTCTACGCCCTTATCCCCTCACCCCAGCCCCAGCCCTTCGGGGGCGCACAGACCAGACGGACCCAAGCTCTGTTCCCGTGACCCCTCTTTTCCCAGAGCCTCTATCGAGCTGGTGGAAGCCGAGGTGTCAGAACTGGAGACCCGGCTGGAAAAGGTGACATGGGCAGGGGACCCAGGATGGGGTAAAGATGAGAGGAGCGAGGCCAGGGAGAAAATTGGAGACCACGAAGGAGTTCCAGGGGTTTTTGAATGCTAACCGTGCGGGGTAAATACTTTGGGGGCCATAGAGAAGCAGATGGAAGTTCTGCACCCTCAAAGAGCTCGAGGTCCTGGAAGACAAGACTCACTTGTGGGCTTTACCGGGTCAGCTGTGAGCCCGGGCCTCAGGACCGCAAGACCGCTCTGCCCCCAGGGAGCTCACAGCAGCTTTTGGGAGACAAAGCAGTGGGACACTTAAACACGGGACAGTAGGGCCCTCCGTGGCTACTCTCGATAAAATGGGCACACGCACGTGTGAACACTCCCCGCCCCCTCAGCGGGTTTGGTTTTTCTCTGTAGCATTTACCCCAGTCTCAAGTGTTACATACGTATTGGTGCTTGAGCTTTCTACCGCCCGTGTAACAAGTTGTGCCGAATTTAGTGACTTAAAACAACACACGTTTGTTGGCATAGTTTCTGTAGGTCGGGAGTTGGGCGCGGCTCAGGGTCCCACGGGCTGCAGTCCATCTGAGGCTCAGGGTTTCCTTCCAAGCTCGCGTGGTTGTTGGCCGATTTCAGCTCCTTGCTACTGTGGGACTGAGACCTTCACCTCCTCGAAGCTGCCCGGTGCCCTGTCATGTGGCCCTGCCCCTAGACAGCTTGCTTCCTCAAGGCCAGCTGGAGGAGCTTTCTAACTTTTTTTTTTCATTTTATTTATTTGACAGAGAGAGAGAGAGCACAAGTGGGAGAGAGGGGCAGAGGGAGGGAGAGAGACAAACTCAAGCAGGCTCCACACTCAGTCCAGAGCCCGTGGAGGGGCTTGATCCCATGACACTGGGATCGTGACCTGAGCTGAAATCAAGAGTCAGAAGCTTAACCGACCGAACCACCCGGGCGCCCCAATGACAAATTAACATATATTTTTTAATTAAACTGTTGTCCTTTGAGTTAGTTGCAGACTCACAAGAAGTCACAAAGACAGTAGAGGTCCCATGGACCCATCGCCCAGCTTCCCCCAATGGTGGCATTTGGGGTAATGCTAGTACTTTACCAAAAGCAGGAAATTGATGTCGTCATGGTACAATGACTGTCTGTGGACCTTACCTGGATTTTACCTGTTTTGCATATACAGTTGACTTTTGAACAACATGAACATTAGGGGCACTGACCCCCCCCCCCCAGCACAGTCGAAAATTTACATATAATTCTTAAATCCCCAAAAACTTTACTGGTAGCCTGCCACTGACCAGAAGCCTTACCGATAACGTAAACGGTTAATTCACACGTATTTTATGTGATATGTGTATCGTATGCCGTCCATACAATAAAGGGAGCTAGAAGAAAGAAAGTGTTATTAAGAAAATCATAAGGGGGCTCCTGGGTGGCTCAGTCGGTTAAGCGTCTGACTTGGGCTCAGGTCATGATCTCACAGTTCATGAGTTCGATCCCCAGGTCGGGCCCTGTGCGGACAGCTCAGAGCCTGGAGCCTGCTTCAGATTCTGTGTCTGTCTCTCTCTCTCTCTCTCTCTCTCTCTCTCTCTCTCTCTCTCTCTCTCCCCCCCCCCCTCCACTCACACTCTGCCTGTCTCTCTCTTTCTCTCAAAAATAAATAAACATTAAAAAAAAAAATACTCATAAGGAAGAGGGACACCTGGCTGGCTCAGTCATTGGAGTGCGTGACTCTTAATCTCAGGGTCATGAGTTCAAGCTCCACGTTGGGTGTAGAGTTAAATACGTACATACATACATAATTAAATTTTTAAAAAATCAGGGGTGCCTGGATGGCTCAGTTAGGTAAGTGTCCAACCCTGAATTTGGCTCAGGTCATGATCCCAGGGTCATGGGATCGAGCCCCCCATGCCGGGCTCAGACCTAAGTGTGGAGCCTGCTTGAGATTCTGTCTCTCCGTCTCTGCCCCTCCCTCCCTCCCTCACACACCCGGACACGCACGCACTCTCTGTGTCTAAAAGAAAGAAAAAAAGCAGAAACAAGAGAAGATAACATTTACTGTACTGTATTTATCACAAAAAGTCCACTTCTACACGGACCAGCGCGGTTCAAACCCCTGCTGTGCGAGGGTCGACTGTCCTTTTTTTTCAAAACAAAACAAAGTCTGTGTGTACCGTTCAACAGCGCTCTGTCACATGCCGGCATCTCGTTCAAGCCCTTAAACTCACCGCAAGGAGCCCTTGAGATACCCTCCCCTGCCTGCTCTGATCCGCTCATCCGTTCTCCTTCTCCGGACTTTTGTCATTGCTACACTGTTACTTAAGTGAAGCCATACGCTGTGTGACCTCTCAACATTAGCCTTTTTTGTCCTTGTTCTCTCTCGGGATAACGCCCCCCCCCCCCGAAGTTCGTTCGGTTTGCTACACATTAGCACAAGTAGTTCACGTGTGGATAGTTCCTTCCCTTGCGCGGCTCAGTGCTACTCCATTGCATGGACCCCCGAAGAGGCTGCGCTGTGGTTAGTTCCCTGATCGTGGCTGACCCTGTCAGTCACCTTCAGGTGAAGCCATACCTCCCTGCAGCCTTCGCGAGCCCTAGGAAGTGTTTTTCAGTTTTCAAAAACCCACTGAGAACCCACGTGGCCCAAGTTCTCTTGAGCCCCCTCTGCCCAGGATTTTTCCACAGAGGTTCCCTGGTGGTCTCCTGTCCCCGGGGCCTGACCTGAGGGGCTCCACAGACACTTGTTCCATCCCTGTTGGGGTGACTCAGGCCAGAGCCAAGTCGTGTCACCTCAGGATGTAATGCGGTGACTGGTGACCGAAGATAACAAGGGCCAGAGGTCAGGAGATCTCACTTTGGTTTCTGACTCAGCCACCTGGCCCTACCAGAGGGACCTTGCTCAGGCCTGTCAGCTGTCCCCTTGTTTCTTTTATTTATGTATTTAATTAATTGATTAATTTTAACATTTGTTTATTCTGGGGAGACAGAGCATGAGCGGGGGAGGGGCAGAGAGGGACAGAGACACAGAACCTGAAGCAGGCTCCGGGCTCTGAGCCACCAGCACAGAGCCCGATGCTCAAACTTGTGAACCACGAGATCATGACCTGAGCGGAAGTCGGAGGCTCAACCGACTGAGCCCCCCCAGGTGCCCCAACTGTCCCTTGTTTCTCAAGCCTCCTCAGTTGTCAGTCGAAGGCGCCAGACAAAATGGGCTCTGGGAACACCCCAACGTGCTGTCCTTGTCCTGGTCTGTTCCTGTTCGTGGGGAAATTGCTCACGAATGGGAAAACACCTCACAGTAAAGACTGCTAGAATTTATTTATTTATTAAAAAAAAATTTTTTTTTTTAATGATTACTTATTTTTGACAGACAGACAGAGCATGAGCTGGGGAGGGGCAGAGAGAGAGGGAGACACAGAATCCGAAGCAGGCTCCAGGCTCCGAGCTGTCGGCACAGAGCCCGACGCGGGGCCCGAACCCACAAACCGCGAGATCACGGCCTGAGCTGAAGTCGGACGCTTAACCGACTGAGCCACCCAGGCGCCCTTAGACTGCTAGAATTTATTTTTTTTTTCAGCGTTTATTTATTTTTGGGACAGAGAGAGACAGAGCATGAACGGGGGAGGGGCAGAGAGAGAGGGAGACACAGAATCTGAAACAGGCTCCAGGCTCCGAGCCATCAGCCCAGAGCCTGACGCGGGGCTCGAACTCACGGACCGCGAGATCGTGACCTGGCTGAAGTCAGACGCTTAACCGACTGCGCCACCCAGGCGCCCTAGACTGCTAGAATTCAAGGCCACCCAGGCAGCACATCCATCCTGTGGGGCAGACGGTTGCGTGAGCAACTGGAGTTTCTGGAAAGCTCTGGATCCAGGCAGCCAGGTCAGGGCAGGGAGGGATGCATGGAAGTGGACGCAGCAAGATGGGCTGGAGCCAGCTGACACTGGGAGTACTGGGCTGGGCCGCAGAGTTGCTCGGGCGAGGCTGGGAAGGAAGGGAGAGGGAGGGGGCGCTGCTGTGAGGGGGTCACACAACTCCCTGCGCCCCCCCTGTTGCTTCTTAGCTCCTCAAGCTGGGTAACGGCCTCCTGGAAAGTGGCCGCCATTACCTTGCGGCCGGCCGCACCTTCATTGCTGGCATTTGTGACCTGGCCCGTCTGGGTCCTCCCGAGCCCATGATGGCGGTATGTAGCGCCCCCCCCCCCCCCCCAGCAGGCTGGGTGGGGGGCCTGGAACGCAAAGATCCTCTGGGAGGGGAGGGGAGGGGAGGGTCGGCCTGGGGTCTGCAGGGCCCAGGCCAGAGCGGGGCTGGGTCCGGAGACGGCGGCCCAGCTGCCCCACGCCTGCTCTCTCTCTGACTCTCCGTGCCCAGGAGTGTCTGGACAAATTCACCGAGAGCCTCAGCCACAAGCTGGACAGCCATGCGGTGAGCGGAAGCGGGTGGGGCTGGGCTGGGGGAGCCCTGGGCTGTCTGCGGCCTGACCCTCACCTGCCAGTGTCTGCTCCCCTCCCCGCAGGAGCTGTTGGACGCTACCCAGCACACCCTGCAGCAGCAAATCCAAACCCTGGTCAAGGAGTGAGTGTGTGTGGGGGGGACCCGGTCCTCCGTCCCTCGTCCCGTTACCGCGGGGGCCTCCTTCGAGGCAGGAGCCGTGCGGTTGGGGGTTTCGGGTGGCCTGACAGCTGTCCCCCATCCCGACACCTCCTCGGAGGCCCGTCCGGAAGGCCGCGAGCGGGCCTCCAGCGGGAACCACTCCGCCGGGGACCATTCTGCTGGGCCGGGGTTGGGGGGGTACAGGAGGGGCACCTGTGGTTGTGTGTTGTCCTTCCATCCCGCAGGGATCTCCGGGCTTTCCGAGAGGCTCGCCGGGATTTCTGGAAGGGGGCTGAGAGCCTGGAGGCTGCTCTCATCCACAATGCCGAGGTCCCCCGGCGCCGGGCCCAGGAGGCCGAAGAGGCCGGAGCCGCTTTGAAGACTGCGCGGGCCGGGTACCGGGGACGAGCACTGGACTACGCACTGCAGGTGACCGCCCGGCCTGTCCCCCAGGACCCCTCGGGGCTGGAGAGGCCCCGGTGTGCGGTGGGCGGGGGCGCTATGTTTTCGAGACTCACCTGACGTCTTTCGGGGGCCCTCAGATCAACGTGATCGAGGACAAGAGGAAGTTTGACATCATGGAGTTTGTGAGTTGGGGGGGCGGCAAGTGCCACGTGACGAGGAGCCTGCTGGGCCGAGGGCGGCAGGAGGGAAGAGGGAAAGACAGGAGGGTCCCTCGTCACCTCTGCCCCCTGCCCACCCTGTCGCCCAGGTGCTGCGTCTGGTGGAGGCCCAGGCTACCCATTTCCAGCAGGGCCACGAGGAGCTGGGCAGGCTGGCCCAGTATCGCAGGGACCTGGGTGCCCAGGTGGGGGTCCGGGCAGCGGGCGGTGGTGGAGAGAGGGGGGCGCTCCAAGATGCCTCTCCTGGCCCGGTTCAGGAGAGGGGGCTGGGGACATCTGAAACGCCCCTCCCGTGCCCAGTTGCACCAGCTGGTCCTGAACTCGGCTCGCGAGAGGAGGGACATGGAACAGAGGCACGTGCTGCTGAAGCAGAAGGTGAGGGTCTCCCCGCCCGCAGGAGGGTGCGCGGGGCCTCGTGCCCCGGCCTCTGCCTGTCAGCTGCCCGGGACCCTCCTGTGCCCCCAGGAGCTGGGCGGGGAGGAGCCAGAACCCAGCCTAAAGGAGGGGCCTGGCGGCCTGGTCATGGAAGGACACCTCTTCAAACGGGCCAGCAACGCATTTAAGACGTGGAGCAGGTGAGGAGAGGACCCCCCCCCCCCCCGTCACCCACACCCGCTCAGGTAAATGTTTCTTGAGTGGTTTTGTGTGCTAAGCGCAGTGAGGAAACAGACAAAACCCGCCGCCTTCGGGGAATTTCTGTTCCATCAGCAAAGACACACGGTAAACACGACAGTGAGTTATGTTACGTTACAAGGTAAGAGTGGCATCGGAGAAAAATAATAAAGCAGGGGATGCAGAGAGCTGTGGGAGGTGGCCATTTTAAATTAAAAAAAATTTTTTTTGATGTTTGTATTTGAGAGAGACAGAGCGCGAGTGGGGGAGGGGCAGAGAGAGAGGGAGACACAGAATCCCAAGCAGGCTCCAGGCTCCCAGCTGTCGGCACAGAGCCCGACGCGGGGCTCGAACTCACAGACCGCGAGATCATGACCTGAGCCGAAGTCGGAAGCTTAACCGACTGAGCCCTCCAGGGGCCCCGGGGTTGCAGTTTTAAAGAGGGTGGTCAGGAAAGGCTTCGTGAGAAGGTGACTTCTGAGTGAAGACTTGAAAGATATCTGGGGGGAGAATGTTCTAGGCAGAAGGAGGAGCCAGTGCCAAGGCCCTTGAAAAGCCCAGGGCATTGGAGAAACAGAGAGGGCACTTGGGTGCGGTCGGAGGTGCAGTTGGAGCTCACAGAGACGTGAGCCACGATAGGGCCTTGTCGGCTTCCGGCTTCCGTAGGAACTGGCTTCCGGCTTCCGTAGGGACTTAGGAGCCGCAACAGGTGTGGGGCAGGGGTGTCACCTGCTCTGACTCCGCTCCTTCCCCTTCCAGGGCCACTGCCAGCCCATGCAGGATATTTGTGCAAAGTAGAAAATTGCGCCCCTTCCGTAAGAAACTTCCATCTGTCAAAAAGTTGTGGCAATAGACTTGGGGCGCCTGGCTGGCTCAGTCAGTAGAGCACGCAACCCTTGGTCTCTGGGGTTGTGAGTTCCAGCCCCATGCTGGGTGTAGCGACTATTTAAAAATATACTGCAGAGGAGCCTGGGGGGGCTCAGTCGGTTAAGCATCTGGGTTCGGCTCAGGTCATGATCTTACGGTTCAGGGGTTCGAGCCCCATGTCAGGCTCTGTGCTGACGGCTCAGAGCCTGGAGCCTGCTTTGGATTCCGTGTCTCTCTCTCTCTCTGCCCCTCCCCTGCTCACTCTCTTTCTCTCAAAATAAACAAGCTTAAAAGTATATATAGAAATATACATACTGTACACATTTTAAAAATTGGAGCCGTCGACCAGTTTTATCGGAAAAGCATTTTACTGCCGTCTGCTGGAAAGTTGTCTTCCCAAATGTATCCAATCTGGGTTGTTGGAGTTGTGAACAGCACCGCCTTCCGGGTCCTGACCTGCACGGCTCCGGGGCCCTGTTCTGGAGCATCTGACTGGATGGGACGGTCAGCCCAACCCTCCCAGCAAGATCCTTACGGGGCAGAGGGCACAGCCTCTGTGCTGTTTCTGTCTCGAGCTCATCCCAGGGCTGCCCGTGTCCACAACTCTCTTTCCACCTCCTTCAGACGCTGGTTCACTATTCAGAGCAACCAACTGGTTTATCAGAAGAAGTACAAGGTAGGGAGACGCGTCCTGGCTGCCCCGGGCCCAGGGATGCTCCGCCCTGGCTGCAGCCGGCCGGCTGGCCCTCACCACCGTCCCGTTCCAGGACCCTGTGACTGTGGTGGTTGACGACCTTCGTCTCTGCACCGTGAAGCTCTGCCCTGACTCGGAAAGGCGGTTTTGCTTTGAGGTGGTGTCTCCCAGCAAGTGAGTGCAGACGTGGGGGGCGATGCCCTGATGCAGCTAAACCTTTACCGACAGGAAGACAGGCCAATCGCAGGGGCGTCTTGGGGGCCCCTGTGTAGCACCAGGCATTAATGCTTTGGTGGCTGGATTGGGGGGCAGCCTGGGGGGGGGAGGGTGCCTTTAGGGGCAGGGGATGGGGTGACGGGGGATATTTAGAAAGATGGGACCAACTGATGCCAAATTTCTATCCGGCTGGTATCTCGTATCTCTTTACGGCGGGTACCAGTTGAATGGCAGGTGAATGTCAGCCCGCCTATCCCCCCACGTGGCTCCCCCGGCCTCAGAAGCCTCCCCGCCCCACTGTCCCCTCCTGCCCAGGTCCTGCTTCCTGCAGGCCGACTCGGAGCGCCTCCTGCAGCTGTGGATCAACGCCGTGCAGAGCAGTATAGCCACGGCCTTCAGCCAGGCCCGCCTCGACGACGGCCCCCGGGGGCCGGGCCAGGTGCCTTAACAGGAGGGTGCGGGGGCCCGGCTGCCCAGGGAGACGAGGCACCCCTTCCCCGGGCCCCATGGCCACTCTGTCTCCCCCCGTCTCCCCCAGGGCTCAGGACCCCTGGCCGTGGGCTCCTCCGCCACGCTGGGCTGTGGCGGAACCGCCAGGGGACGGGAATCCGGCGGTGCTGGGCACGTGGCAGCCCAGGTGCAGAGCGTGGACGGCAACGCCCAGTGCTGTGACTGCCGAGAGCCGGCCCCCGAGTGGGCCAGCATCAACCTTGGTGTCACCCTCTGCATCCAGTGCTCCGGGATCCACAGGTCACCACCCATGACCCGAGCGCCGGGGGCTGCTCTCCTTCTGGCTCCGGGGGGGGGGGGGGTTGGAAAGGGGGGGTTGGGAGGGGGCGGGATTGAGCCCATCACACAGACCCCTCCCTCCCACCCTGTCCTGGCTTCCTTTCTTAGATCCTGGCCGGCCCTGGGCACAGGGTCCTGGTCTGGCCAGAGACGCTTAGTGGCTTGACCGTGGGGTCAGAGGTCTTGAGGGTGGGGGAGCCGATGGAGAGCAGAGAGAGAAGAGGTCACCAGGCCCCAGCGAGTCTATGAGGCCCTCCGCCCGGGTCAGCCTGGCGGAAGGAGGGGAGCGGCAGGGCCAGAGGAGGGAACCTGAAGGCCCTGAACGTGAAATGTAGGAGGGCGAAGCGGGACGGTGGCCCGCTGCCCTGCCCCCACCTGGCCAGCACCTCTGCTGCAGGGGGGCCCTGCCTCCAAGTCCTCCTGGGGAGCCGCGGCTGCTGCCTCCCCGCAAGGGGCCTGACCCCCGCTCTGGCCCTCCAGGAGCCTTGGAGTTCATTTCTCCAAAGTCCGGTCCCTGACCCTTGACTCGTGGGAACCAGAGCTGGTGAAGGTGACTGGCAGGGCGGGGGGGAGGTCTCCTGATGGGAAGGGGGACTGGGGGGGGGGCTGAGTCCAGGGGCTGCAGAGCCCTGAGGACTCAGACACTCACCTCTCCCCTCCACCTATCTCCGCCTCTGCCTGGGCCCACCCGAAGCTCATGTGCGAGCTGGGGAACGTAGTCATCAACCGGATCTATGAGGCCCGGGTGGAGGCCATGGCCGTGAAGAAACCTGGGCCCAGCTGCTCCCGGTGAGGTTGGGGTGTGTGTGGGGGGCTGCCCGCTGTGGGGAAGGAGGGAAGACGGTCCCCTCCTTCCCCACCACACTCTCACAGGCAGGAGAAGGAGGCCTGGATTCATGCCAAATACGTGGAAAAGAAGTTCCTGACCAAGCTTCCGGAGATTCGCGGGCGGAGAGGGGGCCGGGGGCCCCCCAGGGGGCAGCCTCCCGTGCCCCCAAAGCCTTCCGTCCGGCCCCAGCCCGGGAGCTTCAGATCCAGGCCAGGTAGAGGGCTGCTGGGGCATCGACTGAGCCCGGCCGTGTGCCCCGTGAGGAGGGCAGAGTACGGAGGCCCGAGCCTTCCCCTCGCCAGTACTGGGGGGTGGGGGAGGGGGCAGACCACAGCAACACTGGTTTTTCCAGGCAAGAGTCTGGGGGTTAAGGGAAGAATGGGAAGGAGTGTAGGGCTGGGAATAGGCTGCTGAGGGCGAGTGACGCTTGGGTTGGAGAAGGTGGTTGGACAGGGAGAGGTGAGGGACGCTGTCTATCCCCCCCTGCCCTAGGGACCCCACACACACATGCACCTCCCACCCCCGCACCATCCCGCCTGCACCTCCTACCGAAGTCCCCAGCGTCCTGAAGGCCCTCCCAGAACTGAGAAATGACCTGTCCCATTAGAGCATCTGCGAACTGTGCTGAGGGTCTCTTCCCACCCCCTAACAGAGCCCCCCTCTGATGACCTGGGCGCCCTCCACCCTGGGGCCCTGCTGTTTCGAGCTGCTGGGCATCCTCCCTCCCTGCCCACCATGGCTGATGCCCTTGCCCACGGAGCTGACGTCAACTGGGTCAACGGGGGTCAGGAGAATGCCACTCCGCTGATCCAGGCCACGGCTGCTGTGAGTCCTGCCCACTGCCCCGCCCCCACCGTTAGGCTCCTCTCCCATTCCCTCGGGGAGTCTGAGCCCTGCTCCTACCCCTCCTCCCACCCTGGAGAGAGTGATAATGATAACCCACAGACACTGGGTTGCGAAGGGTGTGTGATTTGGGGGCAGACAACCTGGGTTTGAATCCAAGCTCCCACCGCTTACAGAGACTGTGAACCTCTCTGTGCCTCAGTTTGCCCACCTGGGAAATAGGGATAGCATACCTCATGTGAGGCTGGACTGTGGCTTTAACGCATGACCTACTGTAAAAGGCTAGGGCAGAGCCTGACCCAGCCGAACCCTTACACTCCTGGCTCCCCTACCCCACCCTCTCAGCTGATCCCATCCTAAAGTATCTTTGGCCTGCTTCTGAAGATGCCACCTTCTCTCCCCACTCGCAACTTCTCGCTGCAGAATTCTCTTCTGGCCTGTGAGTTTCTCCTCCAGAACGGGGCGAACGTGAACCAAACGGACAACCACGGCCGGGGGCCGCTTCACCATGCGACCATTCTCGGCCACACGGGGTAGGGGCCGCGGGGATGACGGCTGTGGGAAAGAAGGCTCGGGTAGGCCGAGTGGCCGGCTGACCCTCGCTGTCCTTTCTAGGCTGGCCTGCCTGTTCCTGAAAAGGGGGGCCGACCTGGGAGCCCTGGACTCAGAAGGCAAGGACCCGCTGACCATCGCCATGGAAACAGCCAACGCTGACATCGTCACCCTGTGAGGAGGCCTGCGGGACGGGGCTAGAGCTTGCCCTGCCCCCTTGGGGCGGGGCTAACGCCCAGACGGCCTGGGCCAGCTCCGGGACTGGGCTGGAGAAGTGCTGTCCCCAGCGTAGATTGGGGCGTGGAGTAGGAAGGGGGCCGGGTAGGGTCCAGGGATGGTGAGTTCGTCCTGAGTGAGGGACGTCGATGTTGTTGAACGCCTTTAAGCACTGGACCCCGGGGGAGCAGATGAATTAAACCACCCAGCTTACAGGATGGGAAGTCCGAGTGGGGGGAGTGAAGCAAAAGTCATTCATTCGTTCGTTGCTTCCCCTTCAGGCTACGACTGGCAAAGATGAGGGAGGCCGAAGCGGCTCAGGGCCAGGCAGGTAACGTACCCCCCGCCCCCGCCCCACACTGTAATTCTGGGCTTCTGGCCCCCGAAGCCCGGTCCCCGTCGCGCCCAGCTGCACTGATTAATGTCATACTTTTGCAACAAATCTGTGTGGGGCGCAGCTGGTGCGCCGGGTCCTCGGAACAAAACGGAGAACCCGCGAGGGCGCTGCGCGCCGGCGCTGCTGTCCTTCCGGCCACGCCGCCAGCGCGCCTGCGGGCCGCGGGTCCCCCCACCCCCACCCCGCGCTCGGCCGCGCCCGCCCAGCCCTCCCTCCCCCCACCCAGGAGACGAGACGTATCTGGACATCTTCCGCGACTTCTCCCTCATGGCGTCGGACGACCCGGAGAAGCTGAGCCGGCGTAGCCACGACCTCCACACTCTTTGATCCCAGGCCTTCGAGAGCCCGCAGCCCCCAGTCCCCTCTCCCCGGCCGCCGGCCCCTCGGTCAATAAAGCCGCCGTGCTTTGCGCTTCCCGTCGTGGTTCTTTGGCAGGGCGCCGCCTTCGGGCCGGGCCGGGGACTGGGCGCCGCGGCTGCCAGGGTGCGCGGGCGGTTGGGGTTTGCGAGCTCGAGTCACGCGAGGGGCGCCTTCGGGACAAACTAGGTGGTAGCTTCGGCCGCAGCCCTGGCGCCGGGCGGCCCCGAGGCGGGGCTCTCGGGCTCGGGCGACGTGGCCAGACGAGTCCGGCCGGGGAGAGGCCGCCCGCGTGGGCTGGGGGCCGGCCTTCCGTGGGGGGTGGGGGGTAGCTGGCGTCGGGCCGGGACGGAGAGGCTGGCTTCGGCCACCCCGGCCAGGAGGCATCCCCGGAATGCGGCGGCTCAGCACCCGCCCCCTCGGGAATTCCCTGCGGGAGCGAGCGGGGAGGGCACCGCCTCCAAGCCGGGGACCGCCGGGCCTGGGGGCCCTCGACGAGCTGCGGACGTGAGGCCCGGCACACCTGCGGGGCCTGCGGGGCGGACGCGGCCGCATCCGGAGCGACGCACCTGAGTCACCCTGCGGACCCCACCCCCGCCCGCGTCCGCCCGTGTCCGCCCGTGTCCGCCCGTGTCCGCTCGTCCAGCCCGTCCGCCCCGTCTCTCCGGTTCCAGACTCTCGGCTCCCACCTCCGCCCGGGCCGCGCGAGCCGGGCGGGGGCGGGGGGCGGGGCGCCAAGGGGGCGGGGCTGTCTCTTAAAGGGCTCCCAGCCGCTGCCCTTAGGCCACTTCCTGGGGGCGGAGAGGACTTCGGCGGCTGCGGCGACACCCGTGCAGGCGGCGGCGCCCGGGTCCCGAGAACCCCGGGCGGCTTCCCTCAGAGTCCTCCGGCGCGCCCGGCTCGCTCTGAGCGTGCGCCCTCGCTCCCCAGCGGATCCGGAGCCGCTCCGCCGCCAGCTGCGCTCAGCCCCGCCTCCGTCGCCAGAGACCCGCGCCGAAGCCAGGCCCTGCCGGGCCTCCGACTGGCCCCCGGCGCCGTGCGCGGACTCGCCCGCGGCGACAGCCATCGACCCGAGAACTCGGAGGCTGGGTCCTTCCGAGGGTCGGCCTGTGCTCGCCACCGTCACCTGCTGGCTGGAGTCCGGAAACCCGCTGTCTGAAGACCGCAGAAGAGACTTGCTGACCCACCGCCCTGCATCGAATGCGTCTGGGCCGAAAGCTCCCTTCCCTCTCTGGCTTCTGTTCTTTTCGGCCGGCCGTGTCTGTGCCCGGAAACCATCCCCCACTACCAACGTAGCTGGGGTGAGCCCTAAATCTTCCTGCCTTGTGTTCCGACCTGTGCATCCAACCCCGAGAGAGTCTGAACGAACCTTAGGACCCAGTTCTGCCCACGCCCGCGGAGTTTGCGTTTTCTTCTCTGTCGGTGTCTCCTGTACTCCCCAAAATTTCGCCTCCTCCTGTGCCCTCTTCGCCCCCCTCTTTTGGGGGCCCTGTGACCCTGAATGTGGGGGGCACACTCTATTCCACCACTTTGGAGACCCTGACTCGCTTCCCAGACTCCATGCTGGGGGCCATGTTTAGGGCGGGCACCCCCATCCCCCCCAACCTCAACCCCCAGGGAGGTGGCCACTACTTCATCGACAGAGATGGCAAGGCCTTCCGGCACATCCTCAATTTCCTGCGGCTGGGCCGCCTGGACCTGCCCCGTGGCTACGGGGAGACGGCCCTGCTCAGGGCAGAGGCGGACTTCTACCAGATCCAGCCCCTCCTGGATGCCCTGCGGGAACTGGAGGCCTCTCGGGGGACCCCCGTGCCCACAGCTGCCCTGCTCCATGCAGATGTAGACGCCAGCCCCCGCCTGGTGCACTTCTCCGCTCGCCGGGGCCCACACCACTATGAGCTGAGCTCTGTGCAGGTGGATACGTTCCGAGCCAACATCTTCTGCACCGACCCCGAGTGCCTGGGCGCCATGCGGGCCCGATTTGGTGTGGCCAGTGAGGACAGGGCAGAGGGAGGCCCTCACTTTCGTCTGGAGTGGGCCCCCTGTCCCGCAGAGCTCCCTGAGGTGGAGTATAGGAGACTGGGGCTACAGCCTCTGTGGACTGGGGGGCCGGGGAAGCTGCGGGAGGTGGTGGGCACGCCAGGCTTCCTGGAGGAGGTGCTGCGGGTGGCTCTGGAGCACGGCTTCCGTCTAGACTCCGTCTTCCCTGACCCCGAGGACCTGCTCAACTCCCGATCTCTGCGCTTTGTGAGGCACTGAAAACGCGGCCCTCCCGTCTGCCCGGGATGGGGAGAGAACGGACAGCAAAGAGAATGAGAGACTCCCCCACCACCACCACCACCACCTCCGAAGCCTCTTCTTAGCTCTGCCTCTGGAGCTGTGAGGGTCAGGGCTGCACCTTGACTGGAGCCCAGATGTGGGCAGGAGCTCCCGAACCTGAGCCGTGCAAAGGGTCTGGCTTGGTGCTAATCCTGGGAGGGGCGGGGAAGATCCCCTGGCTTGCTCTTGCCCGAGGCTGGGGGCCTGCAGTGTCTCCCCGTTGGAGCTCAGTATTCAAGGGTCTAGAGAAATAGGGACACCTCTCTGCCCAGGCTAGGCCTCGCAGAACCCTGGGGGGGACACCGAAGTGTGGGAGAAAGGAGGACTTTGAACTGCTCTGATGTGGTCTCCTGGACCGTGGCTTCTCCTGCGGCTGGATGGCCTGGCCAGGCCTGACCGAAGACAGACCAGAACATTCTGGAATATGGGAAGGGGGTCCTTTGCTCTGTCTCGAGTCACCTCCTGAGGGAGACAGAAAGGCCACACCCCACCCCACGGTGGCCTAAGGGAGCGGGGAGAATCCCCATTTACTATGGGGCTGGAGCCCCACACTCGAGAAAGCCAAGTTTTTAAAGGACCCTCCATTGATGGTGGAGCTGGCCTTTGGGAAGAGGGTGGCATCTTCTTGGGCCTTGGCCTTACTGCCTTCATGTGTGCACGCGTGTCAGTCAGAGTGTGTCTGAGCGACGTCTGGGCCTCTCACATCCAGGCTCCCGTCCGTGTGACAGTCTCTCCGTGGTCTCTGCCTGTGCAGGCCTGTTTGGGGTTGCCCAGCAACTGCTTTGGCGCTGGGTATGTCTGCCGTATGGGTGTGAGTAGATTGAGAATTAGTAGTTGAATCACGAGGGGATGTGTGTGTGTGTGCGTGCACACATGTGTGTTCGCCTCCCCGCATAGGCACGAGGGGCCTGTGGAGGCCTGGGTCGCCAGGGGCTTCCTGGTGAAAGGTAAGAGAAGTCATTGGGCCCCGCCGGCCCTTGGAGGCCTGTGTAGAACTCTTGGTTGCTAAGGCGACCGTGGGCCTGTTGCTAGGAGAGAGCTGGGAAGGCCCAAGGCGGCCCAGGGCAGAGGGGAGATGAACAGAGGAGGCCGGGAGGGTTGGGGGAGGATGTGGTTTCTGGGTCCCCGAGGGATGGGATCCTCACGCACGAGTTCTTCACGGTGGGAGGCGGGGGCTGGGGGGGGGGCGGACTCACTCGCTGTTTATCGCGGGTCACGAACTTACAAGAAGAAAAATAAAATTGCTTTTTGGAACCTCAAACTTGTAAAGGCTGCTGCTGAGGGCCAGGGTGGGGGTGGGGGGCACTGCCCCCTTTGCAGCAGAAGCCCTGCGTTCTCTGCCCAGTCTTCTTCTGGCCCCCAGTTCCTTGGGCCCCTGCTTTGCCCTAGCCAGAGACGGAGCGGTGGTGCTGTTCCAGAATGCTCTAGAACCCCAAACCCCGGCTGTTCCGGAACAGTCTAGAACCTCCGGGCAAAGGGTTGGATCCAGGATCGAAGCATTCCAGGCCTTCCCAGCCTACATGGGGCCAGCCTCCCTGTGCCACCCGCTAGCGGGCCTCATGTGGACGCTGGCACTAGGTGGGGTCTTCCTGGCAACCGCCCAGGCCTGTGTCCTCTGTCACCTCTCAGACCGTGACCTGTCGGGCCGCCTGGCTCGACTCTGCAACCAGGTGAAGGCTCGGTGGGAGACCTGTGAGGCCTCCTGGACCTTCCCGGCCTTTGCCTTAGGTAGGATCAGACATCCAGGGCCCGGCCTGGCAGCATGTGGCTTCCCAGCTGAGCCCCTCGGCCACCACCTGAGTCCCCAGCCCTGGGAAAGTCAGGAAAGAGTCACAGGTCCTTGCCTGTCTCCACAGATGAGGTGTCCACGAACAAAGTCATAGAGAAGACTCACAGAGTCCTGAGGGTCATGGGTGAGATCAAGGGCGAAGGCATGACCTAGGGGCTCCGATGGGCACCAGGGAGGGGGATGGGAGGAGGGACCCGGGGAGGCGGGGAAGGGTGCAAGGCAGGTGGAGACGACGGGAAGGTGTAACCGGGGAGGTGCTGGGTGAAGCGTGGGAGGTACGCCTGCCCTGGGGAGGCCCTGGGCAATACAGCTGCCCTCTGTCTCCGCAGAGATCAAAGGGTCTCCCTCCTCACTCCCTTTATATTGGCAATGGCTGCAAAAGGTCAAGTTTCCCGAGTACACCAGGGAAGGTACTGACGCGGGCAGGGACCAGGGGCACCCGGGCTGTCCGGTGAAGGGGTGTGTGGCTGAGTGTCTCCTCTCCCCCCACCCCTCCTTGTCTCTGGTTTCAGCTTTCTGTGCTCCCGCCTGCCGTGAGTAGAAAAGGGAAGGGGTAGGTGAGGACGGGGGACCCGAGGAGAGCCTGGCGGTGGTCCCGGAGGGAGTGGGGTACTCTGGAAGGTGGGAGCCGGGACTCCCCCGCCGCAGCTCCGGCCCCGCCGTCTCCTGCAGGGGGCAGCACCGTCCTGTACAACTGTTCCACCTGCCAGAGCTTTGCCGTGCACTGCTGGCCTCTAAGGCGCTGCCTCCCAGGTTCCGCTCCCCGCCCTCGCCTCACCCCTGCTCAGATCTCTGAGCTCGGGCTCCCCCCCCCCCGCCCCGCCCCGCCACAAGGACAAGCGAGGTCCCCGGGATCACTCACTGCTTCCTGGGTTCCCTGCAGGAAGTCACGATCTTCGGGAAGCCAGGATTCTGCTCCTCTCTGTGTTCATAACTGTCCTGCTCCTGGGCGTTCTGAGCCTCGTGGTGGAGTGAGTGGGCAGGTGGCGGGTGTGGCCTCGCCACCCTTGACCCCCCAGCACCTTCTACCACCGTCCCTGTGCCCTCTCCTCCCAGCTGCCTGCCCTGCCCCTCTCAGGCCCCCCGTTCTCTGTGTCCCCTCAGGTCCAGACACTTCAAAGCAAAAAGCGACATGTGAAGACAGCCTCCCAGCCCCCACGTCCTTTGGAAGGGACCCGCCAGCCCCTCACTTCCAATCCCAAAGGCTCAGCCTTCCAGACCCTAAACCCAGCCGCCTCCGTGATCCCAGTGTCAGATGGCCTCCAGGGGCCCAGGCACCCACAGCTGGAAAGTTCCTCCCCTCCGGCCCTCAACTAATCAGCCAGAAGCAGTCACTGATTCCAGGAAAATGGCTACAGGAGGAAAGAACCCCCTCCACACACACACACACACACACACACACACACACCCCGCCGCCCCCACACCCCCTTCTGCCTGTTCTCGGAAAGCGGGGGCTGTTTGCCCCAGAAGCTGCTCTTGGCCCTCCTCTGACTGATTGGGAATCCGGGAACGAGGGTTCTGGAAAGCTCCCTCCCTTTGGAGTGGCGACCACATCAGTCAGCCTGCTGGCATGCTATCCCTCCATTTAACATTGTGAAGCCTTGGCCTCCCACAGAGGCCTCCCTCCTGCCAAGATCAAGTAAACCTGCTTTTCGGTGGCCTCCGCCCGGGCCTGGCCTCTGTCTACAACTGGGGAGGGCAGAGGGGGGACGGGAGACTCGGTGTAGCACAAGGGTCCTCAACTGGGTGGGGGGTGGATTTCACACCCCAAGAGGCGTTCGGCAACATCCGGAGACATTTTTCATTGCTTCGATCGGGGGATGTGCTACTGACCTTTAGGGGGTACACACGAGCAATGCCGCTGGCACCTTATGATGAACGTGGGCGTCCTCTGCGACACAGAGTTGATCTGCCCGACACCTCCGTCGTGTGTGGTTCAGAGACCCTGGCGTTTAGTCCGCTGGCTATCAGGAGCTTTGGGTTGGGTAGATGGACGAGGAAACGTAAAAAGAGAGGCCGGTCGCCAACCCCAAGTCTCCGTCGGAGGGGCTGGGCCTGGAAGGGATCCTGACACACACCTAGCCCGGTGGTTTTCAAACTGGGTATCTAGAGGCTCCAGGGCAAAGGTTCTCATCCGGCTGCACATCGAAGTCACCTGGGCCTTAGGTCCAGAGATTCTGAATTTAGCGGTGTGAGGTGGGGCCTCAGTGAATCTAACTTACAACCAGCCAGGGCTAGCACCGTTGTTTTTGGGGTGTCCATAAGGGTCCTGGGGATGGGGAGGTGCCTACTCCTTCTAGGAAAGTACATTCGATATTATTTTACACATTCTGGTCCAATCCTTTCATTTTATACCAAAAGGAGGGAAGGAAAGAAGGAGGAAGGAAGGAAGGAGGGAGGAAGGAAGGAGGGAAGGAAGAAGGAGGAAGGAAGGAAGGAAGGAAGGAAGGAAGGAAGGAAGGACAAAGGAAGGAAGGAGGAAGGAAGGAAGGGGGAAGGAAGGAGGAAGGAAGGAAAGAAGGAAGAAGGAGGAAGGAAGGAAGGAAGGAAGGAAGGAAGGAAGGAAGGACAAAGGAAGGAAGGAGGAAGGAAGGAAGGGGAAGGAAGGGGGAAGGAAGGAGGAAGGAAGGAAGTGAAGAAGGAACAAGGAGGAAGAAAGGAAGGAAAGACAAAGGAAGGAAGGAAGAAGGAAGGAAGGAAGGAAGCAAGACCTGAAGATCATATGCCAAGTTCTTACAACCTGCCCAAGATCATACAACAAGTCACGTCCATTCATCTGACGGACGCTTAGCGAGTACGCGTCGGGCGCCAGGCAGCGTCACTGCCCAGCCTGGGGTGAGAAGGCACGACTGCCGACCGCCCGGGGAACCACGGCCCCCTCGGGTCTGCAGCAGCCCTTCCCTAGCCCTTCTTGCCTGTGGAATACAATAGGCCTGGCCCTTGACCCTGACTTTCAAGACTCTCCATCAGCAGCTCCCCACGTCTTACTTGGTCCTCGTGCCAGAGCTCACCCATCTTGGCCCTAAGTGGAATCTCCACCCGAACGCCCCACGAGCCTGTCGGAGTCACGAGTCCAAACCCACCTTCCTCCCCGACCCCGCCTCCTCCTCGTGACCTCCCTCTGGGCTAATGGCGGTGCCGGGACGAAGGGACATCCCCTTCCTCTCCCGCCGCCTGCCTGCTTCTCATCAGTAAGCCGTCCACCTTCGTAATCCTTTTTGGAATCTGGCCCCCATGTGTCCCCGGAGCTTTATCTCAGCTCTGCCCGCCCCGCAGCCCCGCTGAATCACTTGCCCACTTTGTTTTCCTTGCCTCTGCCCAGGCTTGTTCCTGTAACCGGGATGCCCTTCTCCTTTGGCTCCGACATCACCTCTTCTGAGAAGCCTTCTCGGAGCTCCTGAGGCAGAGTAGAATGTCCCTTCTCCAGACATCTGTCATGGGGCGCCAACGTCAGGTGGGGGGGGGGTTCCTTAAAAATCTTCCCTCTCAACCATGTGCTACCCTATAAAGCTGCTACCTGAAGTTTTGTCTCTGCTTCCCCAGAACCGGGCCCGCGGTGACAGCAGGAAGCATCTCTAGCCATCTTGATCCCTCCTCTTCTGAACCTTGGTGACACCCCCCCCCCCCCGCACATGAGTTTTTCATGAACTTGTGACACAGGAGGCCGGCGGGGCTGGTGTTTTCTGTGCAGGGAAGGCCGACGGCCTGCCAGGGCAAGGCTGGTTCTTCTGAGCCCCTCACAAAATAAGAGGGGCCACGAGGGCTCTGGCAGTTTTAAACCACGGACCCTAAAGCCTTTGACATGCCTCCTCCATCAAGAGGTAGGGTCTCTGTAGCCTTCCCTTGAAGGTGGGCTCTACGACGGGTTGACCAACCGAATGAGGCAAAGTGAACTGGGCCACTCCCTGGGCCAAGGCCTTGAGAAACTGGCAACTTCTGCCCTCTGCCTCTGAGGACATTCACTCTGAAAGCCAGTGACCATGCTGTGACGATGTGCAGGCTACAGGGAGAGTCCACCCTGCGGCGGAGGGGGGGGCGGGTTTCAGTCAAAAGGCAATATCTTCTGCTACCACGGGAGCGATAATACAGCCCCCAGCTGTCAGGTCACCTGCAGACTTTGCGTTTTTCCAACGATGGCCCCAGACCCAGTAGGGCAGAGAACTTGTCCCCACCTTGTCCTCTTGGAGTTCCAGACTCTCAGAGCCCAGGAGCGTGATCAAGTGGTTGGTTCAGGCCACTAGATATCACTACTCAGCAGTCGAGGACAGTGGGGACAGAAGAAAGGAGCCTGGGACTGGGCACCTAAGGGCCTCACGACACAACTGGCTGTGTCACCATCTAGCTACGTGCAGGAGAAACATCACTCACCAGCTTCAGCCTTAGTCTTCCTACCAGTGTGGAGCCCGATGCAGGGCTTGAACTCATGAACTGTGAGTTCATGACCCGAGTGGAAACCAAGAGTCGGTTGCTTAACTCTTGAGCCACCTGGGCGCCCCCCTACCTGCAAAGTCAATGTTAATGGTGGCTAATGTACGGAGACGATGTGTCAGCCACAGCCAGTTAGCTAAAGCTGTGTAACAAATGATGCCAAAGGTTAATTGTCTAAGGCAATAAACATCATCTCATAGTTTCTGTGGGTCAGAAATTCGGGAGAAGCTTCCCCGGGTGGTTCTGGCTCATGGTTTCCCATGAGGGTGCTTCAAGACGTCCATCAGGGTTGCGGAAGTCTAGGGTTTGACCGGGGCCGGAGGATCATGTCTCAAGATGTCTCACTCACGTGCCTGGCAGGTTGGCGTTGGCTTGTTGGCAAGAGGTCTCAGTCCTTTGACTTGCGGAGCCCCTCCACAGGACTGCTTGAGCGTCCTCATGACCTGGTGCCTCGGTTCCCCCAGAGCGAGGGGTCCAAGAGAGCGGGGCAGAATCCTCGCAGTCTCGTACGAGGTCACTCGGAAGCCACACACCATCCTTTCTGCGACATCCCTCTGATGCCACAGAGGAGCCCTTGTCACTGTGGGAAGGCACCGCATTCAACAGTGCTGGTGCCGGGAAGGAGTTTCATCGGCAGCCGCTTGGCTACCGGCTGGCGACCACCCAGCTGTGTAGACACAGCTAATTCTCCGATGACACCGAAGGTACGTACTGCAAACAGATACATCTCGAAGAGGAGGACACAGAGGGACAGAAATGGGAAGTAACATGCTCAGATTCACAGGGGGGTAAGTGATAGAGTCACAAGATGCCAACTCAGGTGGTCAGGCTCCCAAGGCGGGGTCTAAGCTACCATGACCCTGAAGACAGACCTTCACCTCCTCTGTGACCCGGAAGGAACAGGGTGGATCCAGGACCGCTTCCACTCCAGAAAGCCAACCAACAGACGCGTACAGGGTGGTGGGCTGGTGACTCCAAAAACTAGCAAGACAAATGCAGCCTGGGAAGGATGGGACCTGGGGATGGGGGGATGGAACGGGAGGGTTTCACCCAAGGGTCTAGGGAGAGCCAAACTTGGGGGCCCAAACAGTGAGGAAGCAGGGACGGGTGGACCAGAGAATGCTTACGGTGAGGTCTGGGCACTCCTGTCCCCATCACTACCAGCAAAGGAGCTCTTGGCGTCAAAAAGTCTCCTTGGCCTCACCCTACCCAGATGGCATTGTCTCACCCACTTGTTCAACAAAGGTTACTGAGCACTTATTGTACGAGCCCAGGCACAGGACTGGGCAAGAGGGACGTGGCAATACCCAGGCGAGATAAAGTCCTTTTCTACCTGGAGCTTGGAATCTAGCAAGGGAGACAGACAAGTTACCGGCAAATTCTACAAGAACAACGAGTACGATGATGGGAAGGCGCAGGGATCTTGGGGTTCGGGGGAAGGGAGCAGATCAGGGAGGGACAGGCTTCCTGCGCTCAGCCAGAATGGGATAAGGGCGGGAGGACTTCCAAGCAGAGGGAAGAGCCACACAAAGGCTCTGAAGAGAGGTGATTTCCCTCGTCGAGAGGTTGGCGTGGGTAAGGCGGAAGGGGAGAGCCCAGTGACTTCAAAGATCAGGGCAGGAAAGTGGGAGCTAAGGGGGAGCGAACGTGGTTCCCCAAAGGAGAGGGGAGTTTTCCGCAGACGGATGGGCCCTACCCCCGACCCGAGCCCAAGGCAGTAGATGGGGAGGACCCCAGCAGGCCTCTCTGCTTACCCTTCTGGTTCCCTGGCCTGTGGGGAAAGACTTGGCCGGTGGTGCCAATGTGCTCATCCTTCCCGGATACGGAGCCCGCAGGGCAGGGCAGAGGTTGGGGAAAAGCAGACGAAGCGGGAGTGATGCCAGATCTGGGCCTCCAGGTTTAAGGGTGAGCAGGACCCCCCCCATCGTGGCTTAGAAGGGGCGCCCCTGAGGGTGGTCAGACTGTGCTTCCCCACACAGGTGGGGATGACAGAAGCTTCACTCCAAAAGTAAGAGATGAATAGGGACAAGGGGAGGAATAAAGAGGCCTCTCTGATTCCCTGGGTTTTGTCCAAGCCCCAGATGAAGGTGGGGC
This sequence comes from Felis catus, assembly GCF_018350175.1. NCBI lineage: Eukaryota > Metazoa > Chordata > Mammalia > Carnivora > Felidae > Felis > Felis catus. The sequence goes on from NC_058381.1 coordinate 2,296,383, forward strand.
TGAGCGTCTGTGTCTGGTTTCCTGCTGGGGCAGAGGACCTGGGCCGGGAGTCCGGTCAATAATGCCCCCTCTCTTCACCGCCTCTCCATCCCGTCGCCAAGGCCGAAGCAGGGCCAGTCTCTGTCTCCGGAACCAATGGGAAGAGCCCCTTCCCTGAACTCCCTGCTCCTTCTCCCTCACCTTTTCCCAGCCCCTTCCTGCAGCAGGGTGGTTCTGTCACTCCTCTGTTCAAACCTTTCAGTGGTTATCAGGGCCCTCAGGCAAGGCCCAAGCTCCTGACCATGTTCTCCAAAGGGTTGCAGAAATCCAACCAGGGCCATGGTCATGGCTGCTTGTTCACTCGGGTCCCCAAAACCTGGCATGGTGCGAGCTTGCTGAGGGGTGAACTGATGCCCGGTCTGGCTTCCACCAACCTCTCTGGCTGCACCTGCCTTCATATACCCCCAAGCGTGCTTCACGCACACGTTCAACTCCCAGAGGACCCCTCCAGTGCACCCGGATCTGTGAAGACACCGGACTCAGAGAAAACTCAGGCGTTACACGCTCTTCCTCGAAGAAGCTCATGGAGCCACGTGTTTCCCACCAAGAACTTGGGCAACATCAAGACGAATCTCAAAAACGCGCTGAGTCAAAGCAGCCAAGTGCAATTATAAACAGTATGTGACTCCGTGGATAAGAAGGTTGGGAGCAAGCAACAGTGATCTTTGCGCTATAGAAATCAGAATAGTAGTGGCCTCTGGAAAGTGGAATTGGCAAAAAATGGGCACGACGCAAGTTTCTGGGATCGTTGAAATGTTCCGAGTCTTTTTGTACATTGGCTGACGTGCATTGAGCCACGTGGTTAAATCTGGGCACGTTACTGAATGTGAGTTATACCTCAATAAAGTACTGTCAGTATACAAAATAGAGTAACGTTCGCATGAATATAACAATAACGAAAGACCCTCAGTGTCTGGATTAAAGAGCACATCAGATGTAAGCAAAGAGAGAACCATGATCCAGAAGATGGACCCAAGGAGATTATCTAGATGGCATCACAGTGACACAAAGATTGAAAGATATAGAAGGGAGGCAGATTACATGGAGGACGGGTTGAAAAGGTCTAGCATGCTTTTTTTAAAATTTATTTTGAGAGAGAGAGACAGAGAGCGAGTGGAGGAGGGGCAGAGAGAGAGAGAGAGAGAGAGAGAGAGAGAGAGAGAGAATCCCAAGCAGACTCCATGCTGTCAGCACGGAGCCCAGCATGGGGCTTGAACTCACAAACTATGAGATCATGACCTGAACCAAAATCAAGAGTTGGCCGCTTAACCGAGAGTCACCCAGGCGCCCCTAAAAGGTCTAGCATACTTCTAGCCATAGTCCCCAAAGGAGCAAAGAATGGACGAAAAAGAATATTTGAGGAGATACTAGCTGAGAATTTCTCCAAACTGATGAAAGGTATGAATTCACAGATACAGGAAATACAAAATACTAAGAGAATAAATTAAAAAAGAATCTCTTCCTGGATACTTGGTAAAGAACTACAAAATACCAATGAATACCAATGATAGCTCTTTTTTTTTCTTTTCTTTTTTTTTTTTTTTTAGAAATGTTGACACTTTTTTAAAAAAAGTTTATTTATTTATTTCGAGAGAGGGAGAGAGAGAGCACAAGCAGGGTAGGGGCAGAGAGAGGGAGAGAGAGAGAATCCCCAAGCAGGCTCTGCACAGTGTGGAGCCTGACGTGGGGCTCAAACTCACGAGCTGTGAGATCATGACCGGAGCCAAAACCAAGAGTCGGACGCTTAACTCCCTGAGACACCCAGGTGCGCCACCAATGGTATCTCGAAAGCAGGGAGAAAAAGGCAGATCACCCACAAAGGAATGACAAGGTGACTGAGCAGACGTCTTCCCCAACAATATGCACCTGTTAGATGCCTACACTGTCCCAGGTGCTAAGAACGCTAGGGTGAACAAGACAGCCCCGGCCCCTACCACACGGAGCCCACGGTCTATCAGGAACAGCAGACGCAGAGGAAGCAATTATATCGTGATGAGCTGGCCTGGCTGGAGGGCACGAGAATTGGCAAAAACATCAAACGGGTAGATCTGTGAACTGGGAAAAATTTCTCATCGGTGCCACAATACCCTGTGTGTTTACCGAGATGGGGTAGGTTTTTTCCTCCACGGGACTCTGGGGGCAGCTCACACATCCTTCCGAAGACTTGGTGACTTCCTCCCTGGACCCCTGGAGGAAAGGGAGAGGGATGGTCCTCTTCAGACCCTTCTTCAAAGTCCTAGACTCTCTCCTGTGGCCACAGTCCAGGCAGCAGTGCACAGAGGCTACATGGGGGGAAGGAGGGTTATGCCAGAATGAGGCCATTTAAATGCCAGTGATGGGGAGGGGTGTCCCATGGGACGGGGCTTAGGAGCCCACTCCCAACTTCTCCCCACCCTGCACCCACACACAAGACCTTCCACATGCTCCCCAAAACGTCCCTTTCAGGGGCAGCACACTGGACCCAGGTTCAGAGCTGGGAAACGGACAATCCTCCAATTTTAGACTCTGTCTAGGCTGGGGGTTGACTTCCTGCACCATCAGCACCTCTCTGCCCTGGCTCCATTTGTTTTTTTAAAAAACTTTTAATGTTTATTTATTTTTGAGAGAGAGAGCGAGAGAGCGCGCGCGCGCGGGCGCAACTGGGGGAGGGACAGAGAGAGAGGGAGACACAGAATCCGAAGCAGGCTCCAGGCTCTGAGCGGTCAGCACAGAGCCTGACGCGGGGCTCGAACCCGCAAACCGTGATCATGGCCTGAGCCAAAGTCGGATGCTTAACGGACTGAGCCCCCCCCCCCCACACCCCGCCGCCCCCCAGGTGCCCCTGCCCTGGCTCCATTTCAAAGCACTTGTGCACCTTGCCTTTCTCCACGTGGGGGCTAGGAAGCTCTCTCCCCTGCTGGGACCCGGGGACTCTGTCCTGTTTAGCCTTATACTCCCAGCGCCCGGGCCCGTTATCTCCATCTGAGGCTGATTCCTTCGAGGGGTGGGGCTCTGGCTGAGAGAGGTGATCTGGGGAGAGGGGAGCATGGGAGACAGGACACCGAGGACCAAGTCTGGGAGGGGCGAAAGGTTCTTTGAAAGAGGCTGGAAAGAGGGTGTGCAGCAGGGGAGAGGGAAAGGACGGAGAAGGGTTTCTCGGGGTCTGGCCGGGCCAAGGAGGGGCCCCCAGCCCGCGGTCGCGGGGCTCCAAGAGTCGGGCCCGGGGACCCGGGCATGGCGTGGGCTGGCCGGGACCCGCGCCAGGCCCCGCCCCTCGGTCCCAGCCCCCGCCCCATAGGCCCCGCCCCGCCGCCTCGGCCCCGCCCTCCCCAGGATTTAGCGCTGGCGGCCTGGGCGGCTCCGCAGCCGCCGTTTCCGCTTTCTCCAGGTGAGGGTCCGGAGGAGCCGGGACGCCCCGCGCAGGGGCTGGCGGAGCCGCCGTCACTTGGGGTGCGTCCGCGGGTGCCCTGTTCGCTTTCCCTCCTTCCCTCCTCCCCCTCTCCTTCCCCCCACCGCGGCCGCGTTTCCCCCGGTCCCCCTTCCCGTGCTTTCTCCCTCTCACCTGGCAGGTGGTCCCGGGTCTCTCAGTGTCGTGGCCTCTCCCCCCCCCCCCGCCCCTCCTCGCGCCCAGTTCCTCGTTCAACCCTTCCTCCAGGTCTCCCTCGCGTGGGGGGACGGAGAGGTCCCGGCGTGTGTCAGGGAGAGCGCTGTGCAGGCAGCGGGCGCCCGGAGCACCGGGCCTTAGCGAGCAAAGATTGGTGGAGTTAGGTTGGTGACGCTCAAGGTGGCTTGAGTGACTCAGGGGTGCGGGCCGGGCGCTACCTGGAGCTGAGCTCAGGTGGGTGTGGAAGGGACTGTGCACCTGGCAGCACCTGCCTCTGTAGGCAGCGCCCGAGCTCAGCTGGCCTGCACTTGACCGCCAATCACAGACGGGTCTCGGACACGTGGACGGCCGTATCTCCCAGGCGGTCACAAGTAGGCACAGGAGGGAGGGTATGTGGCAGTATGAGCTGCGTTTCATGGCAGCGTCCCGAAGTGTCTCAGATCTGCGAGGCCACCTACCTGGGTGGCTCAGACACCCTCTGCAGCATGTTGTAGATCTCTGTGCGTGTGGCAGTGTTTTGAGCGTGGGAGGCATTGTACCTGTGTGTGTGTGGTTAGCATATCTGGGCATGTCTGGTAGGTCCCTGGGCGTCTGGTCTGGGTGCACTAAGCATGCACAGGCTGCGTGCCTTCACAGCTCAGGAGTGAGCAAAGGAACGTCCCTGGGGTCTCCAGGGTGCTCAGCTCTCAGGTGTGAGGAGGGCGGGTTTCTCACTGCTGAGGGGGGTAGGGTAGTGGATCTCAGGCATGGGGGGCGCTCTCCCTGGGGTTTGTGGGAGCGGCGGGATTCCTGGCTGCTCCGGGTGTGTCCCTCCCTCTGCCCCCCCCCCCCCCCCCCAGCGTTTCTGATGGGTGGAGGGTGGAGGCGGCTGGCGAGCGTGTTTCTGGGGTCTCGGTCTCAGGTGCCTTCCTTGGGCTATGTGTCTGGAGGTGACTGCGTCATCCTGAGGGATTCCTTCTCCAGACATGCTCCCTGAGGCCAGCTCGCTGTGGCTGCTGCGCCTGCTCCGGGACATCCAGCTGGCCCAGTTCTACCGACCCATCCTCGAGGAACTTAATGTTACTCGGCCGGAGCATTTCGACTTTGTAAAGCCTGAGGACCTGGACGGCATCGGCATGGGCCGGCCCGGTAAGAGACCCTGCGCAGAGGTCCTGCTCTCTTGGTCCCCAGCCTCGTAGTTTCGAACCCCCTCTGCCCACCCCCTGACACACCAACCCTCTTCTTTGCCTATAAATCCTTCTGCAACCTCCATCCCCACCCCCACCCCCACGTACCACCAAGTCCTCTGATTCTGACCTTCCCCAGCCCAGCGCAGACTGGCCGAAGCCCTGAAGAGACACCGTTCCGGGCTTAAGTCTAAGAACTGGGTCTACAAGGTGTGCATTTCCCGGTGGGGGCCGTGGACTTAAAGGGCCAGCTTAGGCCCGGGAATGGGGTGGGTTGAGTGTCAGGGAGGAGGGCACCCACTTAATTTCCCACCCCTGTTTCAGATCCTTGGGGGCTTTGTACCTGAGCAGAAGGAGACCACCCCCCCTTCAGACAGCCCCCTGTTGTCCCTCCCTGAGCCCGAGGGGGGACTCAAGTGTCTGATCCCGGATGGTGCTGTGTGCAGAGGGGAGCTGCTGGGCTCTGGCTGCTTTGGAGTGGTGCACCGAGGGTTATGGACACTGCCCAGCGGTCAGAGTGTGAGTACCCAGGGAACCCAGTGCATTCTGGGTTCTGGGGCCGGCTGCCCGTCTCTTCCGCGTGCCCTCTGTGCTCTGGCCCCCACGTAGCTGTTCCCTAAGCGTCCTTCCCACCCCCCCCCCCCACTCCTCCCAGGTCCCAGTGGCTGTCAAGTCCCTCCGCGTGGGTCCTGAAGGCCCCGTGGGCACCGAGCTGGGGGACTTCCTTCGAGAGGTGTCCATCATGATGAACCTGGAGCACCCACACGTGCTGCGTCTTCACGGCCTCGTCCTGGGCCAGCCTCTGCAGATGGTGAGCAGACCCGGACAGCGGCTCCCAGGGCAGGTGGGCGGCGGGGTCCCCTGGGGCCGGACCTCTGCTCACGCGGCGCCGTGCTCCCGCAGGTGATGGAGCTGGCGCCCCTGGGCTCCCTGCACGCGCGCCTGGCCGCCCCGGCCCCCACGCCCCCGCTGCCCGTGGCCCTGCTCTGCCTCTTCCTGCGGCAGCTGGCGGGGGCCATGGCGTACCTGGGGGCCCGGGGGCTGGTGCACCGAGACCTCGCCACGCGCAACCTGCTGCTGGCCTCCCCGCGCACGATCAAGGTGGCCGACTTCGGGCTGGTGCGGCCGCTGCGCGGCGCCCGGGGCCGCTACGTCATGGGCGGACCCCGCCCCATCCCCTATGCCTGGTGAGGGCGCGGAGCCGGGATCCCCGGGCGCTAGAGGGCTCTAGAGGGCTGGGGCGGTGTGGACGGCTCCCTCCGGGGGAGGCTGGGACGAGGATTCTGGGAGGGCCCCCGGAAGTCCTCGAGAAGATCACCCAGCTCCTCCGGGAGGGACCCGTGCGGCCCGTTCAGCTGCATTTCCACAGGTGCGCCCCAGAGAGCCTGCGCCACGGGGCCTTCTCTTCTGCGTCTGACGTGTGGATGTTTGGGGTGACGCTGTGGGAGATGTTCTCCGGGGGCGAGGAGCCCTGGGCCGGCGTCCCGCCGTACCTCATCCTGCAGCGGCTGGAGAAGGACCGAGCCCGGCTGCCTCGGCCTCCCCTCTGCCCCAGGGCTCTCTACGCCCTCGCCTTGCGCTGCTGGGCCCCCCACCCTGCCGACCGGCCCAGCTTTCCCCACCTGGAGGGGCTGCTCCAAGAGGTGGGAGCCCCCACCTCCCCAGATGCACCCAGTCTCTGGTTTCTCCCAGAGCTCCGCGCACAGGAGTGACGGATACTCCTGGGCTGGGGTCAGGGACCGGCTCTGGATAACCCGGATCCAGTGTCTACCTGCAGCGGGGCCCAGAGCCCTGGGGAGACGGCTTAGGGCTGCGGAGACGGATGCTGAGGGCTGGGGGACGGAGCACGGAACAGAGAGCAGTAGGTTTGACAGGCAGAGGGAAGAAAGGTCTGCATGCGACTGGGAAATACAGCTAAGGCGGGCCCAGCATCTCAGGTGCCCCGTGGAGGGCTATGTGAGGAATGATACGTAACCAGGGCCAGCCCTGGGAGACACCGTGCTAAGTGCTTCACATGTCTCCTTCTTGCACGTTGGCCCGCTTCATCCTCACAACAACCCCGTAAGGCCATTATTATCTGGAGTTTACAGATGGGGGCACTTAAGGCGGTTAAGGCAGTGACAGTTTAAGTGGAGGAGTTGGGACTTGAAGCAGTCAATTGACCCAAGAGCGCCGTCCCCTAAATCGGTAAACTGCGTTGTTGAAGACTCTGTCTTTACCCTGAAGGCACCTGGGAGCCATGGAGGGATTTTGAGCAGGGGAGTTCCCAGTCACTTTACATGTTCTCTCACTCTGGCTTGGGGCAAGGAGGGATGAGAGGAAGGAGACTGAACAAGGGAAGAGCAGGTGGCCGACAGGGGTCATGAAGCAGAAATGAAAGGATGTCTGCGGTCAGGGTCAAGTCAGCGGGGCTGGGAAGAAAAGGAAAATATTTCCAGAGACACTGGGAGGCAGAGCGGTGCGTGGGAGGACCCTCCCTTGGTTCTCCTAGGCAGAGACAGCCCCCCCCCCTTTGTTGCTTCCTGACCCCTGGGGTACGTCCGGCTTGGTGTGGAACCCAGATCTGCCACCCCCTACTGGGGGATAGGGACAGTCCCCCCTGGGCCCGGGACAGAGGACATACCTGGTATGGGTTTGATGGGTGGATGCGTAAACAGGAGTCTCCTTCCTCTCCTGCTCACGTGATCTTGCCCTTCTGACTCAGGCCACAAGCCCTGCCACCCTTTCTTCCTGTCTCTGCAGGCGTGGCCTCCTGAGGCACATTGTGTGAGGGAGGTCACAGAGCCAGGCGCCCTAAGGATGGAGACTGGTGACCCCATCACCGTCATCGAGGGCAGGTGACAGCCTCGGGCCTCCCACACGTCCCCAAGGAGGAGGACTCCCACCCGACCTGCCTGACCCTGGTCCCAATCTGCTGCTCCCCCCGCCCAGCTCCCTGAACCCTGACCCTCTGCCTCCTCCCTTCCCCGCTGGGCCCCGGGAGCGCCACTAAAGTCGTGGCTCCCACTGGAGCCACCAAGCCCGTAGAGCCCTTTTGTGTTAGGGAGAAAAGAGCCTCCCTTCTTCCAGGCAGCTGCCGCTGCAGGCACACAGCTCGCGAGCTGAATGTGGGCCGGAGCCCAGCCCCCCTCCCCCTCCGTCCCCTCTAACAGTGCCTCTTCCCACAGCCCGGACTCCACGACCTGGAAGGGCCAGAATGGCCGCACATTCAAAGTGGGCAGCTTCCCAGCCTCAGCAGTGACACTGGCAGACTCGGGGGGCTCGCCGGCCACCCGTCCGGTCCACAGAGTGTCCCCTGCCCGGGGAGAGCTGCACCAGGGAAGCACGGATGGGTGAGTGGGGGACACAAGCCCAGCAATGCCTCTGGAAGGGAAGCTTGGGAAGGGGGTCTGGGGGGGGGAGGGCAGCTGGAGGGAAGGCTGGACTTGCCTCCCAGCCGGGGCTTCCACTCTGGGGCTCAGCCTGCCTGGGAGCCCCCCCCCCCCGAGTTTCTGGTGTGTGTGTGTGGGGGGCACACTGATGTGCCAGGTGGGGAGAATGAACCGGATTGCTCTCCAACAGGGACAGAGGGAAGGCCAAGCTTCGGGATTTGCCTCCGGCACGGGGCCAGAGAAGGAACGTGCCCCTGCAGAGGGCGAGAGGTGGGTGTGGTGCCGGGGACCTGGCTTCTCGCAATTCTGCTCCGCTCTGAGTCCTGACCTTGGTGTCGGCGATGCGGCGGCCCCCCATCTGCCCTCTCTAGTGCTGTGCGTCTCCCCCTGCAGCGCCCGCCCTCTCCGTTCTCCGGGGCCTCAGCTGCCTGGGCTGGGGTGTCTGTTCCGCACACCTGTCTTCCTGTCCCCCTAACCAAGGGCCCCCCACGAGCACGGCACAGACACAACGGGGAGAAGGCAGGGCCCAGCATCTGGACCTCCTCTCAGGTTGATTATTTCTCAACTGTGCAGTCATTTCCAAGAGCCTGGAGTCTGTTCTGTCCCTGGGCCCCCGCCCCACAGGGGGTGGTTCCAGCCCTCCCGAACTTCGCCATGCCAGAGCCGTGACCCGGGGACCCCCTGGCCTGCCATCCTGCCCTCCCTTTGCCTCCAGTCCTTCTCAGCCCAGCCAGCCCCCCAGGGAGCGGCCTCCGTGGCCCAGAAGAGAACCCCTCCCCAGCCACCCCCCGGGAAAACCTGGAGCCGGCAAAGCCACCGTTCCTTCCGGAGGCCTCTTGCCCGACCCCGAGTTGCAGAGGAGGATTATGGAGGTGAGAACTCCCTGAGGTGGCCTGGTGTCCCGAGGGGCTACAGGCGGGACCGTGGCCTAAGCCGGACTTCGTGCCCCGTAGGTGGAGCTGAGCGTTCACGGAGTCACCCACCAGGAGTGCCAGGCGGCGCTAAGGGCCACTGGGGGAGACGTGGTTTCCGCCATCCGGAATCTCAAGGTAAAGCCAGACCCTTCTCTCGGGTTCCCACCCCTCCCGCCCCTGCCCTGTGGCAGCCACTGCCCTCCCTCCTGCCTCCGCAGGTGGACCAGCTCTTCCATCTGAGCAGCCGGTCCAGGGCCGACTGCCGACGCATCCTGGAGCATTACCAGTGGGACCTCTCGGCCGCCAGCCGCTACGTCCTGGCCCGGCCCTGAGGTCTGCTCCCTTGGGTGTGGATACTAGCCTGGGTCAAGGGCCTGGCCACGTGGGACCAAGCAGAACCCAGACAGGTCCCATCAGGGCAGAATTTCCCACCTGGGGAGATCGTTGGCAGGTACGGGAGGAGCCCGGGGTCGCGCACTGCTGAATGTCTCCTCCCGCCCCGCCCCTTGGCCTCTGAGGGCTCACGCTCCCTCGGCTGGTTCATAGAAGGATCTCCTCCGCTCTGCCTCCCACATTGCCAACCACGAGGAGAACTCGGAGGGACACAGCTGCCACACGTCGCACCCACAGGAAGCTTCCACTTGCTACGGAGAGCGATCCAATGGCCATCCTGGGCCTCGGGGACAGCCATCCCGAACTGCCGTCAGCTGCCACACGGGTCTCTGTGGGAGCAGTCATCTCGGACGACGGAAGCGATCCCGCTGACTTGGGCTACGTGGCCCAGACTGCCTTGGCTTGGTCCGGGGCCATAATGGACGATGAAGTCGCCCTCTTGAACTCAGAGACGCTGGATCTTGGCAGCACGGATTATGAAACGGGCCAGCCCCCACCCAGCCCGGCTGTCCTACTTCCCATCGTGTCTTCCCATACCAACTCCCTTCTCCTCGCTCCCATCACATACATCTTCCGAAATCCAAAAAGTTACAAAGTTTATATGAATATAACATACAAAGATACAGCCTCCTTCCTAAGGCAAAGGGCAGGATGGGGTGGTTAAGGCTCCGGAGGAAGCTGCACGAAGCACCGGCTGTGGGCAGGGCCTGGGGGAGGCGGGGATCCCCTCAGAGCGCCACGGTCTGAGGTTGAACCGATTGGCCAAGCTGATGCGGGGCGAGAGCGGTCACGCCAGCCATCTTTGGTGCTGCAAACCCTTGCCCACCCCAGCTCCTGCCAGAAAGCCCGAGGGCCCTGGATTCCCAAGGCCGGATCTGGAGCACAGGCCCCGGAAGGGGGCCGGGGGAAGGGAGGGTAAAGCTGATATGCCTGTGTGCCAAGGGATCGGAGAGACAGCGGTGCGAGGGAGAAGGGTTCTCATACATACCCTTCCCCAGGAGCCAAGGCGAAGGAGGCCAGGGGATCGGGGCAGGGGTAGGGCGCCGCGGCCCCTAGACTCTCGGGCATCCCCGTCTGTCCCCTGCGGCAAACGTCGCGGAAAGCGGCCGCCTCTGACAGGTGGCCATCCTGGATTCTGGTTGAGGTGATGGTCTCCTCGCCCTGAGGTGGCCTCTAACTGGTGACGGCAGAGGGCCCAGCGCCTCCTCGCTTCTCGAAGAACATGTAGTCCTGACGGGAGGGCACGGTCAACGGGGCTGGCGGGGCTGGCCTAGCTCAGCTCTCACAACCCGGGTCCGGAACCTGCACCCGCCCCCTGCCCCCCGCCCCCCGCCCCCATAGAGCGTGTCTCTAATCTAGCAGGAGGCCAAGACGCGCACGCACAGAGCCTTGATGGAGAGCGGGGTGGTGGGAGGGGAGGCAGCCAACTCACAATGAGGAACGTGGCTCCCAGCAGCACCGCCTTCACCCTCACGTCCAGATCCAGCGGGAACTGCAGGCCGAAGTCATCTGCATCGGTGAGGGCTTCTTGGAGCAGCCCCCCCCACTGCTTGCTGATCCGGCCCACGCTGCGTGATTCATCCGGAGTCTTCACCTGTCGGGAAGGCAGGTGCCAACTGGGGGGGACGTGGCTGACCTCCCCTGCCGCCAGGCCCCCCCCCCCCCCCCACCGTCGCCGCGTATGAGCGGCGCCGGCTCTGTCCGGAGCGAATCCTTCCGGCGGGTTTCCCGGTGGCATCCGGGGAAACCAAGTCACCCTCGGTCACGCTGCGTGTGTATAGTGCAGATCTGAGTTCAGACTCACATCTGTTGCTCCTGAAAGGCCATACGCGAAAAACTGAACATAAGTAGCGGCAGGAACGTTAGCACCGAGTACTCATCTCCGTGTAGGGCTGCTTCCCAGGTTTGTTTTGGTCACCAAAGTACCTGCCGCCCGTAGCTGGTGAAGTCAGCGCCCTGAACAGAGTGGCCTTGGTCCAAGAGGGCTAGGGGGCTGCACTCGACCAACCAGCCAGGCGCCTAGAAGGCTGTGCCTGCCCAAAGAGGTGCCTTTACCCCGCAAAGTAGCAAGGGCCCTGTCCAAGCTTCATCCAGAGGGGATCCAAGCCCGTCTGGTGGGGGAGGGGCAGCAGTAAGTGGCCTCTAAGGACCAGGATTTCCACTGGCCTCTCCGGGCCCAAGAACAACAGGCCCTGGTGACGGAGGAGGTAATTCACTGTGATTTCCTGATCGTTTCCTATGCTTATTTTCAGGGGCTAGAACTGAAGTGATTGCCTTCTGTGCCCTCCCGGTCCCCTTCCCCCACTGACAGCTCTGGGGCACTTCCTGCAGACCAGTCTCCGGCTGGGCAGGGCCTCTCCCAGCCAGCCCTGCCATCCCCAGTGCAGCCCCAAAGAAGGGCTGCTCATAACTACGTAAAAGGGAGCCTGGGTCTCCCAGGGCCCCACGGGCTGCACGTTCCCATGCAGAGGTCACCCAGTCATCTTTCTATCACAGAGCCTCCACCCAGCTCCCAAGGTGACTCGATTTGTAAAAGTAGGCTTAGGTAGGACACCTCATCGGAAGCCTTGGAAAGTCTACGGGCTTCTCCCTGTGATTTCTCCCTTATCTGCCCTGGTGATTATCCCTTAAAGAACCACAGTGTCGGGGAGGTGCCTCTGTCTTCTGGAAACGAAAGCGCTTCCCAGGCCTCACCCCTGGCACTGTCACCACTTGGGTTCTGATGATGAGGACGTAGATCACCCGTGGGGTGGGGGCAAGCCGCAGGATGCTGACAAGTTACACTGGTGCTGGCTCCAGGGCCCGGGCTCACACGCTCATGCATAGCAGCTAGCCCGCAGCAGACCCAGTGGTCATCCTGTGCCCCAAACCAAGCCTGGCCTTAGCTTGTTTCCCCCTCAACACGGGGCGGCAGGTGACAATCAGCATTGGTCCTTCAGAGGAAAGCCTCCCTGCCAAGCTTTCAGAAGGCCACCGGGCCACCCCCTTCTGAATGGAGAACACTGGAGATGTGCTAGGAGCCTCCGTGGATTTGGATCAGTGAGCTCAGGGTCTTGCCCTTAGTGTTGGCCATCGCGCCTCACAGAAGCTGCTATCTTGGTTTGTGAAGTTCCCAGGCATCTCCCCTTCTTCCTGGTACCTCAAAGTTGGTGTCTGTGCCACAGCCACAGGTCCAGCAGGGCCCCACCACGCGCAGGAGGGTCCGGCGATCGGCATCCTGGATGGACAACTTGGGGATGAAGGGATGCCAGGTCTGTAGCACGTGGCCAATGGTGGTGCCGGGAGGGGCCTGTACTTCCATCTGGAGCCAGGGGCAGGCAGGGTCACTGCCGAGCCAGGGCACCCTGGCCCGAGCTCTCAGCTTCTGGGTCTACCACGCGCCCCGCTCCCCCCTAGATCTCCCATCCCGCCTGCCACCCCCACCCGAGCTAAGCTTCATCCCAGGCCTCATCACGAGCGGACCACGTTCCATCCTTGGTCCTCCGCATTCCGGCCTGCCCCTCCCCCCACCCAACCCCGTCCCTGGCCCCAGCCCTCCCGGCCCACCTCCTGGAGGCCACATGGGCAGCAGCTGCAGCCACAGTGCAGGGGGCGGAGCAGACGCAGCACCTCTCGATCACTGGGGTCCACCACGCGGACACGCAGGGGCCGGCGGGCGCCACAGCACAGGCGCGCGCAGCAGTGGCTCTCTTCGGCCGCCTGCCCCAGGGGCTGTCCGGCCCCCGAGCGCAGTTCATACCGGTTACATGTCTCCCAGCCCAGGAGCGCTGCCAAGGGGGACACGCTGAGGCTCAGGCCCCGCCACCTGCCCAAGAGCCCCCTGTCTCTGCCCTCGTCACGAGGCCCAACCTACTCCTTCCACTCACTTTCCACTCGCTCGGCCTTCTGGTGAATCAAGATCTGATCAATCTGGAAAGGCAGGAAGGTCCGCGCCCGATGTCAGCTGGCTGGTCTGGACGCCAGGGTCCCCTCCTCGTCACTCTCCCCGCCCCCCACCCCCCCACCCCGCGCCCTCCCACTCACCTGCACCAGGAATTCGAGGCCGGAAGGCACCCCGGGCAGTGGCAAGAACGGGGCAGCAGGCCCTGGGGCCCCGGGGCCGGGCGAAGGGAAAAGAGAGAAGCCGGGCGCAGGGGCAGGCATGTGGGGGGGCACTGGTGCCTGCCCGGGCCCGGGGTGCAGCGCCGGCTCCGGGTACCCAGCCGTCACAGGGTAGGGAGGAGGGGGTGAAGGGGCGTGGCCCTTGGGGGGCAAGTAGCCTGTTGGTGGGGGGACAGGGGTAGATTAGACGGGGACCCGCGGCCACATCCCCTCTCCCCTCGGGCCGCGAGGCTGCAGGGCGATGAGATGGGAAGAGACTGAGGACGACGGGGCGGGGGAGCAGGGCGGCGGCTCCCCGGGAGGAAGGGAGGGGCCCCACACGGCCAGTCGGAGCACATTCCCGCAGGGTGTGCTCGACGCCCAGCTCCCGAGTCCGTGGGGGGATAACGGAGACCCTCAGCCTCGCGCCCACTTACCTGCCATGGGAAAGGGGCGAGAGTTCGCCGGTGTCAGTGTCCGGGAGGCTTAGTTTTGGAGGTGGTGGCAAGTTCGGACACAGCCAGACAGACACAGAGACAGACACAAAGACGGACAGGCAAACGCGGAGAGGCGGCCGCGCGCGGCGCGGGCCCAGGGTCTCTTGGGCGGCGCCTCTGACTCAGGGAGAAACCGAAAGTGTCAGCGGGCAGGGCGGGTACCTGGGACCCTGGATTCCCTCGGGGGCCCCAGAACCGCCCCCTCCCTTTGTTCTCCCATTCTCCGCGGAGGCGGCTGCTGGCAGACGGCCGGATGGATGGACCCGCGGTCCGAGCGACGGCCCGGCCTCGAGGGAGGCCTCCCGGCCCCCCTGCGCCCCAGTCCCCCTCCGCTCACCTGAAGCCCCTAGAAGAGCTGGCGTGCCCAGCGCTCGGCGGCTCGCAGGAGCTCGGGGAGGCGGGCCCGGGCCCCGACCCCGCCCCTCGACCCGTCCAGGCCCCGCCCCTCCCGGCCCGGGCGGCGCGCGTGCGCACAAAGGAAGCCGGCTCTCCTGCGGGGCCGCGAGCCGTGCGCCGGGGAGCTCGCTGGCGTGGCCGGCGTCCCCGTCCGCTCCGCCCCGCCGCTCGACACCAGAGGAGGCCCGTCTGGGGAGGGCCGCCGGCCCAGACCTAGCCCGGCGACCCCCGCCGGGTCTGCGGGCGCAGAGCGCTCGGTGTCCCCGGGTGGGAAGCCAGGGCGGCTGGCGCGGCGCTGGACCCCAGGCTCCTCCTCCCGAGGGCGGTTCGGGCCTCGCTGACGCAGCGGAACACCCTCCACACTCCTTCTTTGGCTTCTAGGACTGGCCCCCCGGCTCCCTTTCCACCTCCCCGGGGGGCTGCCTCCGCGGCTGCTCGCCGTGACGCTGCGGTCATCCACACAGACACCTTGCTACGACAGTACGTCTTCCAGGAGCCCCTGGCCACGTGGGTGACAGGCCGCCAAACGGTGGCAACAGTGAGCGTGCGCGCAGTGAGGTCCGGGGGTGGCCAGAGGACGCGGCGCGGTTAGCAGGAAAGCCTCCCCCCGTCCCCACTGCCAGAGGAGTCGCTTCTTCTGGGTCCTGAGCAGAGAGGCCCGCAGGTGTAAGGAGGTGCTGAGCCTGGGGCCCTATAGGCAGAGCAACGAGAGAAGAGTTGAGAGAGGGAGGCCACCCACCTACCTGCACGGAAGGCCTGGTGGCAGCTGGGACTTGGCCCCAGGGGCAGCGGGGGGCCCACCGAAAGATCTTCCAAAGAGAAGGTCGAATTTGGGTTTTAGAAAGACACATCTAAACCACAAGGTGGAGAACCACGAAGGCGCCCGGGGCTGGGTGGTGGACGGCGGCCGGAGGAGCGGGTGCTGTGCTAGGTGCACACAGGAGTGGTAGATCGGGGAGATGCTTACACAGCAAACCTAGACCTTGTTTGAGGGGTGACATGTGCAGGTGAGGCGTTCCGGATGACCCCAGGTCCCTGTCTGGTGACCACGCAGGTGGAGGGGTCACCCACCAAGATGAACATACAGGGAGGGGCAGCGGCTGGGTGGCTCAGTCGGCTGAGTGTCTGTCTTTGGCGCAGGTCACCATCTCCCGGTTTGTGAGTTCAAGCCCCGAATTGGGGTGTCTGCTGTTAGAGCCCACTTCCGATCCTCTGTCGCCCTCTCAGTGTCCCTCCCCTGCTTGTGTGCGCGTGCTCTCTCTCTCAAAAATAAATCAATGTTAAAAAAAAAAAAAAAAAGATGAACATAGAAGCAGGTTTTCAGAGATGGGTCCAAGTTCTTCTGGGCTGGTCAGCTGCTCCCACAGCTTCGGCCATCATCAGCTTTGGACCCAAGTGCCTGACCTGTCACCCCGGGGGTGCTTAAGTACCCCAGATTCTACGTGGCCCAAACCAGGCACCGGCATCCACCAAAACATCAACATACAGAAACTCAGTTACTCAACAAAGATTTAGTGAGCGCCTACTATATGTCAGACAGCTTTTGAGAGGAATATACAGCAGTTTTTTAAAAAAATTAACCAAAATTGCTGATCTCCTGGGGCTTACGTTCTAGTAGAGAAGAGACAGGTAAGGTAAAATATACTAGAAGTCAGAGGGTAACAAGTGTTATGGAGAAAAATTGAGCAAGATGAGGAGGACAGAGAGTGGTGGGCAAGGGTTGCAATTTTGCAGAGGGTGAACTTGGAAGGTATCACCCAGAAGGTGGTAGTTGAGCCAAGACCTGACTGTAGGAGGTCAAGGATGGAACCAGGCCGGCCTCTGGCATAAAAAAAAAAAAAAAAAAAAAAAAGTTTCAGACAGCGCGAACAAGAAAGGCAAAGTGTGCCTTAGTCATTCAGTGAACAAAAGTGACACCAGTGTGGCTGGGATGGAACGAACCAGGCAGAAGGAATGGAGATCCCAGGAGCCCAGATCACATACAGCCTTGCAGACCATTGGATTATACTGAGCGAGACAGGAAGTGTTGCAAGGTTCGGATAGAGACGTGAGCCTTACACACGCAGTGGTCCTCAGCTCTGGCCACAAGATAGAATCATCTGGGTGCTTCACAAAATACCTCTGCACGGGCCCCATGTCGTATCAACAATTTAATTAGAGTATTTGGGGTAAGGTGCAGATATCAGAACTTTCTGGGAATTTCTCCAAAGACTTTAATGTGCAGCTAAGGCTGAATAGCACTGTTACAGGGTCTCTCTCTCTCTCAGGCTGCTTTGTCTAGAGCAGGCTATAGTTAGGCAAGGGCAGAAGGACATTCTTGCAAAAAGCAAGGGGGGATGTGATGGTGACGGACCAGGGGCCGGAGCGGTAACAATGGAGGTGGCGGGAAATGGTCAGATTCTGGTTATGCATTCAGCCAATGACGTGTTGACTTGACAATGGCTTGGATACAGGATGTGAGGAAAAGGGCAAAGTTGACTCAGGCTTGGCCCAGGAGGCCATTCCCAGCGGGCCCTGCTCTTCCTGTTTGGTCATTTCCTGTCTGCCCACTCCATCCTGAGCTCCAGGCACTTCTGTCTCTCTCGTCTTGTCACCAGTATGGTGTGTCCCTTTTCTTCTGGCGAACGAGTCACGCTGAAAGCTGGCAGATGGACAGAAGTCTGTACCAGGCTCCAAAAACCAAAGGAGCCCACCTGGGCCGTACCAAACTATCTCTTGAAAGGATCGGTCTTCGCCGCGGAAGATTGGAGTTTCTTGGTGCTCACGGGAAGGAAAGAGCTTCGCTCTGGGAATTGGGCAGAGGAGAATTTGAACCCCAGGCCACGCTGGTCCCAACTACGATACAGAACAAGTTACTTCACCTCCGTGAGCTTTAGTTCCCACGCAGGACTATCGAGAAGATTGGCGCCTCCCCCACCTGGAGGTTTCCTCTGAGGCTGTATTTCAGCCATCACTAAAATGAAATATTGTGATCTTCTACTAATACACCTCAAATCATGCCTCCTCCCTGGATATAAATGCTTCAGTGGCTCCCCATTGCCCTCAGAAGAGAGTCCAACATCTCAGCCCAAGGCCCTCCATCATTTGCCCCTGCTGCCATCTTTCCCTACGACCCTCTCAAGGTCTGTCAAGCCAGCCACCAGGAATTTTCTTTCAAGCCAGCCACCAGGAATTTTTTGACGTCTCAAATGCCCCGGGCTCTCTTTGGCTTCAGGGCTGCCCGGATAGCTCTTGCCTCGGGTCTGGAACACACCCCTTCCCCTTCTGCATCACCGAACTCCTTCAAGGTCCCCACTGAACATTCTGGCACCCAGCAGCTGCTCCGAGGCTCTGGAGCTCAGTACGGACTAGTTGGAAGGGAGACAGAAATTCTAGTATCCCTCTCATTTACAGAAATGGTCCATTTTTTTGTTTGTTTATTTCTGAGACAGAGAGAGACAGAGCATGAGTGGGGGAGGGGCAGAGAGAGAGGGAGACACAGAGTCCGAAGCAGGCTCCGGGCTCTGAGCTGTCAGCACAGAGCCCGACCCGGGGCTCAAACTCACAGACCGCAAGATCGTGACCTGAGCCAAAGCTGGACGCTCAACCGACTGAGCCACCCAGGCGCCCCTGGTCCGTGCTTTTTTGAATGCAACTTTCTGAAAAGTTAAGCATGCACCTCTGATATATCACACAGATATGAACTTTATGAGACGTACACAAAAATGAAAAGTAAAAAGACAGAAGTGAAAATTTGTGTACATAGGGGCGCCTGGGTGGCTCAGTTGGTTGAGCATCTGACCTCGGCTCAGGTCACGATCTCATAGTTTGTGGGTTCGAGCCCCACGTCGGGCTCTGTGCTGACAGCTCAGAGCCTGGAACCTGCTTCGGATACTGTGTCTCCCTCTCTCTGCCCCTCCCCTCTCTCAAAAATAAACATTAAAAAAAAAAAATTGTGTACTGGGGCGCCTGGGTGGCTCAGTCGGTTGAGCGTCTGACTTCACTCAGGTCATGATCTCACAGTTCATGGGTTCGAGCCCCCACACAGGCTCTGTGCTGACAGCTCGGAGCCTGGAATCTGCTTCAGATTCTGTCTCCCTCTCTCTGCCCCTCCCCTGCTCACACTCTCTCTCTCTCTCTCTCAAAAATACACATTAAAAATTTTTTTAAAAATTTGTGTACTTAGGAGCTCTAACTTTTTTCCATTAAAATTTGAAAACCATTGGTTTAAAGTGGATAGAGAAGCCAGCCAGGCAGTCACAGCCGGAGGGAAAACCAGGAGGGGTGTCCTAGAAACAACAGGATGTATTTTAAGGACAGTGTGGCCAACTGTGTCAAATGCTGCAGAGGCTAAAGACAAGATTAAGTCAACCATTGAGGGCACCAGCCTGGCTCAGTCGGTACAGTGTGGGACGCTTGATCTCAGGGTTGTGAGTTCAAGCCCCACATTGAGCATGGAACCTACTTAAAAAAAAAAAAAAAAAAAAGAAAAAAAAGGGAGGTGCCTGGATGGCTCAGTTGATTGGGGTCCGATTCTTGATTTCAGCTCAGGTCTTGATCTTGGGGTCCTGCAATCAAGCCCCCTGTTGGGTTTCACGCCCAGCGTGGAGCCTAATTTTAAAAAAGAAAGAAAGAAAAAAAAAAAAGAAAGAAAGAAAATCGTCCGTTGGATCAGGCAACCAAGACCTCTAAGCGATCCATGGATCCTGCCGAGGGCATTCGTGGGGAAGAGAGGGGATGGGAGACCGGCCAGAAGAGGGGTGCTGAGTAAACCTGAGTCCAGATCTTTCCCAGGCCCCCACACTTCCCCGAGCTCCCCAACAACCTACTTGGATGTGTCCCAGGCATTTCAGAAGCAACCTGCCCCAAACTGCCTGCCTCCCCCTCATCTTCCCCCTCCTTCCGTTCTTCTCATCTGAGTAACAGCACCTCCAACCACTAGGTGTGTAAACCGGAAACCTCGCACTCGTTTCGCCCTTACATCCAACCCAGTAGCAGTTCCTGTCGGTACGACCCTCAAAATATATCCTGGATCGGACCCTTTCCACCACCTCTTCCACCCTAAGCCAAGCCACCACCATCATCTCATCCCTGGCCTTCCTGACTGGCCTGTGGCCACCCTGGCTTCCTCCAGATCTTTTCAGCGTACAAATCACGGGCGCCTGGGTTAAGTGGGTTGAGCATCCAACTCTTGGTTTTGGCTCAGATCATGATCTCATGGTTTCATGAGTTCGAGCCCCAAGTCAGGATCCTCTCTCTCTCTCTCTCTCTCTGCCCCTCCTCCTGTCTCTCTCTAAATAGATAAATCCATAAAAATTACATGTATAAAAGAGCCTAGCCTTCTCTTACTTGGAACCTTTCAACAACTCACTGTTGCTCTACAGACAGATGTCAAGCGCTTTACTACTCCCTGCAAGGCCTGCACGGACTACCTGGGGGCCCTCATCACTGCCCATCAGCCACATGGTTTTTGGTCCTTCTCCAACCACCCTCCCCCCTGCCTGATTTTCTCCTGCCTCAATGATCTTGGACTGCTCCTTTCTAGCCCGTTTCGTCAGCTTGCCTTTCCACCTAGGACCTGCTTCCCCTCCAACTCTGTACCTGGTTAGCTCCAGCTTCAATGGGCCCTCCTCTGTGAGGCCTTCCCATCGGAGGGGGGACACACCCTCCACGACCCCACTGGCCCGCTGCCTCCCTGCTCTTTCCCTGCGCGTTCAGAGCACAACTCACAACCATCCATTTGTATGCTGAGCTGTTAAAGCCCGTTTTTACTACTTTGAAACTCGGCCCACACAGATCGTGGAGCCCCCCTCTGCCCCCCCTTCCCCACCTCTGTCTCTGTTCACGGTCTCCTCCACAACAGAGTCTTCTTTTTAAGTTTATTTATTTAAAAAAATTTTTGTTAATGTTCATTTTTGAGAGAGGGAGTGCACGAGCGCGAGCAGGGGAGGGCAGAGGGAGAGGAAGTCACAGAATCAGAAGCAGGCTATTGGCTCTGAGCTGTTAGCACAGAGCCTGACGTGGGGCTCAAACTCACAGACTGCGAGTTCATGACCTGAGCGGAAATAGGGTGCTTCATCGACTGAGCCACCCAGGCGCCCCTAAGTTTATTTATTTTTGGGGGGGGAGGGGCAGAGAGAAAGAGGAAGACACAGAATGGGAAGCTGGCTCCTGGCTCTGAGCTGTCAGCACAGAGCCTGATGTGGGGCTCGAACTCACGGACCGCGAGATCATGCCCTGAGCTGAGACAGGACGCTTAACCAACCGAGCCACCCAGGTTCCCCTAAGTTTGCTTGTTTTTTTTATTTTTTTAAAAATGTTTATTTATTTTTGAGACAGAGAGAGACAGCATGAATGGGGGTGGGTCAGAGAGAGGGAGACACAGAATCTGAAGCAGGCTCCAGGCTCTGAGCTGTCAGCACAGAGCCCGACACGGGGCTCGAGCCCCCAGACTGTGAGATCATGACCTGAGCTGAAGTCGGACGCCTAACCCACTGAGCCACCCAGGCGCCCCCCCCCCCCCAAGTTTGTTTTTGAGCGAGAGGAAGAGAGAGTGCAGAGAGTGCAAGAGGGAGACAGAATCCCAACCCTGCTCAGTGCTGTCAGTGCAGAGCCCGACGCAGGGCTCGATCCCATGAACCGTGAGATCATGACCTGATCTGAGATCAAGAGTTGGGACGCCTGGGGCGCCTGGGTGGCGCAGTCGGTTAAGCGTCCGACTTCAGCCAGGTCACGATCTCGCGGTCCGGGAATTCGAGCCCCGCGTCAGGCTCTGGGCTGATGGCTCAGAACCTGGAGCCTGTTTCCGATTCTGTGTCTCCCTCTCTCTCTGCCCCTCCCCCGTTCATGCTCTGTCTCTCTCTGTCCCAAAAATAAATAAACGTTGAAAAAAATAATTAAAAAAAAAAAAAAAAAAAGTGTTGGGACGCTTAACGGACTGAGCCACCCAGGCGGCCCCACAACAGAGCTCTTTTAAGGATCATCTCAAGCACTGAAGCCTTTTATGCGCCCCCCCATACATGATGATCTGTCCCTGCGTTGAACCCCAAAGAATTTTGTAACTAATGGCACTACTCTTGAGCTGCCTTGCCTTAACTCTGACTTCTAGAGTGAATGTTCAATAAATGTGTGGCCTGGCAGGCCTGAAAACTTTACCCTACAGGAACCTTCAGTTCTAGTGGGCAGCAGAACCGCACGGTGACTTGGGCCCAAAGAGTGCTTCCGAAAGATTCTGCGGTATTTCCAACATTCTTTAGGACTCTGACGCCCACCGGTTTCAGGACCTCCTAACAAGCTAACCTCGAATGAACAGAATCCCCAGACCCAAGATTCCGTCTCAGGAAAGGGAAGGAGTCCAGAGGTGGACAATGCTTACCCTTCTTTCTCCAAGAGGTTAGACGAACAAAGACTCGAGTTCTTTATTTGCCTTTCCCTTTTAATCCCCTCCCTGCTCCAACTCTTAAAGAAGTACCCAGCAATCAATTACAAAGAAGTTCAAAGGGCCAAGGCAAGCCAGCCCAAGATTAACAGGCTCCCTCCCACGGGGGCCAAAGTCTGGATGCTGGGGTCTCCACTCAGAGCCTGGTAGTAAAAGCTGGTGCAGAATAAGGTGGTTCCAGAGGCTAGCAGTAACCCGGCCTGAAGGAGATACAAGAATACAGGCCAGTAAGAACAGGGCGGACGGAGGGAGCTGGTGGGGCATGGTCAGGGTTGGGCATGGGGGTAGGATTACCCAGAGGGGCTTTCTGCAATGGGGCACCCCTAACAGAGCCAGGCTGTGGAAGAAGTGGTGTTTGTTGGCCTTGTCGAAGAGCTGTAAGAAAAAGAGAAATGGAAGGCGGGGTGGGGGAAGGCACTTCCTAAGCAACGCTGGTGCCTGCATCCCGTGGGGGCACATCGGAAAAAGTTCGTCCCCCCGCTAAAGTCCCGGCTCGCCTGTCCCACCAGCACCCACGGCACATGCTCGCCGCCCTCCGTGCTCCGCCCCTCCCCTACTTCCCTCAGCGACCCCAGACTTGGGGCGCTCCTAGACCCGGAAGCTGGGCAGCCCCAAGTCCCTTCACCTCCTTCCCGTAGGCATCCGGGAACTGGGCGCCTGTGGAAGGAGAGGCAGAGGTTACCAGTCCGAGCACCTGCCTCCACCGCCCCGACTCCCGGGTGGAGGGAGGGCCCAGGTGGATGCCCCGAGAAGGCGTCTCATTGGTGCAAACGCACATGGGCGCTTCTGGGGACCAAACTGGACCAGGCAGAGGGCTGTCCGGTGGAGGGGAAAGCCGGCACTTCCCATAGACCCCGCCCCTGCACTAGACCCCGAAGGTCGACCCCAGCCCCCTGACCGTGCGCCCCGTAGGAGGCCAAGCCTAAGGCCCCGGCTCCGGACAAGGCGCCCAAGCGGCGGAAAGCAGCCCCCGGCCCGGCCATGGCAGTGGATGGTCACGCGCCGGAGGAACACCGCCCAGGCCACCCAAGAGGCCAGCCAATCCCAATCTCCCATGCAAATAATGTCCAAAAGTGCCCAATCCGGGACGTGTTCATTCCGGCGTCCAGGTCCTCACCCGGGTACTTGCGCCTTTGTAAAAGCTCTGCTGAGTGGCGAAGCCGCGTGGCGGGCGGAGAAACAAGAACCAATCAGGGTCGGAGGAGCGGAGCAGTGAGGGGCGGGGCGCGGAGGCGGGACTAGAGGATTTGCGTCACGGATTGGCCCACTTTCAAAGTTGATCGCTCCTTCCGATACCTACCCCCTCCCACCTCCGGCCAATTTCCAAAGATCCCGGTCCCCACGCGGAGTTCCGCCCCTTTCCCCACTGGCTCCTCCTTTTCAGCTTTAAACCAGGCCTACTCTCACAAGGAGGCGGCCGCTCGGGTAACCAAGCCCCACCCACCGCCGTCAAAACCCCGCCCACTGTCTAGATGGCCCCTCCCACGGACCCAAGGCCCCGCCTTCTTCGTGTGATGCCCCGCCCCCTTGAGTTCACCCTCCCCCTCCCCCCCACCCGCCCCCAACCCACCAACCGCGGGAGCCCGGAGGGTGGGAGACCCGGTGGGGGCGATGTCTCCACCCTGCCCCGGCCCGCTTCGTTCATCCGTCGGTCTGTCCGCTCCCGCCCCCTTCTCCCGTCTCCAATCCCCCCACACTCTGGAGGGCGGGCGGGCAGGCGGGTACGAGCGAGGGGTGTGCGCCGCTCTCTCCGCAGGGGGCGGGGGAGGCGGCCGCGCGGTGACGCGCGGGGCTGCTGCGGCTGCTCCGCCGGCGGATCATCACTCTCGGGCTGGGATGGACGCGGGGCGGGCGGGCCCTGGCGCGCGGAGCCAGGAGTCCGGGCCTCCTGGCTGCTGAGCGTCTCCCGAAGCCTCCCCTTTACCCCCGCTGCCCCTCCTAGGAGCCCTGCCGACCCCCACCCCGGGGCTCCAGACCCGGCTCCCGCCCTCCTCTGACTCCCTGGACCTCCCCCTCCCGCCCGCCCTCGGGATCGACTAGATCCCTCCCCCTCCCCGAGGATTCCGGCTGGATCCCTGCCCCTGCACCGCGGATCCTGCGCTCCCGGGCTCCGGGCCCCTGGGGATTGCCGTGGACACCTCCTCCCGCACCCGATCCCTTAGGATCTTCCGCCTGTACCACCTTCTGGTCCCTCGAAGCCGGCCCACGGAGCCAGTGGATCCCCAATCCAGTCCTGTCTCGTTGCCCCCTCTTCGCTCCGCCGGCCCCACTGCGGGGTTCCCTGTTCTCGGGTTCCTCCTGACCCCATCCCCTACCTCTCCTTTCCCCGGGGATCGACTGGATCCCGGCCCCGCCCCCCGGGGCTGGGGCGATCCCCCTCCCCCGCCCGGTGAGGCGCTGCGGGCGGGGGCTGGGCCTGCGGGGCCGCGGGGGCTCAGAGGCCGCCGCCCCCCTCCCGAAGCCCATCCGCCCCCTACTCGGAGCCCTGGATGGAGGCACCACGGCCCCAGGGCTGAGCCAGGTAGGAGCTAAGCCGGGCCGGGTGGAGGGGGGTGCGTGGCGGTCCACTGGGGTCTCCTTTTCCCCATCTCTCTCCCTGCGCCTGGTTTCCCCCCAGCCTGCTCTGTCTGCGTGTCTCCGCCTAGGGATGCTCTCGCCGTGTCTCTGCGTCTCGGTCTCTTTGTCTCTGCCTCTCTCCAGCCCATGAATGATCCTTTGAATGGGCCCACAGACCCCGTGTGTTCCCATCTCCCCCTCCCCCTCCTTCTCCCCTTCCCGGCCAAGCCATTTTCCCCACTGCAGGAAGAGGGGGGGGCCTGCGGCCTGAGCCCCCCTCCCTCAATTCTCCCCGGCTGGGGGAGTCAGGCCTGGGCAGGAATGGAGAGAGCAAGGCAGAGGGATAGGGAGAAGGAGGGGGAGAAAGATGTGGCAGACAGAGATGGGGCGAGAAAATGGGGGAGACAGAGATAGGGAAAGAGGGGAGAGAGAGAGAGAAGTAGAAGGGGCTTAAGGGAGAAATTTGGGGAAGAGGTTTGAAGGAGAGAGAAAGATGAGCCACGGCGAGGAGGGAGATGTGGAAAGATTCGTGGAAGAGAGAAGGGGAAAGGACTGAAGGCAGAAACAAGAGCAAGCTGGAAGAGGCCGGGAAAGATGCTCCGAGGGAGCATCATGGAGAGGAGAGAGGTGAGGGGAGGGAAGGGAGAGAAGCTGGCAGTGAGGAGGCCAGGGGCCCAAAGTACCTTAAAGGGGGGGGGGTGGCAGAAACAGACCATGTTAGTAGGAGGGGGAGGGGGAGGCAGGGCCATGGAAGCAGAACCCAGCCTGGCTTGGACAGAGGAGATCCTGAGGGAGCCAGCCCCAAGCCCCCTCCTGGTGATGGGGGAACAGGAGCTTAAGAGGACCTGAAGAGGGGGAGGGCACGACTGGGTGTGTGTGGTAAGGATTCCTGTGTCCTCAGCTCTGGAATAAATTGACACCTGCAGAGAGCCACCCGCGGGCTGGCGCCTGGCTCCGAAAACCCCGCGTCAGCAAACAGCTCTGGCGGCTGTTGGGGGGGGGGGGACAGGGGGCGCCTGCTGGAATGACCTGGGTGTCTGCCCCTTTGGTCTGATCTTGTCTCTTGTCCTGTCCCTGCTGTCCTGAGCATCCAGGCATCAGAGCAGCAACTGTGGGGGGGCTGGCAAGGGGAAGGGGACATCAGTAGCTGAGATGGGGTGAGCAGAAAGCCGAGGTTTGACCCCCCCCCCCCAGGACGGAGGTCAAAATGCCACGCGTGGAAGAGGCGTCTGGGGTCCAAGGCTGTTGGAGACTGTGGGAGGGGGGCAGTGGGTGGACGCATGTGATGCCCTCCAAACCCACCTCAGCACCCCTTCTCCCCAGCCAGAGGCCTGGTCACTAGGGCTAGGCTCTGATTGGCCCACAAGGGGCAAGAGGCGGATCTTTTAGGGTTCTCCAGGCCCCAATCTCCCGCTCCCCTCAACACATACACTTCTTTCTCTATGCTAAGGTTGGGGAAAACTCACGCCTCTGCCCTCATGCCCTGAATGTACCCCGCGACCAAGCCAGCCCCTTCCCCTCTTCCTCCAGACCCCCCTCTAGGGTTAAAGCTGCAGCCGGTTGCCGAGGTAACATTGCGGGGCAGCATCCCGTCGCCCGGCAACCGGCCGCAGGATCACGCATCTGTCCCCGGATTTGCCCCTCCAGCATCCCCTGCCTACTCGAGGCCCTGCCTCAAGGCACCTTAACTCCTGATGGAAGGAATGAGGAACACCTGGGGAAAGGGGATCCCCCCCCCCCTTGCTGCACAGATTCTTAGGGGATGGGCTGTGGAAGGAAGGAAAAGGTGCTGGGCTCCTGCGGTCCCAAGAAGGGCCCGAGTCTGGCCGGGGTGGGGGTTCAGTGCCTGGAAATTACAGCTGAGGAGTAATTAACACGTATAAACAAACCCGCCACTTCCTGCTAATTAATGACTTGGTATTTTTATTTTCTCTTCCTTGTCTCTCTCGTCCCTCCCAGGGAGGTGGGAACTGGGACTCCTGAGTCCCCCAGCAACGCCTGCCTAGGAGGGACAAAGCAGCTGGAAGGGTGGGGGGCAGGCTGGTTCTGGGGAGCTGGCCTGCTTCTCCTCTGGCTCTGTCCTGGACCTGTGCCGCATCTTGACCCTACCCTAGCCTTAGACTTTTCTATCTGGGTCCCTGCTTTCGGGGTGGGGTGCTGGGGTGGGAGGGGGAGGCGCTAGGGGGCCGGACGGTGGAAGAAGGGGGGCAACTTGGTGTGGATTCCAAGTCACTAACCACTTGTCTCTTGTTTTCCCCATTCCCTTCTGTCTGCCCTGTCCAATTTCCCTTCCCTTCTTCCACTTCTCCGTATTGTTCTGTCTGTCTGTCTGTCTGTCTGTCTGTCTCTTGCATACCCCGTCCCTCCTCCCCCCGCAGGTCGGGCCTGCCTTCACCTTCTCCCATTTCTTTCCCCTTCCCCACCCCTCGCCCCCTCCATGGAGAGGAACAGACCCCTTCTCTGTCCAGTCTAACCCAGGTCCCTCCCCACCCCCCTCCTCCCTCCTTTCCCCCACCCCCTTCCCCCCTCCTGGGGCAAGGGGGGCCTCCCTCCCTCTCCCCCCCCTTCTCTCTCTCTCCGAGGGGGGGGGTCCCGGGGAGGGAGGGGGGGTCCCCCGATCAGCATGTGGCTCCTGGCGCTGTGTCTGGTGGGGCTGGCAGGGGCTCAACGGGGGGGAGGGGGTCCTGGCGGCTCCCCGGGTGGCCCGGGCCTGGGCCTCAGCAGCCTCGGGGAGGAGCGCTTCCCGGTGGTGAACACGGCCTATGGGCGAGTGCGCGGCGTGCGCCGTGAGCTCAACAACGAGATCCTGGGCCCCGTCGTGCAGTTTTTGGGCGTACCCTACGCCACGCCACCCCTGGGCGCCCGCCGCTTCCAGCCGCCCGAGGCCCCCGCCTCGTGGCCCGGCGTGCGCAACGCCACCACCCTGCCGCCCGCCTGCCCGCAGAACCTGCACGGGGCGCTGCCCGCAATCATGCTGCCTGTGTGGTTCACCGACAACTTGGAGGCGGCCGCCACCTACGTGCAGAACCAGAGCGAGGACTGCCTGTATCTGAACCTCTACGTGCCCACCGAGGACGGTAAGGGCGCGGGCACCAGGCGGGGCACCCCGTGGACGCAGGCCACAAACGCGCATGCGGACCCTCGGGCGCCGGCACCTGCTGGCCTTTGTGGGGGGGCCGTGAGAGGCGCTGTGTGCCTGCAGGCGCCGAGTGCCCTCCGAGGGTGGCCCCGGGCGCCTGGCGGGCAGTCCCAGGAACGCATCCCACAGACAGCCACCCCGGACGTTCTCTGGGGGGCTTAGCGACCCCATCCCCGCAAAGGCGCGCACAGAGTGGCCCCTGAGGGTGACCAGGCATCGGAAGCACCTGTTACCCGCCTAGACGCCCACTCCAGCTCTGTGCCACCTCCCACGCCCAGGCCTGGGCTCCTCCCGAGGAATACCCACTTTAGTGACTTCTGCCCCTCAAGACAGACAGAGACTCCCTTTCCTCCAGGTGTGCTTGGACAGACTGCCACCTCCCACATCGCATCCAGAGGGCCTCACCCGAGCTCAGCGTCTCCTCTTCAGACAGCTCTGTCCCCTGACCCCTGTGCACCCCTGAAGGATCAGGGACCCCCCCTCCCCCGCCTCGCCAGGGGCCCCTCCATTCAGAGCCCAGCACACCCATCCCCATCAGAACATCTTTCCCTCAGGGCTCTGGAGCGGGCTGCCCTCGTGAGGTGCGCCCCAGCAGGGCACACGGCCCCCAGCACACTGCCCGGAAAGTTCTCCCCGGGCCAGCCTTCAGCACACGGGGTATCTCTCAGGGTACCTTCCAGCTGTCCTTATATGATATCCTTGTATCACTGCTCCCGTCTATGTCCACGAACACCCCCATATCATTACTCCAGAACACCCCCACACCGCCACCTATGGATCACGTGACCTAGCGAGAGCGCTTACCCGAGTAACCCCGCACGTGGCCATTCACACCACAGTCCCCAGCACCCTCAACACTTCCCAGGCGTCGGTTACCCCGACCCTTCCTAGTCCCAGGAAGGGACTCGCATCACGACTCAGGCTGTGACAGTGCGCCCAGCGGCCCTTTCCCCTACCCACAGATCCAGTGCTCGGACACCTCACGCCCAACACATTCCGTTCCAGCCACCCTGTGTTCCTTGTACCAGCCATGCACCCCAACACCGTAACCACCCTTCCCATAGAAACCATGCCTCCTAGCAACCCATGCCCACGACGCTCAGAAGTCTCATCTACCGCAATCCTACCCAGATTCCAAGCACCTCAATGCACCCCACACCTCCTCCCCAATACCGCGACCCCCTCCACGTGAGGGCCGTCCACCCCCCGCCCCGCTGCCCTCTCACGGGCCACCCACCCCGACAGCCTACCTACCCCTAACGATGGCCTGTGAGTCGTCCACCCGGTACTTCCCACCAATGGGCTGTCCACCCTGCCCCCACGCCACCCACGCCCACACCTTCTGTATTTTTAACCGTCTCTTATCACAGACCTGCTTGGGCCTGACACATTCAGGTGATCTCACTGAATCCTCACATCAGCTCTGGGAGGAAGAGGTTGACTCAGGCAGGCGCGCCCTCGCGCTCGCGCACGCGCGGGCACGAACGCACAACATTCTCACGCCCACACGTGCCCTGCTGACTTCATCCCCAGTCGCTTCCTGATCCTACTGGGTCCCTATGGGGCCATCACCGGTAGCTGGGAGAAGCCTTCCAGAGACTGGCTTAGGCCTTGCGGACCCGTCCCTCCCCGCGCTGGTCCTTATGTCAATGCGGAGAGATTAATCAGCGGGGGGACGGGGGGGACCCCTCCGATTCCTGGGCTCTAGCTCTCCCCTGACCATTCCCCAGTCTGGAAGAAACCTGAAACCAAACTGCGAGCCCAGTCTGGGGCCTTTCCTTGACAAGGGGCACACTTTGTGCCTCCCGGCACGTTCTGGCTGGCACCTTATGTGTCAGGGCACTGTGTTTCCTGTTCCCTATGTGGGGACCGAACCCCGAACTGGGGAGGGGGCGCTTTCTGGCGTTAGAGCAGTGGCGGGGTGGGGTGGGGGAAGGTGCTCACGACCCCGGTGGGAAGTTTACCGTTCTGGACCGGGGTGGGGGAGAGTAGGCCTGGGTAAGGGGGGAGGTTGGGGGGCGCAGAGGGAAGAGGTGGAATGGAGGGCAAGACCTGATGACCCCTTTCCCTGCTTCGCCCCACACTGGGGAGGTGGGGTGAGAAGCCAGGCCCGTGAGTGCGGAAGGGAGAGGCGTGCTGGCGGGTGAGAGGCTGGGCAGGCGGCGGGCGGCCCGACTGACCTACCCCCAGCCCTCCGGTGGGCAGCTGAGGGCCTCCAGGGGCTGCGAGCTGGGGGGGGGGGGGGTCTCTGCTCTGCCCCCCGGATCGGTCCTTTCCGCTGCAGCCCCCGTCTCTCAGTCTGGGGGAGCAGGCAGGTGCCGCGCGGGCCCTGAAGAGGGCCTGTGCGAGTGGTGGCCCCGTGGTACAGCTGGCCTTGGTGACCCGGGCTCGGGTGGGCCTCCCCTCCCCTCCCCACCCCCACCTCTAACACCGCTTAATTTCCAGCGATTAGCAAACACTTCGACAAGCCAAGTCAATGTCTTTAAAACAGGCTTCAGCCCACTCAGGCCCCGGCCCCCCCCCCACCCCGCCCACCTCCAAAACCAGCCTTTTCTTCGGGGCATGACTTTTTCCGGGAAGGGGAACAAAATCGGGTTGTAGAAACGTTTTTCTCTTTTCTTGGTTTCTTTTTCTTGCGACCAAATTTTGCTTTTTTCGGCTTATTTTTTCTGCCCCCACCCTCCCCTTTTCTGCTTTCTGCCCTCCCCTCCCCATCCACCACCTCCCCCCGACCCCCATCTTTCCCCACAAAATTGTCCTTTTTTCTCTGTTTTGTGTTCCCGGTCTTAGGTCCGCTCACAAAAAAACGTGACGAGGCGACGCTCAATCCGCCGGACACAGGTAGATTTAAAAATCCGGCTGCTGCATGTGGTTGCTGATAAGAGGACGGTCACGGCCCTGCCCCTAACTAAATGCCCCCGCAGCCCTCCAGGCCCCTAAGTCGTTGTCCCCAACTAAACACGAAAAAGAAAAGAAAAGAAAAATTTGTAATAATTGGAAACGAGAATTGCGAAAGCTGCAAACGCAATCCGAACCATGTTGGACCCAGTAGCGAACTTGCAAGGAAAGCTAAACGCAGCAAAAATGAAAGTGAAACCACAATTGGATGCTTAGCGTTTGACAGAAATTTGGGCTGGCTTGCCACTCGTGACGAGTAACATTTGAGGGAGAAAACAAAAAAGCCACACAAACTTTAATTTGGAGCAAGACTCCATTTGAAACAGACACAAATCTAAAGTTGGCAAATTGGTGGCCCAGTTGAAACGGCAGAACCAAAAGCCTGCTGCGATTTCCAAAAGCCTAGCAGATGCAGGAAACGCAAACATTCGAAGCAAATGAAAGAATTTGGAAATTTTTGAAAGCAGGGCCCAATATCTTGGAGTTTCACCGCAAAATTTTGAAAAGGAAAAAAAAATGCAAAGAACTTTTTTCTTTTTTTCTTTTTTTCCGAAAAAAAAAAAAATGGATCTTTTTGGTTTTTGGGTTTTTTTTTTTTTTTCTTTTCTTGTCGAATCTGCCCCCCGAGAGCTTCTTGTTTTTTGGTTGTTGTTTTTTTCTTTCTTTCTTCTTTCTTGATCCTGTTTTTTGTTGTTGGTTTTGAATTCTTGTCGCCCCCCAGCTCCCCTCCCTGCTCCTTCCCTTTCTGACCCCCCCCTCCTCCCACACTGGGAGTGGAGGTGCCGGGTGGGGAGGAGGGGGAGAACTGAGGACTTTAAGAGAGAGCCTTGCAGGGCGGACTCCAGCCCGAGTCTGGAGCAAGGGGAAGGACGAGGTTTGGAGAGGGCGCAGACAGGGCAGAGCCCAAGGGGCAGGGGGAGGTGGCAGAGAAGGTCCTGAGAGACTGGAGGCTGGAAAGCTGTCCGTAGGGGCGGAGGGGAGTGTCTCAGTGGCCTGCGGGCTGACCTCGTGGCAGGAGCAAAGTTTCCAGCAGGAGGGAGGTGAGCAGAGGCCCTGGGGATGAGCTGTGGAGGCCCAGGCCCGGCTCTCGTTTGTTGAATGCCCAGGCTACTCAGACATGGCAGGCGTCAAGAAGGAGGAGGGCCCGCGGGGCCATGGGTGACCCCAGCCCGGCGCTGTGGCTGAATCGTGTGGGAGGGGCTGCAAGGGAGGGTACTTGCCATAGCCCTGGGGACCACTGTGGCGGGCCCTCCCAGGCTCCCACCCTCTTCTGGAATCTGTCACTCCTCGGTGTGGTCTGGAGGGCCTCAAGGGCCTACCGCACGTGGCAGTGACTGACGGGATCCTTTAGGGACATGGCAAGAGGGATGTCCGGTGCAGAACCCAGGGTCAGGCCAGTTTGTTGCGGGGCGGCGGGGGGGGGGGGGGGGGGGGGGCTCTGAGAGTACAGAGCCGGGCCCTGGCTTTATCAGGCAGGCTCTCTCCCACCCTGCCTCCTCCTGCACAGTAATTAGGCTGGGGGTTGCCATGGTAACTGGGGAGGTGACCTAGAAAGGAATTAGGGCGGGGAGGAGACCAAGCCCCCAGGGACCCTAGGCTGGCACCCCCTCACCCACAGACCAGGCTACCACGTGGACATGAGGCCCAAGGCCTGAGTCTGAGGAGCGGCCAGGACCCTCCCAGCATCCCTAGCGCCAGACTTGGGAGTCTGGTCTCCCTAGGAGCGGGAAGGCGATTTGCTGCGTGTGTGTGTGGGTTGGGGGGTCCCCCGGGTCCAGCAGATGCCCTGGGGAGGGTCCCCCGCTCACCCCGGCCTCTTAGGCTTCTCGGAAGGTCTGTGTGGCATTGGGAGACGTGCCGTGGGGCAGACTGGCAGGAGGTGAGGAGGGACCTTCGGCCAGGGCTAGACGGGGAGGGGGGGGAGGGGAATCCGGTCTTGCCCCCCCAGGGATGGGAGCGACACGTCCCCTGAGCTCCGGGCCCGGTCCTCCGTAGCCCCGGGAGCTGGGCGGTGCTGCTTCTGGTCTGACTGTGCTCTTGTCCCCCGACCCTGGCCCACCGCCCGCCCCCTCCCCACGCAGATATCCGGGACTCTGGGAAGAAGCCCGTGATGCTGTTTCTGCACGGCGGCTCCTACATGGAGGGCACCGGCAACATGTTCGACGGCTCCGTCCTGGCCGCCTATGGGAACGTCATTGTAGCCACGCTCAACTACCGACTTGGGGTGCTCGGTGAGGGTGGACGGCCAACTCTAGGGGCTGGAGTCTGGGAGGGGGCCCTGGCGGGCGGTGTTCCCCTCGACCCGGCAGAAGCGGAAGGGCTTCTGGGCTAGACTGGGCTGCCCAGAGAGGGGGCCGGGGTGCTGCGACACCCCCAGGAAGGCCCTCTCCTCCTCTCCTCCCAGGTTTTCTCAGCACCGGGGACCAGGCTGCGAAAGGGAACTACGGCCTCCTGGACCAGATCCAGGCCCTGCGCTGGCTCAGCGAAAACGTTGCCCACTTTGGGGGTGACCCCGAGCGCATCACCATCTTTGGATCTGGAGCGGGGGCCTCCTGTGTCAACCTTCTGATCCTCTCTCACCATTCGGAAGGTACCGGCGACCCCGCCGCCTGCCCCCTCTCCCCGTCCCCTTTGCCTGCCACACTCGGATGCTCCCGGGCCCCGCCCCCCCCTTCCCGCCTTGGGCTAACACAGCCCAGCCTGAGGTCTGCCTGTCCCTGCCAGGGTTGTTCCAGAAGGCCATCGCCCAGAGCGGCACCGCCATCTCCAGCTGGTCGGTCAACTACCAGCCGCTCAAGTACACGCGGCTGCTGGCGGCCAAGGTGGGCTGCGACCGCGAGGACAGCGCCGAGGCCGTGGAGTGTCTGCGCCGGAAGCCTTCCCGGGAGCTGGTGGACCAGGATGTCCAGCCCGCCCGGTATGGGGGTGGGAGAGGGCCCGGGCCAGGCCTTCACTTGCCTTGTTGGTTCCAAGGAGGTTGAGGGTGAGAGGTGCCCGCAGGCAAGGAGAGGTGGGCTTCGGGCCCCCCCTACCGGCCCCACCTTCTTCTCTCGGAAGCCGTCCCTAGGTGGAGGTGCCCAAACAGAGCGAGGGGGCGCACGGTGCCATGAGGTGCTTCAGGGACGACTTCCCGAGAGGCCAAGCGCCCTGAAGGACTCAGGAGATTTTTAAGTAGGGGAGAAGGGTCTTGCGAGCACAGGGCTCGGCAGGCTATGAGCTGAGAGGAGGCCAGGGGGCAGGTGATGAGACCCTGACCCCTTCTCCCCAGCTACCACATCGCCTTCGGGCCCGTGGTGGACGGTGACGTCGTCCCCGATGACCCTGAGATCCTCATGCAGCAGGGAGAATTCCTCAACTATGACATGCTCATTGGTGTCAACCAAGGAGAAGGCCTCAAGTTCGTAGAGGACTCGGCGGAGAGCGAGGACGGCGTCTCCGCCAGCGCCTTCGACTTCACCGTCTCCAACTTCGTGGACAACCTGTATGGCTATCCGGAGGGCAAGGATGTGCTTCGAGAGACCATCAAGTTCATGTACACGGACTGGGCCGACCGGGACAACGGCGAGATGCGCCGAAAGACGCTGCTTGCGCTGTTTACAGACCACCAGTGGGTGGCGCCGGCCGTGGCCACCGCCAAGCTGCACGCCGACTACCAGTCCCCGGTCTACTTTTATACCTTCTACCACCACTGCCAGGCGGAGGGCCGGCCCGAGTGGGCGGACGCAGCGCACGGGGACGAGCTACCCTACGTCTTCGGCGTGCCCATGGTGGGCGCCACCGACCTCTTCCCCTGCAACTTCTCCAAGAATGACGTCATGCTCAGCGCCGTGGTCATGACCTACTGGACCAACTTCGCCAAGACCGGGTGAGGGCCGGCGGGGCCGGGTGGGGCGCCCCCTGCAGGCCAAGGCGCGCACACCCTCCATCCTCCGCGCGGTCTCCCTCGCGCCCCCCCTCCACAGTCGTCATTCCGCCATCTAACCCTGACCCCTCTCCGCCCAGGCACCTGTTGGACGCCTCCTCAGTGCCACGCACTGACCGTCCGCGGGGTCCGACAGAGAGGGCCCTGTCCTTCGCGGGGTGGGGCGGCTCGCTTGGCGGCTTTGGCTCCGGGTCGGTCTCTCCCGCCCTCCTCCCTCTCTCCCGACACTCTGCTCTCGGTCTGATGCTCTGGGCTGTGTATGGGAGCGTGTGTGGGGACTTGTGTCTGTCCGGCTCTCTCTCACCGTTTCTTCGGATCCACGGATGCCTCTCCCTCTCTCTCTTCTGTTTACCTTTTGCCTGCTGGTTTCTCTCCTGTGTCTTCGACTCTCGGTTTCTGACTTTTTTATTTATTTTTGAGAGCTACAGACAGAACGCGAGCAGGGGAGGGGCAGAGAGACAGACGGAGAGAGAGGGGGATGGAGACACAGAATCCGAAGCAGGCTCCAGGCTCTGAGCTGTCAGCCCAGAGCCCGATGCGGGGCTCGAACCCAGGAGATGTGAGGTCACGACCTGAGCCGAGTCGGACGCTTAACCTACTGAGCCACCCAGGCGCCCCTCTAAAATGTGTCCCTCTCCCTCAGTCGCAGCTGCTGCCCCTCTCACTGGCTGTCTCTCTTCCTGTCTCGCATTCTCTGGCTTTCCTTCCGTGTCCCGGGCTCTCCGCATCTCTGTGGGGCGCGCGCGCGCGCGCGCGCGCGCACACACACACACACCGTCCCCCACCCCCTCCCCCTCGGGGCCTCCCCCTCACTCCCCCTCTCCCTGCCCTCCTGTGCCCACAGCGACCCCAACCAGCCGGTGCCGCAGGACACCAAGTTCATCCACACCAAGCCCAACCGCTTCGAGGAGGTCGTGTGGAGCAAGTTCAACAGCAAGGAGAAGCAGTACCTGCACATCGGCCTGAAGCCGCGCGTGCGCGACAACTACCGCGCCAACAAGGTGGCCTTCTGGCTGGAGCTCGTGCCGCACCTGCACAACCTGCACACGGAGCTCTTCACCACCACCACGCGCCTGCCGCCCTACGCCACGCGCTGGCCGCCGCGCCCCCCGCCCGGCGCCCCGGGCACCCGCCGGCCCCCGCCGCCCGCCACGCTGCCGCCCGAGCCCGAGCCCGAGCCGGGGCCCCGGGCCTACGACCGCTTCCCCGGGGACTCCCGAGACTACTCCACGGAGCTCAGCGTCACGGTGGCCGTGGGCGCCTCGCTCCTCTTCCTCAACATCCTCGCCTTCGCCGCGCTCTACTACAAGCGGGACCGGCGGCAGGAGCTGCGGTGCCGGCGGCTCAGCCCCCCGGGCGGCTCGGGCTCCGGCGTGCCGGGAGGGGGCGCCCTGCTGCCCGCCGCCGGCCGCGAGCTGCCGCCCGAGGAGGAGCTCGTGTCGCTGCAGCTGAAGCGGGCGGGCGGCGTCGGGGCGGACCCCGCCGAGGCCCTGCGCCCCGCCTGCCCGCCCGACTACACCCTGGCCCTGCGCCGGGCGCCGGACGACGTGCCTCTGCTGGCCCCCGGGGCCCTGACCCTGCTGCCCAGCGGCCTGGGGCCCCCGCCGCCGCCGCCGCCCCCCTCCCTCCACCCCTTCGGGCCCTTCCCCCCGCCGCCCCCCACCGCTACCAGCCACAACAACACGCTACCGCACCCCCACTCCACCACTCGGGTATAGGGGGCGGCGGGGGGAGGCCCTCCTCCTCCCCAGCCGTCCCCCCACCCCCACCAACCCCCCACCCCCCACCCCCCGCCGGCGGGCAGTGCCGCTCGGGAGGCAGGGAGGACCGCTCGGCGACAGGCTTTTCCTGCGCGGGGAGTGGCGGGGGCGGGGGCGGGGGCGGGGGGGGGGGCGGTGGGCGTCACGCGCGGAGGAGCATGAGGTGGACACGGGTTTTCCTCGCCAGGATGCCGAGAGGCCCTTTCTCTTCTCTGGACCTGGGCCTCGGAACAACTCGGGGGGGGCGTTTCGTCCCCTCCATTGGGACACCAGTCTTAGGTGTGCGGAAACGTGGAAGTATTTTCCCACGTGGAGGTGTGCTTTCTCACGAGGGGGTGCGTTTTGCCATGTGCAGGGTGAGGTTTTTTTTTTGCCGCCCTGGACACATGTTGGCCCCCTCGAAGAGTTTCTGCGGGGATTTGTACCCCAGAATCCCGTTCCCTCCTGCCTTCTCCCACCTCCTCCCCTCCCCCACCCCATGGAGACCCTGGAAATGGCGTGTTCACGGACCCGTGACCCTTGGCCACCGGACAGACACAGCAGGGTGGTGCCTGGGAAGCAGCGAGGAAATCACAGTCCCCCCGCCCACCCCCACCCCGGCTCCCTGCCCCACCCCCCTCTGCCCCAGCCAAGCATGTTTATTCCCCCCACCCCTGGCATATGTCAGATGAAGCACGTTCTCTGGGTGGGCCTGGCCTTCGCAGACGACAGACACAGATTCCCTGCCAGGGGGAGGGAGGGAGGAGATCCGTGCACCCCCGTGCTCCCCGGGGAACTTGTTTCCCCACGGGTCCGGGACACATTTCTCCTGGTGGAAACGCCTTCTTGCATGTGGATGTGTGTGTTCCCATGCGGACGGCCCCCGGCTCTCCGGCGCTCCTTGGCCTCCCCGCCAGGTCCAAGAAGGCCTAGCGCCCCGTTCCTCCCCACCCGGCAGGTGGGGACAGACTCCAGACAGACAGAAGCTGGGGGTGGGGGTGGGGGGATGTACAACTCCTGGGGGCAGAGCTCTGCCCCTCTCCAAGAGATGCTAAGTTGGGGGGGGGCATGGCGTGCCACCCACAGAGGCCATGCATGTTTGACCAAAGCCCTCACTGGGGTCTGAGGACAGCCTTTCCCTCAGTCCTCAGATCATTGCTTATCCGTGCCAAACTGCGTAGGTGGGTTTGAGGGGTGGGGTGGGGGGAAGACCCTCAAAACGTGCCAAGGATTCCCCAGTCCTGGGCCAGGGCAGGTAACTGTGGAGACAGGGGGGGACACGGGGTGGGGGGGGAGGGGAAGCGGCAGCTACAAGGGTCCCGCCCGTGTCTCCGCTCTTCACTGTGTCTCATCCCCTCCCTCGGTGCCTCGGTGTCCTAATC
The DNA here is from genome assembly GCF_018350175.1 of Felis catus. Lineage (NCBI taxonomy): Eukaryota > Metazoa > Chordata > Mammalia > Carnivora > Felidae > Felis > Felis catus. The sequence goes on from NC_058381.1 coordinate 2,333,875, forward strand.
CCCCAACCCTGTCTCCCTCTTTGAAGCCATCCCGTCTCGATGTCAGACCACCTTCTCCCCTTGGATGTCCTCCCCTTCTCTGACCTGGCCCCCCCCTTCCCTCGGCCGGCCAGGGCTCAAGGAAAGGCGCGGGGGAGAGCAGGGGGGCGAGGCTTCGAGGGACAGGTTGGGGAGAGAATGAGGTCAGCCGTGCCCAGGAACAGATGGAGGGGCAGTGGGGGGCGGGGCCTGGGCAGACAGCAGCAGGGAGAATCTGAAAGGACATGTGTGAGGTGACTGCCCGGGAAGGAGGTGCCCCAGGACAAAGGGCTTGGGCCTCTGGGGACAGGAACGTCGTCAGGAAGGGTTTGAAGGGACACCAGCAGGAGGAGCATCCTCGCCTGCTGGCATTTTGCGGGTTTGTGCCAAACTTGAGTAGGGGGTGGGGTGCCGTCTTCCACACCCGGGTCCAGAACCCCTGGCCTTGGCTCCCCAAAGCCCTTGCCTCCTGACTGTCCCTTCTCCCACCTCCCCCCATGGAGACTTAGTTCTTTTCTGCCCCCTTCCCTTGCCTGGTCTAGCTCCTCTCCAAACAGCCACGTCCTCTAAATGCTAGGGACCTGGGCCCCAAACCCTGTAGACAGATGCCCCCCCCAAGCTGGGGCACGGGAGGGGGGCTGGGGGACCCCATGATTCAGCCACGGACTCCAATGCCCAGCCCCTCTCCCCAGAACAACCCCCTGACAATCCCATGTCCCTGCCCCAACCCTTCGCGGCTCTGTACACATTTTTAAACCTGGCAAAAGATGAAGAGAATATTGTAAATATAAAAATTTAACTGTTGTTCGTGCGTGCTCTGATGGGGGTGGGGGCCCGAGGAAACGAGCCGTCGGGAGGCCCCCCTGCCCGCGCCGGGGAGGCAGTCGGAGCCCACAGCCCATCTCGGCTGATGGCTTCGAAGGCTGAGAGAAAGGGGGAGAGGGTGCTGGGGTGAGGCTGCTATGGTGGCAGGGTTGTTTGGGGAGTTCCGTTCGGGGCCCAGGTGTGGGCAGGGGATGAGCCTGGTGTAGAGGAGGAGCGGGCAGGGGCTGATGGGGGCGGGCAGCAGACAGGCCAGAGGGTCGGCCACGGGCCCAAGACCCTCCCTCTTGGCACATTGTGAGGGAGAGCCCCGGCATCATTGTGACCCGCTTACCCCCAGGAGCTTCTGGGACGGGCGGGCGGGCGGGCGGGCAGACGCTGTGGGCACAGTGGGCTGGGGGCCTAGGGGCCCCGGTGGCCCCAGGGACCCCCATGGCCATGGCTGAGCGGCCACGGCCTGGGTGGGCCTCATATCCCAGCTCCAGCACCAACAGCTGTCAGGACCTGGGCAACTCCATCCTGTTGCTGCTGGGTCTCATCATCTGCATTAACATTGGCATCAATATGGTGACGCTGGTCAGGGCGGTTCTGGCGGGAGGGGGACGGCAGGAGGGCTGGGGGAGGGCCTGGTGGCTGGGGCCTGCCTGGGGTCATTGTGTTCTCCATCGCCTAGCTCTGGCGCAGACTCCGCGCCTTCTTACATCGGGTGTTCCATGTCGTTTATGAGAAAGGTAAGCGGAGGCTGCTGGGGGCATAGGAGAGGCAGGACCCAGGGGTCTCCAGGCCTGACCCAGAGCCGGCCCCTTCCCCTCCAGCTCTCCCCTCTCAGACCCCACGGCGGTGCCCCCTCTCCTCCCACCCCGCACCCTGCCCTCCCCATCCCTGGAGGAACCAGCCTCCCCCCCCCCCCCCAGCCTCTCGCCTCCCCTCGATCCACAGAAGCTTCTAAGCCATCCTCACCTGAGAAGCAGACCCAGCCTCTGAAACAGAGCGCCCCTGCGGTCCACCTTCGATGCACCATGGACCCCGTGAAAATGACCGTGACCCCCCCACCCACTCGCCGCCATCGCCACAGGGGCTCCTCGAGGCGCCGGGGGCACCACCCGGTCGCCTGGGCCCCCGACACCGACGACGAGGAGAAGCCCCCACATCGGCACCCAGCAGTCTGCTCCCACAACTGGGATCACTGCGCAGACTGGGAAACCTTCCGATCCACCCAGGGGCTCTGGGCTCCCCACACCATTCGCTTCCAGCAGACCGTAGAAGGAAAGCCCCTCAAAGGAGAGATGCCGTCGGAGCTGGGCCTGGAGGCCTACGTGTACCCGGTGAACCCCCCACCCCCGAGCCCAAAGGCCCTGAGCCACGACAACTGTGGGGCGGGCGCGGGCGCAGGGGCCGGGGCCCAGGCCGAGCAGGAGCAGGGCGCCCCTGCCCCTCCGGCCCCGCCCCCTGCCCGGGGCCCCGCAATCGTCCCCGACCTCCCCGGGCGCCCCTCCTCGCGCCGCGTATTGTATGACGCCCGAGAAGTGAGGCGGCGCCTCCGGGAGCTGACCCGCGAGGTGGAGGCCCTGTCCCACTGCTACCCGCTGATCTCCAAGTCCAGCAATGCCGAAGGGACGGGCAAGGACTGGGTATACCGTTCCCTGGCAGAGAGGTGACCGGGAGACAAATAAAAGGAAGAGAGGAGGTGGTTTGTGATGGTGTGGGGGGGAGGGGGGTGCCAGGGCCCCCACGGCACCCAAAAGCCCTGGTCGCTAAGACAACGCTCTCCCTGGCAACAGGGCCTAGAGAGCCCTAAGGACCCTCATCCACCTCTTGGCTGCCCTGGGCCCTGCCCGCAGCTCTTTCTTCCTTCCAACGTTCCCACCTGTAGCTCCCCTGTTTCCCTTTGTGCCCAGAGCAGGCCCCCCAAATCCCTCCCCGGATCCTCAGGCAGACCTGCACTAGAGGGGGACCCCAGCCCCATGGCCCTAGCCCTCGAGCAGCCTGGTTTCCGCCAGAGGTAGGCTGCAGCCACAGGGCGCGGTGTGGTTGCCTCTTAAGCTCTGGTTTCTTGGAGGGTGGCCGGCCGACCGAGAGATCCAGGCCTTCAGAATTTCCCGGTCGGGACCTGAGGTTCTCGTACCCCAGAGCAGGCTCAGAGCAGAGGATGAAATCCTGGGGACATTCTCTGTGACTTCGCTCCTCTGATTAGCACCTGCCTGTCACAATGAGGCGAGCGAGGCTCAGGGAGGATAAGGGACTTATTCGCGGTCACACAGACACCAGGGATCAACCTCACGGCCCCTGAGGCTCCGGGCACTGCTCCCGCGGGTAGATTTCACGGCCACCGAGTCAGCCTGGCCCAGCAGAATCTCCCACCTTCCTCAGCTTGCCGTGTGAACTCATCAGAATATTCCATCCACAGAGAGCAGGGAAACCCAGGCCCTACCCCACTCCTAGACAGTTGGGGTCACAGGCATGCACCCGCGTACACGTGCACAGGCACGACCTTAGGGAAGGGAAGCCACGTGAGGGCAGGCGCCCAGGCGGAAGCAGCTTGGACCTCACCTTCCGGAGCAGGTGGAGTCCTGGAAGGCCCTTTGTGAATCAGCCTGCTTTAAGCTGATTCCCTTCAGTGAGTATGTCCCTACTAGGCGTTTGGAGGCTGGAGGGGAAACGCCCTGCCCGTCGGCTCTTCCTTTTTTGCTGAGTTGTTCCTCAAGCCAACAAAAGACTAGAGGTCCCTGGGGCACCACTTGCACGGACCCCCAGCGACAAACCTGGTTTAAAAGAAGACTCCTTTTGGCACATGGACAATTACATCCGAGCGGTGCTTTGTGTATTTCATGAGTTTTTTCTTCAGGTGGGAGCCAACAGTGTTTCAACTTGGAGGGATGGGCCAGTGCGAGGGCAGTTGGTTAGGAAGGGGAGAGACCACGGTTGGCGGTGGTCCCTGGCGGAGCGACCCCGGCAAGGCGGTGGTCAGTCTTGCTCTGAAGCGAAGCAGTCGCTGGGTTCAGTGACCACCACGCCTATGGCTGCAGCCACTGGCAGGACAGGGAGAGAAAACTGCAACCCTAGAGGGGACTCTCGCTGTCACCTTAGCTGCTGGCCCCAAGTGGGCGCGGGTGGAGCGTTCCATCAGGCTACTAAGCTGCCCTAAGGTCTCGAAAGAACAATGCACTGGAGGAAATCCTTTCTGGCTGATTCGGTCCCTATGAAGACTGTCTTGTAACCACAGCTACCATATTTTGCAAAACCGCAATCAGATGTTGACTTAAGCAAAGCCCTATGGAGACAGACAAAGGGAGCTCTGGGGTATCTGGGGACTGGACTCCCATCAGGTCGCAGCCAAGGTCAGAGACGGCCATATAAAGAGCAAGCCGAGTGGATAAAGGAGCTGCCAGATGCTCATTGTGACTCCCCTGCCATGTGCCTCATTGTGACCCAACAGCCTCACCAGCTGGTAGGTGTCCCCAGGTCCTGGCATGAGCACAGTGTGGGCGGGGCGGGGGGGGGCGCGGTGGCCCAGGTGGCCCTAGGACCCCCCCACCATGGAAAACCAGCTCTATTATGACAGCCTGGGGTCCTGCAGTCCATACCAAGAAGCTCCCCAGGGTGCCAACGACTTACTGCTCCTGCTGCTGGGTCTTGTCATTCTTGTCAACATTGGGATCAACGTGGTAACTGCGGTCAGTGACGGCACGGCCGTGGGCCACCCCGTCCCCCCCGGGGTGGAGAGGGCTGGGGGCGGGCGTGGTCTTCACTCCCACCCCACCGTACCCCAGATGTGGCATGGACTCCAGAATGCCTTAGACAAGATGATCCATTGGATTCATCTGAAAAGTGAGTATGGCAGCAAGAGAGGTAGGGGACACCCCTCCCCCCGATGCCACCGTCACCACCCTAGAAACCCAGGCCACACTGTTCCCAACCCCGAGCTCTTCTGACATTCACCCTGTCCTCACGGACTCTCGTCGCCCCCAGATGAAATCCTCCAGGCTTCCGAAGGTTCCCCCAAAGATGCCCCGGCCAAGACCCAAGACGTTCACATCCACTGTGCCCTGGACCCTGTAGAAGTGAAGATGGCCCGGCCCACCTGCCATCGCTCTTCCTCCTACCGCTGTCTCCGCAGCCCCCGCTGCAGCTGTCGCCGCCACCGCCGCTGCAGCCACCGCCGTGGCCGGCACCCCGGCCACCACCGCCCCTGCAGCCACCAGTGGGGACTGAGGAACCATAGGCATTTCCCCCCCAACCGCTCTGTCTTCCACAGTCACTGTCACAACCGCAAGATGTCACAGCTGCGGCCAGTGCCCTCCTTCGATGAGGACAACCTAGACTCCTGCCTAGAGGAGGATGACCTATCCTTCCCGCACCCCAAGTACCCACGGCGGGGCTGCGGAGGGCTCTACCAGCCGGTGGGCCTGCCCTCCAACTTGGGGCTGTGGGGCCGCCAGGGTGGGATCCTGGCCAGCCTGCCACCACCTTCTCTGTACCTGTCACCTGAGCTGCGCCGCATGCCCAAGCGCGTGGAGGCCAAGTCGGAGCTGAGGCTGCAGTCCTACGGGCCCCACTGCCCCCAGTCCCGAATCTGGGGCAATCTAGAGGCTGAGCAGCGGACCCCGTCTCCACCACCCGTCCGCCGGCCGCCCCCCGGCCCCTCCCGGGTCCCCGCGGGACACAGCCCTTACCCCTCAGGGGCCCAGCTACTCCATGACTCCCGGGATCAGCGGCGGCGGCGTCTGGAGGGCTCCGGACCACCCTGTGCCCTGGTGCCCCGGGGGTCCCGGCCCGAGGCCCGGGAGCCCTGCTCCCCCCAGGCCCACCGGCAGAGCCTCCCTGGCCACGCTCACAGCCAGTCCAACCGCAGCCCCCACCCATCCACGGGGCACTTGGGCTACGGCGCCCGGGACCCCCACGAGGTTCGGCGCCGGACGGGCGAATGCACCGAGGCAACGCCCGCCCGGCACCCTCTGACCACCGCATCCCTCACCGTGCTGGGCGAGACCTCCCACCAACGGGCCCCGGCTCCCGGCTCAGCCCTGCTGCCCCGCTCCTCCCAGCCCCTGCCCGAAGTCCAGGCTCCCGAGCCGCCCCCAGCTCAGCCCACCTTCAGGCCACTCAGCCGGACCCCGGGGGCCAATGGCAGCTACCAGGTATACGACAGCCTGGAGCTGAAGCGGCAGGTCCAGGAGAGCAGAGCGCGGGCCAGCTCCCTGCCGCCCCCCTGCACCTCGGCCTCCAGGCCCTCCCTGCACAGGAGCCGGAACGGGAAACTCCACTGACCGGCGGGGAACACGGGCGGTGGGGGGGCGGGGGGCGTGGAGAGAGGAATAAAGAGCAACCAAGTCCAGGAAGCGCTGTGATGTTCTGTGGCTTGGAATCGCCCCCTCCTCCTGCCAGCCCGGGGCCCTGCTCTTGGCTTCCTGACACGAGAAGCCAGTGTCCCCTTCTCGGCGGCGGCCACCCCCCCGTCCCCCCCCCCCCCCCCCCGTCCAGTGCCATGCACTAAGGACATCTTGCAGCGGCAGACTCCAAACCACGGGTCCCTGAGCACCTACGCTGGGTCCCTGTCACCCTGATCCCAAAGTGGGCTCAGAGGCACAGCCCCACGCGAGACCGTGAGGTCAGATTCCAGACCCGTGGGTTCCACGTGTGGGCAGAGCCGGGACCACGGCCCAGCAAAGGGCAGGAAGCATGCCAGGGCTCTGGGGTCCAGCCGGGCCTTCCCCAGGGCTCTGAGGCCAAGGTCTCCCCGGCCTCAGGAGCCGCCAAGGGGATGGAATGTGCGTGTTTGATGGAGTGAGGCAGCGGGCAGTGGGGGACCCAGCCAGGGCCGCGGGGCAGGCACGCCGGCTTCCAGGCCCCACCTGACCGTCCGGGCTCAGGTGACCTAGTTACCAGGGCACACTGTCCCCGGCCCTCCCTCATTGTGACCCCAGCCGCCCGGCCCCATTATGACCCAGTCCTTCTCCCCCTCCCCCGCCAGAGGAGCCTGGCTCCGAGCGAGTATGTGGGGGCCAGGGGGCCCAGGCAGTCCTGGGACCCCCGGCCATGGGACAGCGAGCCCACCCCGGAGCGCCGGGGTGCTCTGGCACCCACCCCAGGAAGTGCCAGGACCTCGGAGACTCAATTCTTCTGATTCTGGGCAGCTTCATCTTGCTCAACGTGGGGATCAACGTGGTGACTCTGGTCAGGGCAGGGCTGGGCACCAGGGGCGGGGGGCGGGGGCCTCAAAGGGGCCGAGGCGGGAGGGCAGCGGGCCTTCGGGGCTCACCGCGCTTCCGGACTCCCCCTTTCCCCGCGTCCCCCAGCTCTGGAGGCATCTGAAGAGCAACCTGCGGCTCCTCTTCCGTCACCTCTTCCCCAAAGGTGAGCGGGCCCCAGCGTGGCCTCAAGGGGATGTGGGCCTGTCCCCCTTTCTCGGGCCCCTCAGGAAGCCGGGCCTCGTCCCATCCCGATTTCCCTGCAGACAAGCAAGCCAGAGGCGTGGGCAACCGTCCCACGTGCGCGTGCTGCTCCGAGGACCCCAAGAACCTGTGCTCGAGAGTCTCTTCCGGCTACCATCGTCGCTTCCTGCCGGGGCGCTCCGACCACCTGGACTCCTGGAGAGTAGACACAAAAGACGAGAAGGCCTCCGGGTGCCGCTGGATGCCGCCTCGGGGTGGACACGCAGGGGGTCCTGTGGACGCGCCATGGGGACTGTGGAAGGAAGGGGTGATGGGAGCCGGGGAGGCCCCTCAGGTCACAGCCTCAGAGGCCCGGGCGCCCTTCCTCTCCAGGCACGAGACACCTTCCCAGTTCCCCAGGATGAGCAAGGCAGACATGGCTCCTCTCCACTTGCCCGAGACCGAGACTAAGACCCCAGAGAACGACTCGGCCCAGGCCCCGGCCCCGGCCCAGATCTCCCCGCCAGCCCACACCCCTGAGCACAACCCCCTCCAGGCCCAGGCCCCGGCCCAGATCTCCCCGCCAGCCCACACCCCTGAGCACAACCCCCTCCAGGCCCAGGCCCAGACCCAGATCTCCCCCCCAGCCCGCACCCCTGAGCACAACCCCCTCCAGGCCCAGGCCCAGACCCAGATCTCCCCCCCAGCCCACACCCCTGAGCACAACCCCCTCCAGGCCCAGGCCCAGACCCAGATCTACCCCCCAGCCCACACCCCTGAGCACAACCCCCTCCAGGCCCAGCCCTCCTCCCCGGCCCTCACTCCTGAGCACCCCGACCCCCAAGCCCAGATCCTCTCCCCAGCCCCTGCCCCCGAGCATGCCTCAGCCCAGGCCCCTCCACATCCCCCAGGCCTCACCCCTGAGCACACCCAGCACACTGCTGCCCAGGCCCATGACCCTGAGCACCCCTCAGCCCATTCCCTGGGTCACAGTCCCGGGCACACAATAGCCCATGCCCCAGCCTTCCCTCCGGCCCATGCTCGTGTGACCTATACGCCCACCCCTCACACCCTGCTCCCTGCTCCCGCCTCTGCCCCAGTGCCTCCCCCAACTGCTACCCCAGCCCCTGGCTCAATCTCTGTCCCAACCTCAGCTCTGGTCATGACCCTGACTACCGCTCCTGTCCCTATTCCTATCTCTGTCTCTGCCACCATACCTACCCCCATCCTAACTCCTATTCCCTCTACCCCGACTGCCTTCAGCCAAGGCCTCTCCACTGGCCAGGTGGTCTACGATGCCCGCAGGGCAAAGCAGAACTTATGCCACGTGTGCCCGCCCCAGAACTCTGGGTATTCCAGAAAGGACTTGGGCACCCTCCCCAGGGCCCAAGAGGGGCAGGGTCTGGGCAGTTCTGGTGCAGCGGAGCAAACACCGAAGCCACATAGTGGGGACAGTGCCAAGCCCTCCGCAGGGTCCATACTGGGTTACCTGGAGTTGGGGAATATGGAATGGAAGATCTCAAATGACGCCAAAGACAAGTTCCTACAGCCCAAGACCTTCCCTTACTGCAGCTTCCACCCTTGCAGCTCTGAGAGGAAACACACAGACTCCCAGACTCCAGTCTACCCCAAGTGCGTGGTCTACTCCAAGGATGCCATACCTTCACAACCTTGCATTCATTCTCCAACCGGTGGCCAGAGTGTGCTGGGCACTATTCCTCCACCATGCACTCTATCTCTGCCTCTTATGCCTCCCAAATCCTTTGTCCTCCGTCAACTCTCCAACCATCAAAATCCCCCAACCTCCAAGTCTTCTCCATCCACCCACTCTTCCCAGTTTCCCATCCCTCCCCAGCTCTCCGAGACGTTCCAACCCCCAATCCAACCCCAGGCCCCTGAACTTCACGAGAGTCCGGGCCTCAACCAAAACTCTGACCTCCAAAGGACTCCAAACCTTTCAAGAGACTCAAGAGTTCCTAGGAACCCAGGCCTTGCCCCAAATCCAGGCCCCTACAAGAACCCAGGCCTTGTTCAAGATCTTGGCCTGAACAAGCCCCCAGGCCTTCCCCAAGACCCCTATCTTTACAAGAGTCCAAGCCCTTCCCAAGACTCTGGACTTCCCAAGAATCTAGTCCTTACCCAAGAGTCTGGCCCCCAGAAGAATCTAGGTCCTATTCAAGATGGAAGTATCTCTAGGAGCCCATGTCTCACCCAACCTTCTGACCTCCACCAAAACACACCATTTCCCCAAACTTCTGACATTCAGAGGAGCTCAGGCTTTAGGCAAAACTCTGGAGTCTATAGGAATCTAGAACAAAACCAAGAGACTATACTCTATAAAAGTCAAGATTGCTCCCAAACAACTGGTCTCCATAACAGCCCAGGCCCTTCTCAAGATTCTGGAGGTTATAAGAGTACAGGTAATGCCAACGAGTCGGGAGTCTCTAGGAGTCTAGACCTTCCCCAAGATTCTTGCCCACGTAAGAGCCCATACCTTGCCCAAGACTCTGGAGTCAACAAAAGCCCAGGCTTGGTCCAAACCTCTGGCCTTCATAAGGGCTCAGGCCTTACCCAAGACTCAGGAGACTACAAGAACCCAGGTCTTCCCCAAGATTCTGGAGTCTACAGAAGCGTAGGCCTTACTCAAGATTCTGATCTCCATAAGAATCCAGGCCTTACACAAGCCACTGAAGTCGAAAGGAGATGCGGCCATATACAAGATGTTGGAATTCACAGGAGCCCAGAACGCACCCAAGACCCTAACTTCCACAAGTACCCAGGAATCAATCAAGATCCTGGCCCCCACAAGGGCCCAGCCCTTACCCAAGACCATGGCCTCCCCAGGACTCAAGGCCTTACTGGGGGATCGGGCCTCTGCAAGGATTCGTGCCTTACCCCAAGTCCCCACCACCACAAGAACCCAGGCCTTGTCCTAGGTACTGACACTGTCCAGGTCTCGGGCCTACCTCAGACCCCAAAGACAACACAAATGACAAAGTCATTTGTACCCGAGGAGGCTCCTCGGAAGGAGGGTCCAGAGCAGCACCTATCATGGATTTCTGTTCCACTGAGTCAGAACTCCTACTCCTCCAAACCCCAGGTGGTCTACAGTGACCTGCACACCTTCTCAGAGGTACCCGTGTTGATCGAGCTGCAGCCATCCCCCCGGCGAGCAGGCAGCCAAGACTGGGTGTATCGTCCTGTGGGCACCATCCCTTCAGCCTGCCAGAACTATCGCCAGAAGTCTATGCCTCCCCCAAACAACTGGAAGCCCTACTGTCCTGGGTCGGGCACCCGGGTAGGGCACGTGGTCTTTGACGCCCGCCAAAGACAGCTGGGCAGGGACAAGTGCGAAGCTCTGTCTCCCAGGCGCGTTCGCCAAGAGGCACCCAGCAACTCACCGGAGACCATCAGGGAGTGGGGACACCAGTGTGTGGTGAGGACCCTGGAAAAAGAGGGGACAAAGGTGCATTGGGAATAAAGAGACAAGAGAAGCGTTCTGTGGTTGGTTGAGGACATCCACCCCAGCCCCATTCCCGACGCTGGCCAGCCACGGGGCCTCAGGAAGACTGGCGCTAGCCTTGTCCCTGCTCCTGCATTGCCACGTAGCGAAACCCATTGTCCCCAAGGCCCTCGAGCTGCATTGTCCGATACAGTAGCCACTGGCCACATATGGCGATTAAAACGTAATTTAACGAAAAGTAAACAAACTTCAGGGGCGCCTGGCACAGTTAGGTGGGGCGCGTAATTCTTGATCTCGGGCTCATGAGTTCAAGCCCCCCACTTTAAAAAAATGAAAGCAAAACAAAAACAAAAAGAGTAAAATCCTGTTCCTCAGTCTCAGCATCTACATTTCAAGGGCCCAATAGGCACGGGTGGCTACTATATTGGACGGCACAGATTCAGAACATTTCCATCGTCGCAGAAAATCCTGATGGACGGCAGTGCTTTATTTAGAGTTTAGCGAAACTTTTCCTTTCCCTCGTCGCCCAAACCCACCATCGTCAAAGCTCCCACAGAACCCGGAGAACTTCGTTGTTTTTAGTGTGACTGAGAGGTCACCCTCTGGGGAGGAGGGAAGGTGTAGGGGTACCCTTTGCCTGATCACCCCAAAACTGTGAGATAGAGCCTCGCCCTCAGTTTTCTCAATCAAGTCTCTTGGGTCACAGCCAGATATATGGGAACCTGCCTCCCCAGTTCTGGGCTGTGTTTTGGGGCTCGAGGTGGCCGAGGGAGAAGGGTTCTCTTTGTCAATGACTGGGAACCCCTGATTTCTGGGCTCCCCAAATTGAGCTCTGGATTCTGAGAGGTCCCCTCCACGGGCCACTATAATTTTTCTCGGTGTCTCTGCTTCATTCTCTTGCCATTGACTCAGGCTTATCTCACTTCAGACCCAGTCCCCAGGGTGGGAGGAGAGGGGAGGGCACCTGGTCCAGCCATGGGTCGCTCTGAGCTGTGAGCCTGTCCCTGGTTTCCTGTGGCTCTGTCTTCTCGTTCTGGCTCCTAGTCTCATCCCCGACTTAAGCTGTGCCTCTGATAGCCGTGGTAACTGAAAGCCATTTTTTCTCTTGATAATTTCCCCTTGCCCTGCCCCAGCCCAGCTGGGATTTTCCTCTGGACTTGATTTTTTGGTCCTGATAACTCTTCCATGTACATACACGAGCTGGCAGATGTCAAAGTGGTTTTTTTTTTTTCCCTGCCCTCACTCGTGTCTGAGGTGGGCATCATTAATATGCAGGTCCCTTCCCTGAGCCAGATGTGTATTCCTGGGTCACCTCCTGTGTGTTCTTGCTTACCCCTGACTCCAAAGAGATGCCTCCCCACCCAGCTGTGAGCCGCTTTCCAACACCCCTCTGGCTCAGCTCTATCATGGGCAACCTTCGTAGGCTGCAGTCTCTTCTCTAAAATGCAGTTATGGGGGGCACCTGGGTAGCTCAGTCGGCTAAGCACGCCAGTCCACTCAGGTCACGATCTCGAGGTTTGTGAGTTCCGGCCCCATATTGAGGGGTCTTCACCGACAATGCTTGGGATTCTCTCTCTCTCAAAATAAACTTAAAAAATAAAATAAAATGCGGTTAGGATCGCATGGGCGAACCCTCCTAGGTCTAAGCGATTAGGGCTCCTCCACTCACACAAGGGATCCGGAGACCCCTATTTCTCCCCGGGCTCTGGGGTGTGTCCCCCACTATTATCTGCTGTTCAGATCCATCCTCTGTCCCAACCCCACGGGATCTTTTTGTGCCTGGCTGACCTGGGCTCGAAAGTCACGAACAGTTGATCTCCATAGAAACTACAACTTCCATCAGGCACTACTTCAGCGGAACAGGAAAGGATGTGGGGGCGTGGCCCCAACGCCCTGGTAGCTCGGAAGACAAACTACAACCCCCAGGACAGCGCGAGATCTCAGCAGAGGGAAGAGTGACTGAGCTCTGGCTGGAGGCGAGGCCGGCCCGGAACCACCAGGCCGGCCGCCAGAAGGGGGCGTGGTCGCCATGGGGGGCGTGGCCCTAGGAGCTACAGGAAGAAGACACCTGTTGAACCTTTCCATCCGTTCCCTTCCCAGCCCTTGCAGCTGCCCCTGAGAGGGAAGCCGCAGGCCACAAGCCTCTTCCCTTCCCAAATAGGTGAGTGGAGGTAGACAAGGGGCGGCGGCGGAGACTATTTCATCCCGCAGGAGGGGCCTAACGGCTACTTTTTACCTGCTGAGTCAGGTGAGCCGCTCCACGGGGGCGGGGACCAGCGTGTGAGAAAAGGGCAACGCCGGAGGAGGTATTTACTGGTTCGTTTTCAAGACTAAATTTAGAGCCCTCCATCTGCAGACCCATTGACGAACTGTGCTTGGGCTCGCTCCGCCTGGGGAAGCGAGAAGAACGCGGGCGACTTTTTGGCAGCAAAGGAACGGCCCGTCTAAGCTTCCTCCCGTCCGTGTTTTCCCCTAGCCCCAAACGATTGAGCTGCATGGCTTCCGCGGTCTGGGGAGTGCGCCCTGGTGGGGCCCGCCGCCCCCAGCCCCCGCCCGGCCGCTCACGGACATCGACTTTTGCTCTGGGGCGCAGCTGCAGGAACTAACCCAGCTGATCCAGGAGCTGGGTGTGCAGGAAAGCTGGAGTGACGCGCCCAAGCCGGGGCCAGACCTCCTCCGGGCCAAGGACTTTGTCTTCTCTTTGCTGGGTAAGTAACTCTCCCTGCCTTCGGGTGCTCGCAGCTCTCAGTCCTGCCCCGTCCAGTCCCACCCCGCCCCGCCCCGGCCTGGCCCGGCTTTGGGTCGTGCCCTCCCGATCCTGTCTTTTCTTGTAGGTCTTATTCACCGCCGGGATCCCCGCTTTCCTCCCCAAGCGGAGCTCTTGCTGCTTCGTGGCGGGATTCGCGAGGGCTCCCTGGATCTGGGACCTGCACCCTTAGGTCCCTACGTCCGGGGACCTCATTACGACGCCGGCTTTACACTCCTAGTGCCCGTGTTTTCGCTAGACGGCACCGGGCAGGAGCTGCGACTGGACGTGGACTCCTCTTACGCGTGGCTGTGCCTCCCAGAGCGCATACGCGGAACCTCGGTCCGGGAGGCATGGCAGGATTGCCTAGGACCTCCAGTCCCAGGAGGACGTGATTCCACCCACCGAACCGAAAGTGAAGGAAGTCCCAAGAGCCAGCAAAGCTCCGTGGACCAGCCGCACGGTTCTGTCACTGAGGCTGATCCAAACGTGGCTTTGGAAAAATCACCTCCTAACGTTTCGGGGCAAGAGCCGCCTGGGCAAGGCATCATGGATCTTGGCTTTCCCACCCCGCTGGAAAACCTGAATGGTGACGTCACGAAAGCAGCCGTCGTTAGCCCAGGCCTGCAGCAGACGGAGGGGTGGGAGGCATGGCCCACACTTTGCCCCGCCCAGGTGGCCGCGTGGTTCTTTGCCTCACTGGCCGCGGTCGCCGAGTCCCTGTGCCCGGTCCCGGGTGCCCCGCGCTTGGTTCACGCAGCCCGCCACGCGGGATTCACCACCGTCCTCCTGGCTACGCCGGAGCCCCCGCGCCACCTCCTGCTCTTCGACCTGATTCCCGTGGTGTCGGTGGCCGGCTGGCCCGAGGGCGCTCGGAGCCACTCGTGGGCCGGCCCGCTGGCCTCCGAGTCGTCATCCTTCTACCTGGTGCCTGGCGGCCACAGCGAGCAGCCAGGCGCCTCCGGCTGGCAGCTCTGCTTCGCCCGCCAGGAGCTGGCGCTCAAGGCGCGCATACCCGCTCCGCTGCTGCAAGCGCACGCGGCGGCCCAGGCGCTGCTGCGCCCGCTGGTGGCCGGGACCCGGGCCGCGGCGCCCTACCTCCTGCGGACGTTGCTCTACTGGGCGTGCGAGCGGCTGCCCGCGCTCTATCTCGCGCGGCCGGAGAACGCGGGCGCCTGCTGCCTCGGGCTGCTGGATGAGCTGGGCCGTGTGCTCGAGGCCGGGACGCTGCCCCACTATTTCCTGAGCGGCCGAAAGCTCCGTGCGGGGGATGGCGCCGCTGGGCTGCTCGGGGCGTTGGCCGGGCTCCGCGGGGACCCTGCCCGCGCCCTGCGCGCCGCGGTGGAGGAGGCCAAGGCTGCGCGCAAGGGGGGCGGCTTAGCTGGCGTGGGAGGCGGGGCCCATTAAAGACGCTGCTCCTACCCGCGTGGAAAGTGCTTCTGTTGGCTGGCGGGGTGTGGTGGGGGGCCGCCGGCCCCTCGCCTGGAAGGCAGGCTGAGCGTCCTGGGCCCGAAGATCAGTCTAGAAGGCTTCCTCGCGGGTCGTTCCCCACCCTCCTGCCCCGTCCCCGGGCCCTGACCTGTGGTCGTCCCACTTCTGGCCTCTCTGCTCCCCAGATCTGTGGCCAGCACCCCTCCCCGCCCGGTGCTTCCTCAGGCAACCATCTTCCCCAATTCTTATGGTCTTTTCTCTTAGGAGTCAATAGGGAAGGGGGAGGGGGGCATATTGCTGACAAAACGCAGAAAGAAGGCACGGAGACCAGGGACTGACCAATCTGGCTCACACAAAATCGGAGATTAAGAAGGCCGGATTCGGCCCCAGGCTAGACCTCACCACCACCTCTACCTACTCTCCCCCACTTTCCCCCTTCAGTTCTGCTCTCCCATCCGGGGCAGTAGGGTCCCCTTCTCCATTCTCCCAGCGTCCGCCATTCCATCCATCTTAAGCCCAACCTCTCCTCCCATCCAGGGATCCGCTCAGTGGAGTCGCCTCCTTGCCCCTCCTCCTCTGAACCCCAAGACGTGCGGCCTTGCCTCGGCTCCGCCTGCCTCTGAGACCGTCCCCACTCCCTGCCTCCGAGGAACCCCGGGGTTCCTCCCGCCCGGCTTCACCCCCCCCTCCTCCTTCCCGGCGTCTCCGCCCCCTGCCCCGCCCCCGGGCCGGCTCTCGGAGGAGGGGGAGCCGCTGTCGCCGCCGCTGCCTCAGCTCCCCACTGCCGCTGCCGCCGCCGCCGCCGCCGCCGCTCTGCTGGGTCCAGCCGCCAGGCCCGGGGCTCTGACTTCGCCGGACCAGGGCGCTCTGCGGAGACACCCTCCCTCCTTCCTGGGGGTCCGGGGCGCCTAGCCCGGCGTGGAGGGAGGCTCCGCTCGCGAGGGACAGGGAGGGAGGAGCCTGGAACCAGAGCCAGAGCCACCCGTCGCCGGATCAACAAGACAGGACAGGTTGAGGGGCGTCGGGGAAGGAAGAGGGTGCTATAGGCTGTCCCGGGGAAGCCCTGTCGCAGAAAGCTCTGAGGCGCCCTGACTTGTAGGGAGCCTGTTCACATTCGGGGACTGGTGATAACGTGGGTGCACGCCTCTCGGGGGGCTGGTTGGATTGGAGGGCGTGGGATCTAAACAAGCACCAGCTGTCCCCGAGGAAATTAAGGGGCAACCCGGGGGTGGGGGGGGGGGAAGCGGGAAACAACGGATGCTCCTTGTGGCGAGGTGACAGAGGCCCTCCAGACAACCACCTACCTGGTGAACCCACTAGGAAGGGTGGATTTGGAGGTGACTTCAAAAGGAGTGGGGGGTAACAAGGTGAGGAAGGGGGTTCAGCAGCTGGGAACCATGTGAAAAAAAGGTATTGCCCAGAGACAGGGTCGGGGAACCCCTAATCGCTGAGCGGGGGACAGCCTGGGCTTTCCCAGACATAGTTTTGGGGACTTCAGGGGAAAAAAGTGGGGACCCACTTAGAAGGTGGCAAAGACACCAAGGTTGGGTTCCTCCCTGACATTGGCAGTGCCCCAGTAGGGATGAGTCAAAGCTAAGGACCCACACCCTTTAGATTACAAGGGTGGGTTTGGCAGGAGTGCGGGTCCCCAAAATAGGGTGGAAAGGTGCTTGGGGGTATTGCAACCACATCTTGGAAATTTTGAGGGTCTTGACTTTGGGATAAGGGAAGAGGGGACAGGGACACCGGAGAACAGGGAAAGGGGGTAGTTTTCAGTAGGGGGCAAAAGTCCAGGGTGGGGTCAACAGAGATACATAGGCTGCTGGGTCCAGTGGGGCTAGCACGGGGCCCAAGGGTGGGAGCTGGCGGCCGAGGGGCGGCGGGGGGCAGGGGCCCTGGGGCTTATCCTCAGCTCCAGTGGGTGGGGCGGTGAGTTGGGACCCCAGCGTCAAGAGCATGCCCCGGTGAGCGCGCTGGGGGCGCCTGCCGGTTTGGGGGTGTCTCCTCCCGGGGCGCCATGGCGGCGCTGGCCAGTAGCCTGATCCGGCAGAAGCGGGAGGTCCGCGAGCCCGGGGGCAGCCGGCCGGTGTCGGCGCAGCGGCGCGTGTGTCCCCGCGGCACCAAGTCCCTTTGCCAGAAGCAGCTCGTCATCCTTCTGTCCAAGGTGCGACTGTGCGGGGGGCGGCCCGCGCGGCCGGACCGCGGCCCTGGTGAGTGGCTGGAGCGGGGTCTCCGGGTCTGGGAGGTTGAGGCCAGGGACGCCGAAGGATGGGGCCCGACTGAGGGGGGCTCCCCGAAAGTGAGAGGTGGGGTGGGCCAGGACGACACAGTTCCTGCCAGATCGTGCCTCAGTTTCCCTTCTCTTTTGCCCATACCCCCGAGTCTCCTTGCTGTCGAGGGCAAGGGGAAGGCTTGAGGGGCTAGGTCTGGCGCTCCGAAGCCTCGCGGCTCCGGCTCGGCCCCCCACTCCTCCCCCCCAACACAGGAGTCCCCACCCCCACCGTCCGCCGCCTACGTGCCGGCTCTCGCGATTCTTTCAATCCCGAGCGCAGGGGCCTGGGGGTTCCGGACGCCTGGGTCACCCCGAGGGTTTCTGCAGCTCTGGCAGCCCCGCCCCCGCCCCGGTTCTCCCGCCCCTCCACGCCTTGGCTCGGTTCCCGCTGGCCGAGCCTGCCTGGCGCGGCGCCAATCTCCCCAGCTCTCCCCCGGGTGTCCTTGCAGCTACCTCGCCAGCCCGCCCCTCTGTGCGCCCGCCTCTGTGACCTGCGCTTCGAGAGGGGAGCCGGCCACCCCCCCCATTACCCCCTACGCGACTCCGAAGGGGGCTCCCACACGATCGGGGGACCCTCCGGCGCGAGCAGCTCCGACCCAGTATAGGGCTGGAGACCCGCTGGGAGACTGGGGGGTCGTACCACCTACAAGGGGGTACAGGGAAGTCGGCCGAGCGCAAGCGACGGGGGAAGGAGAGTTGTGAGGGTTAGCGCGTGGTCCCCGTCCAGGCGCGGCTGGCAGGAGGCCCTCTGGCCCCGCTCCCGCCGGCTCCCAGCTCCCCCAGGGGCAGCCCCCTCGTGCCCTCCTCCCCCCGCCGCCGGCCCTCCGCTTGGTACAGTCCGCAGCCCACCCTCTGAGTGGGACCCGGCCCCCACGTGACTCAGCCTGCCTCGCCAGCTCCCCGGCCCCCTTCTCCGGTTTCCTCGCTTTGGTACCGCACGTCCCCCACCTCAGGCGGGTTACCTGGCTGAAAGGGAGAGGCTGAGCCTCGGGGAGGGCTGGGCCCCCCGCGAGCCAGCAGACTGACAGACAGACAGACAGACAGACAGATGGGTCAGTGTCAGACAGGCCGGCACTGGGCCAAGGCAAGGCCCGCGCCAAGCGAGCGGCAGCCGCAGCAGCAGGTGCTGAGTCAGCGTCAGCCCCAGCCCCACCCCCACTCCCGAGGGGGCGCCCCTACCCCGTGGTCACCTGGCCGCCCCCCACGGCCGCAAGCACACTGCCCCTTCGGCGGTCCAGCCTGGCGCCCTCCGCCCTCTGCCTTTGGATGGATCTCCCCTTCCTTTTCCAACTCTTCTCCCCTCCCCCACTGGTGGTTGAGCTGTAGGGTAGGAATTAAGCCATTTAAATAAATTTCAATAAATTAAACAGAAAGCTGGGGGTTAGAGGAAGCAGAAGGGCCCCACCCCCCAGCTTCCTCCCGAGTCAAAGAGAGGTGGCTGAGAGCGTGCTTAGAGGGGCTGAGGGCTGGGGCCCTGGGACCTGCGTCCTCCCCTCCATTCTCCCCTGGTTCTCTCCTCTGATCCCGCCAAGTGTAGGAATGTTTCTGGGAACAGAGATGTCATTTTCAAAGATGAATGTCTCTCTCTCCAGAGCCTCAGCTCAAAGGCATCGTCACCAAATTGTTCTGCCGCCAGGGTTTCTACCTCCAGGCGAATCCTGACGGGACCATCCAGGGCACCCCAGAGGACACCAGCTCTTTCAGTGAGAGAGGAAGCCAGCTGCTGGGGGGGAGGGGAGGGGAGAGCGGGGCTAGGAGGTGGCCATCCTGTGCCTGCTTCAAGTGCTGTCATTCTCCGTCTGGCTCTTTGACACCCCCCCTCCCACCACCACCACCACCAAGGGAAGCAGGGGAGCCAGGATGGGGGTCTGAGGCTCGGGACACTGATGCCCCCTCTCTCCACCCCCAGCCCACTTCAACCTGATCCCCGTGGGGCTCCGTGTGGTCACCATCCAGAGTGCCAAGCTGGGTCACTACATGGCCATGAACGCCGAGGGGCTGCTCTACAGCTCGGTGAGACACTGAGGCCGAGTGGCCAGGGGATCGCCGCCCCTGCCAGGGCTCCCCAGCTACAGCCTTACCTACCGCTAGGACTCCCTCTCCCTCCAGCTCTTGCCGATGTGCTGTTATTGCCCACCGCAGAGCACCTCCGCTAGGGTCCCCCCCATCCCCGCTGCCTGCGTAGCCCCCCAAGAACCACCAGGCTCTTTGGCCAACTCTTCCGGCCTTTTGGAACTCCTGCACATCCTACTCCCTCCAGATTTCATGGTTACTGAACTTCGCCAGACTCAGCCCGGAGAGGGGCTGGCAAGAGAGGCTGGAAGGAGAGTAGAGAGCAGGTATCTTCTTATTCCGGGCCCCACCCCCACCTCCTCGGTGGGGGGGGTGGGCGCTGACCAGATGCTCCCTCGTTCCCCCTTTCTCCTAGTTTCTACACGGAGTAAGAAGTCGGCCCTCCAGCCCAAAACGCAGGGGTTGTATCCTGACTGGTTCTTTTTTTTTTTTTTTTTTTTAAGTTTATTTATTTTAGAGAGAGAGAGCAGGGGAGGGGCAGAGAGAGAGAGAGAGAGAGGGAGACGCAGAATCCAAAGCAGGCTCCAGGCTCCGAGCTGTCTGCACAGAGCCCAACGCAGGGCTGGAAATCTCGAGCTGTGAGATCATGACCTGAGCCGAAGCGGGACGCTCAACCGACCGAGCCACCCAGGCGCCCCCTGGCTGCTTCTTCTCGGGGCTCCCTTCTGTCCAGTGATAAGTCTTTTCGTCTCTGTCTCTGTGTGCCTTTCTGGCTCTTTGTCTTGTCAGCCGCATTTCACAGCTGAGTGTCGCTTTAAGGAATGCGTCTTCGAGAATTACTACGTCCTGTACGCCTCTGCTCTCTATCGCCAGCGCCGCTCTGGCCGGGCCTGGTACCTGGGCCTGGACAAGGAGGGCCGAGTCATGAAGGGAAATCGAGTCAAGAAGACCAAGGCAGCGGCCCACTTTGTGCCCAAGCTCCTGGAAGGTGAGTATGGATGGACTCAAGGAAAGGACGTCGGGGGGAGGGTGCTGGCCTCGATGTGAACATTGAGTGACACACAGCTAAGGTACTAAAGAGGACACCTGTTATGAGGGCTCAAACCAGGAAGGCTCCGGCCCCTGGCCCCCGGGACTTTGGGGAGCCCTTCTCCTGTGGGTTGGGATTCCCAGAGGACGGGTGTAGGGGATGGGAGCCCTTTCAAAGCTGATACTTCCCACGTCTCTCCGTGCCTAATTCTCCTTCCTGCTCCTCTCTCTTCCCTTCACAGTGGCCATGTACCGGGAGCCATCTCTCCACAGTGTCCCTGAGACCTCCCCTTCCAGTCCCCCTGCCCCCTGAAATGTAGTCCGTGGACTGGAGGCTCCTGGCACTTGCACGGAGCCAGCCACAGCCACAGCCTGTCTCCCAGCCCTGCTCCCGGCCCCGCCCCCACCCGTGCCGCCACACTCATGCCCTGAGCAGCCAGGTCCCACCAGGTGCTCGATCCTGAGGGAGCCAAGGGGCTGGTTGTGACTCCCCAGGCTTCCCTGCTCCTCGGGCCTGGGAGTATAGAGAGGGGGAGGCTGACAGTGGTCCTGGCTGATCCCTTCTTTCCTTCCACACTCACAGCCCCGCAAAGCCTTTTCCCAAGAAGGCGCCCGGGTTCCCAAAATGACAGAACCAGGACATAAATATTCCCCACCCCGGGGCTCAGCCAGTTCCTGGAGCCCTATGCCCTTTTCATTGCCACTGAACCATAGATTTATAGGTCTACTGGAGCTCAGGATCAGTTTCCTTTTTTCCCTCCTCCACCTTCTGCCTTGTTCTGGACAGGTTCTGGAACACCAGGCACCCTAGCCAGGGCCCTTTTTGCACTCAGGCTCTGGGCTGGAATGCTGGCATGCTGCCAGGCTCTGTTCTGGATCCATCAGGCTTCTGTCCTTGACCCAGATGGACCCCCTGGTTTCCAGGTAGAGAGGGGCTGGGTATGAGCCCTGTCCAGCTGCTGGCCTTGGCCTGAACTAGGACCGGTCCCAGAACACCACAGTTTTAACTTTCTTATCCCAAAGACACCCACTGCTAGAGCGTGGTGTTCTAGACACATATGGAGCCATACTTCCTCCTGAATCTCGGCTCTAGGACGTAGACCAGGACTCAGCCCTTTCCTCCAGGATGGAAACGAGGCCTGAATAGCCATATTAATGCTCATATAGAGGAAGCTCTAGACCCATACTCCTACCTTCTCTAGTAATGCGTTTCTTGGTGAATCAAGAAACACTTCTTGTTTTTCCTAGGTTTTCTAAAAATCTGATTCTTCCTCTAGAATGAATGCTAACCTTATTTATACATGCAGTTTCTAGCTCCTGCAACTCAGCTGGGGTCCCGCCGGGGAAACAGAGTCTGAGGAAGGGCAGAGGAGTTTGGGCAGGAATCCTTGGCTCATAGTAGGGAGGTTGGGATGGGCAGGGGGCCACAACCATGGCATGTTTCGGCTGTGCTTGGGTTGGGGGGGGGACATGAACACTTAGCTACCTCAGCAGGAATTCCTCCCAGGTCCCCTTTAAAGCTGAGGTCTTTAGGGTAATGAGTCTAGAATAAAAAGGATAAGAGGAGGGACACAACCTTGATCCCCCAGTGCAGAGACCCCAGTTCAGCAATAAGTTCCACCCCACTCCCCTACAAATCAGGCCAAGGAGGGCGAGGGCCTCTCGGGGCTCTAGACCTCATATACCCCCAGAGCTTCTAACTGACTAGAACTTGCTTAACTTACAGCTTATAACCTCAGCTAAGTTTTAGGTACCCAAAGAGGGCCTGACTAGATTTTCCCAAAAAAGCGTGGAGAGCTTGGGGCAGGCCTGGAAAAGACCAGGAAGCCACCAGTGACTAGGAGGGACACTCTGAGTAGCCTCAGACCTGGGCAGGGTAGAGGAGAGGGCCCTAAAGGGAGGGGCTGGGGCTCAGAGGCTGGTCACTTTTCCTCAGGCTCTATTTCTGGCTTGTTGCAAGAGGGGCGCATATTCCCCTCACCCACACAGACCCCGCTCAGGCTCCACCCGTCTCCTGGCTCTGCTCCCAGGGGACAGGGTCTCCACTCCATGCTTTCTCAATTAAAGACGATTTGTACAACGATTTACACGTTGTCTGTCATCTGTGGGTGGCGGGCATTGGCAGTTGCTTGGGGCGGGACCAAGTCCCAGGGGCGGGGCGGGTGGGCTGGCGGCTGCCCCCCAACAACAGGTGCACATTCCTGGGCGCCTCGTCACTTCCCCTGCGCTGGCGAACGGAGCGAAGTCACTGAGCTACGCGGCCGGGCTATGACCTCTGGGGCGCTGCTGCTGCTGCTGCTGGGGGCGCTGGGGGCGCCGCTCGCCCCGGGTAAGTGCGGGCCTCAGAGGAGCAGTGACAGGACCAGGGGTCGTGGCAGGGCACGGTGGCTTCACTCAGTGCCCTCCTCTTCCAGGCGCCCATGGCTCGGAGGCGGAGGGCCGGCTCCTCGAGAAGCTTTTCTCGGGCTACGATAGCTCGGTGCGGCCGGCGCGGGAGGTGGGAGACCGTGTCGGGGTCAGCATTGGCCTCAGCCTGGCGCAGCTCATCAGCCTGGTGAGGGCGCACGCCGGGGTTCGAGGTCCGACTTGCTGAACGGCTGGGGGCGTGGCCTGGGGCGTGGCGTGGCCGTCTAGGGGCGTGGCCAGGCCGGGAGCTAGGCCGTGAGCCGAGATTGGGTCGAAATCGGACCAATGGACAAACTGTGGGCGTGGCCGCCGGACAGGCCAGGGGTGGGGCGGGCTAGGGCGGCGAGCCGGACTGCGGGCGGATCCTGAAGTGAAGCCGGGACTCCACGGCGCGCTGGGGGGCGGGTCTTGAGGCGGGGTCGCAGGCTGGGGCGGAGCTTGGTGCGGGACCGGGTCAAGAGACCACAGCTGCCGGAGATGCAGGGTTGGGTGAACTTCAGGCTGTGGGCGGGGCCGGGGGGGGTGGGCGGACTCGTAGATGAATTGGCTGGCCGGGTAGACGGCCGGAAGTTTCTGAGATAGAGGCGGGGCTCAAACCAGGGCAGCATCTTGGAGGCAGGGCTTGGACCCGAGAGAGTGGGACTCCGGAAAAAGAGGGGTTTCCAGAGGGAGCTTGACCCTCCGAGCCCCTTCATTGCTCTCTATTCACGTCACCTCTACCCTTGAAATTTTTCCCTTCTAGAACGAGAAGGATGAAGAGATGAGCACAAAGGTGTACTTAGACCTGGTACGGAGACCCCGTGGGGTGGGAAAGGGCGTCCCGCTGCCTTTACAATTTCCTCCAACGTCCCGCTCAGTAAGAGTATTATTTCTAAGAATCACGACCTCGGAGCACATGACCCAAAGGGAAGCTTCAGGAAACAATACGTATATTTACTATTAGAGTTGCATTCCATATTCTAATTTTTTTTCACACTTTGGGTACACCAAGTTTTTTATTTATTTTTGAGAGTGTGTGTGCACAAGCAGGGGAGGGGCAGAGAGACAAGAGAGAGACACAGAGGCGGAAGCAGGCTCCAGGCTCTGAGCGGTCAGCCCAGAGCCTGACGCGGGGCTGGAACTCACGAACTGTGAGATCATGACCTGAGCCAAAGATTGACGTTTAACTAAGCCCCCAGGGGCCGCTTATTTGATTCCAGACCCGCTGAAGGGTCGCCAGCTGTAGTTTGAAAAACACTGTTTTAGTGGCTAGCTAGTGCCACCTGCTCAGTGGGGGAGGGGGAAATTAGCCGACGGGGTCCCAGCCAGTAAAGGTGCAGCCGGGATCAGAACACCGACTTCCAGAACCCTAGTCCCTGCCTGCCGGCTTCCCTCCCTGGCACTCCCTTCCCGGGCTTCCTTCGGCCGTCCCCAGTCCCCTCCCAGCCTCCAGCCCCGGACAGCCCCTCGGCCTCTGCTTCCACAGGGGTGGACTGACTACAGGCTGAGCTGGGACCCCGCGGAGCACGAGGGCATCGATTCACTGCGCATCGCGGCTGCATCCGTGTGGCTACCGGACGTGGTGCTCCTAAACAAGTAGGGCCTTCCCAAAGACCGGGAGGTGGGCGGGGTCTCCGGGGGGCGGGGTCCTGATCCTGGCAGCTGAGAAGACCCTTCACCCGCAGCAACGACGGAAATTTTGGCGTTGCTCTGGACTTGAACGTGGTTGTGTCCTCCGACGGCTCCGTTCGCTGGCAGCCTCCAGGCCTCTACCGCAGCAGCTGCAGCATCGAGGTGGCCGGGCTCCCCCTGGGAAGCTCAGGGCTCACAGAAACCTTGCTTCTCCCCAGAGGCTGACGCCCCTCCCTCCTCCCATATGCCCTCAACCTCACATCTCTCCCGCCCTCCTGATTTTCCGTTGTTGTGTGTGTGGTTTTTTTTTTTAATGTTTATTTATTCTTGAGAGAGAGCCAGAGAGAGAGCGTGAGCGGGGGAGGGGCAGAGAGAGAGGGAGACACCGAATCTAAGCAGGCCCCAGGCTCTGAGCTGTCAGCACAGAGCCTGCCGCAGGGCTGGAACCCACAAACCACGTGATCGTGACCTGAGCTGAAGTCAGACACCTAACCGACTGAGCCACCCAGGTGGCCCGATTTTCCGTTGTTTCTTCTCCTCCCGTCACTGTCCCTGACTTCCAGTCTTTCTCAGTGATCCCGCTTCCGTTGGCCAAGGCCTCCCCTAATAACCTTCCAATTCGTCTGTGACCTTCCAACTCCCCCAGCACCCCCCCCCCCCGCAACAGTTCTCTGGCAGCCCTGGTGACACCCCCCCCCCCACCTCACTCCCCCCCCCCTCCATCCAGGTCACCTACTTCCCCTTCGACTGGCAGAACTGCACCATGGTGTTCAGTTCTTACAGCTATGACAGCTCAGAGGTCAGCCTGCAGACCGCGTTGGGTCCTGACAAGCAGAAACGGCAGGAAGTGTACATTCATGAAGGGACCTTCATTGGTGAGCGGGCATGGCTCCCACGTCCATGGGCTTTATGCTTTCCGGTTTCTAACAGGCTGATAAATACCGCCCCCTCTCCCCCCCCCCCCCCACCCCCCATCAGCAATGCCTGGGACAGCCTGTGGGGTCAGCAAGACAAGTTTCGCAGATATGGAAAACAGACTTGTTCACGTTTATCAGAGATGGGCTGCCCATCCCGGTGTCCACAGCTAGCCCTTATCACATCAGCCACCTGAGGGTTAGGATGTGGCAGATCAAGCCGTATCTGGCATCGGTAAGGTCAGGTCCTACATCTGTGTCCCGTTCTTCTCTCTTCCCCTCTCCTTCCTCCCAGAGAATGGCCAATGGGAAATTATCCACAAGCCTTCTCGGCTAATCCAGCCTCCGGCGGATCTGAGGGGAGGCGGGGAAGGACAGCGGGAAGAAGTCACCTTCTACCTCATCATTCGTCGGAAGCCTCTCTTCTACTTGGTCAATGTCATTGCCCCGTGCATCCTCATCACTCTCCTGGCCATCTTCGTCTTCTACCTGCCTCCAGATGCAGGTAAGGGAGGGAAGGGCCCTGCCAACCTCCCCACTTCTCTGCATCCAGTAACTTCTGCCTCTTCCCTTTCAGAATCCTAGGATCTCCTTCTTGGGACCAACAAGCTCCTGGGATTAGACAATTCTCCTTTATCCTTCTCCCATTCCTGGTATCCTCCCCAGCTCACTCCCCTCTTTTCCAGACACCTACCAGTCCCTTGGCCTCCTATCCCCCTTCGAAACAATAGTGACATTTCTCTAGGAGGCAGCAGAGTAACCTTGGGCAAATTCTTTCCTCTCTCTGTGTCTCAATTTCCTGATCTGGAAATGGGGACAATTGTTGTCTCGACCTGATAGGATTATTCTGAGGAGGAATTGAGTTAATAGAACCGTGCCCGGCACCAAGTAAGTTCTGTGTAAGCATTAGTATTACTTTTACAATTTTTGAGCCTTGCTAGAAGTAGTATAATGAACATGTTGCAGATATTAACTCAATTCTAATCTTTACAACTCCGTGAGATAAGTACTGAACTGCCTTCCCATTTTACGGAGGAAGACAAAGAGGCTGAGAGAGTTTAAGTCATTTGCCCGATATTAGGCAGTCAGAGAGAGTTGATGCCAGCCTGATTCACAGACAGAAATCCTCAACTCTGGTATTTAAAGCACTCTTTCTTTCTCTCTGGCATTGAGTTCTCCGTCTAGAGAAGGAGAATGATCCAGCTCTAGAAGACACTTCCAAATGTTAACTTCTACTTCCTCCCTGAGCAGGGCAAATCTTGGAACCCAGTATTATAGGACTCAAGTAGAACAGACCATAAAAGTTATTTATTTCCGTACCTTCCTTGAAGTTTGAGGTGCCTGTTGTATGCCCCGAGAATAATCAGCCACCTGGCACATCCTTATATACTTTGTTTCATTTTTAGATCCTTCAAATTGCTATTTCGTTCCTTAAAAAAGCTACAAGGGTTGGTCTGTTCATTCGTGCAATGATATTTGTTGAGCATCTACAACGTGCGAGGCACTGGGGCTACCTCAGTGAATAAAAGAGACAAAAATCTCTGCCCTCCTGGAGTTTATGGTCTAGTGGGGGAAACAGCCAACAACCAAAATAAATAAATCTATTAGGGTGTATACTGGGAGAGGACAAGTCCTAAAGAGGAAAATAAAGTAAGAAAAGCGGTTAGGGAGGATGAGAATGGGGGCAGGGGTTGTAATTTAAACTAGAATGGTCAGGGGTGCCTGGCTGGCTCGGTCGGTATAGCACATGACTCTTGATCTCAGGGTTGTGAGTTCAAACCCCATGGGGGGTGTAGAGATTACTTAAAATCTTTTTTTTTTTTTAATTTTGTTTTCAACGTTTATTTGTTTTTTTTTTTTTTTATTTTTTTTTGGGACAGAGAGAGACAGAGCATGAACGGGGGAGGGGCAGAGAGAGAGGGAGACACAGAATCGGAAACAGGCTCCAGGCTCTGAGCCATCAGCCCAGAGTCTGACGCGGGGCTCGAACTCACGGACCGCGAGATCGTGACCTGGCTGAAGTCGGACGCTCAACCGACTGCGCCACCCAGGCGCCCCGAGATTACTTAAAATCTTAAGGGGCGCCTTGGTGGCTCAGTCAGATGAGGGACCACCTCTTGATTTCAGCTCAGGTCATGATCCCAGGGTCATGGGATCAAGCCCCATGGCGGGCTCTTGGTGCTGAGCATGGAGCCTGCTTACGATTTTCTCCCTCCCTGTCTCTCTCTCCCTCTCCCTCCCTCCCTCTCTCTCTCTCTCTCTCTCTGTCTCTGTCTCTTCCCTGCTCGTGCTATCTCTATCTCTCTGTCCAAGAAATAAATAAAATAAAATCTTAAGGAATAGAATGGTCAGCCAGTGCCTCACTAAAAAGGAAATATTGGATCAGTATTTGAACAAAGAGTGAAGGGGTTGAGAGAATGTTCCCTGGCAGATATCTGGGGGGAAGAATGTATCAGGTGGAGTTAGCAGTGAATGCGGACTCTGGAGTGGGAGTGAGCCTTGCGTATTCGAGAAGTAGCCAGAATGACTGAATGAAGTAAGTGAGAAGGAAAACAGTAGGAGATAAAGTCAGAGAGTTAGCAGAAGGCCTTGTCAACCATACTAAACACTTTGGCATTTTTTTTTTTAATTTTTTTTTCAACGTTTATTTATTTTTGGGACAGAGAGAGACAGAGCATGAACAGGGGAGGGGCAGAGAGAGAGGGAGACACAGAATCGGAAACAGGCTCCAGGCTCTGAGCCATCAGCCCAGAGCCTGACGCGGGGCTTGAACCCACGGACCGCGAGATCGTGACCTGGCTGAAGTCGGACGCTTAACCGACTGCGCCACCCAGGCGCCCCAACACTTTGGCTTTTATGCTGAAGAAGATAAGCCACTGGAAGGTTCTGAGAAGGAAAGGGATGTATCTGAGTTCCATTTTAACAGGATCAGTCTGGCTGCTCTGTTGAGAACAGTCAGCAGGGGTAAAGACAATGAAGCAAAGAGGAAGCCTTCTATTTTCTTTTAATTTCTTTATTTTTTAATGTTTATTTATTTTTGAGAAGAGAGAAACAGTGCGTGTGAGTGGGGGAGGAGCAGAGATCTGGGGGGGGCGGGTACAGAGGATCTGAAGCGGGCTCTGGGCTGACAGCAGAGAGCCCCAGGTGGGGCTCGAACTCACCAACCGTAAGATCATGACCTGAGCAGAAGTCGCACGCTTAACCAACTGAGCCACCCAGGCGCCCCGAGGAGGCCTTTCTAATAACTCAGACCTGAGGTAATGGTACTTTGTATGGATATATTTTGAAAGGAAAACCAGTTGGGTTTGCTATGGATTGGGTATGGGTTAAGAGAGAGGGAGGAGAGTTGAGCAGGACTGAGAGCCACAGAAATGATGGATTTGTCACTTCTGAAGTGGGAAAGGCCGTGGGAGGGGTTGGTGGTCGAGGGATTAGGTTCTGGACAGGTTAATTTTGAGATGTCTCTTGGACATCCAGGTGGAGAAGTTAAATCGGCAGGTGGCTATAAATCTGGAGTGTAGGAGAGTGAGTCCGAGCTGGAGGTTATCGTTGTAGGACTCATCTGCCTGCAGTTGGCCCTTCCAGAAGCCTGTCCTTGAGTGGGCTGGAGACATGGTCACTGATTATGCCATGGAAATCGCCTTCTGACAAAGCCTAATCCTTCCACCTTCCTCTCTGCCCCGCAAGGAGAGAAGATGGGGCTCTCGATCTTTGCCCTGCTGACCCTGACTGTGTTCCTGCTGCTGCTGGCAGACAAAGTTCCTGAGACCTCCCTGTCTGTCCCCATCATTATCAAGTACCTCATGTTCACCATGGTGCTCGTCACTTTCTCAGTCATCCTTAGCGTCGTAGTCCTCAACCTGCACCATCGCTCACCCCACACCCACCAAATGCCCATTTGGGTCCGTCAGGTAAGATGTCCTTCTCCAACCAGTGTTAACTCTCAGTCCTAGCATTCGTCTTTTTGTGCAGGTGCCACTCCTCTCTCCTACCAACTTCACAGACCTGAGCGATAACTACAACCCCTGGTAGAGTGTTCAAGTGCCAAGGCCAGTTGGGTGTTGAAAGGTTGCACAGTCAACTTTACCCTCCTGACATTATCATGTCCTAGATCCCCTATTGGCTTCATCAATACTGCCCATCCCTGGGTCGCAGGGAAACATCCTCGGGGTCAGGTCCTGTCAGGGTGGAAGCCCTCGGAACTTTGTTTTCGGGACAGGATGCCTCCAACCCACTTAAGTTAAGGCCGTGTGGTTGCACTTCCTCGCTGTGCAGCTGGGGGACGCGCGCACGCATGCGCAGGGATGGGCAGGTGGTTGGGGACGGTGAGCTACTTCCCTTCCCGTCTGAAAGCATGAGAGCCCCCCCCCCAGCCCCCCACGACCAATATGCCTTTCTACTCAGCAGATCTTCATCCACAAACTCCCTCCATACCTGGGTCTGAAGAGGCCCAAACCTGAGAGAGACCTGATGCCGGAGCCACCTCCTGTAGCCCTCAGGGACTCTCCAGCAAGTGGCTGGGGTCGAGGAACAGATGAATATTTCATCCGGAAGCCACCGAACGATTTTCTCTTCCCCAAACCCAACAGGTAGTACCTACTCTCCGTCGCCTACAAGGAAGGGAGAGCGTGAACTACCGTTCCCAGAAGGCTGTGCAGAGGCAGGCGGCTTAAGGTCCCGGAAGATGCCCTTGAGCATCATGGGAAGTGTAGTACCCCTTCTGCCGCCTACTTTGCGGAAAGGCGGAAACTAAAGCGTAGAGGGATGGGAGGAATTGCGGAAGACTGGAGAGGTCGTCGCTGACGGGGAGAGCCTAGAGGGCCCTCTCACGTTTCGAAAACTGACAAGAATGTTGGAGGAGGGAATTGGGATGGAGCCTAGAGCGTGGCCAAACTGTCCCGCCTCTTCCAGGTTCCAGCCTGAACTGTCTGCCCCGGACCTGCGGCGATTTATCGATGGCCCAAACCGGGCTGTGGGCCTGCCTCCCGAGCTGCGGGAGGTCGTTTCCTCGATCAGCTACATCGCTCGACAGCTGCAGGAACAGGAGGACCACGACGCGGTAAGTCCAATGAGGGTGGAGCAGGGCAGGGCCTGGGTGGCCTTGGCTCCACCCGCCAATCCAGGCTCCGCCCCTAGCACTCGGCTTGGTTTCTGATTGGAAGCTTGCCTCCTTTGGTTCCGCCCCCTGTTTTCCGACTGGCTCTTCACTCCATCCATCGCCCGCAGTTTCGCTTTCCTCTGTCCCACCGCCCGCCCGTGTCTCAGAGCTCGTAGGACAGGGTAAGGGTAGCGGGCAGACCTTCCCTGGGGGTCTGCAGCTCAGGAACAGTTTATTCTGCCTACCCCCAGCTGAAGGAAGACTGGCAATTTGTGGCCATGGTAGTGGATCGCCTTTTCCTCTGGACCTTCATCATCTTCACGAGCGTTGGGACCCTCGTCATCTTCCTGGATGCCTCGTACCACTTGCCCCCTGCCGACCCCTTTCCTTGAGGACAGAGGGCCAAGACCCAGGTCCTCTGAGGGCTGCATTGAGAGTCCGGCGGTACTCTCGAGTCCTATCCCTTTCTGCCTCTCAACTCCACTAGGAATCCGGCCCTCCCAGGTCATTGCCTTTATAGGGAGCGAGCCGAAGTGGGACGGGGCCGACTGAAGCCTTGGGCCCCACTAGACATGCACTAGCAGTTTAGTCTTTGGTTTCTTGTAGAAGTTCCTTTGGATAGCAACACTAGCTTCCCAGTATAACGGAACAAAGAAAAAGAACTAGACTGTAAGCCTTTTGAGGGCAGGAACTGTGCCTTGTTCACTGTAATATCCCCAGCTCCTAGCACAGGTCCTGACCTATAGGATTGTAGGTGCTTAACGTCTGTTGAGTGAATAGGGGTTTTGTTGTTGTTGTTGTTGTTGTTGTTTTTTCCTGGAAGGAAATGCACCAAATAATAGTGCTTATGTTTGCATGTTGAGACTAGTGATCTTTGTTTTCACCTTTCTGTAATTTATTTTTTTGTAATAAGTATTATCTTTAGGATAAAAAAAAAAAGGTTATGTCTAAAAGGATGCATTTGTAATAAGGGGGGGAAAAAGAGCCCTTTAAAATCCTTCCTTCAGGTTTCAGCTTTGGTGCTCAAACTTTGGATAAGCTAAGCTATTGAACTGCTCTGGGCCTAAGTTTCCACATCTATAAAATGAGGCGAATGACAGGACCTACTCCCTTAGTCTGAGGGTCATGTGACAAGATGGGAGCAAACGCACGACACAGCAGACACCAGAGGTTG
This sequence comes from Felis catus, assembly GCF_018350175.1. NCBI lineage: Eukaryota > Metazoa > Chordata > Mammalia > Carnivora > Felidae > Felis > Felis catus. Next base: position 2,365,243 of record NC_058381.1, read on the forward strand.
CCAACTGGTGTGTTTCGTTTGACCTGTGTTGTTGACCTCACAGGTTTCAGTGTGAGTTCGCTACTTTAAAAGTTTGGATAGTGCACAGAGAAATTTGGATTTCCGGCTTCCCCTGGGGGAGGGAAATTCAAAGTATGGTAACACCAGGCCTGACTCCCCTGTTGGCAGCAACCTGAGGGTTAGTGGCTGCCTGGTCTGGTCAAGGTTATTTGTACCAGAATTCTCCAAAGCCCCCACCCACCTGCCCCACGACTTCCCCCATTTTACTTGCCTGTCCCATTAGACAAAGTAAAGGGGAGGGGAGGGGGGGCATGAGGAGTCGAAGGTAGTGGGGGGCTAGGAGTGGAAAAAGAAAGCTTGCCGTATCCCATGACTGTCACTTGTTTTGTGCGTCGGTTTCCTTTCAATTTGGAGACAGGGTTGCACCTGGTTTAAGGCGCATGGGCCACTAGGATCTGGTGCCCAGCAGGCTGTGTGAACTGGACTGAGTTCATGTTTCTGCCTGGAGGTCAGACCAAAGTCAGCTTGAGCCTGGTGGCTGCGGCCATTATGGTGAAGCATGTAGGGTCACCAGGCCCTCACGCTTCCTCGGTTGCTGGAAGCTGTGGCCCCAAGAGGGATAATACAGCTGCAGCTCCCAGGATCCCTGTGGGACAGGGCAAGCGTGTCCCTGTCCGGCCGACCCACCAGCCACGAAAACAAGTGCGCTTGGCGTACTACTGAGGAGGACAGTTTGTTTGTCTTGTTGGTTTATTGGCCTAGAGAGTTGGACACACACACAGATGCGGAGATAAATATTGGTCAGTTTCTCTAAATCTGGGTCCTCACTACATATAGAGCTATAGTCTGTAGAATTCTAAACCTTGCGTGCTGTGGCACAGAACCAGTGGCCTTCCCATTCCTCCGTCACCCCTCTTCCCAGGGAGCATGGGGAAAGAGGGCACAAACTGACAAGACCCGGATGACTTTCAAAAGACGAGATTGCAAAATCCCAAATTTCCAACCTCTGAAATTCACAATATTCAGGTTCCCCAGCTCAGATACATATTTTTAATCTCCGATTTTGCCACAATCTCATTGATTGCCCAGAACGACCACATTCTGGAAACTATTTTCCTAAATCGTCATTAAAAAAAAAAAAAAAAAAAAAAAAGTCTACAATCTCAGTTCTCCCAAAATGTCCACAGTTTTGGAATTTTGACCTGTTCTGAAATTCGAATTGCCCGGTCCACCCTCAACTCCTTCCATTTCCTGTGCCTTTTTGCCTCAGAGGAGTGCAGGTTAAGGATCTAGGGGAAGCAATTGTAGCATCTGCTCCCTGCCTCCAAGGCCTTTCTGTCTCTCTTGTGGTTCCGCTGTGTGTATGTGTGTGTGTGTGTGTGTGTGTGTGTGTGTGTGTGTGTGTGTAGGTGTATATATATATGTGTGTGTAGATATATATATAAAATTTGTGTGTAGATATATATATGTATTTTTTATTATGTTCTTTTTTCGCAGTTTTTCTAAAGTGCCAGAAACAAGATTTGTGGGAATTTTTTAGTGATTTTTTTTTTTTGCATTTTCCCGTTTTAAGCATTTTTCCCCCTTAAAAATTGGAACTTGGTACATTCAGTAGGAAACTCTTCACTCGGACTGTGGCCAAGACCAAGAAAAGTGCAAAGAGACAGAGGAGGAGTGGAGGAGTGATACTCCTCCATGGTTAACATTCAGGAGCCTGGCAGAAACCTCCCCCTTCCTGTATGCTAGGAGGGTCAGATGCTCCTGGTCCTTCCCTCGAGCTCACCTCCCTCCAAAAGCCATGGTCTTGCCCTTTCAGCATCGTTGAGAGGGCGGCCATCTTGGCCCCAGAAAACAGTAGCTGGGAAAAAGCTGCCATTTAGGTGACGGCAGCCTTTCCCCTTTTTAAACTGCACTCCTGTAATTCCCATTTGTCAAATTTCCTCCCCCAAACTGGCTCTCCCCTTGTGAGCTGTTTTTATTGGGGGGGGGGGGAGGAGGTGGGTGGGATGGGAAATGTTCATCCAATCGCAGAGTGGGGACGCCCGGTCATCAAAGAGAATTAGGAGCAAACGTTTCTTCAACTCCCCCGCTGGAAGGAAACATACGGACCCCTGACCAGGGTTAACTAGTGCAAATTAGGGATTAGGGACTGTTTCGGGTCCCTGCACCCCATCCCTAGGCTGGGATCTTTGGGTGTGGGGAACTGAGTCAAAGATGGGGTGTAAGGTGCTATTTTGGAGGAGAGACTGGTGGGGATACCCCAAAGCCCACCAAGGGAGTAGGATGGTTCCCCAAAAACCACCTGGAGTGAATGGTGAGGGAAGCGACACTGGGGAAGATGGAGGTAAAAGTAAGGACGGGAGGTCATGTGCAAATCTTGGGCTTACCCACCCATCCACCCCCCATCACTTTTCTGGCTATTTGGTCTAGTCTGGGAGAAACCATCAGGAAAAAAAAAAAAAAAAAAAAAAAAAAACCAGGGAGAAAGTAGATTCTCTTCCCCATCCCATATGGAGCTCCTCCCTCCTGGCCCCCAAATCTGATTTAGCCCAGAAGAGGCCATAGGTAGAGGCAGGGAGAGGTGTGATCTACTCACCTCTTTGCCTTGGAAGAAGAATCTGGGGCTCACTGGATTTGAGGGTCAAGATAGGGCTGAGATTAGTGCTGCCCTGGGCTGGGGAAGTGCTCAGCCGTGGAACAGATGGGTAGCCCTCCCCCCCCCAACACCTCCTTGACCTGGATGGGAAGAGGCCATCTCCAGAGTCTAGGAGAATGAGGAGGAATGTGGAAGATCCAAAGGCATGGAAGCCAAAGAAGGCATGGCGTCTTAACGTGAAGGGAACAGGGACACAGAACCCCACCCCTGGGAAGAATGGAACCTGGAGCCAAGCTCCCAGATGGGTGGGTGTCGGGTATCACAATGGTCTGGTCCAGGCCCTGGGCCACAGAGAATGGAATGTGCTAGGAAGCATCTAGGCAGGGGCTTGGAGAAAGCTGCACAACGAGGAGAGGTCACTAGGCGAGAGAGATGGTTCCCCCCCCTCCCCCGGGTTTACGAATCAGGAGGGTGGGTTAGACATTCAGAGCTGGTGGGGGCCGTGAGTAGAGATTCCTAGAAGTATATTGCTCAGTTGCCCCAAGGGCTGAAGAAGGGATGGGGGCTGGCCCTGCCCCTCGCGGAGGCCATTCCCTGGAGGAGAACCGAGAGGGGAGCCACCAAAGATCCCTCCCCAGGAGACGGGAAAACTACAATCTCACACAAAGCAGCCTGACCCCTGAGCTCCAGGGGCCCCCAAGTCCCTGCACAAGAGTGTGGAGGGGCTCCCAAGGGGCAGGGAAGCCAGGGAGCTGGTAGTGGCAGGGGGTTCAGGGAGGGTGGCATCTGGTGAAAGGGGGGAGGTGGGCCCAGAGCTCACCCCACATCTCCCTTCTGGGTTCTCTCAAGCCCCGCCCTTTCCCCCTCTCCCTTAGGGGGGACTGGGGGAGGAAGAGTCGGGGGAGGTGGAGTCGGGGGCGTAGGGGGTGCTGCTTGAGGATTGACTGCGTAGCCAAAGACCCCTGGAAGGAAGGGGAGGGCGCCCCCACCCTTCTCGTCAGGTAGGACCATGTTGAGAGCAACCGGGAGTGCGGTCAAGTTGCTGAAGTTATAAGGGTAGGCGGCAAGGAGCTGGGGGCCATAGACCAGTGGGTAGGGCTCGGGGTAGAAGGTGACTTTGGCGGCCCCCATCCCCTCCACGCGGTCCCCCTCCCCGGCCCCCACCGGCCCCTCGCTCCCCGCTTTGCCCCTCCCACCACCAGGTTCCCTGCCGCTCCCGATCAGAGCCAGTGGAAATTCCTGCACGGGCGGATAGGCATAGGCGCCCCCTCCTGCCACCAGCGGGGGCTCCTCACCCCCGGAGATGACAGGGTCCTGGAGAGACGCGGTCTCGGAAGCTTCCTCCGCGGCCGCGCCCCCGCCCCCTGCCTCCCCGCTGGAAGAGGAGACTTGCATCTCCTGGGGGGCCTCCTCCTTGACATCCCCGGGTCTGGTGGCAGCGCTGCCCTTGGAGTAGGCGATGACGGGCGTGGGGGTGCCCCCGGGCCGCTCGGCGGCGTGCCTCTGCGCGTGGCGGCTCAGGGCGGCCGCCGTCTTGCACACCTTGGCGCAGTGAGGGCAGGCGAAGCGGGTGGAGGGCCGCCGGCCGGCCCGGGAGCCGTGCGCGCCGCCGCCGTGCGCCTCCTGGTGCTTGCGCAGCTTCCGCAGGGTGGCGAAGGTCTGGGCGCAGTCCCCGCAGCGGTGCCTCCGCTCGCCCCGGGCGCGCCCCGCGGGGCCCTCGGCCGCCGCCGCCGCCGCCGCCGCCGCCGCCGCCGGGGTGTCCTCCCAGCTCCGGCGCTCCGACTTCTGTCTCCAGCGGGGCTGCCGGCGGCCTCTGGGCAGCGCGCTGCCCCCGGTGCTGCCCGCGCCCGCGGCTCCGGCCTTGCGCTTGGGCTTGTAGGAGTAGTAGGGCCTCCAGAGCTGGTCCTCCCCGCCGGCGCTCGCTTCCTCGTCGTCGTCCTCGTCGTCGTCGTCCTCGTCGTCGTCGTCGTCCTCGTCGTCGTCGTCGTCCTCGCTCTCCTCCACCTCCTCTCCGCTCAGCTCCCCGGGACGCAGGTCAGTCTCTGAGATGCGGCGCTTGACAATGGCCTCCTCCCCGATTCGCACAGTGATCTGACACAGTGGAGGTGGAGCCTGTAGCTGAGAGGGGCCCCGGCCAGGCCCCGCGGGGGGACCCCCACCCCCGCCAATCCCGCCGGCTGGCTTGGCCGTGTAGGTCAGTGTCCTTCCGGCCCGTGGGTTCCGGCCCTTGGCCTCCTCCGTGGCTGTGGCCGGCCCCGCGGCTGTGGCCGGGCTGCCGGCCGTGGCGGGGCTGGTCGGTGTGGCTGCAGGCTGAGGGGGAGGAGGCGGGTACTCACGTTTTTTGGGGGGCCTCGGGGGAGCGGTGTAAGTGATGACCGAGGCAGCCTGGGCTCCCCCGGTGCTGGCCGGGCCCCCCCCTGCTCCACCACCGCTCCCGCCCCCGTGCACAATGACCGAGGGAGCTGGGTGGGCAAAAGTGATAACAGAGGGTGGGGGGCCGGGCTGGGGGGCGGGTGGGGGGCCGGGTGGTGGGCTGGCAGGCATGGCTACAGGGGCCGGCGTGTTGAGGCTTGGAGAAAGGGGGGCCTCGGGGGCTCCCTGGCTGTAGGTCTTATAGGGCCGCTTGGCTGCCCGCATGGGGAGCAGGCGGTACAGCTTGAGGGTATTGAGCTTGGGCTTGTAGCCTCCATTGGGTGTCTTCTCACTGGCTAAGAGGCCGGGGCTAATGCCATGGAAGGCTCGCTGGTGGGTCTTCAGGTTATAATAAGTGACAAAGGTCTCCCAGCAGAAGATGCACTGGTACCTGGGCCGGGACAGCAGGGAACAGGGCAGGGACAGAGACGCTGGAGTCAGGGGCCCGGCAGCCAGGGCCTCAGCTTCCCACGTCCTCCGCTCAGACCTAGAACTCCCCCAGCCATTCCCTCGCCCTCCTTTCCTGCTGCCTGTCCTGTCCTGCCAGCTTCCGGGGAGGAACACCCCCGCCTCGTCCTAGCTCAGGGCCCCTCCGGGTGGCTGGGAGTCACCAGGCCCCAGCGGCTCCATCTGTGAACCGGGAAGAAGCACGCACCTCGCCTAACTCACAGCTCCGGGGACAGAACGGGGACACGTCTTATGAACGGGGACGTATTACGGAGACACGTGTCACAACTACCGGACAGGCCCGCGCTCCCCACAGTCTTGTCCTGGGAGGACAGCTTCTTCTGCCCTCCTCGGCCTCCGGCACAGCACCAGGCCCCACCCCACCCGGAGCATCTGGGGGCGCTGGTGAGCGTTCACGGAGGGAGCGGAGGCAGGGGGGAGGCAGGTGTGTGAGCGACCACGAGCAGGCGAGCAGGGGCCAGTGGGTGAGCAGGCCAGCCTCTCGACGACTCTCTCGGGCCCCCCTCCTTCCCTTGTCGCGGCCTCCTGACCCTGCGCCGCCACCCGCGCCCCGATCTCCAGGACCCCCGCGCTCACCTGCGCTCCCCAGTGTGCCACACCTCGTGCTTGGTTCGGTACTCAGCCAGGGCGAACACCTTCTCACAGTAGCGGCAGGGGTACTTCCTCCGCCAGGAGTGCACGTTGCTGTGCCGCTTCAGGCTGGACAGGGTCACGTAGGAACGCTCGCAGGCCGCGCACACGTACAGCACGTGGCCACCCACCACCTTCACCACGTGCTCAGGGCCACCTCGGAAGCCCACCGGCGGGGGCAGGGCTGAGGCATCCACTCCCGCAGGACCACTGGGGCCGGAGCCCCCGGAGCCCAGCCCCGCAGGCCCTCGAGGGCCGGCCCCCCGTCGGCACTGAGCCTCGTGGGTCTGCAGCCGCTTGGGATGGATGAAGCTCTTCCCACATCGGGGGCAGGGGAGGGGCCGCCGGGACAGCGGGGGCTGGGAGTCAGAGGCCTGGGCCTCGGCCCTGTCGCCCTCCCAGTCCCCTGCCGGCCTAGGCCCGGGCCCGAAGCTGTCGTCTTCAGGCTGCGAGCTGGCCATGGGGGCTGGGGCAGGAGGTACCCAGGCATCGCCTCCCTCCCCCAGGCCCTGCAGGCGGGAGATGCCCAGACGCCGCCCCAGAGCCCCGATCTCTGCCACCGCTGCCCCGTCCCCTCCGCCGCCTGGGAGTGCGAGCCGGGCGCTATAGATGAAGTTGAGGACATCAGAGAAGGCGGCGGCTGGGACCCCCGGCAGCTCCAGGACCCGGGGTGGGGAGGAAGTGGGGGGTGAGGCCGGAGGGGGAGAAGACGAGGAAGAGGAAGAAGACGAGGAGGAAGAGGAAGAAGAGGAGGACGAGGAGGACGAGGAGGAGGAGGAAGAGGCAGCTGTGGTGGTGGCCGGGTTGGGGGCAGGGCCCCCAGTCACTGGTGGGAGGGGCAGCGGAGCCGAAGCAAGCAGGGCCTCTCTGAAGAAAGGACTAGACGCGGCCAGGACACTGCGGTGCGCGGGGAACTTGGTGTCTCCAGCTATGAGGGTGACGTCACAGAAGAGGCCACGGAGCCGCTGCTCGTTGAGCTGGCGTAAGACGGCGGGGGCATGGGACGGGTCCGTCACCTCTGCTGGGGGGGGCATGGCGCCAGCCTAGACAGACGAGAACAGGAAGGGGGGGGTGAGCGGGGAGGGCAGCGGAGGCTGTTGGTCAGAGACCAGTGGGAGACTGACAACCTTCCGGTCACAGAAGGCAGGGGTTAATCTTAGCCACGCGAGTCTGGCGGGCATCCGACAGTAGTACGTCGAACCTCTGGGGCTGGAAGAGGCTAGGAGTGGCTCAGGTCACGATGAAGGTCAAGGGTGAAAGCCTCCAAAGCCACAGACAGAGAGGAAAGCAGTGGCCACTTCTCTCCTGGCGGGAGGAAGAGGGAGCCCCCACGGGGACTGGTGACCCCTTCACAGGACGCCCGCGTCTAGAAAAACATGACTGCCCTTGCCTCCCGTCCGACTTCTCCCAGCCTCAGACTCTCGCAACGTCTCACCTGAGGGCACAGTCAACATGGAGCAGAGCGGGGGCTGGCTCAGCGAGTCCCTTCTGTGGGGCCTCTTCCTTCTGCGGAGACACAGAAACCGTGTTCTCAGGAAGGGAGCCGGGAAGGAAAGGACCCCAGGAAGGGGGGGGGGCGGCCACAGCTCTTGGGGTCAAAGAGGACGCCGGGGGCTGCTCTGGAGACCCTGACCCTTCCGGGGACCTGTCAGGTTATTTGTCTAGCTGCATCCGATTGGACCTAGGAGGTCACACGCAGATAATTGCAGACCCCTGCCTGCCGGCCCAGAGTACAGGCACAAGGCAATTTGCATAGTCCCAATTCACCTCAAAACAACAAGACGGCGGTGGCGTAGTTCAGTCCCATAGGTCCAGGGGAGCCTCTCGGATCAGTCTCAAGTCCCTTTGGCCCAATCTTCGGGGCTCAAAGAAAATCAAAGATTTGCATGTTGTCTTTCATTATAAGAGTCTCATTTCCACATCAAAATAGATTTGCTAGAGCTTTTTTTTTCATTGGACCAAACTGCTAGATATTCCACTTAGGAGAGGACTGCACACACGCACGCACACACACACACACACACACACACACACACACACACACACCAGGCCCACAAATCTTAGAGGGGGTTTCTGGTGCCAGGTGACCACCAAAGACCATGGGTTCATACATACGTGCCAGCTCGCTGCCGTCTCTGGAGGGCACTGGAAAAAGGCCGCCAGACCGAGAGTGAGGAGGCTTGGGTCCCACTCCTTACTCTGAAAGCTGGTGGCTTTGGGACTTTGGCTTAAAAGGGGGGGGGAGAGAAAGACACCCCCTACCTCACCTCTTGCCAGAAGGCTCATCCGAAAGGAATAGCAGGCACCCCAAATTTGAGCCGTTGTGGTCACCGCACAGAAAGCACCTCACAGCCACTGTGGGCACAGTCAGGGCTTTGGGGTCCCATTTTTCAGTCGAAGATCCAAGTTCCAGAGCCGTACGGTGACATAGCCAAAGTCACACACAGCTGATAATAACCGGGGGGGGGGGGGGGGCGCTGACCACAGAGCCAGACCTACAGACCCGAGGGCAGAGCTCTGGGCCCCTCATCCACCCTGCATGAAACCCAGGAACACTCTCCTTCCAAATGCCCTGGGTCACACATGTCCTCTGAGATATACCGCATCTGGGGTTCCTCATTACCCGCCCCCAAAAGGCTCTTTAGCATCTGGGCTGAAAGGCCTCCCTGCCACAGCCCACTTCATGCTCTGATTCCTCCTGGAGGAGGAAGGTGGCAATGGGGGGGGTGGTGATATTCAAAAGTTCTAACAGCCCCAAGTGCTAGGCACACAGCAGTACTGGGCCAGGTGTTCCCCGTAACATTGCCACACTGCACAGGGGTCAGGAATCCTGCAGAAACGCCCCTGCCCCCGCCAGCTGCCCTGTATGTGGCCTGGGGTCCAGTTCTGGCTGTAAAGTGACAAGAGAGAAAGGCTTCCCACTCGCTTCCAAGGTAGCCAGCCGCTGGCCCCCGGGACCCTTAAGATCCAGTACCTTCCTTGTATTACCTCCTCTGCTCCTCATCACTATCCTACAAGGTAGTGCTTAGCTTCCCCATTTTAAGGATTTTAAGTAATCCCTACACCCAACGTGGGGCTTGAACTCACAACTCTGAGGTCAAACGTTGCATCAACTGAGCCAGCCAGGCGCCCTGGCTTCCCCATTTTTAATGGACAGATTGAGTTAGAGACGTGTGGCCAGTTAATAGGAGGGCTGAAATCTGATACCAGAAAAGTGTGGTGACAAAGTCTGTATTCTGGGGACGCCTGGGTGGTTCAGTTGGTTAAGTGTCCGACTTCAGCTCAGGTCATGATCTCATGGTTCATGGGTTCGAGCCCCACATCGGGCTCTGTGCTGAGAGCTCAGAGCCCGGAGCCTGTTTCGGATTCTGTCTCTCTGTCTCTCTCTCTGCCCTTGCCCCTGCTCACGCTCTGTCAAAAATCAATAAACATTAACAACAACAACAACCCCAAAAAACAAAGCCAGTGTTCTGTGCCCCTCACGATGAAGGACCAGTTTATAGCTGTGATATTTATGATACAATAAAAAATACGTACATAATTGGTCTTCATCCCCATTCCTGACACAGAGCTCCTCAAACTCCTCTAATTTCCCAAGTGATAAGGGTGCTGGGAGCATCTTTGTTGCTAACATTTGGTGGTTGACCCTGAGCCCTGACACAGGGCTCCTCAATCCCTTGGAATTTCCTGGGTGACAGGAGCGTCTTTTGTTCTAATGAGGTGACCTTGGTAGTCTCCTGGAAAGCTTCGGGACGGGGGCCGGTCACCAGAAATACCAAACCACGAGTGGAAGCTTGAAACGTTCAGCCCACATCCATCCGTCATGGAGGGGAGAGGGGCTGGAAACTGAATTAATCACGGATCGTGACTACGTGCTGAGGCTTCCATGAAAATCTCTAGCCTGTGGGGTTCAGAGAGCTTCTAGGTCGGTGAACATCCATGGGACAGGAGGGTGGTGAACCCCAACCCGGGGAGACGGCAGGTCCTGTGCTCAGGGCCTCTCCAGATTTCACCCTATGTATCTCCTTCATTTGGCCGTTCGCCTGTATTACCGTATCCTTTATTATACAATAAACCGGTAAACCCTAAGTAAGCGTCTCCCTCCGTTCCATGAGCCACCCCGGCAAATTGTCAAGGCTGAAGGGGGGAGGTCATGGGAAACCCCGATTTACAGCTGGTCAGAGGCCCAGGCTTGTGGGTGACTGACATCCGAAGCTGGCGGTCGCACGGGACTGAGTCCTTAACCTGTGGGATCTGACGGTACCTCCAGGGAGACAGGGTCAGAATTGAGCTGAGCTGCAGGACGCCCAGCTGGCGTCAGAGCCTTGGTCGGTGTGGGAAAACCCCACGCATTTGCTGTCGCCAGTGTTGTGAGGAGAGTGGATAGAAAAACAGCACCCGCTAGGGCCCCCGCCGGCCCATCTAGTATCTTTGTGAAAACGAGAGGAAGGGAAAAAAATTCAAGGAGGGGCCCCTTCCTCCGGAGGTGGCAGGCCTGTCTGTACAGGCAAGCATGACAGAAGTTCAGTTCCAGCCCCCCCGGCCCCCCTCGGCCAGGCCTGGCCACCTGCACGGGCACGCGGGCTTGGTGCCTCCTGAGGCGTGGCTGTGTGCCGACTGCCGAAATGTTTGGACGAGGCCCGTGAGGGCTTCTTAGAACCACGGAGGTCCCAAGCTGGCCTGGCCCTCGGCGACCGGCCGGACGCATCATCATCATCATCATCATGGAACTTGTAGCTGCTGTGTGTGACATCCTTCTGTGAGGAGCACAGTGCGAAGCATTTTATCTGCACTCAAGTGTCATTTCGACACTTGCAAGGCCCCCAGATGGCCGCAGCGGGGGCTATCGTCAACCCCGCTGTACAGAGGAGGAAACTGAGGCTTGAAATACGCCAACCCCCTCACCTGGGAGTGGAGAGAACGCGGTGCCGGGGGCGACCTGCCCCCGGTCTCGGGGTTTGGACCCAGCTCCCCGGAGTTCAACCGCTACCCTACGAGGTTTGACGGGAGGTGAAGACGGCAGTTACGTGACCCGGGCCGGTCGCTTCACCCCTCTGTATCTCAGTTTCCTTGTCTGTAAGGCGGGGATAAGGAGCGGTTCCCACTTGGCAGGGTCGAGAGGACGAACGCGCTCCTGGCCGGCAGGACCCAGGGCAGTACTAGGTACGTGCTGAAAGTTCAGTTAATGTAGGTTCTTATTATCTCGGAACTCAGTCCCGGAAAATGGGGGGCGGGGGCAGGGGGAAGCCGTAGAGAAGAGATTCAGCTTCATGGGAAGTTTGGCGGCTCTGTGGTTTTTTAGTTTTTTGTTTGTTTTCACGGGTCCCTCCACTCTTGACCAGCTGTGTGATCTGGGCGGCGTGACTGACGTGGGGCTCTGTGCTCCGCCACCAGACGTGCTCTGTCTCTTGCTGTCCCCCCTGCCCAGAATGTTCTTCCCTCGGGCAGCCCCGGGCCTCGCCGCCCCACCTCCTTGAAGCCTTGACTCAAGTCACCATCTCCTGGAGGCCTTGGTGGCCACCCCCACCTCCCCAGACTTCCTACCCCCTCCCTTCCCCCTTCTCCTTGGCACTTAGCAAGGCGTACTATTCATGTATTTCTAGAACGTAAGCTCCAAGGGAGAGAGATTCTTACTGCTGTTTTCACTGCTGTCACCGGTGCTTAGACCGGTGCCTGGTACAAGGGGAGATTTAAAATTGGTGAATGAATGAACCTGCCTTCTTCAGGGTCTTCCTGGGGTCTGTCCACCCCCAGGAAAGGAGCCGTCCCTCAGTGCCAGACTGAGCTGGCCAGCAGCCGGGATGACGCATATAACTCGACCCCTTCTGGGGCCCTCACGCTTTGCCTGATATGCTTCCAGTGCTTTCCGTGGGCTGTCTCACGGAACGACTTCCTCAAAACAGCCACCCAGAGTCAGTATTTATATGATCCCAGTTTGACAGATGAGGAAACCGAGGCTCGTGGAGGGGCACGTCCTGCTCAAGGTCACACAGCTTGCGAGCACCAGAGTCAGAATTCAAATCTGGGCTTATGTGAACCCAGATGCTAAGTCTTTTCCCCCTGCCACGGCCCTGATCCTGCTCTGGAGGGGCCTACGGCTGGCCGGCGGGTTACAGAAATCACAGAAGGGCTCACGTGCTGAGTGCTAACTGTGTCACGACTGACCCCGCCCTTTCCTCCACTCCCCGCATCCAGCCGTCACCAGGCTGGGTCGGATCTGCGGCCCAGCTCGGGAATGGCTCTGGAAACCTTCCCTTCAACCCGCCTCTGGCCCCCGAGCAAGCTCAGGCCCCAGTTAACACTTGCGTGGCCCAAGGCTCTTCTCCCGCCTCCAGGCCTCCTCTCCCTGACGGTCCGCGTCCCCAGAAACCTCGGCTGGTCTCCACTCACTCGGGAATGAGGTTCAGATTCCTCAGCCAGACACTCAAGGGTCCAATTCCAATCTTCCTTCCCAATCTTGCCCGGTGTTGGACTCCCCTCGAGCACCCAGGGCGCTCCGCCCCCCCCCCCCCAACGCGCCCCACAGCCCCCTGCCTTTACCCTCCTGGCATAAATGCAACCTTCCCTAACGTCTTCCCCAAAGCCCTCCAAAATGTGCAGATGTAACTCAAATGCCACCTCCCTCTCGGCCCTCCCTGACCCACAGGGCAAGGACAATCCCTCCTGTGCCTGGCTTATCAACATTCTGTGCCCCCATGGCCAGCACCCAGCAGCAGATATTAGATTAGGTTCTCACTCCCAAGGCCAGGACTGTCCGAGTCACTGTCTCAGCACACTGGTCTTCCGACACGACACCGACTGGTACAGGTGCTAAATTCTGGAGAAACTGGGGAGAAGTGTGTGTGTGTGTGTGTGTGTGTGTGTGTGTGTGTAGGTGGGGGGTGCACAGAGAGGCCTGCAGAAAGCTTCAGAAAGGCAGCAGAAAACAGTGTGTAAGCACACAGGATCTAGAAGCTGACGGCCAGGGTTCAAATCCAGCTTTACCTCTTAGCAGCTAAGTAACTTTGAGCAAATTACTTAACTTCTCTGGGCCTCAGCTGTCCCATCTGAAAAAGGGGGGTAATCAGGACACCTACCTCCATGGGGGTTTGCAGAGAGTAAATGAACGATCATATGTGAAAGCACAGAGGACAGCGTCCTGGTACCCAGCGAGCGCCAAATACGGGCTTACTACTATTGTCATCAGCCAAGCCCCGAGGAGGGGACCCCCAGCGGCTGGCACAGGCGTAGCCCCCAAGCCGTAGCTACTTACCAGGTACATCTCCCATAGTGCCACTTACGCCCCTGTTGGAAGATAGGCAGGGCAGGTAATTAGCCCTATTTTACAGGTGAGGACCTGAGGCTCACTCGGGGAAAGTGCCGGTGAGGTCGAGGCAGGGCCAGAACTCCTCACTCCCAGGCCTCCTTCCCCCCCACCAGGCCATGGTGCACCTGTTGTTCACGCCTCACACAGCAGACAGCACCCCCCACTCCCATCTGACAAGAGGGCCCCCGCTGTGGTGCCCTCCCCACCCACCCCCTGCACAATCACCCTCCCCCCAGCCAGGCCAGGCACAGCACACACACACGCACACACACACACACACACACACACACACACACACACACACACACATCTACAGAAGGGCCCAGGCACCAAAGGTGAGGAAAACCTGTTCTGAGCAATCTGCCTAGCGAGCGAATTCCATTCCCAGACCCCTCCACAGTGGCGGGAGCGGCCCAGTGTGCGTCACAGAGAACAGGAAAAGCAGAGATCCCCGCCAGGGGGGCAGAGAGAGGGTGAAGCAGGAGGAGGGGACTGCAAACTTCGTGTTTCTTTTTCCTTTCAGTGACAAGAGTCACACCCGGCCTTTACGTAAACACGGCCAAGAAGGCGCTGCGTCCCAGCTTGGTTTCCTTGCGGCCGCCAGGCCTCTCCTCCCGGTGACCCTGACACGCCGGGCGGGCCGTTGAGGGGCCAAGCGCTCAGACCCCGCACGGGGACCAGCTGGGCCACCCGACAGCTCCCAGGCCTGCCCTTGTCTGCCCCATATTTATCTCCCGGCCTTCCTCCTCCCGTATCCCCACAGCAGCCTCACGCGGCCACTCCGGCGCGGAAGGCAGGCTGCACACAAGGCTGGCGGCTGATCTCTCCAGTCTGAGGCCCACATTGCCCTTGTCACGCCACCTCCCTCCCCACAAGTGTTTTCTGACCAGCTCGCCTCCTGGTCCAACAGCACGGACGGGCTCCCACAAACAACGTCACAAAAGAATCCCATAGAGAACGTTATAAACACACAGCCTTCCCCTCGCTCGGCTGCCCACGATCCCATAAACACAACCTGCACTTTCCACACACACCCCCCCCCAGCCCCTCGCACGCCGGTGCCCGCTGCCCCACAAGTACCTGGGACACACCCTGGGGGCTCCCACTCCCCACAGATCCTCGGGACCTGAGTTCTAGACGTGCTCTCCACTTACAACTCACTCCATACACAGACACACAAACCCAACCTGCGGGGGGGGGCGGGGGGCGGGGGGGCGACCTCGCTGACACCGGACCACACCTCAGCAGGGCCACAGAAAGGGGACCCGGACGTGACGCCTTCTGACTCAAAGGTACACAACCGCCCCCTCCAAAGGGGCGCGCGTGCACGCTGCACTCTGGTGCCCTCCACAAGCACGCACACTAACCACGACAGCTATGCAGAAAACAACAGTTCAGAAATAGTTCATGTGTACAGCAAAAGACACATACGTGCAAGAAAACACACGCGGGTCTCAAACCTACAGAAAACCACCCATCTGACAAACTCCGCAGCATGTATCATTGCCCCGCTCCCCAATGCGGACCTGTCACCCAAAGCCACCGGGCCGCATCTTGTAATTCCACCCCCCACACCATCGGACGCCCCTCCACGAGGCTTCCTGTCCCCGTGGCCCACGGAGGGCCCTACCCGGACCCCTGGCTGCCGGACCAGCAAACAGTGGTGCCCAGGACAGGTTTACCTTGCCCCGCAACACAGCGGGAGATACACAATCTCCAGGACTCACAGCCACGACCCTGCCCCGACGGCACGATGGCTCCGGGGCCCCTGCCCGCCCCGCGCACCCCGCACACCCCAACTCTGGGGCGCTGGGCGGCCCACCCCTCCCCCTCTCCGCCTGGCTCCTACGCCATCGCCCTCCCGGCAGCTTGCAGCGCCGGCCCGGGCTCACACCCGCCCCACCCCACCCCCAACCTGCCCCACGGGGGGGAGGGGGGCACCGGGCTGCAGAATTAACCCTTCCGAAGGGGAGGGCGCGGGGCCCCCCCTCCCCGGCCCCGGGCGATCGCGCCCCCCCCTCCACCGGCCGCCGCCGCCGCCGCCGCCGCCGCCGGACCGGCCGCCGCACCGGGGCCCCCTTAGCCGCCCCCCAGCGCCGCGCGCGCCTGGAGGCGGGGCTAGGCTCAGCCCCCGACCCCGGAGCCCCCAGGTCAACCCCAAAGGGAGCGGTCGCGGCGCGGGGCGCGGCCCGGGCCCCCGCGGCGCCGGGCAGCGGGGAGGGGGCCCGGCTGTTGGCTCCGGTCCGCCCTGGCCCTGCCCGGTTCGCCCCGGGGCCCACCTGACTGCGATGGCGCCGAGTCCGCCAGGCCCGGCTCATCCCCGTGGCCGCCCCCGGCCGCTCCGCTCTCGCCCGCCTCCAGCTCCGGCTCCGGCTCCGGCTCCGGCCCCGGCCCCCCCAGCGCCCGGCCCCGGCCCGGCCCCGCCGCCGCCGCCGCCGCCGCCGCTGACATCATCGGCTCCCCCCGCCCCGGTCCTACCCCCACCCCCACCCCCGGAAACAGTACCCCCCCAGCGCCGCCGCCGCCGCCGAGAGGAGGCCGGCGCAGCGCAGCCGACACCGACGCAGGGCTCCGGGCTCGGGCTCCGGGCGAGCGCGCCCGACGGCCTCGGCCCGGACCGATCGCGGGACGGGACCCGCGCGGCGCAGGGCCGCCGGACGGGCGGGCACCGAGCGGGCGCGGGGCTGGCTGCGGCACCCCCGCCGGGCCGCACGACCACCCGCTGCCTAGCGAGGGACGCCCCCCTCCCTCCCGCCCCCTGCACGCCCTTCACTCGGCGGGGCACAGCGCCCGGAGCACGCACACCCTCTCCGCGGACACACAACATGGCAGGCTCGCGATCCGGCCGGGTGGGTCCCTCAGACCCGGGCTCAGCACACGCACAGGGGCAGCCCCGGACACACGCACGTGCCCACCCACCCTTCCCAGTAAGGCGCAGGGACCCCCACCAGGCCGCGGCCCGGGCAGGCCCCAGCCCTAAGGAGCAGACACACGTAAATGACTACCAGTGCAGATGACCACGCAGCTTGGTATTTTGTCCCCACCGGCAGAAATATCCACATCTATATACTTCTGCGTAAATGCAGAGGCCCTGGTGTGCGCCTCCCCGGGCGGCACCGACAAAACACCAGGTGAAAAGCACACACAAGAAACACATTCCTGAAACTCCAGAGGGACAGTCCCTGAGACTCCTCCCTGGTGTTCAAAAATCCACAACTCGGGGGAGACAGAGCGGTCGGCCCTCAGCTCCCTCCCGCAAAACCTTTCTTTGGAAACAAGGTGAGACATAAACGAGTTCATTTAAAACCAAACAAGTCTCATCACAGAGCTACTCCTCCAGAGAAAAAGAGAAGGAGACCCACTTCGGAGGCGCAGAGACAGACACAAAGCAAGCAGGGCTGGAAACCACGAGAGAAACTAGGCCCACCCCCACCCCACCCCTACCCCACCCCCACCCCTGCCTCAGGAAGGTTCCAGGGGAGAACCTCCCGCCCCCACCTCAGGAAGGTTCCAGAGAAGAACCCCGCTCCCACTCCATCCAGGTCACAAGGGCTGGAGCTCCGAAGGGCCCAGGCCCCCTGAGCCAGGCATAGAGGAGGAGGTCCGAGGAAAGATGGTGAGTGCGGGGGTCAGGGAGACAGAGCCCCCTTCCCTGTAGCTCCCGGCTGCTCCCTTTGGTCTCTTCCCCCCAAACTTCCCAGCTGTGCTAGAGACACCCCCAAATGAAACTCACAATGGTGTACCCAGACGTCCCTGGAACCTGTGACATCACACAGACGCACGGCATCTGAGGCTGCCTCCCCTTCCCCAGACCAACAGGGCACCCCCCGGGTCCTCCTTTTCTTCTCCCAGGAATTTACCCAGAGAAACACGATGCCCCTGGACCGCTCACCCCCTGCTTCCTGCTTTAGAGGCCCAAGGCCCACGCTGTATCACCTCATCCACGTTCAGGCCCTTTCTAGCTCCCAAGAGCTCCTCAGCGAGACGGCCCGCCCCTCTACTGTCCCGAGAGACGGGTCCCACAGCCCAGCCTGGCGTTCGCCCTGCCCCCGGTCCCCTGGGCTGTGGCTGCCCTAATGCCCGAGCTCCTTTCTCCCTAACAGGCCGGCAGTCACCCCTACTTCAACCTGCCCGACTTCACCCAGCCATCGCCGCCCTCCACTCCGCCCAGCCTCCCCTCGCACCAGCGCTGCCGGCCCTCCGATGCCACCAAGGGCCTGCTTGTGGCCCTGCTGGGTGGGGGCCTGCCCGCTGGCTTCGTGGGCCCCTTCTTTCGTATGGCTTACCAGGCTTCCCACTTCCCCTCGCTGGAGCTGCTCATCTGTCGATGTGTCTTCCACCTCCCCATTGCCCTACTACTTAAACTGCGCGGCGACCCTCTGTTGGGACCTCCCGACCTCCGGGCCCGGGCCTGCCTCCACGCCCTGCTCAACGTCCTCAGCATCGGATGCGCCTACAGTGCGGTTCAGGTGGTGCCGGCCGGCAACGCTGCCACGGTCCGCAAGGGCTCTTCCACAATGTGCTCTGCCCTCCTCGCCCTCTGCCTCGAGAGCCAGGGTCTCAGCGGCTACGACTGGTGTGGCCTGTTGGGCAGCACCCTGGGACTCATCATCATTGTGGGACCGGGACTAGGGACACTGCAGGAGGGGACCACGGGCCTCTACACCGCCCTGGGCTACGTGCTCGCCTTCCTGGGCGGCCTGGCGCTGTCGCTGGGGCTGCTGGTATACCGCTCTCTGGACTTCCCCTCTTGCCTCCCGACGGTGGCCTTCCTGTTTGGCTTGGTGGGGCTGGTGGGCTCTGTACCAGGCCTCTTTGTACTGCAGACCCCTGTGCTGCCCAACGACCCTCTGAGCTGGAGCTGCGCGGGGGCGGTGGGGATCCTGGCCCTGGTCTCCTTTGTGTGCGTGAGCTACGCAGTCACCAAGGTCCACCCCGCCCTGGTGTGCGCCGTCCTGCACTCCGAGGTGGTGGTGGCCCTGATGCTGCAGTACTACGTGCTCTATGAGACAGTGGCACCTTCTGACATCATGGGGGCAGGGGTGGTGTTGGGTAGCATTGCCATCATCACCGCCCAGAACCTCAGCTGTGAGAAGGAAGGGCAGGTGGAGGAGTGACATCGAACTTGAAAGCCTGGGGGTTGGGGGTGGGGGGGGGGCAGGGGGAAATAGAAGGAGAAGGAGAGACTGGCAGGCAAGCAGGGGAGGGCACGTGACCGGGAAAGAACTGGAGATGGGAGAGGGGCACCCCTTGGGAGTCAAGGGTGACCTGGGGACTCAGTGGAGAAGGGACTGTCTGGAAGAGCTGGGACGAGCGTGGGGATCCAGAGATGTGGAGTCTAGGCTGGGGCTTGGGGATCAGGACGTGACTGTGGGGTAAGTAAGGTCTGAGGAGCACATCAAAGGGGTGAGGCAGGCCGGCGGTGAACCACGGGGAGGATTTTCCCCTCAGTAGCAGACAGAAGAGCACTGGGGCTGGGCTGTTTGGGGCTTTCAGGCCAGCGGACAGAGCCAGCGGCCGGCGTGAGGGAGTGTGCCTTTTTCCCTGAGAGACAGTTTCCTTTCCTCATGGTTATGCTCCCCCCACCCCCGGGGTGGTGACGTGACATTGACATCAAACAAGGATCACTCTGAATGTGGCTGTGCCGTTGGTGTCATCTCTGCTTCGGAAGGAGAGCGAGAGCCCTACTCGGCTCTCATTGGAGAATCCCTTGGGATCCTTGCCCCCTCTCCCCCCTCTCCCCCCGCCAGTCTTATTTCTGAAATATTCTGGAAGGGGGAGGATGTCCTAACGTTCAGATGCCTTGACCCCGAATCCCGCAGGACTTCTGTGTCCCGCCCCGTGGCTAATCTGCTTTTCCTGGATTGTGGCGGTCCCGTGATCTCTCCCGGACAGTGGCCAGCCTCCTTCCGGAGAAGGCTTCCCGAGCCCAGAGTCCAGGCCTCTTCGAGCGGCTCAGAGCCGGGGGGAGGGGGGGGGTGACCCAGGACCCGAGTTCCGGGCGGCGCTCCATTTGAGGCCCGGAGGTGCCCACCCGTCCCAGGAGGCCGCTCCACAAACATCAGCTACTTCCGGACAGGCGATTGGCTTCGCCATCTTGATCGATTCATGCATATTCAGCGTGGTTACTGCATATTCATGACCAAGGACGGTCCCAGCGCTCTCCCCGCCGCCCCCCCCTCCAGGAACCCTCTTGGGAGGACCCGACCGGCCCCGCCTCCTTCATTACCGATTCGCCGAACAGACCATTTTCCAGCGGGAGGGGGGGGGGAGACTTTTGCTGAAGACGAAAGCACAGTCCAAACTAGAATAAAAGCGGCCTATATTTCCCCTAGATCCTTCACAGCTTAAATCTCGGCCGGGAGGGAAGCAGAAAGGGGAGGCGGCTGGGTAAAAAAAAAAAAAGTCCCCCTCCCCCTTGTCGCTTCAAAAGGCCGCCCAACCCGGGTGCCGGGGAGGGAGGACGAACGACTCGAGCGCGCGCTCCGTGCAGGCCAGCGCAGTCGACCCCGTAGCGCAAGGGAGGGCGGGAAAGGAAGGGGCGGGGATGCAGGGGCGAATCTATAAAGGGCGTCATTCGGCCAGTTCGCTCCTCAGAAGCGCCGAGAGCGCGGCCGGGACGGTTGGAGAAGAAGGCGGCTCCCGGAAGGGGGAGAGACAAACTGCCGTAACCTCTGCCGTTCAGGAGCCTGGTTACTTATTTATTCGTTACCCTTTTTCTTCTTCCTCCCCCCGAAACCTTTTCCTTTCCCCCTCCCTCTTTTTTTTCCTTTTTGGGAGACGAAAAATCTCCGGAAAGGGGGAGGAGAGCTCCTTTCGCTCCTTTTCACTTCCCCGCCTTCTTCCCTCCCCCACCTTTCCCTCCTCCGGCTTTTTCCTCCCAACTCGGGGAGGTCCTTCCCGGTGGCCGCCCCGACGGGGTCTGAGCACCTAGGCGGAGGCGGCGCAGGGTTTTTGTAGAGAGGTTTGCGCCTGCGCAGCGCGCCCGCCTCCGCGATGCACGGGGGTGGCCCCCCCTCCGGGGACAGCGCATGCCCGCTGCGCACCATCAAGCGAGTGCAGTTCGGAGTCCTCAGTCCGGATGAACTGGTAAGCGGCCTGCCCTCCCTCTGCGCTCTGCCGCGCCGCGGGCGGGGCTCCACGGTGGCCTGGGGGACGGGCCTCGAGCACGGGCCGCCGAGGCGGACTGGTCGCAGCCGGGAGGGAGTAGATGCAGAAGGACTTCTGGGGGGGTGGGGGGGGGGCTTTTCAAGTTTGGATACGAAGCCGGACCCCAGATCTTTTTCTCCTCTCCCCTTCTGCAAGTATGAATTGAACGCCTGTCGTGGGATAGACGCAGAGCAGACACTAAACACATAAATGAATGAACGAGGGGATTCCGTTAATGGCGAGTACTTTGAATGGAGTGAAGCGGTGCGTGCTGCCACGAGGTGTGAAGTTCCTGTAGATGGGGTAGTGGCAGGGTCCACAGGCCCTGCCTGGGGAGGTGACATTACCTGGATGAGGAGAAGCAGTCAGTAGTCTAGGCCACAAATTGGGGGACAAGAGCTCTTCAGACAGAGGAAACAGCAGGTGCAAAGGGCCTGAGGGAGGCATGAATTTGGTGTGGCCCCAGGGGCTTCAAAGAATTGTGCGTGTGTGACTGGGGTTCAGCCGAGTGAGGACAGTTGTGGAAATGGGCTGGAGAAGCATGAGACCGGGCAGGCCAGGTGAGATGTTGGAAATCATGGTAAGGAATCCTGGGGTTTAATTCTATTTTTCATAGGAAACCATTGGAGAATTAGAAGTAGGAGAGGGACATCGAGTTTACGTTAAAAAAAACAAAAAACAAAACGGACTACTGCTTCGGTTGCCCTGTGAAGAACCCATTGCCAAGGAAGAGGAGGGCTAAGAAGGGAAGCAGGAGAGATCAGGGAGGAGGGGAGTTCTGGGGGAGAACTGTTGGTGACTTGGACTCCTTTGTGGAGGGAACTGGAGGGAGCCAGTGGGCTGGAGAGAATGGAGTTGAATGGCTGTGTTTGTGGATGGAGATCGTTTTGCTGGAGGATTGAAAGTTGTGTCAGGAGTCAGGACCTCGTAAACGCACCATTCCAAAGAAATTCCAGGTAGAGTTAAGGTTTAAGTCTAGAAAGATAAACTAGGAAGCCCTAGAGACATACAGAAGCCTTGTGGGGGCCGATTCCGGGGACAGAATCCCTCAATAGGAATGAATGAATTATAGGCGGGGCACATGATAGGCACTGAGCTAAGCATTTTATATACAGGGAAGAGCCGGGCACGTTTCACTACTTGAAAATAAGAGGTGCTTCTCGTTATCGGAGGCACCGGGGACAGCTAAAAAGCAGATTGGGAAACAGTATTTGCACGGTGATAGACAAGGTCAGATTTCTTAATACACAAGGAACGTTTATAAACCAGTAAGGAAAGCACACACCTGTTAGGCAAGCGGAAAAAGGATACAGACAGTTCACAGAAGTAGTGCAAGTGGCCAATAAAAAATATTCAGCTTACTAATAAAAACATGCAAATTTAGATGAAGTGTTTTTTCTTTATCTGCTTGTTCTCTGCTGGCCCAAATCCTGGGAAGTGAGCACGCTTAGCCGCTGTTGGTAGGAGGCTAATAAACTGGTGTCGCCTTTTTGGAGGACCGTCTGACAAGTTGATGTTGTTTAAAAAATTTTTTTTTTCAACGTTTATTTATTTTTGGGACAGAGAGAGACAGAGCATGAACGGGGGAGGGGCAGAGAGAGAGGGAGACACAGAATCGGAAACAGGCTCCAAGCCATCAGCCCAGATCCTGACGCGGGGCTCGAACTCCCGGACCGCGAGATCGTGACCTGGCTGAAGTCGGACGCTTAACCGACTGCGCCACCCAGGCGCCCCAAGTTGATGTTGTTTAATATGCACATACCTTGCTCCGGCCCTACCGCTTCTAAAAACGTATCCTGAAATGAAAACCTCTTTAATTTCTCCTCTTGAGCGTGCCCCTCCCCGGGTCTTGCCCGGTTCGCCAAGCGCCTCTACCATTCACCCACTTCCTCGGGCCAGAAACCCAAAAGCCGTCTTTGATTCCTCGCCTTCTCACAACTTCCACTTGGTCCATCTGCCAGTCTGTCGGCTCTGCCTTTCAAAATAGGCCTGGAATCCAGCCATTTGTGACCATCTCCATCTGGACCGGCAGGGTCCGCGCCGCCCTCGTCTTTCCGGGCAGTAGCCCCGGCTGCTAGCTGTTCCCTCTGCGGTGCGCAGAGCGGCTAGAGAGCTCTTTTTCCCCGGGCTCTTCCCTGCGCCCAGTCCTCTCCGAAGGGTCCGAGCGGCTTACTCTGACCCGCGGGGTCCTGCGTTACCTGCCCCCTGCCTGCCTCTCCAGCTCCTCGCCAGACTCCTCTTTCGCTCTTTAACCACACCCATGTGCCCATTCTTCCACCAGTAGGAGTTCATTCCTGCCTCGGGGACTTTATTATTCACTGCTCCTGCTGCTTAGGGCATTGCCCGCAGCTCCCCAGGCTTCTGCCTTTCTGTCCGTGTGTTCTCTGCTCAGATAGCCTATTGTTACGGGGTGCTTTCCTGACCTGTGCATTCTCTAACCCCTGGCTCTTGGCTTTCTCATTTTTTTTATTTTTAAATAATCTCGACACCCAATGTGGGGCCCGAATTTTCAACCCCGAGATCAAGAGTTATGTGCTCCCCCGACTGAGCCAGCCAGGCACCCCTCTAACCCTTGGTCTTGACCTTATTCTACCTCATAGCCTGTCACAACCTGAAAGGATTAGTTTTTCTGTTCCTCGCTCCCTCAGGAGGATGTAAATTTTGTGAGGGACCTTGTATTCACCTCTGTAACGTCAGCCTCTCAAATCGTGCCCAGCACATAATCCTGGTGTGTAATTAGAGCCCGTTAAATGAATGAGAGAATGAAATAATTGCCAAGTTCACAAAGATATGTGTGGGAGGATTTTTATCACAACGTCGTTTGACAAGGATATTGTTTGAAATTATAAATTGCCTAGATATTTACTGATAGGAATCTTAGGGAGTAACTCTGGGCGTGTATTCCTAGAAGAGAAAAGATCTTCCCGTTAGGCTGAGTTCCCCGTTCCCCAAACTGCGCTGAGCCACCTCGGCGAACTCTCAGGGGCCCAGTGAGGGGTTTTAAGTTTTCAGGAGAAGCGCCAGAGCTCAGCTCCATGTGTCTGAGGTCTTGGGAATTTGGAGTTCCTGGTAGCTGCCTTTCAGCGTTAGATGGCGCCAGATCCCTTTCAGTGACGTCATATCTTTGGGAAGCTGGGTTTTTAGCAGCTGCTAATAGATACAGGGGGGAAAATCAGTCTAGAGCAAGAAATCGGGGTGGTGCTGACCAATCTGGTTCCAAGATCTGCCAAGTAGTACCGTGCCCAACAGGTGTCGTAAGTAATTGTGGTTATCTAGGAAATAAAAATATTTTTCTTTCTAAAATATTGGAATCTTTTTCTCAATTTATGTGTATCGTTTCAAATGGCTATTGAGTCGGTAGGATATAGATGTTTAGTGAGTTGTTTGGATTTAGGTACTTAGTAAGTGGATCTCTCTTGGCCCAGGGAGTGCTGTGAAAATTATTGACACACCAAGGGCACGAGGAACCAATAAAGTTTAGGAATCGGATAAATGTTACTGAACAGTGTGCAGAATGAGACCCTGTTTATGTAAAAATAGGAACATAGTTGCATTTTATGTTTTTATTTAAAAAAATGTTGGGGCACCTGGGTGGCGCAGTCCGTTAAGCGGCCGACTTCAGCCAGGTCACGATCTCGCCGTCCGTGAGTTCGAGCCCCGCGTCGGGCTCTGGGCTGATGGCTCAGAGCCTGGAGCCTGTTTCCGATTCTGTGTCTCCCTCTCTCTCTGCCCCTCCCCCGTTCATGCTCTGTCTCTCTCTGTCCCAAAAATAAATAAAAAACGTTGAAAAAAAATTTAAAAAAAAATGTTAAGATTTATTCATTTTATTTTATTTTTTTAATTTTAATTTTTATTTTTATTTTATTTATTTATTTTTTTATATATGAAATTTATTGACAAATTGGTTTCCATACAACACCCAGTGCTCATCCCAAAAGGTGCCCTCCTCAATACCCATCACCCACCCTCTCCCCCCTCCCACCCCCCATCAACCCTCAGTTTGTTCTCAGTTTTTAAGAGTCTCTTATGCTTTGGCTCTCTCCCACTCTAACCTGTTTTGTTTTTTTTTCCTTCCCCTCCCCCATGGGTTCCTGTTAAGTTTCTCAGGATCCACGTAAGAGTGAAACCATATGGTATCTGTCTTTCTCTGTATGGCTTATTTCACTTAGCATCACACTCTCCAGTTCCATCCACGTTGCTACAAAAGGCCATATTTCATTTTTTCTCATTGCCACGTAATATTCCATTGTGTATATAAACCACAATTTCTTTATCCATTCATCAGTTGATGGACATTTAGGCTCTTTCCATAATTTGGCTATTGTTGAGAGTGCTGCTATGAACATTGGGGTACAAGTAGCCCTATGCATCAGTACTCCTGTATCCCTTGGATAAATTCCTAGCAGTGCTATTGCTGGGTCATAGGGTAGGTCTATTTTTAATTTTTTGAGGAACCTCCACACTGCTTTCCAGAGCGGCTGCACCAATTTACATTCCCACCAACAGTGCAAGAGGGTTCCCGTTTCTCTACATCCTCTCCAGCATCTATAGTCTCCTGATTTGTTCATTTTGGCCACTCTGACTGGCGTGAGGTGATACCTGAGTGTGGTTTTGATTTGTATTTCCCTGATAAGGAGCGACGCTGAACATCTTTTCATGTGCCTGTTGGCCATCCGGATGTCTTCTTTAGAGAAGTGTCTGTTCATGTTTTCTGCCCATTTCTTCACTGGGTTATTTGTTTTTCGGGTGTGGAGTTTGGTGAGCTCTTTATAGATTTTGGATACTAGCCCTTTGTCCGATATGTCATTTGTGAATATCTTTTCCCATTCCGTTGGTTGCCTTTTAGTTTTGTTGGTTGTTTCCTTTGCTGTGCAGAAGCTTTTTATCTTCATAAGGTCCCAGTAATTCACTTTTGCTTTTAATTCCCTTGCCTTTGGGGATGCGTCGAGTAAGAGATTGCTACGGCTGAGGTCAGCGAGGTCTTTTCCTGCTTTCTCCTCTAAGGTTTTGATGCTTTCCTGTCTCACATTTAGGTCCTTTATCCATTTTGAGTTTATTTTTGTGAATGGTGTGAGCAAGTGGTCTAGTTTCAACCTTCTGCATGTTGCTGTCCAGTTCTCCCAGCACCATTTGTTAAAGAGGCTGTCTTTTTTCCATTGGATGTTCTTTCCTGCTTTGTCAAAGATGAGTTGGCCATACGTTTGCGGGTCTAGTTCTGGGGTTTCTGTTCTATTCCATTGGTCTATGTGTCTGTTTTTGTGCCAAGGATTTATTCATTTTAGAGAGACAGAGCGTGATTGGGGGATGGGCAGAGAGACACACACACACACACACACACACACACACACACACACAGACACACACTCACACACAGAATCCGAAGCAGCTCCAGGCTCTGAGCTGTCAGCTCAGAGCCAGATGCACGAACCTGAGAGATCGTGACCTGAGCCATCCAGGTGCCCCGGAACATACTTGCATTTTATTTTATTTTATTTTATTTTATTTTATTTTATTTTTTTTTTTTAATTTTATTTTTTTTTGGGACAGAGAGAGACAGAGCATGAACGGGGGAGGGGCAGAGAGAGAGGGAGACACAGAATCGGAAACAGGCTCCAGGCTCCGAGCCATCAGCCCAGAGCCTGACGTATACTTGCATTTTAAAAAGCGTGTGGCAGGCCAGCTGCTCGCAAAACTGGACGGGGGTCGGGGGGTCATCTCTGGTGGGCAGGCTTATGGGAAAGTGATTTTACCCTGCATGGCTTGCAGTTTATATAGTGCTCTTGTAGTTTGAGGGAATAACAGCTCCACTTTGGGTAGGAGGACCGGCGGGCAAGGGACCTCTTATGGAACAGGTAGTATTTAAGAGTAGGGCTGTGTGTCGAGGTACTGAGGACTCTTAGAATTGGCTGTAAGACGGGGCGCCTGGGTCCGACTCTCGGTTTCAGCTCAGGTCGTGATCTCGCGGTTTTGTGAGTTCGAGCCCCACATCAGGCTGTGTGCTGACAGTGCAGAGCCTGCTTAGGATTCTCTCTCCCCCTCCTCTTTCTCCTCCCCTAGTCATGCTGTCTCTGTCTCAAAATAAATAAATAACCTTAAAAAAAAAATGGCCGTAAGATAGAGCTGCTCTCTCGGCCATTGTGGCGGGTTTGGATGTCGCGGAGTGAGGGCGAGCACGCAAGGAGGGCTGGCGCTGGGACTTTCCTGCAAAGCCGGTACGAAGTCAGAGGAGATGGGTGCTCTGTTACATGTGACGAGATTGGCTCCTTTTCGTTAAAAGCAGCCATCTGCCAGGAAGAGTGTAACTTTATTTATTTACACCCCAACTTACTCCAAGAAGGATTTAAAACAATAATAGATTCTGATACGTGTGGGTTATGTCGGCGGATCAGAAGCTTATTCTCGTCCTCACGTTATTTATAATCTAAGGAAGGACTTCCTGTACTTGCAGCAGCTACTTGCTGAGCCCTATCACATGCTGGCCACTGTGCAACATGATCCTTGCCCTCAAGGACTGCGGGCCGGTGCGAGAGACCGGAGGAAACAAGGAAAGACGGCGGCCGAGCACCTCTTGGGGTGTGGATGAGGCCAGGGACAGCTCAGTGACCATTACGGAGAGGGGACATTGGATTGGATCTTAACGGAAAGAAGTGTACCGGGAAGGGGGCATATGAAGGAAAGGAATTTTGAGAGATCTCTGTGGTTGGAGCATAGATGTCGCGGGGGCAGGGTGGGTACCGCATCTGTACAAGTGGCCCAAAGCCCAGTTCCAAGGACAAGTGTTTTCTTCTTTCCTTCCTTCCTTCCTTGCCTCCCTTCCCTCCCTCCTTTCTTTTTCTTTCTCTCTCTTTCTTTCTTTCTTTCTTTCTTTCTTTCTTTCTTTCTTTCTTTCTTTCTTATCTATTTTGAGAGAGCACACATGCAGGTTGGGGAGGGGCAGAGAGAGAGAGAGAGAGAGAGAGAGAGAGAGAATCCCAAGCAGGCTCTGCACTGTCAGCTCAGAGCCCGACGCGGGGCTCAATCTCACAAACCATGAGATCGTGACCTGAGCCAAGATCAAGAGACAGATGCCTAACCAACTGAGCCACGCAGGTGCCCCTCCAAGTGTGTTTCTCTAAAGGCAGAGAAAAGAGAATGAGTGTTTCCTGAGACTCTGTGGCAGGCTTCTGTTCTGTGACCTCAGGGCCACCCTCTGGGACCAGCCACCCCCTCAGGAGCCTACCCCTTACGTAGGTCATGAGAACCAGGGTTTGGATGAAAGGCTGCGGGCTGATGTCATGTATATATATAATTCAAAATGAAGTGTGTTACCTTCTGGTAGAGATATTCCAGAACATTCCAGGACAGCCCCCAGCTGCTTCCCAATACCTGCAGACAGAATAGTCCTTGCAGGTGGGTGGCTTGGCGGGCTTGGGCTCGGAGCAGAGAAAGCCACAGAGCTTTGAGCTTGATCGCCCTGAGCTCTCTAGTGACCCTTGTGGCAGCCAGAGTCAGGCCTGCTTCTGCTTTCCTGTGTTTCCTTCAAGGTGAGCAGAGCCTTTCGTTCTCTCACAAGACACGATGCAGCTGAAGAGGTTCCGGCTCTGGGAATCCAGTCACCCCAGCCTTGTCTTCCTGATGAACGTTGTGGGTGCTCAGAGCCTTCTAAGCCTCACATCAGTAGACTGCTAGGTTTCTGCTCAGCATGGCTGGTCAGACCCGTTATGAGGGGATCGCGGGCTTGGCTGGCAGGGGCCAGTCTTTTTTTCCAAGTTCTTTGAACACACTTCCCTGTACCGGAGGGTCCTGAGCGGTGGAGTTCCGTCTCACAAACATTCGTTAGGGGCCGTGGGATCCAGGACGAGAGAGAAATGCTGTCTGCCGAGTGATGCTTATAATCTGTGGGAAGACAGACCCCCCCCCCCCCCCCCCCCCGCCCAGTAGGTAATTTGATTGCATTAGGAGAGGTGCAGTGGGAGAGGGGTTATGGAAGCCTAGAGGAGGGGTGCCGGTCTGTCTTGGAGAGGCTCTGGAAAGGCTTTCTGGAAGAAGCAATGCCTGAGCTGGGTCTTTAAATAGCAATTTGCCTTATGGGGAAGGGCCTTCCAGAAGACAATGAGGAGGGCAGCACGCGAGCTGGCAGATGGGGAGACCGCAGGGGAGTCTGTTACCCAGGTGGGAAAAGAAAGGAAGGTAGAAACATCATAAAACCCATTTTGTAAGCTCTGCTTACTCCTACTGAGCTTGGATGTCATTCCGAGGACAGGAGGGTACAAAGATCAGATTTCCATTTTAAGAGGAGCACCCCACGTGTGTGGACGGATTGACGAGAGGCAGGCTGCCCACTGAAGGAATGCTCTGATGTAGACGGCAGAGGAAAGGCCTGACCTGAGGCAGGGCTTGTGGGGTTGGAGAAGAGGGGCGAGATTCAGAACCCGTTTAGGAGCTTGCTGAGTGATTAGATCATGAGCGCTGTCATTTACTGAGCACCTGTCACGTGCTGGGTTTAAGCAGGTAAATGAAGTTGCGTAGTTGGTAAATGGTGGAGCCAGGATTGCAAACCAGAGGTCTCTGGCCCCAGCCCGTGCTCTCTCAACCATTTTGTGCCTGAGGGTGAGGAAGGGCAGGTACTGGCTTCTGACGTGAGTGCCCCCTCTTAGGTGGGAAGGATATGAGGCTTGGTGAAGCGGCCCACCTGCCGAGTGTCCCAGGCCCACAAGCTCAGACTGGCCGGCTCCGCTGGCTTGGGCAGAGTGCGGCTCCTTGGTCCGTCTGGCGTGGTTTCGGGGACTTGGTGGTGGCCGTAGTGGAAGGAGGTGGAGTCGCCACGTTGTGCCAGTTAGAACCCACTGTCCGTTTTCTCGGCATGATGCGCCAGAAAGGACGCACAGGTGATCCTGGCCCCGTTCCTTTCTAGCCCCGTGTCCTTGGGCCCCTCGGTGTTGTAATCTGTAAAATGGGACTGTGGTGCCTATCGGTCAGCTGTGAAGAGAAGACTAGTCAGCCAGTGCTGTGCTTGCCACCCAGAAGCTGTACCCCAGAGCTTAGGTGCTTACCGGGCCGCGGGACGGACTGTGATTGGCCCACAGAGGCTTGGGTCCGACTTCCGGTGGCTCCTGGAGGTAGAGGCCTTGGACAAGTCCCTTCACGCAGCCTCAGGTTTCTCCTGTCTAAGGACAGGACCTCATTCCTGGAAGGTGAGCAGTTAGGGTTAGACAGACAAGGTGCACGGAGCGCGGTTGGTGCCGGCCTGAAGTTGACGTGCTGATCAAAGCTTTTATTAGGTTTAAGTTCGCTCTGGAAGTCGAGGGGGCCAAACCCAGCTCATTGCAAAGCCCTTGGTTTTCAGGGTGTGAAAAGTAAAGGTTTCCTTAGCCCGCCTCTCGCCCAGGGCAGAGATCTCTTCTCTAACACACACAGGCCTCAACTCCTCTGTCCCCCGCTCCCGCCCCTGTCAGCATCCCGCCCCGGGTTCTGCCTCCCTCTCCTGGGGCGCCTGGGTACACTTCTCCAGATCATTCTCACCGACCTTCCGCTCCCACACCTGCCTTTCCCGTCTTACCACGAGCTCTCCATCTGAAGACGAAGGGTTCTGAAGAGCTGGCCAGGCCCTTGTTGGGGAGGAGGAGGTGACAAGGATGAGAGCCGGTTATTCGGCAGGCCACGTCTTGGGGCAGGACACGTGCACTGTCACGGCGGGGTGCCGTACAGAGGGGTTCCTGCCAGGGGCTCGGATTCTGGGCTTGTTTTCAGCTTTGGGGATGCATCCCGTGGATGCCAGAGACCAGGAATTCGGTCTGGAGGGGTGTCTGGAGCTTGAGTCCAAGAGCTAGCCAGCTTCTCTGGGGGCTGGGGTCCACGGCCCGCTAGTGTGAGCGCCCCCTCCCACTCTGGCAGTGGCTGGGACCCCGATACTCTGGCTCTGTCACTCGCAGAGGAGCACACACACTGATGCCCTGTTCCCCTCACCCCGGGCTATACCCGGCTCTCTCTGCTCTGGGTAGTTGGGGTTCTTCGAGGCCTTAGCATATGAAAGCTGGAAAAGTAGGAATCCTATTTAGTTGTTATTGGTCTTTTTCTCTGTAGAAACGAATGTCCGTGACCGAGGGGGGTATCAAATACCCCGAGACGACTGAGGGAGGCCGCCCCAAGCTTGGGGGGCTGATGGATCCAAGGCAGGGGGTGATCGAGCGGACTGGCCGCTGCCAGACCTGTGCAGGTGAGTGCTGGGGGGCTGGGGCGGCGCCCCAAAGGGAGCAGGAGGCTGGGCTCCTTGGACCCCGGCCTGAGGGTGGACACCTGGGGACCTGTCTCTGAGGTGTGTGTCCCCACAGGAAACATGACAGAGTGCCCTGGCCACTTTGGCCACATTGAGCTGGCCAAACCTGTGTTTCACGTGGGCTTCCTGGTGAAGACGATGAAAGTTCTGCGCTGTGTCTGCTTCTTCTGCTCCAAACTTCTTGTGGACTCTGTGAGTGGGGGCGGGGGAGGGGGGGGGGGACGGCCCTGGCCCCGGCCCCGGAGGAGGGGGATGCCTGGGGAGGCCGAGGAGCAGGCCCAACCGACCCTGCTCTGCCGTGTCCCCAGAACAACCCGAAGATCAAGGACATTCTGGCCAAGTCCAAGGGGCAGCCCAAGAAGCGGCTCACACACGTGTACGACCTGTGCAAGGGCAAGAACATCTGCGAGGGCGGAGAGGAGATGGACAATAAGTTCGGTGTGGAGCAGCCGGAGGGCGACGAGGACCTGGCCAAGGAGAAGGTAGCGGCCGTCGGGGACGCCGCGCGGGGTTGGGGGGGGCGGCAGAAGACACCGGGAGGGCGCAGAGGCGCCGGCACCTCCCGGCTCTGACGGCCCCCCTCTGTCTGGAAGGGCCACGGTGGCTGCGGGCGGTACCAGCCCAGGATCCGGCGCTCCGGCCTCGAGCTGTATGCCGAGTGGAAGCACGTCAACGAGGACTCGCAGGAGAAGAAGATCCTGCTGAGTCCCGAGCGCGTGCACGAGATCTTCAAGCGCATCTCCGACGAGGAGTGTTTCGTGCTGGGCATGGAGCCCCGCTTCGCGCGGCCCGAGTGGATGATCGTTACGGTGCTGCCCGTGCCCCCGCTGTCCGTGCGGCCCGCCGTCGTGATGCAGGGCTCCGCCCGCAACCAGGTCGGCGGCCCGGGGACCCTGCCTGTCCGGGGGGGGGATGGGGCGGGGGGGGGGGGGACAGGGAACAGCGCGGGTGCGGGCGTGCAGGGGTGACCGCCGCTTGCTAGCCGTGCGCCTTTCAACGAGGCCCTTAATGCGGTGACGGTCACAGAGGTGCCTCTGGACCTGGGAGAGGAGGGATGGGCAGGGCCCGCCCGC
This sequence comes from Felis catus, assembly GCF_018350175.1. Classification (NCBI taxonomy): domain Eukaryota; kingdom Metazoa; phylum Chordata; class Mammalia; order Carnivora; family Felidae; genus Felis; species Felis catus. The sequence continues at coordinate 2,397,132 of NC_058381.1, forward strand.
CCGGGGGTGAGGGAGACCCCGAGCGCCTGGCGGCGAGGACGCCCACTTTCCGCCACAGGACGACCTGACGCACAAGCTGGCCGACATCGTGAAGATCAACAACCAGCTGCGGCGGAACGAGCAGAACGGCGCGGCGGCGCACGTCATCGCCGAGGACGTGAAGCTCCTCCAGTTCCACGTGGCCACCATGGTGGACAACGAGCTGCCCGGCCTGCCCCGCGTGAGTCCGCGCGCCCCCGCCTGCCCCGCGCCCCCGCGTCCCTGCCCCGGAGGAGGGGCCGTGCTGACCGCGGCCGCCTCCCCGCGTGTCCTCACAGGCCATGCAGAAGTCCGGACGCCCCCTCAAGTCCCTGAAGCAGCGGTTGAAGGGCAAGGAAGGCCGGGTCCGGGGGAACCTGATGGGCAAGCGAGTGGACTTCTCGGCCCGCACCGTCATCACCCCCGACCCCAACCTCTCCATCGACCAGGTCGGCGTGCCCCGCTCCATCGCTGCCAACATGACTTTTGCGGAGATCGTCACGCCCTTCAACATCGACAGGTGGGCTCCGCGTCGGGACCCCGCCGGGAGGGCTGTGGACACACGAGGGGAGTGGGCCTGCACCGAGAGCTCCGGTTGAGTGCGGCGGCGGGGGCTCCTGGGAGGTGTGTGTTCATCGTGCCTCTGTCCTCCTTAGACTTCAGGAGCTGGTGCGCAGGGGGAACAGCCAGTACCCGGGCGCCAAGTACATCATCCGGGACAACGGCGATCGTATCGACCTGCGTTTCCACCCCAAGCCCAGTGACCTTCACCTGCAGACCGGCTACAAGGCACGTGACAGGCCAGGGCCTCTGTCCCCTGAGCAGGAAGCTCTCTGGCAGGGGTCCCTGGGGGCGGGGGGATCCTGTCCTCTTGGTTAGGATCCAGGTGCGTGGAGACTCTGAGACTGCCGCCTCCTAGTGGAGCCAGAGCTGCTGGCCGTGGGCATCTGGGGTTGGGGGTCGCATAAACCCAAGCGCAGCACGAGGGGTGTATGTGGCAGGGAAGGGAGATCCAGGGGAGGAACAGAACAGGAGGCTTCGTGTCCAGGGTCTCTGGGCTTTCTCCCACAGCTGAGTTCCCGGAGGCTGGTGGATAACTGTGCCTTGTCATCGCTGTTAACCTGGCCCGAAGCTTGTGGTTGACACGTGTTCCGTGTGAAATTAACCCCACAGTGTCGTCTGTTGCCACGTGTAGAGCATTTCAGGCCCACGGTCCTGTCCTCCCATTCACAGCGCCTTCCCTAAGACCTGTCCACACTTCCCCCGACAGGTGGAGCGGCACATGTGCGACGGAGACATTGTTATCTTCAACCGTCAGCCGACTTTGCACAAAATGTCCATGATGGGGCATCGGGTCCGCATCCTGCCCTGGTCGACTTTCCGCTTGAATCTGAGGTCAGCGCCCTGGCTGAGGGAGGCAGGCGAGCCGGGCTGCTCCCTGACGCCTCCCTGCAGGCGTCTCCCTGACCCCGGCTTCCGTCTGTCACCGCAGCGTGACCACTCCGTACAATGCTGATTTTGACGGGGACGAGATGAACTTGCACCTGCCACAGTCTCTGGAGACCCGGGCGGAGATCCAGGAGCTCGCCATGGTGCCACGCATGATCGTCACCCCCCAGAGCAATCGCCCCGTCATGGGCATCGTGCAGGACACGCTCACCGCAGTGCGCAAATTCACAAAGAGAGACGTCTTCTTGGAGCGGGTGTGTGCCCCTGGGGAGGGAGCCCGACTTGGGACGGGCAGAGGGGCCCCAGGGCGGCGAGGGGATGATTAGGAGGGAGAGTCAGGACTCTTGCCTTGACTCGCGTCACATGGACCTGCGTGTGAGGCAGAAGGAAAATGGGGTCAGGCGGATCACGGGCCGAAACGTTTACCACTTTAACTCGCTGTTCAATTCGTTTTTTGCTCGTTTATTTTTGAGAGCGAGAGAGCATGAGTGGGGAGGGGCAGAGAGAGGAGGAGCCGGAGGAGCCGAGGCAGGGCTCCACCCTGACAGCATCGAGCCCGACATGGGGCTCAAACTCATGAACCACGAGGTCATGACCTGAGCCGAAGTTGGACACAACTGACAGCCACCCAGGCGCCCCGGTTACTTCCTAATTATTTAAAGTAATTTGTGCTTATTGTTTAAAAGAAGAAAAACCCAAAATCTAGCTATTGTATTTTCAATTAAAATTTTGGAAAGCACTTCCTGGCATCTCTCTGCCTCCAGAATCTGGCTGTCACCCTTGGGCAGGTGACGTTCCCAAGAGCGGGGCCTGCAGTTCTGAAGTCTGTTGGCCTGCTCTTCCCTCCCAGGGTGAGGTGATGAACCTCCTGATGTTCCTGTCCACGTGGGACGGGAAGGTCCCACAGCCAGCCATTCTGAAGCCCCGTCCCCTCTGGACGGGCAAGCAGATCTTCTCCCTCATCATACCGGGCCACATCAACTGCATCCGCACCCACAGCACCCATCCCGACGATGAGGACAGTGGTCCCTACAAGCACATCTCTCCCGGGGACACCAAGGTAGGACCTGGTCTCTGCGTGTGTGGGAACAGCATTCGGACCTGGCCGCCACATTGCCTCTTGGCCTTCTGGCTGAAATCCATGGGATTTCCAGGGGAGCCACTGCAGGGGCCTTGAGAGGGTGCTTTGTGCACAGGTGGTGGTGGAGAACGGGGAGCTGATCATGGGCATCTTGTGTAAGAAGTCCCTGGGCACGTCTGCCGGCTCGCTGGTCCACATCTCGTACCTGGAGATGGGTCACGACATCACTCGCCTCTTCTACTCCAACATTCAGACCGTCATTAACAACTGGCTGCTCATCGAGGGTGAGTAGAAGGCTCTAGCAAACCGGCTTTGGATCCTTACTCTGTCTTTTTACTGCTCTTCTCCAGCCCTTTCTCTTCCCTGCTTGGATTTGGCACTCTCTTGGCTGTGATTCCATCCCAGGTCTTTGGGGAGCCCTCAGAGGGTGTTGATGCTTCTCCTTCTCCCTAGGTCATACCATTGGCATCGGGGACTCCATTGCGGACTCTAAAACTTACCAGGACATTCAGAACACGATCAAGAAGGCCAAGCAGGATGTGATAGAGGTGGGCAGAACACTCAGAGACTTTGAACGTGATGTCCGCGCGAGCCCAGCGGGCGTGAGGGAAGGGGAGTAGGACGGGCACTGAGGTCTGCCCCCGCCCACGTACCCAGGTCATCGAGAAGGCTCATAACAATGAGCTGGAGCCCACCCCGGGGAATACTCTGCGGCAGACGTTTGAGAACCAGGTGAACCGCATTCTCAACGACGCCCGAGACAAGACCGGCTCCTCCGCCCAGAAGTCCCTGTCTGAATACAACAATTTCAAGTCTATGGTCGTGTCCGGGGCCAAAGGTTCCAAGATCAACATCTCCCAGGTGGGGAGCCCTGTCTTTCCAGATCTGGGCCGCAGAGAAGGCTGGGAGCGGCGGAGGGGGTAGTGCTGGGAGCCCCCGCTCCTGGTGCAGAGGGCGCCAGGTGCACCCCGCCTCTCACTTCCCAGGTCATCGCCGTCGTCGGGCAGCAGAACGTAGAGGGCAAGCGGATCCCGTTCGGCTTCAAGCACCGGACCCTGCCCCACTTCATCAAGGACGACTACGGGCCCGAGAGCCGAGGCTTCGTGGAGAACTCCTACCTGGCCGGCCTCACGCCCACCGAGTTCTTCTTCCATGCCATGGGGGGTCGCGAGGGGCTCATCGACACCGCTGTCAAGACAGCTGAGACTGGTGAGGCCTTCGGGCCCGTGCGTATCGGCCGGGGGGGGGCAGGGGGGCCGGGTGCAGGGCGTGGAGGGAGGGGTAGGCGTTCTCCTGGACATGTGGTTTGTCCTCGTGGGGGGAACGACAGCCACAGCCAGGGAGCCGCCCCCGTGTGACGGCCCTGCAGCCTTCCATGTGCAGGGGAGGAGCTCGGGGTCTCTGTCATGCACTGTGAGGCGGGGGCTGGTTCCTAGGGCACTCTTCTGGGCCCCGTCCGGTGGCTGGTTCCTAAGGGACTCTTCTGGGCCCGGTTCCGGTCGGTGGTAGGCTCGGCTTTCACGGAGAGGCCTCGGGGACCAGGGGGCTACCGGCTGCCTCCTCTGAGGTTCAGGTGGGCTAAGGCCCTCGGGCCGCCGGCAGGGCTCGCTCTGAGAGAGGCTCTTCGGGCCACGTGTTCGCCTCATTGCCCTGCGGCCTGTGGTGAGGCCCCGGTGACCTCCTCGCAGGGTACATCCAGCGGCGGCTCATCAAGTCCATGGAGTCGGTGATGGTGAAGTACGACGCCACCGTGCGCAACTCCATCAACCAGGTGGTGCAGCTCCGCTACGGCGAGGACGGCCTGGCCGGCGAGAGCGTCGAGTTCCAGAACCTGGCCACCCTCAAGCCGTCCAACAAGGCTTTTGAGAAGAAGTGAGGAGGAGGCAGGGGGTGGTTCTCGCCTCCTGGGGGCCCCCCCTCCCTGCACACAGACTGCTCGCCTGGACTGTGCCTCGCAGGCAGCTCGATCCCCCAGAGCCCCGCGCCCACCCGGGTGACGGACGCCGCGTGGTGGGAGTGGGTGGGTGGGGAACAGACCTGAGACCCGGCCCGTGCCCGATGACCCGACAGAGCAAACCCAGACGGGCGGCCCCGCCCCAGGTCCTTTTTGCAGTTTCCCTGCCCTAGAGTCTCGCCTCCACAGCCCCGTTGTGCAGACCTTGCCCCTTTGGGAGCCTCGGTGCCCCGGGCCGGGGTCAGGCCCTGGGCCCGCCTGCCCCTTGACGCCACCTCCTGCCGCGTGCAGGTTCCGCTTCGATTACACCAACGAGAGGGCCCTGCGGCGGACTCTGCAGGAGGACCTGGTGAAGGACGTGCTGAGCAACGCGCACATTCAGAACGAGCTGGAGCGCGAATTCGAGCGGATGCGTGAGGATCGGGAGGTGCTCAGGGTCATCTTCCCAACCGGCGACAGCAAGGTACGCGTGGGCGGGAAGGCTGGGCTGGCGAGCTGCCGCCCCCGAGAGACTGTGCCCACTCGCGATCCTCGCTCCCTCTCGTCCTCCCGCAGGTGGTCCTCCCCTGCAACCTGCTGCGCATGATCTGGAACGCGCAGAAGATCTTCCACATCAACCCTCGCCTCCCCTCCGACCTGCACCCCATCAAGGTCGTAGAGGGTGAGTGGCTGCTCTGGGGTCTCCGGGCCGGGCGAGGGGACAGGAGGGAGCTGGGCCCCGGTCTGCAACTTCTTTACCTCCTTTGGCCGTCCCAGGAGTCAAGGAATTGAGCAAGAAGCTGGTGATCGTGAATGGGGACGACCCCCTGAGCCGGCAAGCCCAGGAGAACGCCACGCTTCTCTTCAATATCCACCTGCGCTCCACGCTGTGCTCCCGCCGCATGGCCGAGGAGTTCCGGCTCAGCGGGGAGGCCTTCGACTGGCTGCTCGGAGAGATCGAGTCCAAGTTCAACCAAGCCATCGTGAGTGGTGTTCTCAGCCTTGCTCTTCTCCTTTGACCTGCTGACGCGTCTGGGCTCTGAGAGCAGCCCCCCCACCCCCCGCCGATGATGGCCCTTGTTCACGGAGGGGCTGCTTCAGTTCTTAGCGGTCTCGAGACCACCCGGCAACTTGGGAGCCCCATGTTTCAGACACGAACACTGGGCCTTGGAGGGACAGAGTGACCACTCTAGGACAGGCAGTTGTACAGGAAAGAAGCTGTGTGGTTGTGCTATGAAATGGGAGGATTGTTCTTTATTTTCTTCGAGTGCCTGCCGTGTGCCGAATTCCAGTTTAGGTGGAGGTAGGGGATCGGGGAGAGTGAGCAGGACAGCAACTAGGTATACTACCAGTGTTTTTTTTTTTAACTTTATTTATTTAGAGAGCATGAGTGGGAGAGGGGCAGAGAGAGGAAGAGACAGAATCGCAAGCAGGCCCCGCGTTGTCAGCACAGAGCCCCACGTGAGGCTCAAACTCATGGTTGTGAGATCACGACCTGAGCAGAAATGAAGAGTCAGACGCCTGACTGACTGAGCCAGCCAGGCGCCACACCATCACTGTCTTTAAGGATTTTACAGAGTAGTGGGAAGAGAGAAACGTTATAATTATAGGCGTACTTCCGAATATATTTGACGTAAATCCAGTGTCCGAGGATACCAGCAAGAAAATGAGAAGACAATCCAGAATAGGAGGAAACGTTTGCAAATCGCATACGTGATAAGGTTGTGTATGAAAAATACACGAAGGACTATTGAGAGTCAGCAACAAAAAGAAAAACGTCAAAGGATTCGAGTAGACCTTTCCCCCGAAGAGTTCACGTAAGCGAGCGGTAAACACGTGAAGAGACGCTCGACGTCCTCAGCCGTCGAGGAACTGTGGGTGAAAGCCACGGTGAGCTACCGGTTCACGCCCCACGAGTTTAGGATGGCTACAGTGGGGAATAAAGGGACGGCGGGCGCGGATGTGGAGGAATCAGAAGTCTCCTGGACCGCTGCTGGGGATCAGGGCCCGCTGCTCCTCTCCAGGTGGGACACAGAGTTCCCCTTTGAACCAGCAGTCCCACTAGGAGTGTCCCCAAGAGACGGCGGAGTGTGTGTCCACAAGACCCAGTACAGGTGTTCAGGGCCCCATCATTCCTAATAGCCAGGCGGTGGAAACAGGCCGAAAGTGCATCCACTGACGAATGGGTAAACCAAACTGCTAAACCCGTACAAAGGAATATTATTCTGTGATGAAAGCCGTGAGGGGCCCGGCCATCAGAAGACGATACGGTAACTTGTATCTAAGCGAAAGAAGTCGGTCTGAAAAGGCTACGTACCGTATGATTCGCGTTGAAAGGTTAAATTTTATGTGCTCATAACCTCGACCATCGGGAGCTTCCTATTCGGAAAACTGCTATAGAGTGAACATTTAGCCTGTAATGTTGGCATACTTTAGAAATGGGGGTTTTGGATGGGAGAGCCTTTTTCTGGGTGTGCACCCCTTGGGGGCGAACGTGTGTCACTTGAGGCACTGAGGAAGGGAGGGGTACGCGGGACTCCACTTTAAGTCTCTGCCTCGGGCAGACGCCTCTGTCCCCGTCCTGACTGCGTCTCGTTCTCGGCCAGAAGGGAGGGGTTTGCTGATTCTGATGCTGGCCTTTCTTACTCCGCAGGCCCATCCCGGGGAGATGGTGGGGGCCCTGGCTGCACAGTCCCTTGGAGAGCCCGCCACCCAGATGACCTTGAACACCTTCCACTACGCCGGCGTGTCTGCCAAGAACGTGACCCTGGGCGTGCCGCGACTCAAGGAGCTGATCAACATTTCCAAGAAACCAAAGACCCCGTCACTCACGGTCTTCCTGCTGGGCCAGTCTGCTCGGGACGCCGAGAGGGCCAAGGTAGGGGGTGGGTCGATGGACTTCCTGGCAGGATGAAAAGGAGAACTCTCATCCTGGAATAACTCCTCTCTACAGAGGGTTTGGAGGGGTCTTTGGAGCCACCCACGTGCCGTGTCATCAATCCCTCTTTGTCCCAGGACATTCTGTGCCGCCTGGAGCATACGACGTTGAGGAAGGTGACCGCCAACACAGCCATCTACTACGACCCCAACCCCCAGAGCACAGTGGTGGCCGAGGACCAGGAGTGGGTGAACGTCTACTATGAGATGCCTGACTTTGACGTGGCGCGAATCTCCCCCTGGCTTTTGCGGGTGGAGCTGGACCGGAAGCACATGACTGACCGGAAGCTGACCATGGAGCAGATTGCCGAAAAGATCAATGCTGGTGAGGCGGCGGGGGCAGGCCGGCTCGGGGTCCTGCCTGGGCTCCCCGTCTGTCACGTCACCGCCCGCCCATCCCCAGCGAGCCACCCTCCCTCTCTGCCTTCTGTGCTCAGTGTTTCCCCCCTTCTAGACGGTTCTGTGAGAGGGAGGAGAAGCCAGAAGGAGCCCCATCTGGGAGAGCTGTGGATGAACAGTGACTGCGAGCTGTGGTCGCGGCCGTCTTTCTCACGGTTCTTGTTCCCCACCAGGTTTTGGCGATGACTTGAATTGCATCTTTAACGACGATAACGCGGAGAAGCTGGTGCTGCGGATCCGCATCATGAACAGCGACGAGAACAAGATGCAGGAGGTAACGGACGCCCTAGGGGATCGGCAGCGTCGGGTGTGGAAGGCTGTGAAGCCTCGTTCGGGCCAGAGAAGTCCCGATGGAAGCGTTGAGGGACCGGGCACGCTGGCTGCCGTAGGGATGGGGAGTGGGGGAGTAGCAGGGATTCCCAGACTTTTAGCCGCAGGAGCCTTGGAAAACCGGGGCAGCGGCCCTGTCGAAAAAACAGATGGTGTCGAAGCAGGGGAGTCACTGGGCTTTCCTCCCGGGAGGCTCCCGCATGAGGGCAGAGCCAGGGGCAGGTTGACAGCAAAATTGCCGTGTCCCGTGGAAAGGGGCATGCCAGCGGGTATCACAAGACCCAAGGAAACGTTGGACCGGTGACTTCCCTCCTGAGCACCGCTCCAAAAATACTGTTCAGCATGTGGGGTGCCTGGTGCGTTAATAACAAAAACTCAGAACTTACTGTCGAACTATCGGAGAGTAGACTCCAGGATTTTGACGTGTCTCGACATCTTATGCTGTAGATCTCCGTGAACGAGCTCATTTGTCCAGGAAGTAGCGGCCTGGGCAAGTAGTGAGTGCCATTAAGGCAGGGGGTGGTGCTGCTTGTGCAGTTACAGTCCTGGGGCCGTGTGTGCACAGATGCGCACACACACACACACACACACACACACACACACACACACACACGGAAATTGTGTTAGGAGGGTGGAGTGTGGGTGCTTTTCCTTAGGTTTCTTTCACTAGGATCGTAAAAACACAATAAAAGGGAACTCAGTGGGACGGAGGGGGGCAGGGTCTGGCGCCTGACTCGACTTGTGGGTTCCCTGGGGGCGCTGAGGTTGGGCGTGAGGGAGCCCAGGGCGCGATGAGGGTTCCGAGACTCTGGCTTCGCTCTTGGCACAGGAAGAAGAGGTGGTGGACAAGATGGACGACGACGTTTTCCTGCGCTGCATCGAGTCCAACATGCTGACGGACATGACCCTGCAGGGCATTGAGCAGATCAGCAAGGTCGGCCCTCCCGCCCCGTCCCGCCCCCAGTGAGCTCCCGCCCCCGGCCCCCACCCCCAGTGAGCTCACGCCGTCCCCGCAGGTGTACATGCACCTGCCGCAGACGGACAACAAGAAGAAGATCATCATCACGGAGGACGGAGAATTCAAGGCCCTGCAGGAGTGGATCCTCGAGACCGACGGTGTGAGCCTGATGCGGGTGCTGAGTGAGAAGGACGTGGACCCTGTGCGCACCACGTCCAACGACATCGTGGAGATCTTCACGGTGAGCCGCTCGAGCCCGGAAGCTCCCGCACCGCATCTCCTCGCTCAGGGTTATCCGTGCCCGAGTCCACTGTTGAGTCTGGGCCGCACCGACTCCCGACTGTCCCTCCGGATGGGGGGCGGGGGGCGGGTGGCAAGAGGAGAGCACGGTCACTCGGTCTTGACCCTTCACCCCCAACCCCGTGCCAGGTGCTGGGCATCGAAGCCGTGCGGAAGGCCTTGGAGCGAGAGCTCTACCACGTCATCTCCTTTGACGGTTCCTACGTCAATTACCGCCACTTGGCTCTCCTGTGTGATACCATGACCTGTCGGGGCCACTTGATGGCCATCACGCGACACGGGGTTAACCGCCAGGATACGGGACCTCTCATGAAATGCTCCTTTGAGGAAACGGTAATGGCGGAACGGAGCAGGGGCGGACAGAGGGGGCAGGAGGAGGGAGCGCCGTGGGAAGAGGGGGAGGCGTTGCCGCTGCCCTTGCCCCGTCGGGCGTATGTGTGCACCGGGGGCGGAGCGGCCGCGGAGCACTGGGAGTGGCGGGTCTCACGGGGGCCCCGTCCTCCGGCCGTTTAGGTGGATGTGCTCATGGAAGCGGCCGCGCACGGAGAGAGCGACCCCATGAAGGGGGTGTCTGAGAACATCATGCTGGGCCAGCTCGCTCCGGCCGGCACCGGCTGCTTCGACCTCCTGCTCGACGCGGAGAAGTGCAAGTACGGCATGGAGATCCCCACCAACATCCCCGGCCTGGGGGCCGCCGGACGTGAGTAGGAGGGTTCGGGGGGCGGGGGGGGGGGAGGGACAGGCCGGTCCCCAGACGCCGTGCTCACCAGTCCCTCTGCATCCTCGTCGCACAGCCACTGGCATGTTCTTCGGCTCAGCGCCCAGTCCCATGGGAGGGATTTCTCCGGCCATGACTCCCTGGAACCAGGGTGCCACTCCGGCCTATGGCGCCTGGTCTCCCAGTGTCGGTGAGTGACCCCGGCTGGCAGAGGGGCCCCCTGGGGGGTCACAGGAGGGTGAGGAGTCTCCGTGTCGGAAGGCGTGGGGTGGGGCAAGTTGGGGGGGGGGGGCTCCAGCTCTGGTTTTAATGCCTGTTTCCTCTGTCACTCCACAGGAAGTGGGATGACCCCGGGGGCAGCTGGCTTCTCCCCTAGCGCTGCTTCGGATGCCAGCGGCTTCAGTCCAGGCTACTCCCCTGCGTGGTCCCCCACGCCAGGCTCGCCGGGCTCCCCGGGCCCCTCGAGCCCCTACATCCCCTCACCAGGTGAGCAGGCCCTGTCCGTCTGTGGGGGCCAAGTTCATTTCGTCCCGGTCCTTCCCTCCGGTGACTTTCCCTCACGTGGCTCCTCTCGGCTTTTCCTCCTCCAGGTGGTGCCATGTCTCCTAGCTACTCACCCACGTCTCCTGCCTACGAGCCTCGCTCCCCCGGGGGCTACACACCCCAGAGCCCCTCCTACTCCCCTACCTCGCCCTCCTACTCCCCGACCTCTCCGTCCTACTCTCCCACCAGTCCTAACTATAGCCCCACGTCACCCAGCTACTCCCCAACCTCCCCCAGCTACTCTCCCACGTCTCCCAGCTACTCCCCGACTTCTCCCAGCTACTCCCCGACCTCTCCCAGCTACTCTCCAACTTCCCCGAGCTATTCTCCCACCTCTCCCAGCTACTCCCCGACCTCTCCCAGCTACTCTCCCACTTCTCCCAGCTACTCCCCGACCTCTCCCAGCTACTCCCCGACCTCTCCCAGCTACTCCCCCACATCCCCCAGCTACTCCCCCACATCCCCCAGCTATTCTCCCACATCCCCCAGCTACTCCCCAACATCCCCGAGCTATTCCCCGACCAGCCCTAACTACTCTCCGACCAGTCCCAATTATACCCCAACGTCCCCCAGCTATAGCCCAACATCACCCAGCTACTCCCCGACGAGCCCCAACTACACACCGACAAGCCCTAACTACAGCCCAACCTCTCCCAGCTACTCCCCGACCTCGCCCAGCTACTCCCCGACCTCGCCCAGCTACTCCCCGTCAAGCCCACGATACACACCGCAGTCTCCGACCTACACCCCGAGCTCCCCCAGCTACAGCCCCAGCTCCCCCAGCTACAGCCCCACCTCGCCGAAGTATACCCCCACCAGTCCCTCTTACAGCCCCAGTTCCCCAGAATACACCCCGACCTCCCCCAAGTACTCACCCACCTCCCCCAAGTACTCACCCACCTCCCCCAAGTACTCACCCACCAGCCCCACCTACTCACCTACCACCCCAAAATATTCCCCAACGTCTCCTACTTACTCGCCAACCTCTCCGGTCTATACCCCAACCTCCCCCAAGTACTCGCCTACCAGCCCCACCTACTCGCCCACCTCCCCCAAGTACTCGCCCACCAGCCCCACCTACTCGCCCACCTCCCCCAAAGGCTCCACCTACTCGCCCACCTCCCCCGGCTACTCGCCCACCAGCCCCACCTACAGCCTCACCAGCCCGGCCATCAGCCCAGACGACAGTGATGAGGAGAACTGAGGGTGAGCGGGGCGCAGCGGCCATCGGCCAGGGCGAAGGGCAGCCCGGGGGGTGCCCTCACGAGGCGCAGGCCCCCGGCCCGCCTCCCTTGTACATAGTTCTTGTGACAAAGTTCCTCGTTGACGTTCTGGTTCTGTTTCCGCTGGGGCTTCTTGTCTCGTTCTCCACTTGTGCTGTCTCAGAATCCACTCGCCTGGCTCTGGTGGTCTTCCTACCCCACCCACCCCGGGCCCGTCCCCAAATTGAGGATCCCTCCTTGCCTGTGGCTTGATTGGGGGTAAAGGGTATTTTAACTTCTTAGGGGTAGTTCCTGCTTTGGGTCATTCTATCTGATCCTATGGAAGAACAAAGCTAAAGCTGCCTTTCGTCTGTTATTTTATTTTTTTGAAGTTCAAATAAAGTTTACTAATTTTGGCCAAAAACGTGACGTTGAGTGCTTTACTGGGAGGCAGCTGTGTCTGGCCCACTCGCCTGGGCTGCTGCTGAGTGTGGGGACCTCTGCCCAGACCGGGAAGAGGCGGGGAGATGCCCCCCGAGGGTACACGTATTCTCTGAACAAATACTACCACGTGCTCCGTGGTGCTTTTTACCAGCTTGCTGGGCGAGCAGGTCAGGCCCTTGCCTTAGCTTAAAGCGTGTTCCACATGACAGCTTTTTAACCCGTCTGCCTCTCCCGGTCCGGAGTTTGGACAAGTGCGGCAACGTACGCGCCACAGAAGCAGAAAACGTCTTGCCCTTCAAGCCGCCACCAGGAGGCACGTTTTCTTTTGGTATTTTTCTACACGTTTCTCAAGTCACTACCGACCAGTTTTTGTTTTGGCCTCCAACCAACAATGAGAAGGTTCTGGATGCTGTAATACGTTTAAAAACTAAAATTAAAGGATTTGGGAATAATTTATTGTTTTTGGCCACTTCATATTTTTTTCATTAGTTTCTTGTTCATTTGGAGATCAACATTCCTCTGTCCTCTGCAAGTTATTTCCGCTTCACTTTGAATGTTTTAAATTCATCTTTTAAATTGAAGTATTTCAAAGAACGGTATCGAAAGTATTATGACCAAGATCTATTAACATCACCAAGATTATGTAGATGCCATTGGGGTATATTTAACCCCAATCTTAAGTTGTTTTGAAAGAAATGACTTCTTTTTTTTTAAGTTTTAACATTCATATTTGAGAGAGAGAGAGGGAGACACAGAATCTGAAGCAGGCTCCAGGCTCTGAGCCGTCAGCACAGAGCCCGTCGTGGGGCTCGAACCCACAAACTGTGAGATCGTGACCTGAGCCGAAGTCGGACACTCAACCAACTGAGCCGCCCAAGCGCCCAGAAATGACTTATTTTTATAAAAAGGGTATACGTTTATTATCAAAATCGAAACACTGTAGAAAGAAATGCCAAATCTTCCCAAATCCCACCACCAAAAACTGAGCGCCAGCACTTGGTGAATGTAAGTGCAGACGTCTCTCGGGTTGCGTAGGAAGATAGGAGGTTGCACAGAAGTCATGTAAGAATAGGATTGTTTGCATACTGTCTGGATCTGGGCCGCTACAACCATACCGCAGACTGGCTTATAAGCAACAGCGATTTCTCGAAACAGCTCTGGAGGCTGGGGAATCCAAGATCAAGGCAACTGACAGATTTGGTACCCAAGGAGGGTTCATACATGGCCATCTTCTCACTGCGTCCTCACGCTCAGAAGGGGCAGGGAGCCCTTGGGGGTCTTTTATGAGACACCCCTCCCAAGAGGGCTTCACCCTCGTGACCTAAGCACCTCCCCAAAGCGCCACCTCCAAATAACGTTAACGGATTTGTTTTCAACGTGGGCATTTGGGGGAGACCAACATTCAGCACATGGCACATACTATTTAATAAACTCAATCATGTTTAAGAAGAAAACGCTTCGGCGAATTCATAAATCTCCACGAGAAATCTTCCTAAAAGGTCCCTCCCCATTAACATACGTGTGAAAACAAAACGAATGAATAAACGAAAGGCAGAATCAGACCCATAAATAGAACAAACATGGTGGCCAGAGGGGGTGAGGAAGGGGATGGTGGGTGGAGGGGAGGTGAGAGGCCCATCCAGGCTTCCAGTTCTGGAATGAAGAAGTCCTGGGGGATGAAAAGCTGCATGGGAATTCTAGCCCCCGGTATCCTGCGGGGGCAGGAAGCAGCCACACTTGTGGAGAAGGCAACATAACGTATAGACACGTCCACTCACTACTGTGCACCTGACTTCAGTGGAACACTGCCAACTATGCTTCAGTTTAAAAAAGTAAACGGGGGGCGTCTGGGTGGCTCAGTCGGTTGAGCGTCCGACTCCGGCTCAGGTCAATGATCTCACGGTTCGTGGGTTCGAGCCCCGCGTCAGGCTCTGTGCTGACGGCTCGGAGCCTGGAGCCTGCTTCGGATTCTGTGTCTCCCTGTCTCTCTTGCCCTTCCCCTGCTCATGCTCTGTCTCTCTCTCTTTCAAAAATACATAAACATTTAAAATAAAGTTTCATTAAATCTATAGCTCATGTAATTAATGTATTTATATATAGTTAATATATCATAGTTTGTGTGTATTAATGGTTTTTATTTGAGAGGGAGAGAGATCATGCATGTAAGCAGGGGAGAGGAGCAGAGAGAATCTCAAGCAGGCTCCTTGCTCAGCACAGAGCCCCACGCATAGCTCGATCCTACAACCCTGGGATCATGACCTGAGCCGAAATCAAGAGTCAGACTCTCACCTTTATATTCTCTCTAGTCTTATATTTTTTATATTTCTGATTCTTTATATTTTTTATAGATATAATACAGTATCTTTTGTCATACCTCATTTTCTCACATCTTGATGTACAGAAACGAAATAATTTCTGTATATTGATTTTATATCCAGCAAACTCCGTAATCTCGCAATAATCTCTTAATTTATATGTAGTACTTTGGCTCCATACATAAAGAGTCATGTCATATACACATGATGCCGATTCTGTTTCTATCTTCCCAGTTATCAAAACCTTTATTCCTGGGGCACTTGGCTGGCTCAGTCAGTGGAGCATGCAAATTTTGCTCTCAGGGTCATGAGTTCAAGCCCCCTGTAGGGTGTAGAGCCTACTTAGAAAAAAACAAACAAGGAAAACAAAAAAAACCCTTTACTCCCTGTGTTACTCTATGTACTCTGACGAATTTGCACAAGTTGTTTACTAGAATGACTCACCTTCGTGAGCTCTTGATCTTAAAAAGAATGCTTTCATTATTTCACCATGAGTATGATGTACATTATAGTTTTATTTTTTATTAAAAATATTTTAAATGTTTTTAAATTTATTTTTGAGAGAAGGAGAGAGAAAGACAGAGTGCAAGTGGGGAAGAAGCAGAGAGAAAGGGAGACCCAGAATCGGAAGCAGGCTCCAGGCTCCGAGCCGTCAGCCCAGAGCCCGACGTGGGGCTCGAACCCACGAGCTGTGAGATCGTGACCTGAGCTGAAGTCGGACGCTCAACCGACGGAGCCACCCAGGGGCCCCTGGTTTTATTTTTCTTTAAATAAACATTTATCAAGTTAAGGATGTATCCTTCTACATCTAGTTTGCCGTAAGATCTAACTATGAATAAATATCAAATTTTATGAAACATACGTCTTTTCTTTTTAAAAATTTCCTAAGTTCATTTCTCTTTTTTAGTAATCTCTACACCCAAGGTGAGGCTAAAACTCACGGCCCTGAGGTCAAGAGTTGCACACTCTTCCGACTGAACAAGCCAAGCACTCCTATGAAACTTTTTTTGTCCAAGGCTTTCCTAGCCTCAAAAGCGTTTGGGATTATTTCCTCACTTCCTGACCTTTCAGAATAATACAAGACTACCTGTCCTCTATTTGGCAACACTGTTCCTTAAATAGTCAGGGCCAACTGCGATGTGTTTTCCTTGTGGGAAGACAGATATATATCCATTCAGTCTCCTTATCAATAGGACTAGTCATCTTTTCTGTTTCTTCTTGACTTAGTTTTTTTTTTTTTTAAGTACATATATGTATATATAAAGATTTTATTTTAAGTCATCTCTACACCCAACACAGGACACGAACTCATAATCCCAAGATCAGGCATTGCACACTCCATTAACTGAGCCAGCCAGGTGCCCCTCTTCTTGACTTAGTTTTAGTAAATGGCATATTTCCCTAGGAACATGTTATCAAATAAAGTTATTTCTATCTTATTTCCATCATCTTTATTTATTATTATTATCTGCTTAATTTCTTCTGTTTCTGGAGTTCTACCATTTTGTGCCTTGTACTGTTTATTTATTCTTCGTTTACGTTTAGCCATCTTGCCGTAGGGTTGTCTCTTTACTTCTAAACAATGAATTTTTGGCCATGTTGATTTTTACACGTTTGAATTCTAATTAATTTCTCTGTTTAGTTATTGTTTCCTACTTTCTTTGGATTCATTCCACTATTGTCATGGTTTCGTTAATTTGGGGTTTGTTTTGTTTTGTTTTTGTTTTTGCTGTCAACAGTTATGTCGTATTTCAAAGAAATGAACAGAAAAACAAGAGTCTTGTATTTACTTAGAGATTGATTGATTGATTGCTTGATCAATTGATTTTTATGCCTGGAGATTTAGCATTTCCCAAGCTCTCATTCCTTGCCCCAAAGTGTGAGTTTCCTTCTGGTGTCTTCCCTTCAGCCGAAACAACTTCCTTCAGTATTTGTTAAAGAGTCAGGCTGTTGTCAACGAGTGATCTTTGTTTTCTTTTATCCGCAAATGCCTATTTCATTTTTTTTAACGTTTTATTTATTTTTGAGACAGAGAGAGACAGAGCATGAACGGGGGAGGGGCAGAGAGAGAGGGAGACACAGAATCGGAAGCCAGCTCCAGGCTCTGAGCCATCAGCCCAGAGCCCGACGCGGGGCTCGAACTCACGGACCGCGAGATCGTGACCTGAGCTGAAGTCGGCCGCTTAACCGACTGAGCCACCCAGGCGCCCCTGCCTATTTCATCTTAATTCCTCAAAGGTATCTTCACTGGATATTAGATTCTGGTGTGAGGTTTATTTTTTAATTTTAGCCCTTTTTTTTTTCTTTGCTCCCATTCTCCCCACCCCCACCCCCACCCCCGAGTTTTACTGAGATACAATCGACATATAGAAGTTTAAAGCATAAAGACCTGACTTACATATATTGGGAAGCGATCACCACAGTACGTTAGCTCAACATCCATAATCTCATAGATTTTTTTTTTAAGTTTTTTCCTTGTGATGAGAACTCGTAGGATTTACTCTCTTCACAGCATTCAAATATACCATACAGTGGTAACTATAGTCATTGATACATCACAGCCCCAGTACATATTTGTCTTATAACTGGAGGTTTGTATCCTTAAACCACCCTCATCCAATCCCCCACCCCACCCTCCTCCTCTGATAACCACAAATCTGATCTCTTTTTCTATGAGTCTGGACTTTGGTTTATTTAGATTCAATATACAAGTGAGATTGTACAGTTTCTACTCTCTGATTTATTTCACTTAGCAGAATGCCCTCAAAATGCACCCATCTGGGGGCATCTGGGTGGCTCGGTTAATTACGTGTCTGACTTTGGTTCAGGTCAATATCTCGCTGTTCATGGGCGGGAGCCCCACGTTGGGCTCTGTGCTGATGGCTGGGAGCCTGGAGCCTGCTTGGGATTCTGTGTCTCCCTCTCTCTCCGCCCCTCCCCTACTTGTGCTCTGTATCTCTTTCTCTCTAAAAAATAAATAACATTAAAAAAAATTTTTTTAATGCACCCATCTTGTTGCACATGGAAGGATTTTCTCCTTTTTCTGGCCGAATAATATTCCATTATATCTATCTATATCTATCTATCTATCTCTATATCCCGACAACTTCTTTATCTGTCTTCCATTCATCTGCCAATGGACACTTGGGTCGTTTCCATGTCTTGGTCATTGCAAATAATGAGGCAATGAACACGGGGGTGCAGACACCTCTTCTACATAGTGTTTCGGTTTCCGTTGGATATGTTCCCGGAAGTGGAACTATGTAGTTCTATTTGTAATTTTTTGAAGAAACTTCATGGTGTTTTCCACAGTGGGTGCACCAATTCACAATCCCACCAGCAATGTGTGAGGATCCCCTTTTCTCCGCGTCCTGGCCAACATTTGTTATTTCTTGTCTTTTTGATGATAGCCACTCCGATACGCCTGACAGGCAATTTCACCGTGGTTTGGATTTGCATCTCCCTTCAACTGGTGATCTTGATCAAGCGTCTTTCCATGTACCTGTTGGCCAGTCATATATCTTCTTCAGGAAAATGTCTATTTGGGTCTTTGCTCATTTTTTACTTGGATTATTTGGGTTTTATTTTGTTTGCTATCGAGATGTATGCGTTCTTTATGTATTTTGGATATGAACCCCTTATCAGAGTATGATTGGCAAACACTTTTTCCAGTCTGTAGGCTGTCTTTTCATGTTGCTGATTGCTTCTTTATTTATTTTTATTTATTTACTTTGAGAGAGAGAGAGAGAGAGAGAGCAGGGAAGGGGCAGAGAGAGAGGGAGAGAATCCCAAGGAGGCTCCACCCTCAGACAGAGCCCTATGTGGGGCTCGATTCCACGTCAGTGAGATCATGACCTGAGCCGAAGTCAAGACTAGGGCGCTTAACCGAATGAGCCCCCGAGGCGCCCCTCGTTGTGTGGATGGTTTCTTTTGCCACGCGGAAGCTTTTTGGTTTGATGTGGTTCTGCTTGTTTTGTATTATGTTGCTTGTGCTTTGGGGCTCATCTTTCAGCACTTTGAAGATGTCCTAGATTTCTGGCTCGCATGGCTTGTGATAAATTTGCAGAATTATTGCTTCCTCGTGTTATTTCCCTCTGGGTGCTTTCAAGCCTTTTTTTTTTTTTTTTTTCTTTCTAAATCTGTGATTTTTCGGCCATTTGACGCTGGTGTGCCTAAGCATAGTTTAAAAATGTATCCTGTTTGGCTTTCCCTGAGAAAAGTTTGATCTTGTGAATGTGTGTCTTTCACCATATTTGGAACTTTTCAGACATTATTCTTTCAAATATTTTTTTTTTCTGTTCCATTCTTTTCTCTCCTTCTGGTAGTCACTAATATGCACATTAGACTTTTTGATTCTCCCCATATGTCTCTGAGGCTCTTACTAATATTTTGGGTTTTTAAAAATTTTTTTGAATGTTTATTTATTTTTGAGAGAGAGAGAGAGAGAGAGAGAGACAGAGAGTGAGCTGAGGAGGAGCAGAGAGAGAGACTCTGAAGCAGGCTCCAGGATCCGAGCTGTCAGCACAGAGCCCAACATGGGGCTCGAACTCACAAGCTACAGGATCATGACCAGAGCCGAAGTCAGATGCTTAACCAACGGAGCCACGCAGGTGCCCCAATATTTTTATTGTTTAAATGTTTATTTATTTTTGAGAGAGAAAGAGAGAGAGCACACATGAATAGGGAAGGGGCAGAGAGAGGGGGAGACAGAGAATCCCAAGCAGTCTCCATACTGCCTGTGCAAAGCCCAATTCAGGGCTCAAACCCACAAACCGTAAGATCATGACCCGAGCCCGAATCAAGAATCAGACGGTCAACCAACTGAGCCACCCAGGTGCCCCTGATAATTATGTTTTATGAAGTCACCACGGACACTGAATTAGCAAATGTTGAACTTTTACTCAGATGAGAAAAGCAGGGTTAGATTCCTAAAAGCTTCTGGTCACAACATTTTCATCCACTGGTCAATATATAACCTGGGTTTTTATGTGTGTCTGTTTAAAGACACCGAAAGTGACCATAGATTGTATGGATGATATAAAACATAGGTTTATTTCTGGACTCTCAGTTCTATTCCTGAATACACACTTTCCCGGAGAAGATATATGATTGGCCAACGGGTATATATACGTAAAAGATGGTCAACATCACAAGTTGAAGGGAAATGCAAATCAAAACCAGTTCAGTTCTGTCCCGTTGGTTTGCAGGAGTATCTTTTTTTTTTTTTTTAATTTTTTTTTTAATGTTTATTATTTTTGAGAGAGAGACAGAGAGCAAGCAAGGGAGGGGCAGAGAGACAGGGAGACACAGAATCCGAAGCGGGGGCTCCAGGCTCCGAGCTGTCAGCACAGAGCCCGACGTGGGGCTCGAGCTCATGAATCATGAGATCATGAGCTGAGCAGAAATTGGACACTCAACCAGTCGGTTGAGCCACCCAGGTGCCCCTCGTTTATTTATTTGTTTATTTTTAAGTCATCTCTACACCCAACGTGGGGCTCAAACTCACAACCCTGAGGTTAAAAGTTACATGCCCTTACAACTGAGCCAGACGTCCCTTATTTCTATATTTTTGAAGTCCAATAATGTAACCAGAGTGTATTATATTATCTATTGCGGTGTAACAAATTACCCCCAAATCTAATGGCTTAAAAGCATTTATTATATCACAGTTTCTGTGGATCAGGAATCCAAGTGTTTTTGTTTTTAATTGAGGCGAAATTCACAAAGCTTAAAATGAACTAAAGTATACAAGCCGGGCGCGTGCAGTACGTTCACGGGGTGGCGCGGCCACCACCTCCGTCTCGTTCCAAAATACGTTCGTCACTCAAAAGAAAACCCTGTACCTTTGCTCTCCTTTCTCCCAACCCCGGACACCCACCGGGTGGAGGAGTAAGAAAGGGGAACCTTCCCAAAGAACAAGATTTATTTCTATTCTATTCTATTCTATTCTATTCTATTGTAAATAAAATGGCTTAGTACCCTCAGAGAGTTAGACGTACTAGAGTAGAATTAAGAGCCTACTTAATTGACCTACACGTGCACAGATTATGACACACGATAGCAATGGAATGGCAGATCAGTGGGGAGGAGAGGCACTATTCCATTAACGAGGGGACAAAACTGGCCAAATGGGGAAAAAAGATGAAATTGGATCCTACCTCCAAAACCCAATCCCAGGGGCACCTGAGTGGCTCAGGTGGTTAAGCATCAGACTCCCGATTTCAGCTCAGGTCACGATCTCACGATTCATGAGTTCGAGCCCCACATCGTGCTCTGTGCTGTCGGCACCGAACCTGCTTGGGGTTCTCTGTCTTCCTCTCTCTCTGCCCCTCCTCCTGCAAATAACTAAATGAACTTTAAAAAAAAAAAAAACAATCCCAGATGGATGGAAAACTGAAATGTCAAAAGAAAAAGTTTAAATTTGTAGTTAAAATAGACTATGTTTTTCTGAGGTTGGGCTAGGGAAACTTTTATTAAATATGACACACAAAAAGTGCAAACTAATACAAAAATACATTCGAAGAAATTGAAATTAAGGGGGCACTTGGCTGGATCAGTCAGTAGAACATGCACCTCTCAATCTCAGGTTGTGGGTTTGAGCCCCATGTTGGGTGCAGAGATCACTTTTAGAAAAATTAGAATCAAGAACATCTGTTCATCAAAAGATGCCATGAGGAAAGTGAATAAATAAGTTGCAAAGCTGGGGAAAGAGGTTTGCAACCCATACAACTGACAAAGTATACATTAAAAACTTCTAAAAATGGGGTGCCTGGGTGGCTCAGTTGGTTAAGCGTCCGACTTCAGCTGAGGTCATGATCTCATGGTTCGTGGGTTCCAGCCCCGCGTCAGGCTCGGTGCTGACAGCTCGGATAAAAATTATTCACTTTTAGAAGTGAATAAGGAAAGAACTAATCACCCGATAGAAACAATGGACAAAAACACAGATCTCACCACTTCAGAGATAAGCCACAAACAATGAGATGTTCAGCTTTCTCTGTAAGTAGGGAATTCAAATCAAAATTGTAGTTAGATACTATTTTACATCCAACTGACTGGCAGAATAAGGAATTTTGCAAAATAGCGAGTATCGAGGGGATAAGGATCAAGAGGGTGGGTCCCGCTCAAGGGAGGAAGTGTAAATTTGTTTGGAAAAGTTTGACGTCACTTCGCAAAGTTGGACGTTATCCACCCTCGGACCTCGGATTCCAATCCTAACTCTGTGCTCAGAGTTCATCTGAGCACCAGGAAGCATGTATAAACACGTTCACGACAGCAGCGTTTATAATGGCAAACACATGAGAACAACTCAAGTGCCTACAGGCAGGAGAACGAATATGTACATCATGGCGTAATCGCCAAATGGAATATTATACAGTCATTTGAACCACGACAACATGGTTGAATCTTAGACATCGAATATTAAACGAAAAAAAAAAATCTCAGAAGATACTGTTTTTATTTATTTTTATTTTTGATAGCGTTTTTATAAAGCTAATAGTTAACTAAAATTAAGCAATATTTTAGCACCACGCACGTATGTGATACACGCAAGAGACAGCCACGCCAAGTGATGTCAACGAGTTGGCAGAAGAGGGGTTACCTACATCATCCCGGCACAGAATATTGATTTTGGAAACCAGCCAGGGATGAGAGTATCTTTGTGGGAGTCCAGGAGTCCAGCGAAGTTCCAGCACCCTGTTGGAAGAAAACATTTGAGACACGCTGAAATGGATAAGATGATCAGTTTCACGTTCCCTCATGGCGCCTTCCCGAAGGCAGCACAGCCCAGCGCGGAGAGAGACCCTCCCACCCCAGCCCGCGATGTCTCCCAGGGGCTAAGGCGAACGCATGGTGAGCGGGTACCCAGTTCCCTCAGCGGTGCAGGACACTGCCCAAGGGACACTCTACTTCCCCACCCCTCCCGCAATCCTGAGGTATTGGCAGGAGAAGGGGGGGGAGAGGCCGAGAGCACAGCAACCGAGGCTCAGAAGTCAGCAAAGGGCTGCCAACCTCAGAGTGTTCAAGGCATCCGTCGGGAGGCCTGTCCCCACGCCGCTTAGAACAGGTGTACGAAAAGACGCTCAACGTCACTGAACCTGAGGGAGATGCTGACCGAAGCTACGACGAGGCATCATTTCACACTTGTTAGGATGGCTACTATCAAAACCGCAAAAGGTATGAAGTGCGGACAACAGCGTGGAGCAAGGCCGACCTGGTGTGCGTTTGGTGGGAAGGTAAATTGCTTACAGCTGCCGTGGAAAACAGTCTAGCGTTTCCTCAAAAACTTCAAAATAGAACCACTGTATGATCCGGCACTCGTGATTCTGGGTATATACCCAAAGGAAATGAAATCACACTCTCGAAAATGTAGCCGCACCCCCATCTTTACGGCGGCATTATTCACGATCGCCAAGGCGGGGAAGTGGACCAAATGTCCATTGATGGATGAATGGATAAAGGAAATGGGGTGCGTATATACAATGGCGTATTCTTCAGCCTCACAAAGGAAGGATACCCTGCCATTTGCAACAGCGTGGATGGGACTAGAGGACGCAATGCTAAGAGAAGCCAGTTGCAGAAAGGTAAAAGCGACACGATCTCACTCCCATGTGGCATCTTAAAAAGGTGAATGGTGGTGGCCAGGGGCTGGGAGAAGGGGGAAATGGGAACAGGTTGGTCACTTACAGTTATGAGATGAACAAATTCTGGAGACCTGATGTACAACACGGGGACTAGAGTTGATAACGATGTATTGTGTGCTTGAAATTTGCCAAGGGAACAGATTTCGCCTGTTGTCACCACACACACGTGAGGTGATGGATCTGTTAATTGGCTTGATGGGGTAATCATTTCGCAGCCTATACATATATCAAATTATTGTGTTGTGCACGTTAAAAATTTTGTTTTGTTTATTTATTTAAGTACCTCCATACTCAACGTGGGGCTCAAACTCATGACCTCTGAGATCAAAAGCCCCATGCTCTTCTGACTGAGCCAGCCCGGTGCCCCCATGCTGTATATCTTCAATATATATAATTTAATCTGTCGATCATACTTTAATAAAGGCGGGGGAGCAAGAAAGAGTTAATGCAAGATTCAGGATGGTGATCACTGTATGTTGGGGCTGTCAGGGAAGCTGGTTGGTGAGAGGCACATAGGTAGACACGAGTTATAATCAGTGTTTTCTTATTTTTTACTTATTTTTAATTTATTTTTATTTTTATTTTTTAATTTTTTTTTTAACATTTATTTATTTTTGAGACAGAGAGAGACAGAGCATGAACGGGGGAGGGGCAGAGAGAGAGGGAGACACAGAATCGGAAGCAGGTTCCAGGCTCTGAGCCGTCAGCCCAGAGCCTGACGCGGGGCTTGAACTCACGGACCTCGAGATCGTGACCTGAGCCGAAGTCGGACGCACAACCGACTGAGCCACCCAGGCGCCCCTATTTTTAATTTTTTAAATGTGTATTTATTTATTTTTTTTTTTTGAGAGTGACAGAGTGAGAGTGGGGGAGGGGCAGAGAGCGAGGGAGAGAGAGAATCCCAAGCAGGTTCTGAGCTGTCAGCACAAAGCCAACACGGAGCTCGAACCCACAAACTGTTGAGATCATGACCCGAGCCGAAGTCAGGCGCTCAACCTACTGAGCCACTCAGGCTTCCCTTAAAAAGAAAAGCTTTAAAAAAAAGAAAAAAGAAAAAAAGAGACTGGAGAAACATTCTTTTTAAGATCTGGAATGAGACAAGTGTGGCCTCTGTTGCCTTCATTCTCCAAGAAAAAAGCCTGCTCAGACTCCTTCGTGACCTTTATGTGAATTGCGCGACAGAGACACCAGAATGCCAGACTCCCACAAACCCTAAATGCCTCCTCTGCTGGCAAGTTCTGAAAAAGATCCCATTTGTGAAAGGCAGGAAAGGACATTGGGAACTTGAGAAGCAGAAGGGTGACTTCGGGAAGAAGCCACGCCCCCTGCCAAGCAGGCCTCTGCCGGGTTCCCACGGAAGGCACCAAAAATGTGATCTTGTCTACTCTGTGTCCAAATTTCCAAAATTGCAACATCAGACGCGAATCCTTTTTGGAAGCAGAGAAAGAGAGCCAGGGTTCCGAGTGGCGGCCGCAGTTTTACATTTTCCTCTCTGCCGTATCTGAGTCTATCTTCATACTGTGTTTTGACTTTTAGTACGGCTTGTAAATTTTTGTCCGCAAGCCAGACAGCAGGCACGGGGTGAAAGAGACGGCTATAAATAGACCTTTAGTGATGCGGCCGCCAGGGGTGGGGGAGGGGAGCCCTGTTAGCGAGCCTGGGTTCCCTGGGCTGTAAGCTTCACAGGTGCTTCTCAGTTACTGTTTTTAACCGGAGTTTCGTTTGTTCGTTGATTACTTTTTAAGTTTTATTTATTGAAATAATCTCTACGCTCAGCATGAGGCTCCAACTGAGGACCTCAAATTCAAGAGTCTCTACCCCCTGAGCCAACCGGTCGCCCCAAGTTTGTTTGTTCAAAAAATTGTTTCAATGTTTATTTTTGAGAGACAGAGCACGAGTGGGGGAGGGGCAGAGAGAGAGAGGGAGACACAGAATCCGAAGCAGGCTCCAGGCCCTGAAGCACGGGGCTTGAACTCACGACCTGGAGATTAAGAGTCGCATACTCTAGCCACCCTGGAGCCTAGTTGACCCACATGTATCACACACATTAGTTTCAGGTGCAGCAAGCTTCCAGTTCTTTCTCCCCCTTGGGAGGGCCAGAACCACCAGGGAGGGCTGGGAGTGGGTACTTCCCTTCTGCCAGGTGAGTTAGGTTGTGATTACATTTCAGTAGGTTAGGCTCTGGTAAAATAGCTTCTCTGGAGGCCAGGCCTTGGCAAGAAGGACGGAATGTTCCGGATGAATTTCAAAACGGCTACTTTTCCCTCCCTTGCGAGGCGCAGAGGGGGATTTCCTCCCCATCTTCACTGTAAGAACCTAGCGGGGCTCTTGGAGGGGGGCTCGAACTCGCTATCCCGAGATCGAGAGTTGAGTTCTCTTCCCACTGAGCTAGCCGGGCACCCCTCTCCCTGGGGTTTTTAACTCTCGGACTTGTCTACACTGAGCCCCCAGCAATTCCTCAAGAGCCACTCAGTTGCCCCCCAACCTGATGGAGGTTTCTGCTCTGGTAAGTTGTAATTCTTTAAAAAAAATTTTTTTTTTTATTATTTATTAGAAAGAGAGAGAGCGAGGGAGGGGCAGAGAGAGAGAGGGAAGCACAGAATCCGAAACAGATTCCAGTCTCCGAGCTGTCAGCGCAGAGCCCGACTCCGGGCTCGAACTCACACACCGTGAGATCGTGACCTGAGAGCGGAAGTCAGACGCAAGTTGTAATTCTTTGTATCTGCCCGTCCATCTCTCCATTTCGAGGTGACAGCAGTTTGCTGCCGTGACCTCAGTTCTCAGATGAGTCTAAGAGTTGTCGGTGTTTGCTCTGTTCAGCTTTCTACCTGTTAGGCTGGAGTGACAACCCCCAAGCTCCTTAACACGCAGGACGGGAAACTGGAAGTCTCTCTCTCTTTTTTTGAATGGCAGCTTTACCGACACGTAACCCGTATCCCATCAACTCTGCCCTTTTGGGGTGTTAAGACTCGGTGATTTTCAGGATATTCACAACGTTGTGCGACTGTCACCACCAGCCAATTTCAGAACATTTTTATCACCCCAGGAAGAAACTCCAGGGGCAATCGATTCCCTATTCCCCCTTCTCCCAGCCCTAGGCAACCGCTCTTCCTGTCTCTATGGATTTGCCTGTTCCAGAAGTGTGATATAAGTGGAATCGTAATATGCGGTCTTTTGGGTCTGGTTTCTTTCACGATGTTCTCAAGGCTCATCTATGTTGTAGCCCACATGAGGACTTCGTCCCTTTTTATGCTCAAATCATACTCCGTTGTAGGGCCCCACCGCGTGTTACGTATCCTTTCGTCAGTTGATGGACATTTGGGTCGCTTCTACTTTTTGGCGGTTGTGAATAATGCTGCTTTGAACATTCCATGTGCAGACTTTTGTGTAAACATGTTTTTAATTTCCTCGGATAGACACCGGGGTGTGGAATTGCTGGGTCGTACGGAAGCCTGTAGTTAACATTTTGAGGAACTGTGTTCATTGGCCGTTTTCACATCTTCTTTAGAGAAATGTCTGTGAAAATCTTTTGCCCATTTTTTTCTCCTTCCCTTTCCATCTTTTTTAATGTTTGTTTATTTTGAGAAAGAGAGCGAGAGAGCGTGCGAGCAGGGGAGGGGGAGAGAGAGAGAGAGGGAGATGGAGAATCTCAAGCAGGCTCCGCACAGAGCCCCATGTGGGGCTCGATCCCACAAGTCATGACATCATGACTTGAGCCAAATCAAGAGTTGGTCGCTTACCCGACTGAGCCGCCCAGGCACCCCAAATTTTTTTTGTGTTTTGATTTTTCCCTAAGTAACCTCTACGCCCAATGGGGGGCTTGAACTCACAACCCCAAGATCAAGAGTTGTGAGTTCAAGCCAGCCCCACATTGGACATACAGCTTACTTAAAAAAAAAAAAAATCACATGCTGTACCCACTGATCCAGCCACGTGTCCCTGATTTGAAAGAGGAGGACGTAAGGTGAGTGTCTAGTGAAAGCTTGCCCCAGGCCAGTGGTTCTCAGCCAGTGGCGATTCTGCCCTCTTACCCCAAAGGGGTGATTTTTGCCAATGTCTGAAGACATGTGTTTGCTTGTCACGACTGAGGCTGGAGGAGAGTCTAGTAGGGAGGGGCCCTTGACATCCTACAATGCACAGGACGGCCCCCACAACAAGGAATCATCTGGCCCAAAGAGTCAGTAGTGCCCAGGTTGAGAGACTCTGGCCTAGTGCAGGGAGCAGCCAGTGCAAGGGGCCTGTGGCTCACGTACCTGGTGGTTGCAAAACTGCTGAGAGCCCGCAGGGCTGGGGGGAGACAACAGCAGCCAAGTTGGGAGGGGATGGGCCACCCGACCTAGGGCAGGGAGGCCCTGCGAGGCGCTCTTTGTGACAAGAGGAAGGATCTGAAGTCGGGGAGTGATGTCATCTCACGGAATGTTTTAGAGGCTTAGCTGGCTGCTGGGTCGGGAACAGGCGGGGAGACAGGGCTGTGTCAGTGGCGGGACAGGAGCCACAGGAGGCCAATGCTGGGACCCCAGGAGCCAGCCGGCCGCCTGTTTGGAGTCTCCTCTCCCCTGAGGACCTCACCTCGGGCTCCAGAGTTTGAAAAACGCAGCTGTCAGCTTGGACTTAGCCTTCCCCCCCTCCAGACCTCCAATCCTGCAGGCCCTCGCCTTCAACCCACAGCCCGGCTCTGATCCCTCCCACGTAAGCTCCCAACAGCCCAAATACACAAAACTGCGCTTCAACCCCGGAAACTCCGGATGGGGTCCCCTCTCAGTGCAGACCTTCTGCGCCCTTGAATTCCTCTATGATGAAGGGCCCTGGGGTTCCCGCCATCTCCCAGAAGCATGCGTCCCTTTTGCAAGTAAAACAGAAGGGGAGAATTTTAAATATTTGATCAAAAAACCCAAACAACAACAACAAACTGATCAGATCTAGATAACACCCTCCCACCGGCCCAGGGGCGGGGGGGGGGGGGCCCTTTGGCTACCCCCTGCCCCCAATATCTGCCACCTTCTCCCCTTGGGGTCCAACCGCTGCTTCCCCACCTGCGCCCAGGCTGTCCTCACCGGCCTGTGAGATCTGCACGGCGGACCCCTCCCCCTCCCTGCCTCCCTCTGCTGGTGGGGGTGGGGGTACTGCTCCCCCCCTTCCAGGCTTTCAGAGCTCCCGGGGGTGCAGGGAGCTCAGCCTGACTCTCCCCGCCCCCCTTGATCCTCTCCCTGGGCTTTAAATGCCATGTATTTAAAATATCGCTTCTACCCTCAGCCTGGCTGCAGCCCGGAACACCCGGGGTGCCGGCCAGATCTCGCAGAGGACAGCGCCTTTGTCTGCAATGCCTTCCTCCCCCGGGGTCCGCGGCTCCCTGTCCGTGCGGCACCCACGTCCACCCAGAGGCCTGAGCCGCCAGAGCCCGCCTCCGCCTCCGCCTCCGCCTCCGCCTCCGGGACGGCGTCCAGGTCGTGCGCTGTGCCGGTTCAGGCCGAATGCGCCTCCAGGCAGCCCACACCCTCCGTTCCCACCGCCTCCCACTTTGCCTAAACTGCCAGCATTCCCCGCCCGGCCAGCTGCGGGGCCTCTAACCCGGCTGCTTCGCGTGATCTTTGTCGGATCAAGTCTCCTCCCTCCCGGGCTCCCGGCCGCTTTAATGGTTTCCCTCTGTCCTCGGGGTAAACTCCGAGCTGTTGAGGACGGTCTGAAGGCGGGCAGTTCCCTCATCGTGACCCCAGGGGGGGGCCTTCATCTGCCATCTGGGGATGCTCTTCCCCACCCCACCCCATATATTATCTAGGTTAACATATTTCTTACTGGTTGTTGAATTTTTTTTAATTGTAGGGGGCGCATGGGTGGCTGGGTCGGTTGAGTGCCGGACTGGCTTACAGCTCAGGTCACGATCTCACAGTCGGGGAGTTGGTGAGTTCGAGCCCTGCGTGGGGCTCCGTGATGAGCATGGAACCTGCTTGGGATTCTCTCTCTCTCTCTCTCTCTCTCTCTCTCTCTCTTTCTCTCTAAATAAATTTATAAAATATTTTACATTGTGGTAAGAGATGCATAAGATAAAATTTATCATTGTACCCATTTTTTATCTCAACCATTTAAAAAAAAATTTTAATGTGTTTTTTTTGTTTGTTTGAGAGAGAGAGAGAGAGAGAGTACAAGCAGGGGAGGGAGACACAGAATCCGAAGCAGGCTCTAGGCTTCGAGCTGGCAGCACAGGGCCCAACGTGGGGCTTGAACCCGTGAACCCCGAGATCGTGACCTGAGCCGGAGTTGGATGCTCAACCAACTGAGCCACCCGGGCGCCCCCGCCATGCTGTTTTCTATAGCAGCTGCGCCCTTTTATGTTCCCACCATCAGGGCACAAAGGTCCCACCTTCCCTGCCTCCCTGCCAACACTTTTATCTCGTGGGTCTTTTGTAGGTTCCCAATGGGTGTGAGGCGGTATCTCACTGTGGTTTTGATTTGCATTTTCCTAATGACTAGAAACCATTGCCAAGCTTTTTCCCTGGTGTGTTTTCTTCCAACAGTTTTAGAGTCGTAGCTGGGAAGGTTCACAAACTTCTCTCTCCCTGGCTAATCCCAATTCCAGTTTTGCTGCGTGACGAATTTCCTTCCCGGGAGGCCATGTTGCCACTTGCCCTGTGACATTTTCTCATGGCCCACACAGTACATCCTTCCCTTCGTGGCCCTTTGCACGAGTGTGCTGAGGTTTTTTTCATTGGCGGGCATTTATGGTCTTGAAGATAGGAGTCTCTTGTTCTCGACAACCAACACCCAGTACGGCACCTGCTACCTCCCGGGTACATCTGTGTTGAGTGAATGGACGGCTGAATGAATGCATGAGTCGAGTCAATGGGACAGACAACCACAGGGGGAGGGCAAAGTCTGTGGTCAGAAAGAGGAGAAATGTGAGCTAAGCCTTGAAGACCAGGAAAGGTTTGGAAAGAAAAGAAGTTTGGGAAGGGCTTCTGGCCGGAGGGAACAGCACAGCCACGGAGATGACAATGAGCAAGGCCATCTGACGTCAATAGGTGGCCAGCCTGGCAGGAGCAGGGCGAAGGGGGCTGGGCGGTCCCGCCTGCCCTGGGCACCTGAGTCTGACCAGAGGGATGAGGGGAGCCAGCGAGGGGTCAGATCCACCCTGGGACAGACTAACATGCTGCTTCTTGGGGCGCCTGGGTGGCTCAGTCAGTTGAGCCTCCGACTTCCGCTCAGGTCCTGATCTCACAGTTCATGAGTTCGAGCCCCGCCTCGGGCTCTGTGCTGATGGCTCAGAGCCTGGAGCCTGCTTCGGATCCTGTGTGTCTCTCTCTCTCTGTTCCTCTCCTACTCATGCTCTGTCTCACTCTCTCTCAAAAGTAAATAAATAAGCCAACAAATTTTTGTCAAATGCTGCTTCTGGAAGATTCTCTGGCAGCAGGGTGCAGGATGGCTGTGAGTGGGGGAGGAGCTGGAGATACAGAGGCCAGCATGGAAACCCCTGCTCCTTTGAAACCTTTTCCGCACTGAGAACCAAGCTCGCTTCTCTTTCTTTTTTTTCTTTTCCTTGCCTTTCTTCTCTCTTTTCTTTCCTTTTCTCTTTTCTTTCCTTTTCCGTTTCCTTTCCTTTTCTCTCTTAATGTTTATATTTGAGAGAGAGAGAGAGAGAGAAAGGCAGTGCATGAGTGGGGGGTGGGGGGAGAGAGAGACACAGAATCCGAAGCAGCTCCAGGCTCTGAGCCGTCAGCACAGAGCCTGACGTGGGGCTCGAACCCTCGAACCCACGAGCCCTGAGATGACCTGAGCCGAAGTCGCCCAACCGACTGAGCCCCCCAGGCGCCCCCCCAAACCTGTTCCTTCAGCGCTGTGGCCTTTCAAGCTTTTGCAGACCTCTTTGCTGGTTCTGTCCCTGTCGCCTGCCGCCCCCCCCGCACCCTCCAGTGGGATGCGTCGCGGGCCCGGAACGACAGGTCAGGTGGATGCATGCTTTAACACAGGGGTTTTTTCAGCTCCCTGCAAAACGGGGCCTGTCCTTCTGTGGCACTTTAAGAGAGATGCCTGGGGGCGCCTGGGTGGCGCAGTCGGTTAAGCGTCCGACTTCAGCCAGGTCACGATCTCGCGGTCCATGAGTTCGAGCCCCGCGTCGGGCTCTGGGCTGATGGCTCAGAGCCTGGAGCCTGTTTCTGATTCTGTGTCTCCCTCTCTCTCTGCCCCTCCCCCGTTCATGCTCTGTGTCTCTCTGTCCCAAAAATAAATAAATGTTGAAAAAAAAAATTAAAAAAAAAAAAAAAAAAAAAGAGAGATGCCTGAAAGGTTTCCTCAGAATAAAGCCTGGCCGGGCAGGCTACCATTTCCTGTGCGTGAAAACCGTTCGAGCAAATTGCCTCTTACATCTCCTTGCATGCGAGGGAGGGCTCAGCAAATGACTGTTAGCGGGAACAGCGCCTCACGAATTGGCTGACTAGCCCAAGCATGACTCAAGAACATAAGAATAGAAGCAAACCTCAGCGTCCGGCAAAAGCCCGGGGACAACGCTGCCATCGGTGTGGACATTTGGTGTTCAATGGCGGCCCAAGGTCTAATCGCCACGTCTGGGGCATTAGGAGATGGAGCTTTGCACCCTCGCTGGAGGCCTCAAAGCCAGAGATTTGCTCTCCCAGCATCCCTTGCAGCTGACCGGGGGGGGGGGGGGGGGGGGCGGGGGGGGGGTGGGGGCACATGGCATCATCCGTCTTGGGGCCAGTGGCGCCCTCCAGAGTCTGGGGCCAGCGGTGCTGGCCTTCCTGACTGTGTGTCTGTCCTGCCGGGCCTGTGGTAGGTGTGTCCTCATCAGGGCAGATCGGCAGTGAGCTTTGGCCCCTGTCCATGCTGCAGGTTTCTTATCCGGCCTTTCTGGTGGTTCCAGAAGCTACCTCTGGCCTTCCAGTAAACTCCTTTCCTCCTGAAGATTACCGGGGTGCTTTTGAATTGTAAAAACTCTCATGGTTCCAGCACAGACAAGAACTTGAACGTGAAAAAAAAAAAAAAAAAAAAACTTGAACTCGAGCTGGAGGCTTTTAGTCCTGCTGGTTTGAGGGCCATGCATCGGTTTAGGGCCTAGACTCCATCCAGGGGCCCCCTCCAGTGGAGCGTGAGCAGGACCCCGAAGCTGCAGGGACAGGCAGAGAAAGCCTCACCAGCAGCACCTCCTGAAACGCGAATTTTCCTTCCAGCCACGCAGAATCAGAAACCCTGGGGAGAAGGCCCGGCAGCTGGTGTTTTCACAGGCCCTCTAGTGATGCACATGCCCCCCAAAATGTGCCCTAGCGCCTCAAGGAGGAGCCGCGTGCTCTAGAAAAAGCAACAGACACAAATCAGAGACCTTCGGGGCGCCTGGTGGCTCAGTGGTTAAGCATCAGATCCTGGCTCAGATCATGATCTCGTGGTTCATGGGTTCGAGCTCCCGATAGAGTTCGGCACTGACGGTGCAGAGCCTGCTTGGGATTCTCCCTCGGCCTCTCCCCGACTGGCAGGCCCTCTCTCTCTCTCTCAAAATAAATAAACTTAAAAAAAAAAAATCAGGGACCCATTTCTAGCCCTTGACTCATTGGCCTTGTACATGTTTGCCTTACCTCTGAATCTACTCTTTCATCTGTACAATGGGCATCATGTTTTTCCAAGGATTAAATTAAATAATACTGGGGCGCCTGGGTGGCTCAGTCGGTTGAGTGACCAGTTCAGGTCGTGACCTCGCAGTTCGTGGGTTCGAGACCCGCATCGGGATCTGTGCTGATGGCTCAGAGCCTGGAACCTGCTTCGGATTCTGTGTCTCCTGCTGATGGCTCAGTGTCTCCCCCTCTCTCTGCGCCTCCTCTCCTCTGTCTCTTTCAAAAATAAATAAATATCAAAAAAAATTTTTTAATTAAATAATACTGTATCCATACAGTGCCCGGCACTCGGCAGAGGCCCAGCGAACGTCAGCCGTCGCCGTTAAGACTGCTTGGAATCCATCCCATTAGTACACAGCCGTGCAGATTTGGGCCAGGCCTCCAGCTTTTCAGCCTCATTTTATTTTTTATTCTGTAACACGCAGATAACAGCCCTCACCTCCCAGCCCTGTTTGGAAGGCTCAAGGAAGATAAAATAAGAAAGCAGTGTTTTATCTAAGCTAAAATGTACAACTGTGGAACAGGAAGTAAAACACGAAAGTTAAAAAATATCCAGCCTATGCGTGCCCGGCCGGCTCGGTCAGGACAGCGTGTGACTCTTGATCTCGAGGTTGTGTGTTTGAGCCCCACGCTGGTGTGGGGCCTACTTCAAAAAAAAAAAAAAAAAAAGGGAAAAGCAAAAAAGGAAAAGAAATATCCCACCTACTAGACACGAGCGCAAGATGAGGTGGGGCTCACTGTGGGCTTGGTGTTTAGCAGCCCCTGGGCTCCTCCCGAGCACGGGAACCGTGCATTAGACACTGGGGACCAGCAGTGACCTGGCAGATGTGTTCTCTGCCCTTGAGGCTGCTTGTAATTTCACTTTCAACTCCTTCAGACCTGACTAGACCGCTTATATTTCTATAATGGAACATTTATATATAGGTATGTACATAAATATGCTCACATACATTTATAACTACAAAACCCTCTTTCTCCATTATATATATACATTTGTCTCTCTCTGTGTTAAATATGTATATGTGTAGGGGCGCCTGGGTGGCTCAGTCGGTTAAGCGTCCAACTCTTTTTTTTTTTTTAATGTTTTATTTATTTTTGAGACAGACAGAGCACGAGCAGGGGAGGGGCAGAGAGAGAGAGGGAGACACAGAATCCGAAGCAGCTCCAGGCTCTGAGCTGTCAGCACAGAGCCCGACGTGGGGCTCGAACTCACGGACCGCGAGATCGTGACCTGAGCCGAAGTCGGACGCTTAGCCGACTGAGCCACCCAGGCACTACTCTTTTTTTTTTTTCTAAAGGTTTATTTATTTATTTTGAGCGAGAGAGTAAACACGCATGTGTGCAAGTGGGAGAGGGACAGAGAGAGGGAGAGAGAGATAGAGAGAACCCTAAGCAGGCTCCATGCTCCATGCATGAGCCTGACAAAGGGCTCGATCCCACGACCCTGGGACCACGACCGGAACCAAAATCAGGAGTCGGACACTCAACCGACCGAGAGCCACCCAGGCACCCCCCTCCCGCCCCATCCCCGCCCCACCCCCAATTCCTTTTCTACCGAAGAAGCTGTTGGTAGCAGTTTCTTGTGTCTCCTTCCAGACGCACAGGCTGTGCACGCACAAGAGTGCAAGACGTGGGTGCGTTCCGCGTTTTTGTTTTCCACTTTGCTGTGTACGTGAGAGCTTGTTTCTACGATGGTGCACGTGTACGTTAGGTTTTGTCCGGTTTCTCTACCACAAACAGTCGTACAACGAAAAAACACACTGTTTTCGAGTGGGCCGCGAGGGGACCCCAACTCTCCGCCCCCGCAGAGTGCTGCCCCCACCCAGGTCGGATTTCTTTCCATCTCGTTTTCCCTTCCGAGACCCAAAGGGCTGGGTGGTCCACCCAAGGCCTTGCCAAAGTCCCGAAGCCAGTGGAGCCCGGAGTCCAGGTTCCTCGGGCTGTTGGCCATACAGGCTTTTGATTTTTTTTTTTTAACTAATTTCTGCATTTACATTCGACTTCCCTAAATGGTCTGAGGCAGCTGCCATTGAGGTATCGGGAGGTATGTTTCCTTTTGCCACATTCTCTCCT
This sequence comes from Felis catus, assembly GCF_018350175.1. NCBI lineage: Eukaryota > Metazoa > Chordata > Mammalia > Carnivora > Felidae > Felis > Felis catus. The sequence continues at coordinate 2,432,085 of NC_058381.1, forward strand.
GCATACAGGGGGGCCGGATGGTCTGGCCCATCAGAGCCAAGCCAGGACGGAGCGAAGCTGTCAGCTCGGGGCCAAGGCTACGGCAGGTGCCAAGGGCCAGGGGCCGACACGGCCGAGTCTGAGCTTCAGGCCAGAAGGCCAGAGGGTAGACTCACCTCCTGGCCCCCTCCTGACACCCAGTTCTTGTCTGGGCTCAATCTTCCTTACTTTGCGACACGTATGTGACGGATGGAGAGCTGGGACGAAAGTCAAACCACGCGACCCAGGAATCTCTGAAACAGAGAAGGCGCAAAGGGCAAAGAAGCCGATGAAAGGCAGGCGACTGCCCACCGGGCCTTGAAATGCTGACCCCGCCTCCTCGCTCACGACATCCTCCCCCGTCTTCAAAGCTGGGTCCTCTTTCCCCTGTGGAAAGGAATGGAAGCTTCGAGGCGAGAGGAGGTCTGAATTCTGGCGCCTTCACTTCCAGTTTGTGGCATCTGAGCAAAATCACTCGTCTAATGCAGCAAATGTCCACGGGATATACCTGGCGTGGGTAGGGCACTTGGCCGGGTTCGGGGACACAAAGGCAAATAGGTCACGGTTCCCGCACCCGGGAAGCTGACAGTAGGACGGCGGGGTGAGTGACATGATGGGGGTGGCGAGGGTCGGGCTGAGCGCGGGCAGCACAAGGCAGGGGGAGGCCCTAACCAGGGAGAGCACGGGACCCTGAAAAGGTCCCTTGGGGCACTCCTTGGGACCAGCCGAGGAAAAGCAGCCATTCATCCAACAAATACACAAAGTGCCTACCGCGCACCAAGCAGGGCGCTCGAGACACAAGGGTGCTCAAGGCAGACACGTCCCCCGCGCTCAGGGAACTTGACATTCAAGTGAGGGAGACGGGCAGAAAATATAAACTGTGGTAAACAGTGGTAGAAACACAGTGTCGTGAATAGGCATACGGGGGAGGGGATGCGAACACGGGGCGGGTGATGAGGAGGAACCTGGAGGTGTCGGACCAGGATCACGGGTGACATTACACTTTTATTATATACTATTTACATATCCTACCTCTGTCTGACAAAGGAGCCTACGGTCAGTGACACTTCCAGGAGAACTGAGTTCTTCTGTGACCTTGGTTTCTCAATAACCTTGTCCGTGACAGGAAACAGAGTTCCTCGAAGAAATGGCTGCTGATCCCAGAGCTGGTGCTGCAGAAGGACGAAGCGTGCCTAGAACATCGTATGGTGACAGAAGAGAGAAGGCAGGGACAGTGGGGGGGGGGGGGGGAGGAGGAGGACGAAGGCAGGAGGCGGGGAAGGAAGCACTCAGAAACTGTAGAGGACCTAGGAACCAGATGGAAAAGTTGGGAACAATATAAATATTAAAATGATAATAATTTAATGGGTTACAATACATTAAAAAATACAGGGGCGCCTGGGCGGCTCAGTCGTTTGAACTTCCGACCCTTGGTTTCCCCCCAGGTCATGATCTCCCGGTTCTTGCGTTGGTGGTGAAGAGCCTGCTTGGGTTTCTCTCTCTCCCCCTCCCCGCCCCCCACTTGCGCACGCGCTCGGTCTCTCTCAAAATAAAGCAATACAATTAAAAAAATAATAAAATACCCAAGTAAGGAGTGCATGGTTGTGCTAAAAATAAAAACAAATAGATGGGGGAGAAGGGCGATTACTGTCGAATGTATTTAATACGTGTAGAGGGAGAAGTAAGAAATCTGATCTCAAACCAACAGAGCCATCGTTGATTCAGGCAAGAATCACTTACAGATGCTAAAATCTTTAGGTAGAAGTTTGATGGAGAACAGGATCCTGGAGAACAGGCTCAAATGTCTTTCCGCAGACTATTTGTTCATTGCAAAGACGATGGTGACTTTAGGGTAGAGAAGCCTGGTACACGTGACCTTGAGCAAGGGCATCAAAGTTAGCATCACCAGTAATGGAGTGAATTGATGTCCTGGGCTAGGACATCAAATTTTTTTTTTTTTAATCTTTATTTATTTTTGAGAGAGAAAAAGCAGCAGCGGGGAGGGGCAGAGAGAGAGGGACCCAGAATCCGAAGCAGGTTCCAGGCTCCGAGCTGACAGCGCAGAGTCCGACGCGGGGTTCGAACCCGTGAACCGTGAGATCACCACCTGAGCCAAAGTCGGACCCTTGACTGAGCCACCCAGGCGCCCCAAAGATGAATAAATATTTAAAAATAAAATAAGGGGCGCCTGGGTGGCGCAGTCGGTTGAGCGTCCGACTTCAGCCAGGTCACGATCTCGCGGTCCGTGAGTTCTCGCGGTCCGTGAGTTCTCGCGGTCCGTGAGTTCGAGCCCCGCGTGGGGCTCTGGGCTGACGGCTCAGAGCCTGGAGCCCGTTTCCGATTCTGTGTCTCCCTCTCTCTCTGCCCCTCCCCCGTTCATGCTCTGTCTCTCTCTGTCCCAAAAAATAAATAAACGTTGAAAAAAAAAAATTTTTTTTTAAAAATAAAATAAAAATGCGCCACCTGAATTTAACCGTAAGAGAAAAATGAGGGGATGTTCTGTGCTCTTGTGATTTATAACAAATATAGAATTTCACTCTTGTCCTGATCTCTGGCACAGACCTCCTAAAACCCTTGGAACAATAAGGACAAGGGGAGCATCTGTTGGGCTCTTTGGGTTTGTCATCCGGGTTCCGGGGAAATCGCTCCCGAACCAAAAGAGGTGAAAGGCGTGTCGGGTGTCCTAACAGCCCCTGTCAACCGCACCCGACTTTATGTTAATGAATTAGATTAATAGAAGCTCTTAAAGGTGGGCTGGTGGCCAGGAGAAACCTGGCGATGATAGGGTTGGGACTTTCTCCCCCGCCTCCCACCTCCGGGGAGGGAAGAGGGACTAAAAGATTGAGTCCGGTCACCAAGGACTGGGGATTTAGCCCCCGGGGCCTCGTGTAATGAAGCCTCCATAAAACCCCCAGAGCCCCTGGGCTGGTGAACACGGGGAGGTGTGGGGAGGGGGGCGCCCCCCCTACACGCACCTCGCCCGGTGCACCTCTCCCTCTGCCTGTCCCGGAGTCGTGCCCTCTGGTAATAAAACCTTGGTAAGTGAACTGCGTTCTTGAGTTCTGTGAGCTGCTGGAACGGATTAATCAAACCCGAGGAGGAAGTCTTGGGAACCTCCGACAGCCCGTCAGCCAGAAGCACAGGGGCCAACTTGGACTTGTTGACTGTGTCTGGAGTGTGTGGGGGCGGGGAGAGCCCCTCCTTCACCTGCAGGCCCCACGGCTGTCTCTCAGAATGGAGTCGGTCATCTGATGAGGGAGCCTCGGGCCAGCCAGGGCCAAGTGCAAGCTAGCCCCGCCCAGCCCCCCAGATGGATGTGTGTGACATTCCTCAGGCACTCCCGGCCACCCGGCCACCGGAGAAGAAAGGAGAGGAAAGAAAACCGAATGGTTAACTGATAGAGATTACGGTAATCGTGCCGGCCCTGAGTCTCCTCCCATCAGTTTACAAATACCGTAGTAAATACAAGAAAAAGGCAATCTTATCGATAGCCTCATCTCCAGACACCTGTAGACTCAGTTTCCCGGAGCCCCAGCATCACCCTCCCCTCCACGGTGATGTGGGGAACAGAGGCAGAAAAAAATGGCAGTGACGTTAAATGTCGGATAACCGGCAGCCCACTGAGGCAAATCCAGAGAACATTTCTCCAGGAAGCCCCTACCGTCCTCCTGTCGATGCCTCACTGGAGGGGAAAACAGCCTTAGCCTGACAATGGCTGGGCCTTGGGTATCTTAGGAGTCCTCTTTGGCGCATCAAAGTCCTTCTGGAGACCTCCCGGACTCCTTAGAATATAAGCAGCCTTCACAGCCCCAGGGCAGCTCTTTCTCCCCAGGGGTGCTTTAATAAAATCACCATTTTTGCACCAAAGACGTCTCAAGAATTCTTCCTTGGGTCAGCTCAGCTCCGAACCCCCATCTCTCCAGAAACCCATCACATGTGTCGCTCAGTCGGTGTCGCAGAATTGGTCGATGGGTGGGAAACCCACGTACCTGCCGTCGGAAGTAAAGCCGTGTGGCACGTAGAGGAGACACACGCAGAAGTGAGTGGGTCCTTTACACAGTCTAGAAAACAACAGACCTGTATTCAAAAATGTCAATGTCACAGGGGCCGGCTGACTCAGTCGGTTAAGCATCCAACTCTCGGTTTCAGTTCAGGACATGATCTCACGGTTCGTGAGATCGAGCCGCACGTCAGGCTCTGGGCTGAGAGCGTGAGCCTGCTTGGGATTCTCTCTCTCACTCTCTTTGCCCCTCCCCTGCTTGTGCTCCCTCTCTCTCTCTCCCTCCCTCAAAATAAATAAATAACCCCCCCCCCCAAAAAGAATCAATGTCACAGGGGCACCTGGCTGGCTCAAGCTGGTAGAATACGGAGTGCTTGATCTTGGGGTTGTGTTGGGAGTTCGAGCCCCATGTTGGGTGCAGAGGTCACTAAAAATAAAAGACAAACTTAAAAAACATTTTAGGGGTGCCTGGGTGACTCAGTGGGTTAAGTGTCTGACTTTTGCTCACGTCGTGATCTCATTGTTCATGGGTTCAAGCCCTGCATTGGGCTCCGTGCTGACAGCTGAGAGCCTGGAGCCTGCTTCTGATTCTGTGTCTCCCTCTCTCTCTCTCTCTCTCTCTCTCTCTCTCTCTGCCCCTCCCCTACTTGTGTGCATGCGAGCACTCCCTCCCTCTCTCTCTTAAAATAAATAAATTAAAATTTTTTTCTTTTAAAGCATTCCCAGTGTAAAATACTCTAGGGTGAATTCAGCGATCAATTATGGAATGTGTATGTAAACTCTTGTTAAAAAACAAATTGCAACCAAGTAAATTTGAAGAGCTCATTGGCATTATTACTTTTTATTTATTTATTTATTTATTTATTTAATGTTTTATTTATTTTTGAGAGAGAGAGAGAGAGAGAGAGACAGAGTACAAGCGGGGGAGGGGCAGAGAGCGAGGGACACAGAATCTGAAGCAGGCTCCAGGCTCGGAGCCATCAGCACAGAGCCTGATGCAGGGCTCGAACCAGCAAACTATGAGATCGTGACCTGAGCCGAAGTCAGACGCTTAACCGACTGAGCCAACCAGGCACCCCCACTTTTTTTTTTCTTTTTATGTAATCTCTTAGCTCCACGTGGGGCTCAAACCCAGGACTCAGAGATCAAGAGTCACAGCCAGGGGTCCCTCTCATTGGTTTCATTAAAGAGAAACCATTCACGAATGGGGCAGCAGGACGGGACCCAGCAAGGAGAGAGACACGGGGAAGGGTAGTACAAAATAGAAGGCTTTTATAGGAGGAGGGTGGGGCCAGAAAGTTATTGGCAAAAGAAAGGATTGTTCCAGGCAGGCCTGCTTTCTCGGGTGGCGGGGGAGTGGGGAGCAAGGTGTCTCACTGTGCACAGGGCCTCATCCTTCCCTGAACGACAGGGATGAGGAAGGGGGGTGGTGGCCCTCTCCCGCCACACCCCAAATCCCTGGATGACGTTAGGACTACATTTCTGGGGGAGCTTAAAAGAAATGTCGTACAGAACACTGCTTTGGGGACTCTGAGTGATACCATTTGGGGCCTGCGATGTCTTTTTTAACACGTTCAACAAACTTTTGCTGGCACGGAAAATACGAGGCCAGCGGAACGTTCCCAGCCCCCACCCTTACAGACCGTGGGAAATTCCTTCTCTGCACATAAGCGATATCAATCAAACTGGGCCTCTAAAAACAAAACAAAACAAAAAAGCAAAACAAACAACAACAACAAAAACCCCCAAACCCCCAAAGCCTTATTTTCTCTCGTGATAATGGTAGAAAATTTGAGAAGAAAAGCGTAAAAAGCCAGAGGAAAACAAATCACAGTGACGGATTTCCTTTCGGTATTTTTCCTACGATTCCCTCTTTTCCCCAGTCGCTTCCACTTGGTGTCCAAAAAAATGCAAGTTAATTCTCTCATTGGCCACAAACCAAGAGCAAAAAGGTTAAACGTACTGAATGAATTTTTCAAGCCAAAGTTAAAGGCTCAGGGGGTGATGTGCGGTCTCCAAGGGTCCAATCCCTGTTTTTTTCCATTAGCAGGTGTGACCCCAGGCCTGGTGGAGGCCACATGGCTCTCCCCCGCTCAGCAAGATTCCTGCTTTCTTTTGCAATTTTTTTTTCTTTCTACAAACTGAAATGCTGCGTTCACTTGATAGCAAATCCAGCAGAACAGAGATTTCCATGGAAAACAACACTGCCTCACGCCTTCCCATCCAGTCTCACCCCGCCCCACCCCTTCGACCTAGACACAAGCACCGTTAAAGGTTCCTGTTCCTGCTTCTTCTGGAAGTTATTTCCGAAACCCTAGCTAAAACGAGCGTACTTGGATTTGTTTTCTATATTGCCTTTAGCGAATATTGACTTTCCGACACACAACGTGAGGCCTTTAACTCACCCCTACTTCTTCGTCCCCTTTTTCCAGTGATCACTAGTTGTATAAATATTTTTGTTTTTGTATTACTCATTTCTCTTAAAGAGGTGAGCCTCTGTTCTAATTTTCTCAGTGTCTTTGGCGAGAGAAGCCAGCTCGTAACTCCTCTTTCTCCACTTCCACAGGCAACCTCTTCTTGCCTCACAGTTACAAAGTTAAGATTTTGAGTATCAACAGTCTTTCCTGCAACCATAACCAAGTGTTCTGGAATTTTCTACAGGTTGACTCTAAAACACAAGCCGTGCGTGTCCTACTTCCTGCATGCAATCCTACAGTCCAGGAGAACGTTTCAAGCATTCAAGGTCATTCATTAAAAGTGTATCAGTTAGGGGCACCTGAGTGGCTCAGTCAGTTAAGCTCCTAACTCTTGATCTCAGCGTCCTGGGTTCAGGCCCTGCATTCGGCTCTGTGCTGGGCATAAAGCCTACTTTAAAAAAAAAAAAAAAAAGCATATCAATATTATGTAAGGATTTTCTTTTCTTTTCTTTTCTTTTCTTTTCTTTTCTTTTCTTTTCTTTTTTTTTCTTTTCTTTTCTTTTCAGGTAGGCTCCACACCGCACGTGGATCCCTATCTTATTTTTCATTTCAATGAAGAGTTTCGGGGCGCCTGGGTGGCGCAGTCGGTTAAGCGTCCGACTTCAGCCAGGTCACGATCTCGCGGTCCGTGAGTTCGAGCCCCGCGTCGGGCTCTGGGCTGATGGCTCAGAGCCTGGAGCCTGTTTCCGATTCTGTGTCTCCCTCCCTCTCTGCCCCTCCCCCGTTCATGCTCTGTCTCTCTCTGTCCCAAAAATAAATAAACGTTGAAAAAAAAAATTTAAATGAAGAGTTTCTTGGGGCACCCAGCTGGCTCAGTCAATGGAGCATGTGACTCTTGATCTCTGGGTGGTGAGTTCAAACCTCACATTGGGAGTAGAGATTACTTAAAAATAAAATCTTAGCAGCACTCAGCTGGCTCAGTCAGAAGAACAATTCTTGATCTTGGAGTCGTGAGTTCGAGTCCCATGCTGGGTGTGGAGATTACTAAAAAAATAAATTAAGAAAGAGTTTCTTCTTCAGTTTTGGAATTTTTCTACTAGAGATTCTAATTGTTTTTCTTTCTTCTTGTACTCTGGGTGGCTCAGTTGGTTAAGTGTCTGACTTTGGCTTGGGTCGTGATCTCACAGTTTGTGGGTTCGAGCCCCGCGTCGGGCTCTGTGCTGACAGCTGGGAGCCTGGAGCCTGCTTCGGATTCTGTGTCTCCCTCCCTCTCTGCCCCTCCACCACTCATGCTCTGTCTCTCAAAAATGAATAAATATTTTTTAAAAATTAAAACAAAATAAAGATAAAGTTTATTTAAAACCTCAGGGCACCTGGGTGACCAGTTGGTTGGGCATGGGACTCTTGATCTCAGCCCAGGTCATGATCTCACAGTTCATGAGTTCGAGCCCCACACTGGGCTTTGCACTGACAGTGCTGAGCTGTTTGAGATTCTCTCTCTCCCTCTTTCTCTGTCCCTCCCCTGCACATGTGTGCATGCTCTCTCTCTAAATAAAAATAAACATTTTTAAAAAATAAATAAAGCGGGGCGCCAGGGTGGCTTGGTCGGTTAAGCATCCGACTTCGGCTCAGGTCATGATCTCATGGTCCATGAGTTTGAGCCCCGCGTCGGGCTCTGTGCTGACAGCTCAGAGCCTGGAGCCTGCTTCCGATTCTGTGTCTCCCTCTCTCTCTGACCCTCCCCCGTTCATGCTCTGTCTCTCTCTGTCTCAAAAATAAATAAACATTAAAAAAAAGAGAAACTTTTAACATCTTCCCTTTATTCCTGATGTTGTGAAATTTCACGAGGAAGTATCTACACATAGATAATTTTTCATTCATTAGCTTGAGCACACAACAGACCCGTCCAGAATGAAGACAAGCCTTTCAGTTCTGGAAATTATCTCTGATCGTTTCCTAAGATATTTTTCTTCCCTCCCTTTTATTCAAATTCATTTTCTAGGATTCCTACTAACCGTATAGTCCTCCTGGATTGGTCCTCTGTGTTTTCTTCTCTCCCTGATTTCCCACTTCTCATCTTTTTTGCTCTATACAGTTGTTTTCCTCAACTCTGGTTTTGTCTTTTTTTTAAGATTTTAATTTTAAGTGATCTCTACGCCCAACGTGGGGCTCAAACTTACAACAGCAAAAACAAAACAAAAAACAAAAAAAAACCCTTACAACCACGAGATCAAGAGTCACGTGCTCCACTAACTGAGCCAGCCAGGTCTCTGTTTTTAATCTTTCTGTGAAACATTTTATTTTTATGGTGCCGCCTGGCTCGCTTAGTTGGAAGAGTGTGCAACTCTTGATCTTGGGGTGTGGGTTTGAGCCCCAGGTTGAGTGTAGAGATTACTAAAAAAAAATAAAAATTGTAAACAATTAAAAAGAGGCACCTGGTGGCTCAGTCGGTTGAGTCCAACTCTTGGTCTCAGCTCAGGTCTTGATTTCAGGGTTGTGAGTTCAAGCCCTGCATTGGGCTCTGCACTGGCATGAAACCTACTTAAAATTATTTTATTTTCTTTTGCAACCATGTTTTTAGCCACTGGGAAATATTGCTTTCTGATTGTTCCTTTTTCATGTAGTATCTACTTCTTATGTTATGAATGTTTTGTCTTCTTCAATCTCTTTAAGGGACGCCTGGGGGGCTCAGTCGGTTAAGCATCTAACTTCCGCTTTGGCTCTCTCTCTCTGCCCCTCCCCTGCTCGTGCTCTGTCTCTGTCTCTCTCTCTCTCAAAAATAAATTTAAAAAAATAATAATAAAAAACATTAAAAACAACAACAAAAAACAATCAGGGGCACCTGGCTGGCTCGTCGGGTAGAGCATGTAACTCCTGACCTCAAGGACGTGAGTTTGAGCCCCGTTTGGGGTGCAGAGATTACCTTAAAAAAAAAAAGGCTAAAACAAATCAGCTGATTATCAATAGAAATATCAACTGACCGTTTACACTTTAAGACTATTTGAGCCTCTCACCTTGTTGTGTAAATTCTCCATGATTCCACCCTAACCCTTACCTACCTTAATCAACAACCCCTGTTCCTGCCCCTGCATGGGAACACCTGCTTGAAACCAGACTTCCAGGTCTCAATAAATGTCATGGGCTTGCCCATTTCCCTATGAGGTGTCAGACCTTTGAGGGGCAAGCAATAAAGTCTAATTTGTCTTCTCAACAGTTTGTTCTAATGACGTTTGGGGAACCAGCATTTGACAAGGTGCTGGGAACATAGTGAATAAAGTCCTCATAGAATTTACCTTCTAGAAATAGACGCTTCTTCTAGAAGCAGAAGCCAGAAAATGTATAATTTTATACTTTACAATGTAGATGGGGAGATAGTAGCCAATCTATCATTATAAATTGTGAGAGCTGAGAAACCGATAAGCGGTACCAGAACAGAGAATGAGGGAAGTTTGGATCCTGTTTAGAAAAGATCTGGAAAACCCTCCAAAATGACTTTGAGCTGGGGTGGTCTGAGTGTCCCAAGTATGGGGAATAAAAGTGATGAGACCCTGAAGGAGGAAGGTAGGTCAGCAGGTTCCAGAACAAAAGGGCAGGACGACACAGAGCCTCAAGGCAGAAGGTTCTCCACACACTTCCCTTAGAATCACTGCTTTACCCTATTTAATTATTCCTCTTGCAACAGAATTGTTTGCTAATCCTTTTTCACAGCAAATGTGCTGAAGTGAATGTTAACAGGTGAAATGCATTCTTTTTAGTTTTTTTTTTATTTATTTATTTTGAGAGCGAGGGAGAGAGACAGTCCTAGTGAGGGGAGGAAAGAGAGAGGAAGAGAGAGAATCTCAAGCAGGCTTTGCACGCTCACCGAGGAGCCCGGCGAGGGGCTCGAACGCAGGAAACCGTGAGATCATGACAGGAGCTGAAACCAAGAATCCGAGGCGCCCCATGTGTTAAATGCATTCTTGAGGGTCCGGCTTTTACCAAATTCATTTATAGGGCTCTCCTAGCTCTCCTTGAGTTCATTTAGGCCCTGTGATTACCGGAAGCAGCCCGTGTGTTTCCAGACACATGCATTTGGGGAACACTAACGGGGCGGAGGATGACGCAACCCACCGCCAGATGCTCACGTTTTTTAACTGACCACCAACCGATCTGCCCCGAGTAGTGAAAACAGGACCCGCGTTAACCATGTCCTCAGGTTCTTTTCCAGTTCCTCGTGATGGGCTTTTGAAGAGGGAAGGGGGTTCAGAGCTGAGCTGACAGCCAAGAAAGAATTCTTGAGACATCATTGGTGCAAAACAAGATGATTTTATTAAAGCACGGGGACAGGACCCCTGGGTAGAAAGAGCTGCCCCGGGGGGTTGTGAAGGCTGCTTATATACTAAGGCGTTGGGGAGGTGAAGACCAAAGGGAGGTTTCCAGAAGGACTTTGATGCGCCAGAGAGGACTCCTAAGATACCCAAGGCCCAGCCATTGTCAGGCTAAGGCTGTTTTCCCCTCCAGTGAGGCATCGACAGGAGGACGGTAGGGGCTTCCTGGAGAAATGTTCTCTGGATTTGCCTCAGTGGGCTGCCGGTTATCCGGACATTTAATGTCACCTGCCATTTCCTTCTTTTTTTTTTTTTTAATTTTTAATGTTTTATTTTACACTTGAGACAGAGAGAGAGAGCAGGGGAGGGGAGGGGCAGAGAGACGCAGACAGAATCTGAAGCAGGCTCCAAGGCTCGGAGCTGTCAGCACAGAGTTCCAAGCAAGGCTTGAACTCACAATGAGCTCATGACCTGACCCCAAGTCGGAGGCTTAATCCACGGAGCCACCCAGGCGCCCCATACCTATTTCCTTCTCGCCTGTGTTCCCCACATCACTAGGGAGGGGAGGGTGATGCTGGGGCCCCAGGAAACTGAGTCTACAGGTGTCTGGAGATGAGGCTATCGATAAGATTGCCTTTTTCTTGTATTTTACTAAAATATTTACAGGCTGATGGGAGACTCAGGTCCTGCACGACTGTGATCTCTATCAGTTAACCATTCGTTTTTCTTTCCTCTCCTTTGTTCTCAGGCGGCCGGGAGTGCCTGAGGAATAGCACACACATCCCATCTCGGGGGTGGGGGCAGGGGAGGGCGGGGAGGGGGGGGATCGTGCTGGCTTGCGCTTGGCCCTCAATGGGCCTTAGGCTCTCTCATCACTTGCACGGAAGTACCGGCCTGCGGTGCAGCCGATAAAGTCCAAACTTGCTCTGGCCCCAACCACACCGCGCGGTGACCTCGGGCAGGAGCCTGAAATCAACTAGACCCGTCGGAGGCGCGGGGGTCCCGCCGCCGCCGCCGCCAACGCCGCCGCCGCCGCCGCCCCCGGGCCGGGTGGAGGCCCCGCGCGCCGCGACCCCGCCGCCCGCGCCGCCCCCCTCGGGCCGGGGCCCCTCCCGCCAACCCCGGCCCCGCGGGCGCACGGGGCCGACGGCGCGGGCCTCCTCCCGGGGTCTGCGCGGTGCACGCGCCCGGCCGCCCGCGCCCCGGCGCACGAGCAGCGTCCGGCTTCCTGAGCGCTCCCCTCCCCGGGCGCGTCCGTCGCCCCTCCCTCTCCGCCGCCCGCTCCGCCCGCTCCCCCTCCCTCGCCCCCGCGGGTCCCGGGAGGGGGGGGCGGCGCGGCAGGCACAGCCCCCCGCCCCCATGGCCGGCCGTCGGAGCCAGAGGCGGAGGGGGCTCCTGGGGGAGCCGGGCACCGCCCTGCTGGCCCCGCTCGCGCTGGGCCTGGGCCTGGCGCTCGCCTGCCTCGGCCTCCTGCTGGCCGCGGTCAGCCTGGGGCGCCGGCCCCCGCCGCCCGCCCAGGTGAGGCCCCTGCGGCGCAGCCCTCCCGGGGCCGGCCCGGAGCCGCGTCTGCGGAGCGGCGGGCGCGGCCGGGTGGGCCGAGGGCTCGGGGCCAGGAAGATGGGTGGAGGGTGAGATGTCAGGTGGAGGAGGGCTGGGTGACGCTGCGTCCTTCCCAGCAGGAGCCTTCCCAGGGGGAGCTGGTGGCAGAGGAGGACCCGGACCCGCCGGTGAGTGGCCGTGGGCGGCGGGCGCGCGCGTCTGGGCGTGGGGAGCGTGTGCGAGCGGAGGGTGCGGGGTGTGCCCTGGCGGCGCCGGCCGCGCGTGTGCGCGGGGGTGTGCACCGCCGTGCACGGGTAAGCGAGGGGGAGAGAGGGTGACGGCTGCGTGCAAGGGGTCTGGGTCACCTGAGTACGGAGTGTTTATTGGCCGCGGGTGAAGGGGGGGTGTGAGACGGGGGGGGGGGACCTTGCCTCCCCTTGGACCCCCCCCCAAGGCTTCTGTGCCTGCTGCTGGCTGGTGCCTCTCCTGACGGGGCCCCCTGTCGGTCTCAGTTTACGTCTCTGCTGGTCCCCAGGCAAGACCCTGGTTTAGCCCTGCCCTTAATTCCCTTAGGAACTGAATCTCCAGATAGAGGAAAGCCGAGATGCCGGGCCTTTCCTGAAGCGGCTGGCGCGGCCTCGCAGAAGCGGTGAGCACCCCTTATCCCACCTTCCGGAATAGGAACAGTGACGGGTCTGCCGTGGCTTCTGCACTCATTATTGCGTTTGTTTGCCCTAATAGCCCCACAAAGCGGGCAGAGCCGAAACCACGAACCTCACTGACAGGCGGGATGGAGAAACTGAGGCACAGACAGTGTTGGGGCAGGGCGGGGGGGGGGGTTCACAGTCATGCAGCTAACCAGTTGAGGCACGCTCAAACCTAGAATTCTGGCCCTCTCTCTGAAGCCTGTTCCATCACTTGGACCTGCTTCTCATTTCAAACCCTACGCCAAATGGAAGGAGGGATGGTCTGGGGTTAGGAGAGCCCTGGGGTCCTGATGGAGACACAGAGGGGCGTTGGGGAGTCAGGGGCCCGGGCCCAAATAAGCTAAGAAACTTCTGAATGGGATGATCGTATGACTACAGGCCCAGGTTTGCACAGGACTGTCCCAGCTGACAAGTGTTTTGTCAGTGCGATTATTAATAGCAAGACTTTTGCTCTCAGAAACAACCCAGTTTGGATGAGAAATGATATAGTCACTCTACTTGTGGAGGGAGATAAGGCCTGAGGTTCTGAGGACAGGAGCCTGGACCAGAAGGGGGATGCTGGGCTTCTGCGAGGGAGAAGGGGCTGGAGAGTGGCTTCTGGGCACTGTTTTGCCCATCTGTCTTTCCTTGATTCTCAGCACCCAAAGGCCGGAAAGCAAGGGCTCGCAGAGCGATCGCAGCTCACTATGAAGGTGGGTGATGGGGGAGCTATGCCCAGGGAGGGCGGGTGGTGGAGGGGCAGGCCAGGTCTCACCCACCCTTTCCTGTGTCTTACAGTTCACCCACGACCGGGACAGGACGGAGCGCAGGCCGGTGAGACCCCATTCCCACCTGCCCCTGCTCTCCCCCTGCCCCCCACGGCACTGACCTCCTGGAGAAGGAGCCCCTCAAAACCTTTCCCTTCCCACCGTCCTCCCTGCCTTCAGCTGGGGAACCCCAGAAGCCAGTTCAAGAAAATCTTCAGGGGCTCGGTTCTCTCAGCCCCCACACCTGGACTTTGTCTGTGACCCAGGCGTGGGAACCCAGGCAGTCTGCCCCCACCCAACCATTAGGCCTCACTCTTGTGCAAGAAGCACATTGGATTCTTCCCTCCTCTCCCCCCGCCACCCCCCTCCCGTATTCTATGAATCTTCACCACTCTGATCATTTTTCTCAAAATGTTTCTACTAGGCTCTTTTCCACCTTTACCCGACCTCCCAACTCAGCACTATGACCTCAGAACCTCAAACCCAGTCTCTGGCCCCTTCCCCTCCCAGACTCTCCCCCCCCCCCACTACTCTCCCCCCCCCCCCCCCCCACTACTCCATCCCACCTGCGTTGCCAAGGCCTCTAAGTGAAGTAGATAGATTCGGTATGTGGCTTGAGGCTAGCGGCTTGCTTATGAGTCGGCTGTGCAGGGGAAGGGGAAGGAAGGAATCACAAATGACTTCTCGGTTTTGAACTTGGGCATCTTTGGGAATCGTGATGCCATTTATTTTTTTTTTAACGTTTATTATTGAGAGAGAGAGAGAGACAGAGCATGAGCAGGGGAGAGGCAGAGAGAGAGGGAGACACAGAATCCGAAGCAGGCTCCAGGCTCCGAGCTGTCAGCGCAAGGCCCGACGCGGGGCTCGAACCCAGAAACCACGAGATCATGACCTGAGCTGAAGTCAGACGCTTAACCGACTGAGCCACCCAGGCGCCCCTAATGATGCCATTTATTGAGGTGGCGTTAACCAGGGGAGAAATGGGTTGGGAGATACGTAAATTAATCATTAAGTTTTTAATAATCAGCCAGCGGCTTCCACAAATAGCTGGCCGGACATCGTGGGCCGGCTCAGGCTAGGTCAGGACGCGAATAGTCAGGCGCCACAGCCACAGACGTGGTATTTAGAGCTGTAGGATTGCATGAAACACCGCGAGGAAGAAGCACCCCCAGAGTGAGTTCCTGAGGCTCTCGGGACATCCAGAGGGGAGGCCAAAGACAGCCCAGTGGACGCTGAGAAAAGCAACCGGACAGAAGGGAAGAAACCGGGGAGGGGAGTGTCCTGTGATCTGGGAGAAGACTCAGTCTCACCCAGGAGGGTGTGGCCATCTGCGCCCCATGCAGCTGAGTGGTCACATGAGATGACCGCTGGGTTTGGTAACCTTAAAAGTCAGCTGGTGACCTGGACATGGGCGGTTTCAGTGGCCCCGTTAGGGTGGACGCCAGAGTGGATTGGGTTAAGAGAAAATGGGAACTAGGAATTGGAGACGGTGACAACCCTTTCTAGAAGTTTCTCTGTGACGCGCGGAGCAACAGGCCAGTAGCTGGAGGGAGCTGCGTATGGAGGAAGGGTGCAGTCCTTCTGGTGATGAGCAACCCTACAGGGGTCTTCGCCAACGGCTACTGAATGGAACATTCATCCGGTCTCTGCAATAGCCCTAAAAGGAAGCTGTCAGCACGGGGCCCGATGCGGGGCTCGATCTCACGAACTGCGAGATCATGACCTAAGCCAAAACCGAGAGGTGGGCGCTTAACCGACTGAGCCACCCAGGCGGCCCGGTAGATAGAGGCCACTTAACCTGTGTGAGGCCTCGAGGATACCCAGGGGTGGAGCCCGGGTTTGAACCCAGCCAGCGCGGGCTTGTGTCCCAGACATGCCTGGTGCGGGGGTGGGGGGAGCCTGCAGGGCAGCGTCCAGGAAGGGGGCCAGGGGTGGGTTCCAGAACCAAGAGAGGAACACATCATCCCCTGGAGAATGTGACGACAGGTCAGTTTTTAGTGCTGGTGGGGGGACGTGAGGGAGCCCTTGCGTGATGACTTCTAGGTCCTCGGGAGAATGAGGAGGGTGGGCGGGGGGTGAGCAGAGGTGGTACAAAACGCTTGTCTTGAGGACTACAAGAGCGAGCCTCGTGGGGAGGAGCAGGAAGGCTGCCAGGCTACAAAGAATGTCCATTTGAGGTTTGTGGTAGTGACATCGGCGGACATCGTGGTCCCAGGGACCCCGTGCCCCCTGGCCACAACCAGCCTTCGCCCAGCCTGGTCCCATAGTGGGGCGCGCCCTCCCTCCTTCTCTCCCCCTCCTCTTCAGGCCCCAGGCCGGCCTTCCTCCCCTCCAGATGGGCCATTTATTTTAGCAGCTACCCAGACATTCATTCGTCCCCTGACGGAACACACACGCACTGAGCACCTGCTGTTGGTAAGGACCGGGCCGGGCGCCCACGGGGGATGATACCCAGACCTGTTTGCGAGAAAAAGTCACTGTCTAGGAGAGGAGACAGGCATAGGGATTTGCCAGTTACGGTAGGCTGGGACAGGAACAAGAATGAAAGTAGCCAGAGGTAGGCGGTGGCCAAGAGGAAGACACCCAACTTTACAGTGGAGTCGGGATTCCTGTCTCAAAGAGGCGTGGGCCCTGAAGCGCGAATGTAAGATGGACCAGGGGTCAAGGGCGTGCCAGGTGGAAGGAGCCGCTTGTGCCAAAGCCCCGAGTCTGGCAAGAGGATGACGAGGCCGGGCGACCAGGAGAAGCCTAGCGTGGTCGGAGGGAATTGCTGCTGGAACAGCATGAGACTCGAGGTTGGACGAGAATATGGAGCCGGGCCACACAGGCGTTCTGGAAGTCATTCCAAGGTCAAAGCAAGTAGAGGCAGGCTCACATCTGCGTTTTTGAAACCTCACTCCCCGTGGCTGTGTGTAGGGAATATACTGGAGCCGGGGACCCGGGAGACCGGGGGGGGGGGGGGGGGGGCAAGGAGGAAGGAGGCTGGGAAGAATCCCGGTGAGAGTGGCGGAGACCACACTGGGGGGGCAGAGAGGGGCCGGGGTACCCCGTGGGGGCAAGAACCCGGAGCCAGATGCGGGAACAGAGACAGAAGGTGAGGCCGGGGTAGAGGGGCCGCGCTCAGTTTGGGTCCGGATGATATTACGGTCCGATGGTGATGGCACAGTGAGCGGGGTGAGGAGGACGCAGGAAAGAGCGGGGCTGGAGGCCCACATGGGAGTCTGCAGGGTGACGGGTATCTCGTAGGTGGGCAGGAGAACGCCCGCCAGGCGTTACCACGTCCTTGCGAAAGTAGCAAGGACAGCGCCCCGGGGCTGGCAGAGGGGGAAGGCCGCCAGCGAGGCCGGGGACAGCAGCCGCCAGAGCCACACGAAGCCACAGCCGGGGGGCCACGTTGGCCACCCCCCTCCTTCCTCCCACCAGTGTCCCCTGGGCGCCCACTCCGAGCAGGCCCAGCCCCGGGGGCCACGGCACAGTAGACAGTAAGGCCGGGTGGGACCCCACGCTTCCTCCTGTGTAACTAAACCGGATGACTTCCTGCGACGGCAGCTGCTCCGAAGGCGGGGGGCCGTGGCGAGCAGGTGAAAGACAGGCCGGACTGGCCACGCCAGGGTGGCCGGGGAAGGGTTCCCAGCGGAGTCGGGATCTGGCCGAGGGAAGGTGCCGGGTGTGCGGCCGGAACAGGAAGGAGGTGGGAGTCCTGTGAGCTGGCGCAGCGAGAGGAGAGGTGACGTTGGAGAGGTGGACTGGGGCGGGCCTGGGAGGACCCGGGAAGCCACTTGAGTTGTGCGCTGTCATTTTAGTGTTTACCTTCTTTGCAATTTGTAACTGGTCCAGCTCTAGAGTGGTGTTTTTTTGTTTGTTTTGTTTCTCCAGTACATCTTTATGGAGCTGTGCTTCACGGTTCATACAATTCGCCCATTTAAACTCTATTTTTAAAAGTTTATTTACTTATTTTGGGGTGGGGGGGCAGAGAGAGAGGGCAAGAGAGAGAATCCCAAGCAGGTTCCACGATCCCAGAGGAGCCCAACAAAGGGCTCAATCCCACGACCCTGGGATCACGACCTGAGCCAAAATCAAGAGTTGGACGCTCAATTGGCTGAGCCAGCCAGGCGCCCCCATAGCATTTCTTTTTGTGGTTGAATAATTTCTCATTGTATGGCTATACCACAATTTTCCTTACCCATTCATCGTCTGATGGACACTTGGGTACCACTTTTTTTTTTTAATGTTTATTTTTGAGAGAGAGAGAGAGAGAGAGCACAAGCAGGGGAGGGGCAGAGAGAGAGGGAGACACAGAATCCAAAGCAGGCTCCAGGCTCTGAGCTGCCAGCACAGAGCCCGATGCGGGGCTTGAACTCACGGACCGCGAGATCGTGACCTGAGCTGAAGCCGGATGCCCAACCGTCTGAGCCACCCAGGCGCCCCTTGTTATTTTCAATTTTAATAACCCCAGTAGTATACGATTCAAGTACCGTATATGGTCTCAAAGTAAAACAGACAAACAGTAGAGACAGGGGCTTCCGGGTGGCTCAGTTGGTCAAGCATCTGACCCTTGCTTTCAGCTCAGGTCATGATCTCAGGGTTCGTGGGATCAAGCCCCTCGACAGACTGTGCTGAACATGGAGCCTGCTTGGGATTCTCTCTCTCTCTCTCTCTCTCTCTCTCTCTCTCTCTCTCCCTCTGCTTTCCCCCCACTCATGCTCACTCCCCCCTCCAAAATAAATATTTAAAAAAATATTTAAAAAACTAGAGACACAAAATATCAACCCCCCCCCCCACCTCTCCTTCCATCTGGCTCTTCTCCCCAGAAGTGGCTGGTGACGGGTTGCTCCCGACCCCTCTGGTCACACATACGTTGCATTTCTGCACGGAACTTCCTATTACACTACAGGCTCCGTGGGCCGTGACTCCACCCGGGGCCCGGGGCCACGTGTCTGTCTTCCGGGCCCAGCGGGCCCCCGAGTCTTCTGTACCCGATGGGTCTTTGGGGAGTGTGAGGAAGTCCTGGAAAGGGACTCTCCCCGATCTCTGAACACCCACATTCAGGTGTGGACGGGACGGTGAGTGGCTGGGAGGAGGCCAAAATCAACAGCTCCAACCCACTGCGCTATGACCGCCAGAGCGGGGAATTTACAGTCACTCGGGCTGGGCTCTACTACCTGTACAGTCAGGTAAGCCCCACCTGGCTCCGGGGGGGGAAGTGGGAACCGGGGGACAAGGGTCCGGGGCACGGGGCGGGGGGGCAGCTCCAGGTGGGCGGGGAGCTCGGGCTTTGGGCTGGGGTTGGGGGGGGTGGATCCCTGGGTCACCGAGGACAGGGGACACGGAGACCGTACGCCTCCTGCCTCCCCGTAGGTGCACTTTGACGAAGGGAAGGCCGTCTACCTGAAGCTCGATTTGCTGGTGGACGACGCGCTGGCCCTGCGCTGCCTGGAAGAATTCTCCGCCACGGCCGCCAGCTCCCCGGGGTCCCAGGTCCGCCTCTGCCACGTGTCTGGGCTGTTGCCCCTCCGGCCAGGGTCCTCCCTGCGGATCCGCACCCTCCCCTGGGCCCATCTCAAGGCCGCCCCCTTCCTCACCTACTTCGGACTCTTCCAGGTTCACTGAGGGGCCCCGGTGGCGCCCCGGGCCCCACCCTCCGCTGCTCCTCGCCCCAGACCTGCCCCCCCTCTGCAGGCTGCTTGGGCTGTTCACATGTTGCCACGCCACATAGATAACCCCCTTCTCCTCTGACACCCACTCCCCCCTGCACCTCACTAGCTCCTGAACCCCTGGTCTTTCGACGCCCCCCCCATTTATCTCCTGACTCCCCGCCCTGGCCACAACCTCCCCACCCTGCCCCCGGACACTGTGTCTACTCTACTCTGGGTGAGGGTGGGTCCCCACCGCCTGTTCAGGCACTAAGAGGGGCTGGACGCCAGGGAGACTGAGACGGGGCCAGGAGTTCCCAAACGTGAGGGCTAAGAGCAAGACGAGATCCTTCCCGATAATTCCCTGTGGATTTTTAAAACAGATACTATTTTTATTATTATTGTGACAAAATGTTGATAAGTGAATATTAAAGAGAATAAGCCACGGTCTCTCTCTCTCTTTTTTTTTTTTTTTTTTCAACGTTTTTTATTTATTTTTGGGACAGAGAGAGACAGAGCATGAACGGGGGAGGGGCAGAGAGAGGGGGAGACACAGAATCGGAAACAGGCTCCAGGCTCTGAGCCATCAGCCCAGAGCCCGACGCGGGGCTCGAACCCACGGACCATGAGATCGTGACCTGGCTGAAGTCGGATGCTTAACCGACTGCGCCACCCAGGCGCCCCTCTTTTTTTTTTTTTTTTAATGTTTTTGAGAGAGAGGGAGAGAGAGAGAGACAATGCACGAGTAGGGGAGGGGCAGAGAGAGAGAGAGAGAGACACAGAATGTGAAGCAGGCTGCAGGCTCCGAGCTGTCAGCACAGAGCCGCACGCGGGGCCCGAACCCATGAACCGTGAGATCGTGACCTGAGCCAAAGTCGGAAGCTTAACTGACTGAGCCCCCCAGGCGCCCCCACCGTCTCTCTGTTGGGACTTAGGGAACAGTTCTCAGGGTAGCCGAGGGCCATGGCAAGGGGGGCTGGGCATCGAAGGGTGGGGTGCGGGACGGCTGGGACTCCAGGGCAATGTACAGGCTCGGGAATGGGGACCCACATGCTTCTGACCCCTGAGGCATGAACAGAGAGTCAAAAGGCAAACTGCCAGGAAAAAAAATCAATCCTCTGCCCAAGGTCCAGCAGAAGCCGCCTCATTTACCTAGGAGGCGGGCTTCCTCCCGAGGGTGATCCCTGGCTGGGAGGAGCGGGAGCCTCTGGACATTCAGCAGGTGCGGGCCCAAGCCCTGGCCTGGATGTGGGGTGGGAGCAGGCTCGCAGGGGAGCTCGGGGTCAGGAAGCAGGACGCGGCCGGGGGAGTGGGGGCGCCTGGGTCCAGGGGAGGAACCTTCCAGCGGTAGGGTGCTTGGGGCCGTCTCTTTCTCTCTTTGACCAGAGCCTTATGTAAGAGCTTTTCTCGGGAAACAGGAAGTCCTGCTTGCCAAGTTCAGCACAGGGAGTAGCGCAGGCCTTATTCCAACACACCCGGCCTGGCCCTAACCCCAGAACTCGGCCAGTTTCTGGCTTCCGCGACCCTGGTTCTCCTCCCCATCCGCCCCCTCCCCTCCTTTTGCACGTTCAGTCATTCCCAGCCAACTTGCCCAGAGACCTCTCCCGTGGCTCCGCCAGAGGGTCTCCCGCCCTCACCCCTTGACCCCCAAGCTGCCCAGCTTGTCCCTCCATCCCTGCTCTTGGCACTGTGCCCCGGGGCAGCCGACCTTCCCTCCCCCACTCCTGGGGCCCTCCCAGGGTTCCCGTGCTCGGGCTGCTTCCTGGGTGTCACTGGCAGTCCCGTCCTTCCTAGACAGATTGTCACCAAATTCTCCCGAGGCTGGAGAAGGGTGTGGGGGGGAGGGGGGCGGGGAGCGTGTCTCAAGACGCCACCGGCCCCGCAGTGGGGTGCCAGGAGCTCCAGCAGTGCCCCTCGCCGGTTTTCCTCCTCCTTCCTTTTCATTCTCAAGTTCCTTTTTATTTCTCCCTTGCGTAACACTCTTCTTCTTCCCTTCTGCACCCCCACCCTCCCCACCACCTCCTCGCCACCCCACTCCTGAGGCCACTGCTCTCTGCAGGGTCCCCAGCTCATGCCAGCCTCGTCTCCTTCCTTGCCAGCCCCCAGAGGGCCACCGGGAGACATGGGGGGCCCGGCCCGAGAGCCGGCGCTCTCAGTCGCCCTCTGGTTGAGTTGGGGGGCGGCTCTAGGGGCTGTGGCGTGTGCCATGGCCCTGCTGACCCAGCAAACAGAGCTGCAAAATCTAAGGAGAGAGGTGACTCGGCTGCAGAGGACTGGAGGGCCCTGCAAGGAGGAAGAAGGGCATCCGTGGCCGAGCCTCCGGGAGCAGGTGAGTGAGGGGAGAAGGGCGTGGGGGAGAAAGGGATGGATGGCGGGGCCATCTCCGGACCTCTTGGTTCTAGCCTCTCGGTCTGTAAAGTTTTGAGTAGGTGCAAGAGAGGGTCCCAGGTTTGGAGGTCAAGGGAGCAGCCATTCCGGGAAAGGAAATTGTTAAAGATTAATGCTTCTCGTACCTAACAGATCCTGGAGGAGAGCCAGCACCGAGACTCAGGTTGCTGGGGAAAAGTGCATGAGAGATGTGAGGCACTCCTGGGGCGGAGGGAGGGGGCGGGCTGGGAAGAGAGGCTGCCTGGGACCCTTGCATCTCAGCCTAACCCCGACCCTCTTTCCGTGAGCAGAGCCCTGACGCCCTGGAAGCCTGGGAGAATGGGGAGAGGTCCCGGAGAAAGAGAGCAGTGCTCACCCATAAACAGAAGAGTGAGGCCTCCGGGGTGCAGCCGGGGTGGGAGGTGATCCAGCCGCATGGGGATCTGGGGACGGTTATCCGCAGCCAGGGTGAGGGTGGAGGGGCTGAGCACAGGGCGGCCGGGGCAGGTGGGCACTGCTCAGATTCCCCTCTCTCCTCAGAGAAGCACTCCGTTCTGCACCTTGTCCCCATCAACATCACCTCTAAGGGTGAGCAGTTTTCTTCGATAACGGCTTTTGGGGAGGGGCCGGGTTGGGGAACTGGGGGGCTGGCACCTGGGCCCAAGAGACTCCTGGGGGCGAAGAGTGTCTGAGAATGCAGGGAGATCCTGACTGCCCCACCCCTCACCCCCAGAGGACTCTGATGTGACAGAGGTGATCTGGCAACCAGCTCTGAAGCGTGGGAGAAGCCTGGAGGCTCAAGGATACGTTGTTCGAGTCTGGGACACTGGAGTTTATCTGCTGTATAGCCAGGTAATCCCAAACATACCCTACGCCTCATGTGGGGGGGGCCGGAGGTCTGTTCTCCCAGGGCCCGTAAGTCCTGCTACTGAGAATTCCTGACCCTTCTGTTCATACCAAACTTAGAAGACCCTCCTTCCTTCCTTGGCTCTCTTGTCCAGGCTCCCGAGGCCTCCCAGCACTGAGCCATCTCGTTTCTCCTCCGTTCCCTGCCAGGTCCTGTTCCACGATGTGACTTTCACCATGGGTCAGGTGGTGTCCCGGGAGGGCCGGGGAAGGCAGGAGACGCTATTCCGTTGTATACGAAGTATGCCTTCCAATCCGGACTGGGCCTACAATAGTTGCTACAGTGCAGGTGGGAGCCCTGTGGGCGGTGGAGGGGGGAGGGGTCGTGAGAAGAGCAGGGTCTCTCTGACCCCGGGGAGGGGGGGGGGGTGGTGACGAGGAAGCTCCGGCAGGGGGTTGGAAGCCTGGGTGGAGAGGTGGCTCTGGAATGAAGGACAGAAAGCGCAAGAGAGGTTGAGCTGGAGAAGGGAGGGGAGACGTCATTCTGCGTGACCGTGACCTCACTGAGCATCTCTTCTCTCCTCTCAGGTGTCTTCCACCTACACCAAGGGGATATTCTGAGTGTCACAATCCCCCGGGGAAGGGCGAAGCTTAGCCTCTCGCCATCTGGAACCTTCCTGGGCTTTGTGAAACTGTGATTTTGAGGTGGTCTCAAGCTCGGAAGACTGGGGTGGGGACATACTGGAGGCAGCCAAGAGCTAACAGGAACAGAGGCTTCTTCTAGGGTTGACTGGAACCCTGGGTTTGACGACTCACGAATCTCCGTGCCTCCCTTTTCCCTTTCCGCCCCCATCCCCTGGACTTCGACTTCACGGATATTAAAGAAGTGTAATCTCTTGCTCTCGTCCCCCATCCAGCCCCACATTCTTGGGGGGTGGGGGGAGAAAAGGGGGGCAGTGCCAGGCCTTGGTGGAGACCTACTTTAAGTCCCACTGGAATGCTTCCAGAACAGCACCACCATCTAGCGGCAGCTTGAGAGAAGCAGCCTGCCTGTTGGCAGAAGTCCACGAAGCCTCCCTCCACTCGGGAAACTCCTGGTTCCCCACGCCACACCTCTCTCCAGGTACCCGCTGCCTCCTCCCTCCACAAGAAGCCCCGCCCTCACCTCCCTCTCCACCAACGGGGCCCCGGCTCGGCTCCCATGACTATCTCCAGGGGTGTGTTTATTGTGCGCCCGTCTGTGGGGGGGGGGGGGTGCCCGACGACGACGACGACAGTCCCTTTGCAGACACACCACCCTACGGGTGCCAAGTTCCGCCTTTCCTGCCCTCCGCTCCCCTAGCGTGACGGGCCCTCCAAGCCTCTCGGGGCTGGGACGGGTCGCCGGGCAGCCTGGGGTAAATCTTGGCCCGAATGCTGGTCTTCCTTCACTCCTCGAGCTTTCTTTCTGCTCAAGACCCGCTTAAACTTAAATAGGAGAGTAAACGACGTCCCCCGCTGCCTTGCCTCAGCCCCGTCCCTGTACCGGGATCTCCCGGCCCTCCCGGCTGTCCTCCGGCGCGCCGCCGGGGACCGAGGTACCAAGGCCCCGGGGTTCGGGCCCCGCCAGCGCCGAGAAGCGCTACGCAGCGGGACACGCAGCGGTGGGGGACGCGCAGGCGCAAAAGGGAGCGCGATGGGCTAGTCGCGCCCGGCCGGGAGCCGCCAGCGTGCGCAGGCGCAGCCCTGCACGGGGCTCGGGGGCGGGACGGTCCCGTGGCGTCTACGTTCGGGGGTAGGCGGGACTAGGCGCGCGCTGGCCGCGCCGGCGCTGTTCGCCGGCTGTGACGTACTAATCGTGCGCCGCCAGCGCCGGTGGGCCTGGGGCTCGCGGGAGGGGAAGGAGGAGAAGGAGGAGGAGGAGGAGGGGGAGGTGGTGGAGGTGGAGGCTGGAGCAGAGCAAGCGGCGGCCGCGGCGGGGCGGCTCGGCGGCGCGGCGCGCGGCCCAGAAGCGTTGGAATCCTGAATTGAGAGGGCTGCGCCTGAAGACAGCAGGAGTGGCGGGGCCGCCGCCGTCGCCGGAGAGATGAGCCGGGAAGCTTGAGGCCGGAGACGCCCGCCCTCGGGCCCGTCCGCCCGGCTTCCCCGCTCCCGGTGAGGACGCCCCCTACCCTTCCCCCAGCCCTGCCGCGGCCTCTCCCATTCCTGGATCTCATTCCCACCAAACCGGGGCCCAGGAGGCCCTCGAAGGGGCTTCTTCAGGCCCTCGGGCGCCGAACTGTCCAGGACCAAACCGGTGTGGGACGCATTCTGGCCCCCGGGAGCGGAGCAGGAGAGGGGGCTGGGCCAACCTGGCTCACGCGGCTCAGTTCTGTCCCAGCGGCTTGATCCGGCTGCCTGAGCACCGGTTGGGTTCTCTTTCAGTTTCCCTTAACATTCTTCCGTTTTCGTTAGATTTTACTACCTGAACCATAGCCCTGGGATCCCCATTCCCTCCTGAGACGACCTGAGCACGCCCGTACCCTCCCCACCCCACCCCATTCATTCCGAGGTGGTAGAGCACTCTCTCCCCACTCTAGACCCCGGTTTCCCCGTGGAAGCTGTGTCCTCAGGTATCTCTGTATCCTGTCAGGAGTCTCCTGCTGAGCCATTGCCCTTACTAGGTTCTCAATTAGGATACTCCTGGTGGCATTAAATACTGACAATGGTGGCTTTAACCTGGGGGTCCGAGTAATAAGATCCTGCTGCTTAGCCATTCTCCCTTGCTCCTCTGTGGTCGGGGGAGAGATGGGGGCATGGACTCTGAAGGGCCCCTGTGGGTCTTGTTAACCGAAAAGATCGGAAATTCGTAGGGGTTTTGCGCTTTTTCCTCTTTTCTTAGGTTATTTGTATCTGATTCCAGAGGAGGCGTGCTGAGGAAGAGAGGCAGGATTTGGGGTGCGGGGTGTTTGCATTCTGACACTCTAACCATTGTTTTACAGGCTACCGGAAGATGAAAGAGACTATACAAGGGACCGGGTCTTGGGGGCCTGAGCCTCCTGGACCTGGCGTGGCCCCGGCTTACTCAAGTCCCAGGCGGGAGCGTCTTCGTTGGCCCCCACCCCCTAAACCCCGACTTAAATCAGGTGGAGGGTTTGGGCCAGATCCTGGGTCAGGGACCACAGTGCCAGCCAGACGCCTCCCTGTCCCTCGGCCCTCTTTTGATGCGTCAGCTAGTGAAGAGGAGGAGGAAGAAGAGGACGATGAGGATGAAGATGAGGAAGAGGAAGGGGCAGCTTGGAGGCTGCCCCCCAGATGGGGTCAGCTGGGAACCTCCCAGCGGCCTCGCCCTCCTCGCCCTACTCATCGGAAAACCTGCTCCCAGCGCCGCCGCAGAGCCATGCGAGCCTTCCGGATGCTGCTGTACTCAAAAAGCACCTCGTTGACATTCCACTGGAAGCTTTGGGGGCGCCACCGGGGCCGGCGGCGGAGCCTCGCACACCCCAAGAACCATCTTTCACCCCAGGAAGGGGGTGCGACACCACAGCTGCCATCCCCCTGCTGTCGTTTTGACTCCCCTCGGGGGCCACCTCCGCCCCGGCTCGGTCTGCTAGGTGCTCTCATGGCTGAGGACGGGGTGAGAGGGTCTCCACCAATGTCCTCTGGGCCCCCAGTGGAGGAAGATGGATTAAGGTGGACTCCAAAGTCTCCTCTGGACCCTGACTCCGGTAAGGTGGGAATGGGGTGTGGGAAGGGTGGGGGCAGGGTTCAGATCCAGGAGGATTGGGAGCCTCTTGCTGTGGTGAGAGCCGGGCCTAAGGAAGGTGGGACGGCAGAGCGAGGGGGTCCAGAATAGCTGTGAAATGTCTTAAGCCCCACTTTGAGCAAGATCTAAGTCTGGGGAGACGGTCAAGGCCGGGTGACAGAGTCCCCGAGCCGAGTAGGCGTCCTGTGTACAGACGAGAACGGGAGATGAGGTTTAGAAAAGTTAGTCTTATTATCCACGCAAGCTCCCTTTTCGTTTGGCCTTTCCGAATAAAGGGGCCCTTGCCTGTGCATCTGCGAAGGGTGCCACTCTAGTGCTGGGATGGGATTTCTCTGCAGTTACCACCTGTATAGCCGTGTGTGACATTCGCACTCGGAATGTTTCTTTCGGGGACGCAAGCAGACCATGTCAGGCTGTGTTTTAATCAGTCCCTGGAGTATTTATCGAGCCTTCGGTGTGCACCGGGTGCCGTACTCGGTGCCAGGTATATATGGTGGTGGTAAATGTCTCGGACGTGTGCCTCTCTCCGAGTCTTAAGTCTTTTTTTGCTTCTGTGCCGAGCACCTCTTCTCTTCAGTTCCTCTGTAACCTGTTAGACATGCTTCTCTCACGCTTTACGGTTTCCATCCCCTAGAGTTCCTATCGGGAGATTCCGTTTCGGTTCCTCCCCGTGGTCTTAGAATTTGTATCGTTTGATCTCACCATTGTTCCTCGATCTTAGCCAATTTCTCATCCCCATCCTGTTTCCCCTGCGCTGTAGGCCTCCTCTCCTGTACTCTTCCCAATGGCTTTGGGGGACCACCTGGGCCAGAAGGGGAGCGAGGCCTGGCACCCCCTGACGCCAGCATCCTCATCAGCAATGTGTGCAGCATCGGGGACCACGTGGCCCAGGAGCTTTTTCAGGGCTCAGACCTGGGCACCGCAGAAGAGGCGGAGCGGCCCGGGGAGAAGGCCGGCCAGCACAGCCCCCTGCGAGAGGAGCATGTGACCTGCGTGCAGAGTAAGGGAGCCCAGACGGCCGGGCCTTCTCTTCTCTCATCCAGCTCCTAAGTTGGAGTGTGGAGGCCTCACACGCTCCTCTTCCTCTCCACTCAGGCATCTTGGATGAATTCCTTCAGACTTACGGCAGCCTCATTCCCCTCAGCACTGATGAGGTGGTGGAGAAACTGGAGGACATCTTTCAGCAGGAGTTCTCTACACCTTCCAGGTGAGGCAGGACAGGGGGGGGTCCTCAGAAGAGGGCCGGGGCCTGAGGGACCCTAGGGGTCAGGGGTCGGGAGAGAATGCTGCCCAGAGGGACCGACGCAGGGGAGGAGGAGGGAGCAGGGACCGAGGGGGAGGAATCTGCAGGTGAAGCGCGAAGCCCCTGTAAGCAGATGGGGGCAGTCCTTCCCCGGCCCCCTGAAATATGCCCCGTGCTCACGTGCCTCCTTCCAAGGAGCGGGCCCTTCAGCAGGCCCTCGGAAGGCTACGCGAGCCCCGACGGGGACTAGTTGAGACAGATCCTGCTTCTGGGCAGTAGAAGGTCCTTCTGTATGCCCTAGCCCCCTCGTCTCTTGTGTGACTCCACCCTTGGCCTACTCAGGAAGGGCCTGGTGCTGCAGCTCATCCAGTCGTACCAGCGCATGCCAGGCAACGCCATGGTGAGGGGCTTCCGAGTGGCCTATAAGCGGCACGTGCTGACGATGGACGACCTGGGGACTCTGTACGGACAGAACTGGCTCAATGACCAGGTGAGGAGGAGGGAGAAACGGGCCCCGAAGGGGATGTGGGGAGCAGGGTGTCTGGGGCCCTCTGCTCGGGGGAGCCCTGTGCCCATGCTGCGCCCTCCATGGCAAGTTGCCGCCTGTCTTCTCCCCAGGTGATGAACATGTATGGAGACCTGGTCATGGACACGGTCCCTGAAAAGGTAGGCCTGACAGGGTACTTCAGTCCCCAGGAGAACTTCTGCAGATCCCAGCAGCTTTTGCACTCCCTTTGATCTCTTCCCTTTTCACGGAGGGAGGATCTTTGTTTGGGGGAGAGGTGGTAAAAGGCGGTCTGTTAAATTCAAACCTGTAACCTAGGTCCTGAACTTCTCTGTTCCTTTCCCCCCAGTCGGCAGTGGTTCTCCCTGTGGCTCACCCCACCAGTTGGGAGGGGCAGCAGGAAGAGAATTGGGTTTCTGCCCCCAGTGGATTGCAGTGGAGGTTGTTGAAACTGGCCCTTGGAGCCCCAGTGACATGGAGCGGACTGGGCGGAGGAGACTTGGCAGGGAGGCCTGAAGCTCTTTTAACTCCATCCAGCTCTTTTGTGTCATTGGCACAGGTGCATTTCTTCAACAGTTTCTTCTACGATAAACTCCGTACCAAGGGTTATGATGGGGTGAAAAGGTGGACCAAAAACGTGAGTTGCCAGTTCACGTGTATGTGGGTAACGCCTTGCCTGTAAAGGATTAGAGTTCCGCTTTCTAGGAGTCCCTTCCCTGAGGCTGCTCACTCAGTCTTTCAAGTAACATGGGTCTTCTGTGTGTTCGGTACTGTCGTGGGCAGCAAGGACTCGGTGTTAAGTAAGGAAGACTTCTCGCCTTCGTGGAGTGTGAATAAGTAAGTTAAATTTCAGCTAGCGTTAGGCGCCGTGAACAAATTAAAAGGGAGATGTAGTAGCGTGGAATGTGGGTGGCTCCGGGAAGGCCACTCTTCTCTGAGCCTGGAATGACGAGGGCCCGGTCACGTGTGGCTCGGGGGCAAGAGTGGTTTAGGCGAAGGGGACGGCGAGTACGTGGGACACAAGGTGAGACTGTGGGGGGCCCAGAAGGCCCACAGGAGTGTCTGGTGTGGTTGGGGCAGGGTGAGCGGGGGGAATATGATCAGAAGCTTGGCCAGGGCTGATCGCGTGGGGCGTGGAGGCCGCCGTCACCGTGTGCGCTGAGGCGCCGTTGACGAGCCTTAAGCAGGCTGGGAAGAGCCTCCTGTTTTGACGGAGATTGGAAGTGGGGCAAGAGTGGGAGCAGGCGGACTAACTAGGAGGCGAGCAAAGGAGGCGAGACAGACGCTCGACCAGGATGCTGAGGGAGGAGCAGGAGCGCTCTCTAGGATGGGTTTTGCAGGTAGAACCGAAGTACTTTCTGGAGGGTTGGACGAGGGAATGAAGAAAAACTCGGAATCAGGGTGATGCCTGGGTTTGTAGCAGACGTTACTGGGGAAGACAGGAGAGAGCACTTTTGGCGAGGGGGCAAAGATAGTTCTCGTTAGTTTCCCTGCCCTGCAATTCCAAGGCCAGGAAATTTCTACAGTGAGGTAGGACCGTGGGCTGCAGCATTTCTTAGTTTCTGTCCCCAGGCTCAGGAGCTCACACCCTCCCCGACCTGGCAGGCCTACTGCTCCCGATAGAGGTGGGGGGACCTACAGTGAAAGAACTTGGCCTCTGCATACTGCATCTGAGTCCCACCTCTGCCCCTTCCGTGACCTTCAGCAAGTTGCCTAGTCTTCTAAGCTGCCGTTTCCTCCGTTAGATCGAGGGAGGGAACTTCCTCGGAGGATTGTTGTGGTAACTGACCGACCAGTTGCCGGGGACCCAGCGTTGTCCTCGGTGTGACTTAATTCTCAGAACAAACAGAGGAGGTAGCGGCTGTCGTTTCCAGTGAAGAGAACGGAGGCGTATAGAGTGGCTCGCCCATGGCCACGAGCTAGGAAAGGCAGGAGCTAGATCTAAACCCCCCCAGTCTGGCTCCAGAGTGCTGAGCCTCGGTTCTTCGCTCCTGAGCACTGGTACCTTTAATGTGTAGAAAGTACCCGGGCCATCCTGGGCTCTCAGGTGTGTGCTCTGACACCGCCCCTTCCGGTGGAGGGCTGGGCCTTGTACCCTCCCATGCGGCTTCCTGCCAGCGCCTCCACTCGTCTCTAGACCCCTCGTGACGGTAGGCGGGACTCTCGTGCCCTCTGACCAGACCCCTGGCACTGCCCCCTTTAGGTGGACATCTTCAATAAGGAGCTACTGCTGATCCCCATCCACCTGGAGGTGCATTGGTCCCTCATCTCGGTTGACGTGAGGCGACGCACCATCACCTACTTTGACTCGCAGCGCACCCTGAACCGCCGCTGCCCTAAGGTCTGAGTGGGAAGGAGGGAGGCGGGAAGAGTGGGGAGGAAATCCAGTGGCGGCACTCGAGGCGGAAGGGTGGGCCTGGGGCCTCTGAGGAGCAAACCTGGGCTTGGTGCCTGTGACCACCATACCCCGGGCTCCTGTGGGAGACACCGGGCATCGCTCCCTCCTTTTCTCCGTCTGCACAGCATATTGCCAAGTACCTACAGGCAGAGGCCGTGAAGAAAGACCGGCTGGATTTCCACCAGGGCTGGAAAGGTTACTTCAAAATGGTAAGTTTCTAGAGGGAGGAGTACGGGGTGGTGACAGAGGTAAGGCAGGAGGCAGAAGTTGAGGCCACACCCCTAGGAGCCTCCAAACGAAGGGCCTGCCTTCTTCTCCTTTTCTAGAATGTGGCCAGGCAGAATAATGACAGTGACTGCGGTGCCTTTGTGTTACAGGTAAGCAGATGGCAGCTGGGTTAAAGGGCTGGGCAGGAGGAGGGAGGCTGTTCTGCAACCCGCCCCCGCCCCGTTGCTCACAGCCCCTTGTGGAGCAGAGAGTAACCTTAGGTGTCAGAAAGCGCAAACATGGATTTCGTCGGCTCTCCTGGCTTCCCCGTCCCACATCGGGACTGGGTCTCTTGCTCCTTGGTTTCTGGCCCTAAGAAGAGTGGCCTCCTAACCGCCAATGCAGAGTATTTTAACACCGGGTATTTCAGGTACCAAGAGCAGGGATTTTAGACTTTGAGCCCCAGGCTGGGGCACCTTGGCTCCCTTTGTGAAATGTGGATGTTCTCTGAAAGTTCCAGGGAGGTGGATCTCACTCACACGAAGGGGGTAGCACAGGTCCTGACTTGGGGGGTGGGGGATGCTCACGGCCTGCTTTGTTAACACCCAGTACTGCAAGCACCTGGCGCTGGCCCAGCCATTCAGCTTCACCCAGCAGGACATGCCCAAACTTCGTCGGCAGATCTACAAGGAGCTGTGTCACTGCAAACTCACTGTGTGAGCCTCGGATCCCAGGCCTCAAGCCCGTTTATGAATGGGCGTGGGGACTTGGGGGACCCTTCCTTCCCAAGAAACTCCCATTCCTTTCCTCTCTTGCCTCTCCCCACCCAGTTCCCTTTTGGTTTTTCATATTTAAATGTTTTAATTGATTTCTGTATTTTTTTTTTCCTTTTGAGAGAATACTTGTTGATTTCTGATGTTCAGGGGGTGGCCATGAAAAAGCCTCTTTTTTCTCTGTGCCCTGGGGGAGCGTGGCCTTGCGGCCTGGGTGGGGCAGCCATCCATCCCCCTTCTGTGTGCAGGGGCGGGGGCAGGAAAATCTGTGCTGGGGGTGGAGGGCGGGCAAAGGGATTCCGGCCTGCCAGATCTTCAAACTTTTTTTTATATATATATATAAATGCCACGGTCCTGCTCTGGTCAATAAAGGATCCTTTGGAGATATACAGTGGTGGTCGTCCTTAAGGGGCATCAAACTAGTGGATATGCTCGCTCTCAGGCTTTGATTCAGCAGCCCCTGTTAGCTCCCCTTTTCGTGGGCATGGAGACCTCAGCCTTCCACCCCTGGCTCGCTGGCTTGAGAGGTGCTGGAGCTGGGCAACAGGACACTTAAGAGAGCCAGCCAAAGTTCATGACAGCGACCCCAAATGCTGGGGAAGCCAGGAAGTCGGCTGTTCCATCCCTGTCCCTCCCTGTGGCCGGGGGGGTGGGGGTGGGGGGCCCTGTCGCGGGGGCGTACCGCCTGATCCCATCATCCCCGGCACCCCCGGAACGGGGCGGGACGGTGTCCGATCTACCTTTGCTCCAGGAGAGAACGGAACAGAATGTAGGTCCAGGACAGACTCAGACCAGAGGCGAAGGGAAGCGGCGGTCTCTGGAGCCCGGAAGTCCCTGGAGGCTGAAACCTCGCCCCTCTCGCGTGATAGGGCGCGCTGGGCCACATGACCAAGGCGCTCTCGCCTCCGCACGTGTAGGGGCGCTGGGCCCCAAGATGGCTGCCAGGCCTCGAGGCCCGACTCCCATATGTCACTTCCGTACCGGCGAGAAAGGCGGGCCCCAGAGCCAATGGGGCCGCGGGGCGGGTCTTCCCCTTGACAGATGTCCAGGCGATCCAATGGTGGCCGCGTGCCGGAGCTCCTGCGAGCTGACGTCACGCCGAGTCGCTGAACGCCGGCAGGCGGGGCCGAGGCGGCCAAGCCAATGCGATGGCTGGGGCGGGGTCGGGCGCTCTATAAGTTGTCGATAGGCGGGCACTCCGCCCTAGTTTCTAAGGATCATGTCTGCGAGTCAGGATTCCCGGTAAGAAACCCTTTTGCAAGAGGTCGAGGCCACTTACCCAGCCGCTCCCTCCCGAGGGCCCCGCGGGGGGAGCTGAGGCCCACCGCCCTGGGCACCCCTCCCCTCACCCGGGGTTGCGGGGCAGCCACGCCGGGAGGCCTGGTCCTGGGGAGCGAGTAGGCGCGGCCCGCCGGGAGGCCGGCGCCGAGCGCCAGGCGAGGCCGCGGCCGGGCGTGGGAGGCGGAGGCGGCCGCCGCCGCGTGTGGCCCGAGCCGGCGGGTCCGGGCGCCTCTCTGCCTGAGGGAGGGCTCGCGCGCGCTCGGGATTCCGGAGGGTTCCGACGGGACCACTCGCCGGAGCGGGGACGCCCGGGTCCTGCGAGCCGGGCGCGTCGTCGCGCGGAGCGATGGGTCGGGGCGGAAGAAGCCGGCCGTTCAGTGTGCTGGTTTTCTTGACGGCCAGGACCGAGCCTGACCCCGAGGAGCGGCCGCGTGAGGCACCGGGAGCCCACCCGGCGCCGGGCGGGCGGGTCCATTTTGCCGCACGAGCCGGGCAATTGGCAAACTGCGGATGGGCAGGTCCACTTTCCTTCGGGGGTGAGCGGCCTGAGGTATGGGAGGGCGACGCCATTTCGCGACGGGGGCGGGCGGGATGTGGATTGTGCCGTGGCGGGGGGCGGGGGGAGACGCCGCTGGGTGGTCGAGGGAGCGAGCACATGGCGGCCCGAGGGGCTCCCCTCCCCCAGCCCGCTTCGCTTCTCAGTGTTGTGCAATCTCCCCCTTCGCTAGCTCGGCTGGGGCTCATTGTGCGCGAGGCCGCCACCGCCCGCGGCCTCCCACATCCGGGCACCGCGAGGGGGGGAGACGGGCTGGAGGGGGTGGGGGAGGGCGCGGGCGGAGTGACGTGGGGGGAAGGGGATGTCCTACCCTCGCATCTGGGAGGTGCGGGGCGGGACTTCCGGCGCGCCGGGGCGGCGGTGGGAGGTGCACGCGCTCGGACTCGGAGCGGCCCGGCCCCGGACACGTGGGCCCGGCCGCGGGGACCACCTCCGGTCCCCCGGAAGCGCCGACGCCGTTCCTTCCAGCCTCCGGGCCTTCGGGGGTTGGGTCGTCCCCTCGGTGGCGGGGCCAGAGGCCTGACTCGGTTGTAAATTGAGCACTGTGTCTCCTGGGGACCAGGATGGGGTCGGGTCGGGGAGCGTGGGCTGATGGCATCGTGCGAGGCCGGTTGCTGGTAGGAAGAGCCTGGCCGTCGGGATTTCTGGCGTCTCAGTCGGCCTACTTCTACTTTAAACCAACAGATCCAGAGACAATGGCCCCGATGGGATGGAGCCCGAAGGCGTCATCGAGGTGAGATTGCACTCCTGAGCCACTGTCTTTAGTCCCTGGGAAAGGCAGTGTCTCCTGGTTTCTGGAGAGCTGCTTGCCTAACTGCCAAGTAGATGACTTCTCCTACCCATCCTAAGCCCTTTCCAGTGATCTGTTCCAAATCGGTAGGTCCCTGAGTGTGTGTGAAGCACGTCCTGTGTGTTGAGTCTCCTCTCTTCCTATACTGTCCAGCCTCTCCTCTTACAAGCGGACCGGCCCCTTAGAGTGACTTCCCAGACCGCGTAGAGCCAACCAGCTTCCCAGGTGGGAGGAGAGGCTGTGGGCTCTGGAGCTTTGGTCCTGTTTGCTCCGCTTCTGGGACACCGCGTCGCCTCTTCTACCATTTGAATTGTTTTGTGCCCCACAGAGTAACTGGAACGAGATCGTTGACAGCTTTGACGACATGAACCTCTCCGAGTCCCTTCTCCGGGGCATCTATGCCTATGGTTTTGAGAAGCCTTCTGCCATCCAGCAGCGAGCCATTCTTCCTTGTATCAAGGGTAAGATAAGATCCCTCTGCCCCAGAATGAGTTCTGCACGGTCCCTGACCTGGGTGGAGTGGCACCTGGTCAGTGGTGCCAGCCTCATATCAGTCTGGGGCAAAGCAATTCCTTGTTTATCCCAGCTTGGCTTTTGGTTTGTGCCGGTGCCTGGTTCATGCCCTGGACACATGGATGGCTGGTTGGATTTCAGTAAGGTGGTATTTTAGTCAGTTCTTCACTGCTATTGGTATTTTAGGTCAAAGGTCAATTCTGGGCAGTCCTAAATGAATGATCTAACTTGGTTTCCAGATGTTCCCATTTGGGCACTAGGTTGTGGCGCGGTAAAGTCTGGGAGGCACTAAATGCTTGGCACTTAGCTCTTATCAGTTGCTTGTTGATTGAGAAAAGCCTTAAACATCTGTCTCCTGATACCAACGTGTACGTACTCTCACGTCAAGTTTCTTCTACTCTGTTTAGGTTATGATGTGATCGCTCAAGCCCAGTCTGGGACTGGGAAAACAGCCACTTTTGCCATATCGATTCTGCAACAGATTGAATTGGATCTCAAGGCCACACAGGCCTTGGTCCTGGCGCCTACTAGAGAGCTGGCTCAGCAGGTGAGCGTGTGGCTTCCCTCTCCTGGAGGGTGCTCTGGGAAGGAGCATAATCAAAAAGTCCGAGGTGTGCTCCCTAAGGGCCACCACCTCAACATCTGAAGCGTTGGGGAAGAGAGATCTAAAGAAAATGAGCCAAGGCCTGCTGGATCTCTGAAGGCTGGCTGGGGTTAATTATATGCCCTTTCCTACCGAACAATAAGCATCGTTTCCTCCGCCCATTTCCTGAGTCCAGGGAAAAGGCAGCTAGGTGGAGCCCGGCTGGCTGAGCAAGTTTGGTGGCTGTTGTGTGAACAAACCCCCTGGTGATGGGCAAAGAGACACCTCGGTGATGGTGCTGCTCTTATATCAGCCTGGGGCAGAGCAGACGCAGTCCTTTGTTCATCCTAGCTTGATGCCTGGGTTGGTGGCCAGAGCTGTTTCATGCCTGGGGCACATGAAATCCTAATGATAGACTTTTCTTGGGTCTCGGAGGAGAGAGAATGAGAAACGTTCGTTTCCTAGTTATTTTTAAACCCTCGGTGGGGAAGAAGTTCTGATTCTCTGCTAACTTGTAGATACAGGTGAAGTAAGTAAAGAAGTTCGGGAAGGATTCCTTAGGGCATTAATGGGCAGAACACACTTTTTTCAAGAGCGAACATGGCCTCTAGCATCGATCGGTTCAGTGGCAGAAGGACGCAGGTAGAGATCATTCTGTTCACTAAACTGGTCGCTTTGAGATCTAATGAATGGGTCGCTCTTGGCTTTTAGAAAGGGCTGTTACTGTGAATCCTTGTATTCTTCGGGACCAGACCAAGTTCAGATCCTGTGCCTGCCCCTTGGCAGCGTGGTCTTAAATGAAGTCGTCTGCTTGTTTCTTGTCCGGGAAGTGAGTTTAACGGCGCATGTGTGATCTGGAGAATGACACGAGAAGCCTTTCCGGTGGGGTCTGGCACGGTTGTAGCTAATCTACGGGTCCTTCTGTTTCTCTGGGTTCAGATACAGAAGGTGGTCATGGCGTTGGGAGATTACATGGGTGCCTCCTGCCATGCCTGCATCGGAGGGACCAATGTACGTGCCGAGGTGCAGAAGCTTCAGATGGAAGCACCCCATATCATTGTGGGGACCCCGGGACGTGTGTTCGACATGCTTAACCGGAGATACCTATGTGAGTGTCAGCTTTCTGCTTCCCCGTCTTCCCTGTCCTCACCTGACTACAACCTCGTCCCCTAGGCCGTCTGTTTTCGCCAGTGGAAGAGTTGCTCTGTGATGAACCCATGCGTGTCATCTGAGCCTGGCTTGGCTCCCCTGTCTTCTCGGCCCAGGGAGTGTTCTACTTCTCAGGCCTGTTGCCTGGCCTGGCACGGGGGTCCCAGGCAAAGGATCAGCTTTTGTATTCTGAGAGCAGACCTCTCGTCCGTTCTTTTTCTCTGGGGGTTGAAGCCTGCCTTGATAGTTCTCTAGTTTTGTTACCTGTTGTTTTTCCTGTCGTAGCTCCCAAATATATCAAGATGTTTGTGCTGGATGAAGCTGATGAAATGTTAAGCCGTGGGTTCAAGGACCAGATCTATGACATATTCCAGAAGCTCAACAGTAACACCCAGGTGAGCAAGCCGTTAGAGACTGGTGTGGTTGAGTGGGGGGGGGGGGGGATAGGACAGCGATGGCAAGTGCCAGAGAAACCACAGGAATTCCGGGTGTCTTGCTTCGGGCCTCTTTACATGCCGGCTTCTGTTTGAGGGGGCAGGCATCGTGGAGGAGCCCCTACCCCGAGGCTTCTCTCTTCCCTTAGGTGGTCTTGCTGTCTGCTACGATGCCTTCCGATGTGCTCGAGGTGACCAAGAAGTTCATGAGGGACCCCATTCGAATTCTGGTCAAGAAGGAGGAGTTGACCCTGGAGGGTATCCGCCAGTTCTACATCAATGTGGAACGAGAGGTGGGGCCCCGGGGCAGGGGGCGGGCCTGGTGGTGCGTCGTTGGTACAGCCCCTGACTGATCTCCCCGCCCCTGCCCCGCCCCCCTCCAGGAGTGGAAGCTGGACACACTGTGCGACTTGTACGAGACCCTGACCATCACGCAGGCAGTCATCTTCATCAACACCCGAAGGAAGGTCGATTGGCTCACCGAGAAGATGCACGCCCGAGACTTCACTGTGTCCGCGATGGTGAGTTCTCTCCACCTGGCTACCGGCAGCGCGTGCGTCCGCGCCCTGCTCACCGCCGGTCCTCAGGACGCACCCTCCGTTTCCTGTTCCAGCACGGAGACATGGACCAAAAGGAGCGAGACGTTATCATGAGGGAGTTCCGCTCTGGCTCTAGCAGAGTATTGATCACCACTGACCTGCTGGTGAGTAGAGCGGACTCGGGAGAAGACTGGGAAGGAAGAAGGGAAAATCCAAGGTGATTCCCTCTCCAAGGGGCCTGCTCGTGCCCCTCTTCAGGAAAGTAGCAGCTTGGAACAGAACCTGGCAAGCCTCAGGCCGTTGGGGGAGGGGAGGTTTGTTTCCTTTGCCTGCCTTCGGCTGCCTACACCGCGCTCCGGTCCCTCCTGCACCGATACTGTGCTTCTCTCTTTTCCCTGGCTCACCTCTCGTTCACACGCTGACCCGTCCTCTCCTTTGCCCCAGGCCAGAGGCATTGACGTCCAGCAGGTTTCCCTAGTCATCAACTACGACCTTCCCACCAACAGGGAAAACTACATCCACAGGTAAGTGTGGCCCTGGAACGTGGCCTCCCCTCTCCCTGCGCTGCGGCTCCCCCCCCCCCCCAACCCCCCTTCCCTTCATCCTACCTACCGAGGCGCCCTGTTTTCCGCCAGAATTGGTCGCGGTGGACGATTTGGCCGTAAGGGTGTGGCTATCAACATGGTGACAGAAGAAGACAAGAGGACACTTCGAGACATCGAGACCTTCTACAACACCTCCATTGAGGAGATGCCCCTCAATGTTGCTGACCTCATCTGAGGGGCTGTCCTGCACCCTGGCCCTACCCAGGCTTCAGTCCTTGGGGGGCTGAAGAGGAGCAGGAGGGGGGAGGGAAGGGAGCCAAGGGATGGACATCTTGTCATTTTTTTTTTCCTTTTTTTTTTTCTTTGAATAAATGTCACTTTTTGAGGCAAAAGGAGGAACCGTGAACATTTTAGACACCCTTTTCTTTGGGGCAGATTCCTGCCCCAGGCGCCGTCTCTTCTCCCAAAAACACTAATCCATGTCCGTAACCCACTCAGCCTCCAGACCCCAGAGGCTCTCCCCCACCCAGCTGCCCGCCTCTAAAGAGGATTCAAGGGGCTATAGTGTCACCCAACCTCATTTGCTGGACCAAATCTGGAGAACCCTTGAGCTAGGTGGCCCATGGGGTTGTCCCCAGGTGGGGGGAGCAGGGGAGAGAAAATGGTAGCCATTTTTACATTGTTTTGTATAGTATTTATTGATTCAGGAAACAAACAACAAAATTCTGAATAAAATGACTTGGAAACTGCCTGTTGGGCTTCTCATTTCTTGCCTCCCCTTCCCTCCCACCCGTTACTGGGTACATCTCTGGCTGGGTCCCCAGCTACTACCCTTCTAGATTTCCCTTGTGTCCAACTATGTGACTGGGAAATGGTCACGATGACTGGGTAACATGACCCTCTGTACATGGTTGGGCGCGGGCGCCATCACAAGTGCCTCACGTGTCTCCAAGAGGAAGTAACAGATGGAGGGAAGAGGGAGTAAACCGCCCCCCCCTTCCTCCTAGAGAACAGGGAGGGAAGAGGCCATCTCCCCCCCTGGTTCCCTAACAGCTTGGAACCCCTCCCCTCAGGGCTTTCCTAAAGCAGACAAGTGAGTCCCCATGGGACAGCGGCCCCCTAACTCCCTGTGGCTCATTCGTGCAGCCAAGGCCAATCCCCTAATTTGGTGATGACAGTTCAATGACTAAGCGGTGGCTGGGGCTGAGGTGCCTGAGTCAGGTTGGGGACAGGCGCTGTCTCAGTTGCAGGAAGTCATAAGCTTAATTCCTCCTTTTCCAAAAGAGCAGAGGGAACAGGGTTGAGCAAGCAGCTGGGACTGACTGAACCTACCTGGACCGACTGGGTGAGGCTGTCCTGCCATGAGGCTGGTGGTGGTTTTCTCGGGGGCCTTGTTGGGGCTTCTAGTCGGTAAGGAGACAGGCCCAAAGGGGAGGGCCCCTGGGGGGAGCGCGCCCCTGGGCCGCTAACCAAGCTGTTCCTCTGCTCAAAGCCCAAGGGACAGTGAATAGCTGTCCTCACAAAAAATCGGCCACTCTGCTGCCATCCTTCACGGTGACACCCACAGCTACAGAAAGCACAGCAAGGCCCGCGACCACCAGCCACAGAACCACCACCGCGGGCGCCACCAGCCACGAGCCCACAACGGCCACCCACCATACGGTCACCACCCCCAGTCACGGGAACGCCACGGTTCACCCGACGACAAACAACAGCACGGCCACCAGCCCGAGAGCCCCCACCACTGCCCCCCACCCGGGACCCCCTCCACCCCCTCCAAGCCCGAGCCCAGGCTCCAAGGGCGCTGTAGGGGACTACACATGGACTAATGGCTCCCAGCCCTGCGTCCGGCTCCAAGGCCAGATCCAGATCGGAATTCTGTACCCGACCCAGGGCGGAGGAAAGGTAAAGCTCGGGGACCGTGGACATGAGGGGAAGCCAGTGAGGCCACAGGCCGTGGCTCAGAAGGAAGAGTGGAGGAGGGCGCGGGGTGGGGATGAAGGAGACCTCGGATGGCACGGCTGCGTTCTTACAAAACTGCTGAACTTCTGCAGGCCTGGGGCATCTCTGTGCTGAACCCCAACAAAACCAAGGCACAGGGGGACTGTGAGGGTGCCCACACCCACCTGCTTCTCTCGTTCCCCTACGGACAGCTCAGCTTTGGATTCAAGCAGGTACTTCGCCCTCAGCCCTCACCCTCCACGCGCCCTTCCCCTCCCTGTCCCTCGCTGTGCCCCCGACCCCATGGACACGGACGCCACTCTCCCCAGCCACCCTGAGCCTTCCCGGTCCCCTTCTCAGGAGCCACAGCAGAGCGCTGTCTACCTGAGCTACATGGCTCTGGAGTACAACGTGTCCCTTCCACAGGCGGCACGTGAGTGACCTCCCCTCCCGTCGTCCCTTGCACTGGCTGCCTGCGCTCCTGCGAGGGGGTGGGGGGCTGAGCCGAGGGGTGGGGACACGGACACAGAGCTGACCCTTCCTCACTCTTCCAGAGTGGATGTTCTCCGTTGAGAACTCATCCCTTCACGCTCTCCAAGCCCCCCTGGGCCAGAGCTTCAGCTGCGGGAACGCAAGCCTCTCTCTCTCCCCAGCACTGCGCCTTGACCTGCTACACCTGAGGCTCCAGGCTGCCCAGCTGCCCCCCTCAGGGGCCTTTGGGCCAAGTAAGACCTACTCCTTGCCTTACCCGCCCCCCCAGGCCCCACCCCCCACCGTGTCCCTGTCCACCCCGCCCCACCCCAGGCCTCCCTGCTCCCACCCCGAACTTTCCTTCCTCTCTCAGGCTGCTCGTAACTATAGAGCACGTGTTCTTCCTCCAGAAGACTCTGTCCCCTTCTCCTCTTTTATCTACTGCTCAGAGTCAGCTAGGAGAGCTCCTCCCCAGTCCCCCTACTTCCCTACAAGCGCCACCTCCCCTCCACCCTCTTCCCACCTGTCCCCAGCACCACCACCACGCCTCCCTGCCCTCCCCTTCGGCCAGGTTTCCCTTGTCCGACTGACCAGTTCCTCCTGCTGCCCCTCGTCATTGGCCTGGTCTCCCTGGGCCTCCTCGCCCTGGTGCTCGCTACGGTCTGCATCGTCCGGAGACGCCCGCCCACCTACCAGCCCCTCTGAGCTCGAGGCCCAGGGGCTGCCTTCACTCCTCACCACTCAGCTGACTCAGAAACAAAGCGGCCTTCCTTCCCTCTCAGTCTTTGAGAACAAAAGTACAGATAATGCAACCTGGGGGGGGGGACGAGAGGAAAGAGGTTTATTGAATGTGATGAGTTTCTCCTCCCCCGTCCCCAGAAAAATAAAACTTGCTCCAACCTCTGTCCTTGCTTTCCCCCGTCCTTCTGGCTGGGATGAAAAGCCGTGAGTTTCTTGTCCCGTGCCTTTCTGCGCCTTCCGCGGTTGAGTCTCAGGGAGCCAGACAGCTAGTGAGGGACGAAAACGCTGTGTGTGACCACATGTCCTCATGGGTTGCCCCCCCCCCAACCGCCACCGCCACCAACCTGGCAGAGGCTGGTGGAGGGTCTGCCTCCACCCCTTCCTCCTCCTCTGGGGCCCCTGGCTGGCTGCTCTGGTTCCCCCACCCCTCCAATCCTGTTAGGTAAATACAGGTGAAGCAGGTAGATCACACCTGTGCCATTTCCTTTCCCAAGGCCCCTTAGCAACGGAATGCTCTGCCTTGCCCGTGCTCCTCTCTCACCTGCAAAGGGTTTCATCAGCCCTGGCAGCAGCAGGTACCCTGCCCTGCACGTGCAATTCTCCTCTGTGCTCCTAGGAAAAACATGCCTCCAGCCTGAGCCACCCACCAAGCCGACCCTTAAGCCCTCCCAGTGGCGGTCTCCCTGCTGGGAGTGGGTGGCACCCCGGGACAGCCAGTGTCCAGAATCTAGAAAGGGCCTCCCGTACAGCCACAGCCTGCACCACGACTGAGGGTCAAGGGGCAATGGCTGGGGGTCAGGACGCGACCGTTCCGGTCTGGTAGCCTAGTATAAGGTCCAACATCCACCCCGCTGGGGGCGGCCTGCTCGCGGCGCGTCTCCCCAGCAGCCCCACCACCGCGTCCCCGACGTCCCGTGTGACCCTGCTGAGTATGGCCAAGAATGGCCGCTCGACAGCGTGGTGGCTGCGGCGGCGCCCGGCCGCCAGGGTGTGACGGCCAGGCCCACCTCCACCAGGAGGGCTGAGAGCTGGGGTCCCAGCGCTGGGGGTCGGAGGGCATCGTTCCCACCCGGCGGTCCGAGGGCCCCTTTCCCAAGAGGGACTGCTGGGCCCGCCGGCCCCGCTGCTGTTCACGCCCAGCACGCGGCGGGGCCGACGGGGTGGGAGAGAGCCCTCGGGCATGTGCCGAGCCTCGCGGGGCCTGGGATCGCCTTCCCCGCCACCTCCTCTTCTGCTTCGCGGTCCCGGCCCGGCAGCTGCCCAAGCACCCAGCCTCGGAGGCCCGGGCGAACCGGGGGAGAGACACGGGCCCTGCGCGCAGCTTCGGCGCCGACCGTCCTGCTCCCGCCAGCGCCGTTCCTCCTGGAGACGCCGAGAGCACAG
This sequence comes from Felis catus, assembly GCF_018350175.1. Lineage (NCBI taxonomy): Eukaryota > Metazoa > Chordata > Mammalia > Carnivora > Felidae > Felis > Felis catus. Next base: position 2,474,441 of record NC_058381.1, read on the forward strand.
GAGACGGGGAGCCACGCCGCCCCCACCCAACGCCCTTTCGCAGACTCCTGCTCCTTCTCTCTCAACTTCGAACAAGGCGAGGTCTGCCGGGCGAAGACAAGATGGCGCCGCGCAGGAGGCGCCGAGAGGAGGCTAAATGTGGCCTCCGAATTGGAAGCGTAAACAAAGGCGCGAAAGATGGAACTGCGCAGGCGCACAGCCTTAGCACGCCGCAAAACTCGAACAGGGAGGGCGCGTCCAAAACGTGGTCTCGGACGAGACCTATTTCACGCTGCAGAAAGTGGGGAGGAGTAAGAAAAAGCGGGGAACAGGGGGCGGTACAGCTGAGTCGCGGGGAGGTAGGGGGCGGAGTGTCCAGAGCGCGCATGCGCATCGTACGTCAATGGCGGCCAGGAGAGACTGGCGGAAGCTAGTTTTGCAACATGGCGGCCGAGGCGGACGGCCCGCTCAAACGAGTGCTGGTGCCGCTTCTCTTACCTGAGAAATGCTACGACCAGATTTTCGTCCAGTGGGACTTGCTTCACGGTGAGTTTAATTCGGCATCCTATCAAAGTTCTGCTCGAGCGCCCTCGGCCGTAAGCGGGGCGTGACTGCGGGTTAGGTGGCCGCGACTGCGGCCCCGCAGCGCTGGGCGGAAGTCACTCCAGACCGGGCCGGAAGTGCCTCGGTCTCCTTAGAGGGAGCTCGCCATATTTGGGCGGGAGGAAGGCGGAACCACTCCTTTGTGAGGCTTGCGCTTTAGCGATGGTCCCGGACCGAGGGACTCAAATTTTACAAAACAGAGCTAAAATCTGACCAAATCGTTCCAGTCTTTAATAGGTCACTGTTCTTTCAGGGGCCAAGTTACACTTGTTTCAAAGGCTCCTTCCACCCTCCGCTTCTGCTCTTGGTTTACTTTTGGAACAACCCGCCTTCTTACTCCGTCTGTCAGGCAGTTGCACACAAAGCCCACCTCAGGCACCAGACCCTTTAGGAGGCCTTCCCAGTCTGTTCTTGTCAGTTTCTGGTCCGCCACCGCGCTGCTGGGACACGATTTGGTCGAAGTCATGACTCCCACTTGGCTAACCAAGCTCCTTGGGCGGGTAGAGCTTCCAGGATCGGAAGATGCGGGCCAGGGACAGAGGGTTCAGGCATGGGGGACAGGGAGACCTGTCTTTGGAATGGATCCTAGTTGCTCAGGAGAATAAAGGCTTGGAGGACCCTTGGGCATTGCTCAGCTTTTCAGTGAAGCAGTGGGGAGCCTTGGAAGTCAGAAGACCAAGAAGTTTAGCTGTAATCTGCACGGTGTAAGTTGCTTTGGAAAGTCACCTGCCTGACAGTGACAGGATTTGAAGCAGGAAGGGCCATACAGCCCAGGGCTTCCTTGTGTGGGCAGGTCAGGGTCTGAAGGAGCAGCGACAAGCATAGGAGCATGAAAATCCTCTATTTACCCCTGGCCTGGGTGCCAGGGACCTCCTTCCATGTACCCCTTTTTCTCTTCTCAGTTCCCTGTCTCAAGATTCTCCTCAGCAAAGGCCTGGGTCTGGGCATTGTGGCTGGGTCTCTGCTGGGTATGTATCTTCTCTTCTCTTCCAGTTGTGGGGATGAGGGTGGAGGGCTGAGAGGCTGTGAACTGGGCGGGTCCCTTGACCAGAACCGGGGTTAACACGCTTCCCAGGCCGCTCTGTAGCTGTTGAGTTGCACTCCCACGGGATGTCGTCTCCTCATCCCTGCCCTTCTCATCCTTTCTCTTAGTAAAACTGCCCCAGGTGTTCAAAATCCTGAGAGCCAAGAGTGCCGAAGGGTTGAGCCTTCAGTCCGTGATGTTAGAACTGGTGGCGTTGACAGGCACCATGGTCTACAGCATCACCAACATCTTCCCCTTCAGGTGAGGGGGGCTGCCCTTTACCCCCCAGGCTGAATGCTGACAACTCTAGCGGGGCGCTGGGGAGAGGCAGATGCAGGGGCAGGAAACCTTAAGATTTCCTCCTGGAAATCTGGCCATTGTTTGTGGCCGTGATGAGAGGGGGGTGAGCCTCCCAAGAATGCCCGGGATCTAGACTGAGTCAGTCGGGTGGGGGCTGTTTGGAAACCAGTAGGGCTGTGGAGGACAGGGAGCGATCAGAAGTGTGTCCCCAGGGGCGCCTGGGTGGCTTGGTCGGTTGGGCGTCCGACTTCGGCTCAGGTCATGATCTCACGGTCTGTGAGTTCGAGCCCCGCGTCGGGCTCTGTGCTGACAGCTCAGAGCCTGGAGCCTGTTTCAGATTCTGTGTTTCCCTCTCTCTCTGCTCCTCCCCAGTTCATGCTCTGTCTCAAAAATAAATAAAAGTTAAAAAAAATTAAAAAAAAAAAAAAAAAGTGTGTCCCCAGATGGACGGGCCATGGAGGCTCTCCCTGCCTCTTTCCAGGCCCGCCTTTCTTCTTCCCAACTCTTGACTCCGCAGCTCTTGGGGTGAAGCCCTGTTCCTGATGCTCCAGACAGTCACCATCTGCTTCCTGGTCCTGCACTACAGAGGACAGACTGCGAAAGGTGCTGGGGATTTACCCAAGAGCAGACTGTGGCTCTTGGGGGCCCTGCCGGGAACTTGGCGCTTGGGGAAGGAAGCCAGAGCACTGGAGAGGTTGATCAGGACTCCTTATCTCCCCGACCCCCAGGTGTCACTTTCCTAGTGTGCTATGCACTGGTCCTGCTGGTCCTGCTGTCACCACTGACGCCCCTGTCCGTGGTCACCCTGCTCCAGGCCTCCAACGTGCCTGCTGTAGTAGGGGGGAGGGTGAGTACCGGGAGCAAGAGAAGGATATTGCATGGGGTGAGCGTGGTAAGAGTTCAGATGACAGAACCCAGTCTCAATTTCCCCCCTAGCTGCTCCAGGCAGCCACTAACTACCGGAACGGGCACACAGGCCAGCTCTCCGCTGTCACGGTCTTTCTGCTCTTTGGGGGCTCCTTGGCCAGAATCTTCACCTCCGTTCAGGTGAGTGCACCTTCTGCCCTCTAGAGGGCACTAAAACCTGGTCTCCTGGCTCTCCGGGGAGGACTGCTCAAGTGACCCTGGCTGTCTCTCACCTAGGAGACCGGAGACCCCCTCATGGCTGGAACCTTCGTGGTCTCTTCCCTCTGCAACGGCCTCATTGCTTCCCAGCTCATCTATTACTGGAACGTCAAGGCCCCCATCAAGAAGAAAAAGCAGTAGGGATGAGCCGGCTACTGGAGTCCGCTCCACGTTTCCATCCACCCACCCACCCTCAGGGTCGTTCTCATCCGAACCAGTCCGCTGGTGTGACTTTTAATCATTCATTCCACTGCAATTGTAAAATTCTGAGCCAGAGTTTTAGTCGAACTGCAGATCCTTAGAAGGGGTAGGGATTTCCAGGCTGATGTTTGGCAGCAGTTACTGCCCGCTGTCCCGTGCATGTACTACCGGTTCATTTATTTTGGCTGAGATTCCTCCTACTTAGGTATCCTGGGGCCAAAGTCTGCCCTGTCCTCCCCATCTCCCTACTTCCCTGATGGCCTAGAGGACAGAGTCTCGCCAGTGGAAGGAACTAGGGGTTTGCGGCCGCCTCCCTCCCTGAACCTGGTTGGGACGGTCTCCAGGACCCCAGTGCTGGGTAGGGGGTGGGGAAGGGGGACGAGAATGACTCAGGCAGGGCCCCAGGGTGGGGTGAGGAGGTTCCTGCTCTGGCAGGTCCAGGCGGAAGGGAGTGGAGGCTGCTGGTTCCTGCTGCAGTGAAGGGGAACAGAAATGGGGCAATAAAGACTCAGAGACCTGGTTTAATCATAAAAACTGTGTTCGTCCTAAAAAAAAATCATGTGTTGTATTTTGGGGGCAGGGTGAGGGAACCGCAGCACAGGCTTCTGAACTGCGGGCCAACAGGGTTCTAAAGAAGGGTTTGCAGCCTGGGGTGGGAGGTTCTGGGTGAAAAAGGAGAGTGAAGCCGTTCCTGGGAGGTCCATGTTCATGAGAGTTAGAGGTGGGTCAGGGGCATGGGGGTCCCTGACAGGGGAGGGTTGTACGCAGTGGGGGAGCCTGGGGGTAGGTAGGGGCTGTAGTGGGGGAGCAGCTCACCCTGGAGCCTCGGGTTACTCTGAGGGAGGGAGCACGGCGACGAGGCCTCTGGTTTGCAGTGGGAAGAGCTGCGAAGAGAGAGACGCTGGGGTTAGAGAGCGCGTTCCTGGGTTGGGAGGGGCCGGCAGGGCCCCCCAACTCACAATTGGGGGCGGGGCGCCTCAGCTCTAGCCAACGGAGGCAGAACCTGTCACCCACGTACCCGTCTCCCTGGCTCTCCGGGCCCCACCGGGTACCGCGGGTTCAGAACCAGAGCCCAGGATGGCTTAAGAGCAGTGCAGCGGCCGTGTCGGGGCACGCTCCGGAGCCGGCTTGCGTGCTGCGCCTGTTTTCCTCTTTCGGGGCAGCAGGCCAGGAAGGGGCAGAGTTGGGCCTGGCCTCTCCTTGCCCCGCGGGCTGGGAGAGGAAGCCGGGTCACGGGAGGGCCAGAAGCGGGGAGGAAACGGGAAATTCAGGTAACTAGAACGTGATCACGTCCGGGGGGGGGGGGGGGGATGTCCTGCGGGGCTCCCCTATCGGGCCAGGATGGAAACATCTTTCAGGGAAACCTGGGCCACCAGAGCGCTCCCGGCCCAGGCTTCACGGGGCACTGGGGGTGGGGTGGGTGGGTGTGCCCCGGGTCTCTCCTGGGAACAACCTCGGCACGGGGCGTACTCGGGGCCCCTGCCCGTCCCTCACCGCGCGTCCCAGGCACTCACCCGTAACCGGCAGGCAGGTAAGCGGTCGAGTAGTTGGGCGGCTGGTACCCAAAGCCTCTGCTCCCCTGCGTGGTCGCGTACCCGGGACCCCAGACCGGCCCGCCGCCGGCCACGCCGCCGCCTCCCTGGCCGAAGTGGGGCGGCCCGGCGGCCGCGCTCTTGGTCTTGCGCCGAGGCCGGTACTTGTAGTCGGGGTAGTCGCGCAGGTGCCGCGCCCGGAGCCGCTTGGCCTCTTCCACGAAGGGCCGCTTCTCGTCCTCGCCCAGCAGCTTCCACTGCGCGCCCAGGCGCTTGGAGATCTCCGAGTTGTGCATCTTTGGGTTCTGCTGCGCCATCTGGCGGCGCTGCGCGGAGCTCCACACCATGAACGCGTTCATGGGTCGCTTCACCTTCTCCAAGGGAAGCCCCCCGGACACCACCGGGCTGCCGGCGCCTTCCCGCTCCTGGCAGCCCGAGGACGAGTTGGTAGGAGCAGCGGGAGCGGGCGGCTCCAAGCCCCAGGCCTGGTCGTGTGAAGAGCCGGGAAGCGCCATGGGGGCCGGTGGGGTGCAGGGAAGGCTTTAGAGGGCGTCCTACACGCCCTCCCCTCCAAAGTGAAACGCTGATGCCCAGGACCGGTGTCCGGATGATGGAAGGGTCTCCCTAGTCTGGAGTCGTCCCAGAGAAACTCACGGCCTTGAGAAGTATACGTCGTCCCCAAGTTCAGAGTCTTTAGAATGGAGCGCCTGCTCCCAACCAATCAGGCACCCTCTGGAGAGCCAGGCGCTAAATCCGCTGCCCCGTACCCCGCAGGGGAGGGGATGCCCTCTCCGACCCTTGAAGCCGCGGGGTCCCGGACCCAGCCCGCTGCCCCGCGGTCGCGCTCCCGGTCCCTGGAGTCCCGCGGCCGGATCGCCGCAGCCCCTCTCACCTGGCCTCAGCGTCTGTGGCTGGCGGGTGGGCCAGGCCGGGAACAGCTTTTAACCAGACTCCTCCCCATTCCCTCCCAGCAGACCGCGCCTCCTTAAGGGCGCCAACGTTCCCCCTCCCTTAGGCAAACCCAGGTGTCCCGGGCCTCCCAGCCCCCAACGCTCCCCCTGGGGCACCACGCCCCCTCCCCACCCAAGACCCAGATGTGGAGCCTTCCGCCCCTGGTAGCTCTGATCCGCTTCCCCTCCCTTCTTGAGCTTTGGCAATTTAAAGTCAATTTTTTGGCACAATGGGATCAAGCACAGGAGAATCAAAAGCCCTCAGGGTCACAATTGAGCCTGGAGGAAGTTGGGAACACCCCACCCCCTACCCCAAACCCTTTTCTAGTGCCTACTGCTCCTCCAAACCCCTGACCTGGCCCTGGGGCAAGAAAGGCAGTCGGGAGGCAGGCCATTTTTGTTTCCTGAGTCATCCCAGCAGGTGCTCAAGTGATGATTCAGCCCCTTTCTCCAGGTGAGAAAACTTCAATCCTCCCAACTCCAGCCCCCAAACCGTGGTTTCTCCACCGCCTGTTGTATCTCCAAACCGGAGTCTGAAGGCAGGGAGCCAGGGACCCCAAGACAACCCACCCCCAGGACTGAGCAGTCAGCAGCGTGGATGCCAGAGAAGAAGCCTGCATCCAGAGCAGAGAACCAGCAGGAGCGAGAGCTGGCCACCTAAGTCGCAGAGGCTGTCGTGAGGGAACCCTGCTCCCCATCCCGCCCCAGGCCCAGCCCAAGCCCCAGGCCTCAGGTAATCGGATTAAACAGCCGGCCCTGGCTCTCAGCAGAAACGGGCTGGAGCCCGAGCGCCGCGGAGCAGCCCTACCTAGCCTGCTGTGACTCAGGGTAAAGGAGTGGCCCAGCTCTCCTACCAGCAGCCCGGGGGGAGGGGAGAAGCCAGAAGCCACAGGCCACGGTCCTCTGGACTTGAAAGCGACCAGGGCCTGGAGAACCTAGGAATGTCAGGAATTCCCAGAAGTAGACAATCTTTGGAACCCTAGAGAAGCCAGGTGTGGAGAAAACGGAAATGAGGGCCCGGGCAAGTCAAGCCTAGAGAAACCGATGTGCCAAACTTGGCCCAAGGAAGGCGCGAGAACCACAGAGCCATTTGGATTTTTTTATTCTCTTTTTAAATACTGTACAGTGAAAAATAAATACGCCTTCTCATCCACCAGACAAGGTTGGTCCCCCCTCCCCTGGGGGACCTTGTCACCCCCCTTCATACACACCCCTGGTTCTACTCCAAAACCTTCCCCATGCCTCCCACCCACTTATACCCTTACTATCCCCGTCTTCCACAGTGATGAGGCCCCAGAAATGGGGGGTACAGGATGGGAGGAGGGATAGCAGGGGAGCCCCCCTGAACTGTCAAATCTGGGTGGATCAAGGAGCACCCCGCACCAGCAGGCGGAGAATGGGGGTGTTCAGAGAGATCGGGGCATTGGAGGATAAAGGCACATCCAGTCTGATGGGGAAGGAGAGAGGCTCCCCTCACCCTGGGGGTAAGGGTGGACAAGAGGGAGGGGGGTATGACCCTGTTACACACCCCTCCACGAGCTCCTGGAGGTTGAGGGGGGACCCAAGCTGCTGTGCCACCCCCCTCCCCCCTAGATAAGAGCAGCTCCAGCGCAGGTCAGTCGGGCCTGTGAGGCCATGGTGTTGGGCAGCAAGCGAGATGGAGAAGGGAGGGATGCGGGCTGGAGGTTTTATGAAACCCCGTTCACCAAACTACCCAACTCCAGGGGGGCGGAGAGCTCCCCGTTCTCTGAGGGGCCCTTAGGAAGCTTGCTGACAGAGTCGCCCTGGGGAGGAAGTGGGAAAGGAGGATGGTCAGTAGAAATTCAGGTAAGACATCCCTCACCATCCTAGTGCTGTGGCATCTGGCGCCCCAACGGCTAGTCCCCTGAGCGGAGTCTCTAATAACTCTTACAAGAGTCCAGAAGCACCTTAACAAACCTCCCTCTGTCCTGCTCAAACTTTCCACTATTCTAGACGGCGGTCTAGACTCCGGACATCGCTTCCTCTGCGATTTAGCAAGAGGTTCCTTTGCGAATTCCTTGTGCCCGCCCAGCAGAGAAAAGGAGGTGGGCTGAAGGACATCTCGCCCGCCTACCTTCTGTCCTGAAAGAGAGTCCTCGGAGGGTTTAGTGCGTTCCAGGGGCGGCCGCTGGCGGCTCTGAGACTCTGCTCGGGAGATGTAGTCAGCCACAGTCACTGGGAAAGGCAGAGGACCAAGAGTTTCAGAAGGAACCAGGTGTCCAGCTCCCGGACACCCACCAGACCCCAACCCCCCGTTTTCATACGGGGGGAGGCAGCCCGTTCTCTCCACTCCGAGGAAGGACGCCGGCACCCAGTGTGAGCTGACCTGGCTGCCGGTCTCCACTGATGGAGCCATCGGTCCTGTTCCCACGGTTACGGCGACGGCGGCTCCGGTTCCGACGCTGGGGTCTTGACTCGTCTTCTGTGGGACAGAGAAAAACCAAGCCGTGCACCTCATCTCCCACACCTCCGTTCCTGCCCAGCTCGAACTCCTTGAGACCCCAGGCAGAGCCCTTACCCAGGCCGTTCTCCGTCATGCCGGGCCCGTCCGATTCCAGGCCTCCGTCCATGACAGTCCTGTCGTCGTCGGTGCGGCGGCGGCGGGAGCGGCGGCGCCTGGCGCTTGCTGGGGGGGGTTCCCCGGGCTCTGAATCAACCGGGGGCTCTGGTTCAGACGTGTCCAGTAGGCTGTAGGGGTTACTGTCTGGATCTTTCAGCACTGGTTACAGGAAGAGGAGGACCTGGTCATCACGTGTCCATCATTTTCCCTTTCGGCCTACGCTCTCGAACCCAGCTGTCTGATACTGGTACCTGAGCTAATAGACGAAGCGTTGTATCTTGTGGTGGGCCGGGGGGCAGGTGGGGGCCCCCTACCCCGGCCCCCAATCGGCCGCCTCCGGCTTTCTTCCCCCCGGGTTGGGGGGTCCCGGTCACCAGGCCCAGCTCTGTTGGGCTCCTCTCTCTTCTCGGACTCAGTCTCAGAAGCTGTGGATGGGTCTGAGCTGGGGCCTGAAGGAGACAGTGGGCTTCGGTCAGGGTCACTCACCCCACCCCTCCCACTCACAAGTCCCCCAGCCAACGGCATCTTCAATGTGTCCATCGGCCTTCCCTGGAGATTCCGCCCAGACCCCTGCTTCTCCAAGGCCCACCGCTGTTCACCTCCCGCAGCCGTCTTACCGTAGGCGGGACCGCCCGTCCTCCGGCCGCGGCCCCGGCCCCCATAGCTGCCCCCGTAGGTTCGGGTGGTGTGGAGGGAAGAGGAGGAGCTCTCATCCGTGGTATAGCCAGCCTTGTCACTGCCACCGCTGCCGCGCCCGCTCCCGGGAGGGCGGAAGCCCAGCCCGATCTGGCGAAGCTGTTCGTCAATCTGCAGCCTCTCCAAGCGAAGCTGCTCCACCTCCTGGTTGGGTGGGGGATGGAGAAAGATACCGAAGGGGGAACAGACGTGAGCTCGACGACCAATCCTCACTCAGGCTTCTGCGCCCTGACCGTCCCCATACACCTAAACTCTCCGGAATGCAAGACGGAAGACACTGGCTCAGCAAGGAAGATTCTGCGGTCCAACCCTACAGCCCCAGATCTCCATTCAGTGCTTTCTGTTCTACTCAAGATACAAACTGGGCGTCACAACTGCTAACTTTATCCACCAGTAGCCTTCGTCTCCTTCCTACACCCAGATCTTTCCCGTCCCAGGCTTCCGGCTCGGGTACCTGCAGGTAGGAGAGATGATATTCCAGCAGAGCCTGGGCATTACTGATATTCTCCCGGGTGCCAACAAATATGAAGGGAACCATGCCCTGCGCGGCAGAGAGGACGGGAGGGTTAGGAGGGTCGATGCGAGTAGTAAGTCCACCCTGGCCCCTCCGGAAGCTCAGCCAGTGGGACCACTCTGGGCTCTGCATCTTCTGGAGGACACAAGTCCCCATCCTCCACCCCTAGAGATCCGGGCCCACGGAGAAGGGGCTCTGCGAACAACCCCACCTACTCCTGGAAACCAATCTCCAGATGCAGACGCCCCGTACCTCCTCCCTGGGGTTCTTCTTGTCATTGTCACCTTCTACGCGAACCCTCACCACACCAGATTTATCCACAATCTCCTGGATCACTTTCCCGTTCTTCCCAATCACTTTGCCTGAATGGGTAAAGGAGGAATTAGGCCTTTTTTTTTTTTTTAACAGAAAAGACAAAAAGTAAAAACAGATCAACAGTTTTCCAGCTTCTATATATGGATTCGGTTTAAGTATTCTCCTGCTTGTAAGTCTCTGGTGAGTTTTCACAGGACAAAAGTTTACGATCCCTGGAAATCTGTTCTTCCATTTCCCTCAATCCTACAAGACTGCTGGCTCTGTCCTTGTGAAACTGGGAGTCCGCAGGGAGGCGCCAAGCCTAGAACCCCTTTAGGGAATCTCACACCGAGCCCCACCTGTATTCTTTTATCTGCACACACCCTCAACTCACCAACAAGGTTCCTGGGCACTTGCACGGAGTCCTCAGAAAACTCCAGGTAGCTTCGGGCCTGTCGGCACGCCTCAGGAGTCTACAGAGAGCAGCGGGGAGCAGTTACTCACACAGGGGCCCTGGATCTCAATCGTCTTCCTGCCACCCTCTGCCTTTGGGAAAGCGTGCTGCCACCAAGTCAGAGAAGGAGGTGGACAGGACTCAGGCTTCCTTGCCACCTCACCCTTTCTTCTCTCTACCCCCAAGCCACCTAAGCAACAGCTGGCTTTTGCTGACCTCCCCATAGATGCGGAAAGTGCAGGTCTCTTCACCCAACTCAATGGCGGTCACCCCAGGTACTTTTCGGGCCTGCTGGATGTTGGCACCGTGAGTCCCAATCGCCAGTCCCATCAGGTCCTCTCGCACCGTGAACTCCTCCTGGAAGGCTGCCGCCAGCTGCTTACTTGTCTGAAAGGAAAAGGCGCTGCCGGATCCCTGGTGGTGGAACCCCACACACCCGTCCCAGGCACCTGACGCTCGGCATGACTTCGATGAGAGAAAAACGTAAGGAAACAAGTCAGAACTACCCCAGATCCACTGACCCCAGGACCTGCACAGAGAATTCGGGAATCTTTCATTCCACTCCTACCTTGCAGACGCCAATGGCCTGGCGGGGAGAGGAGGTAAATGAGGGCAGAGTTTGGCTGGCAGCCGCCAAAGTTCTGGATTTGGCTCTAACATGATCTGGCTGTGTGATCCTAAACAAAACACGCTCTCTGCGTCTCTATTCTGTCATCTGCTGAATGATTACACCTGACTTACCCCATTCCCAGACTAGCAAGAGGATTAAGTAAAGTCAGCGAGAAAGGACCTTTCACAAGGTAAATGCAAGGCTAAGGAACTACTGTTACCTTAACCAAACTATTATCAACCCCCAAAATAAAACCCGACAAGTGGAGTAGAAAGCAGGGGTTGAAAAAGCAGGAAAGGAGCCGTGGACCACCACACGACCTCATTTCGCAACCTGCTCTTAGACACCTGGGTACCAGGGCAGGAAGACAGGGAAGGTTCTAGAAGAGGGAGTCCTAGGTAGGAAGCCCCAAACAAGAAAGATTTCTGAAAAGGGACATTCTACTTCCTACTTCCACGACAGATGAGGTTGTGCTACGGCAACGACTCACACTGAGGCAAAAAGAGAAAGCTGAATAAAAGGGACTACATTGGCGATTCAAAATAAAAGAATTAGGGAGGGGAGAAGAGGATTTACAATGATTTACAAATGTCCTCTAGAGAAGTTTGCCAAGGGTTTTATTTCTTAGACGGCCTGATGAGTACATGGGCACTGGTATTTTTTTCCTTTGCAATGTTTCAAAACAATTAGAAAAAAAAAAAAGGGCAAAAAATAAGAGCAATTCTCTCAAAAACAAAGACATGCTCCTATTCTTTTTTTTAAATGTTTATTTTTGAGAGAGAAGAGCACACATGCACACATGAGGGACAGGCAGAGAGAGGGAGGGAGACAGAGGATTCGAAGCAGGCTCCGTGCTGAGCAAAGAGCCCGATGTGGGGCTCAAACCCACTAACCTCGGGGTCATGACCTGAGCCAAAGTCGGACGCTTAACCGAGTCACCCAAGCACCCCTATTTTTTTAATTTAACTTTTAATGTTTTTATTTATTTTTGAGAGAGAGCAAGACAGAGTGTGGGCAGGGGAGGGACAGATAGAGAGGGAGACACAGAATCCAAAGCAGGCTCCAGGCTCCGAGCTGTCAGCAGAGAGCTCCATGCAGGGCCCAAATCCACAAGCTATGAGATCATGACCTGAGCCCAGGTCGGACGCTTAACCAACTGAATCAGCCAGGTGCCCCCTATTATTTTATTTTTTTTTTTTTTGAGTAAGCTCCACGCCCAACGTGGGGCTTGAACTCACAATCCTGAGATCGAGTCGGATACTCTACTGACTGAGCTAGCCAGGCGCCCTGACGTGTTCCTATTCTTAAGACCTTGCACATATGGCTAACTTAGTATCCGGCACACTTTGCCACGCTGATCAATACACCCAGGTCCTAGGAGAGTCGAACAGTCTACTTTCGTTCACCAGAGAATCTGCTCGCTGGGACCTGGAGCAGACAGAATTTGTATCATCTGGGGGAAAAGGTGAATTTTTAACTGCCAGTGCTCTGAGTAGCATCCCTGCAAAAGTGAAAGAGTAGCATGATCCAGAATTTGTTCAAGCTCAGAGAAAAGCCTCCCCAAGAGCTCAGTTCTCTTGATAAATGGAAACACACACCCACCCTGCTTGTTTAGGACAGTACACTGCCTAAGGAAAGAGAATCTGACCATAAGATATCAGAACTGGAAAAGACCTTGTAGGAATATTCTAGTCTAACTACCTCATTATCACAGATGGAGATTAAGCCCACAGAAATCAAATGATCTGCCAAAGGTCAATATTTGACAAAACAAGACTTGGGATTCCAAGTCCAGTGGTCCTTCCAGCGTACAAATGGTTCTCACATATATCCTGCAAAGCATTTTGATTCCCAGAAGGGATATGGGCACACCCCCTCTTCTACTTTTAGACAGAGCTGCTCTGATTGATCTGTTTTATGCATTGCGTTTTCAAGTAAAATTTCACTTGATCAAAAGGTCCCACAGTGAAGAAAAAAGTTTGAGAACAACTGTACTATTATAACACGATGGAGCTCTGCCATCTGGAGGAGTCTGGGATGACACAGTAGACTCAAGTTTAATGGCCCAGAAAGACCTTAGTCTTTCTATTCTGTAAACACAAGAGCATGAGTGAAGGATGGAGGTGGGACAGGGGGAGGACAACAATACCATTCAGCAGGAAAAAGTGGAGCCAGAACTCACCTCTAGGTGTTTGGTAGCTTCTTCGTTGCGGGACATGAGTAGCAGTTTGGTGCGCAGGCTTCGAAAATGCATATCACCCAACAGGGACGCCCGCTTCACGGGAGCCTCTGTGGTTGACTGGAAGAAACCAATGGAAAAGTCATTTTAAAAAAGACTGAATACACACTGGGGGAGAGCCAAGAGCTGGGATATCTGGATGCCTGAATATCTAGAAAAGGACAGGTGGTATGAAACGAAGCTAAGGAAGAGAAAAATCATTGTCCGTCTCACAAGGGCCTACTATCTGAGGACCTAGGGGAAGTGATTTTAGGGAGCAAGCAGAGCTGAGAACCGTACAGTCTACTTGAGTCCAAATACGCAAGGGAGGGTCCAGCCCAGATGGCAATACAATAGACAGGTTAGAAAAATAAATGATGGTCCTACACGAGGGAAACTAGGGAAACGTGGGCTACCTGGGCCCTCGGGGGTCAGGAACAATAAAGTCTCCTTTGACAAGTAAATATAAGCACCTCTGAGCCCCTTCCTTTCTGCAAAGGAGTTAAAAAGGTAGAAGGAAAAATTGCTAAAAGGGCTTACGTGAAATTCAGGTGGAGTAACTCACCAGAATGAAGAGCTCACTATTTGTGATGTTGAGAAAGATGCAGTTCGCACCCAGCGCTTTCTTGAACTCTTTATGGACGTTTTCATTTGAGCAGCTGCAGAGGAAGAGAAGAGCGCTCAGAGGCACAGAGCAGAGTGCAGTCAGAGGCTCAGGGAAGGGGGGGGGGATGACAAAAACAAGAAAAGAGGAAGGACTGAAGTAGAGAACAGGGATGAAGAGAGGAACTGGGAGCAGAAGGGGCTCTGGAGAAGACAGGATGGAGAGCGTTGGGAGAAATCAGGGCGGAGGAGGAATGTCAAGGGGCCCCCTCCCGACACCAATAACTCACGCCTCTCTCAGATCCTCAGGCACGGCCATGGTCACTTTGAAGAAGCTGCCTTTGGTTGCAAGAGGATTGGGATTGACTGGCCGGAGCCGCTCCAGGGTGACAATCTCATTGTAAGTGGCATCACAGGCAGCATATTCGATGACATAGAACTGGCAGAAAGGGAGAAAGAATGGAGAAGTTGGGGATGACCTGAGCACCTGCCTCCCACCCTTCTGTGACCACGGTCTTTGCCTCAACAGCTCTCCAAGGGCCTCCGAGTCAACTCACATCTCCCTTCATCATCCGCACCCTGGCCAGCCACCAGCCGCAAGGTTCCTGTTCATTGGCTCGAGAATAAACCTGAAGAAAAGTTGAAAATAAAAGACTTACTGAGGACCATCCCCAAACATCACAAGTTGAAGAAGCATTCAGACACCTGACTGGCACGCTACGACAAAGGAAACTAGAGGAAGGAGCAAATTAAAAATCAGACTGATTTTATGTGCCGTTACCATAGATGGAGAAAAAGTGACTCCTCGAAACTGGGAAGCCCCTGAGAGTCTGGTTGGACACACAATGACAGGGAACCGGTGCATTTCACTTTTTCACAGGCCACCGGGCTGGGTGTAGCGGCTCAGCATGGAGAGGGAAGGAGAGTGAACCAAGCAGTGAGGAGCCTAGGGTACTAGTATCAGGGCAAGGAAGACGGCAGAAGCCTGGGAAAAGTGACATCTAGAGAGGGTGGGCCCCGTGGCCCTTACCTCAACCTCATCCCCTTCTGTGATCTCTTTATTATAGTCAGCTGGAGGCGGTAGCCGGACGTCCCCAAAGGGAATCTGTCTCTCACTCTGCCAGCTGCAAGGGAAACCGTGACATGAAAGCCATTCGGGCCAATGTGGTTGCCCGTTTTTTCAGGAGGGGGTTATGGCCTCTTCTGGGCAATTGCCACCTTCTCTGGTGATCAGAGGCTAAATTCCAGGTCCTCCTCCATAGTGGTGTCTTCTGTCGCTTGCTAGCACCTAAATACTAGGTCACATGTCCCCCACCCTCACCTGGGATCCACAGAAGTTGACCGCCCCTCCCCCAAAGCCCTGGCTCTCTCCCACCTATTACAGGCCTCATAGGACTCAGCCACCCCTTCTTCTCCACTCTCCTTCTAGGACCCAGTATGCTGCATTCTCTATTCCCAAGGTCTTACTTGTTTTCAAAGAAGATGGTGACAGAGTCTTCATGGACATCCTTCACAAAGCCCTAGAATGGATTTTAGGACAAATTAGATGAAAGAAAGAAGAAAAGAAAAGAAAAGAAAAGAAAAGAAAAGAAAAGAAAAGAAAAGAAAAGAAAAGAAAAGAAAGAGAAAGAGAGAAAGAAAATGACAATTTACCACCACTGTGGCCATCAAGGGAACAGATATTTAGAGGCCATTACCTAGAGTATTAGATGGGGACAGAAGCAATCTAAAGATAGGGCCGGAAAAACCTGTACTGGGGAAAAAGTACGAAATGTTGAGATAGAGACAAAGGACATGGTACTGGCATGGAAAGAAAAGTGGCAAAATCCAGAAATAAGATGAGACAGAAGTTAAATAGAAGGGGGACAGACCACCTCCATCAGAACAGCTTGGAAACCGATGGTCTAGCATGGCTCCCACAGGGGCCTCCCTATCTGTCTGTCTCCTGTTGTGCTGAGCAACTTGCCAGAGTTCAATTAAAATACCAACAACACTCAGCAGGGCTAAGAATATCCCATGAGACAGTGTGAGGCTGTCCTGGAACACCTAGAGGACATCAGGATCCGCCAAGAGAGAGAAGGGTCTAGCGCCCCGATGCAGCAAGAGACCTGAGCAAACTTGGTGCCTTCACGGCTGGGTCCTAAGTGGATAATCAGAACACTGGTGTTCAAAACGATGAACACAATTTACGGAAGGAAAAATCGTGACTTAAGTGATGTGAGATTCTGGAATCCTAGACTGTGATACGCTGCTATGAATATGAAAAGGATAAAATTCGTAGAAAACCCCAATCTTGAGATGATGACATGGGAGAGGAACAGGGATGACGGACTAGCTGGTCCACTTCCTACTGCCTGTGTCCTCACTGAAGAGGCCAAGGCTGTGTGTTCCCCCATTTTTCTACCTTCTCTCTCGATTTTTCACATACTCAAAATGAGGGACTAACTCTGAAAGTCTAACTGATCAATCTGTTCTTTTAGAATTGAGCTTTTAGTTTCCTAAGAAACCTTTGCCTAATCTAAGGCGACAAGGTTTTCTTATATTTCTTCCTCTGAAGTTTCATAGTTTTTATTTTACATTTAGGTTTGTGATCCACTTTGAGTTGAATTCTGCATATGGTGCGAGATATGATCAAAAGCCATTTTTTATCCATGAATAGCCAGTTATTTGAACACCATTTGTTGAAAAGACTACCCTTTCGCTACTGAATTGCCTTTTCACTTTAGTTCAAAAATCAGGAAGTGCAAATTAATTTATTAATGACAGAAAGCAGATCCATGATTGACAGGGAACTTTTGGCAGTGAAGGAAATATCTTGATTGTGGTCACGGTCTGACATAGATCTATACAGATATTTAGACAGATGTATGTATGTCAAAACTTGAACAAACTATATTTTGAATACAGGTACTTCTCTGTTTATACCTCAATAAAGCTGTTTTTAAAAATTAGGGGTTTCAAGGGCACCCGGGTGGCTCAGTCGGTTAGGCGTCCAGCTTCGGCTCAGGTCATGATCTCACAGGCCGTAAGTTCGAGCCCCGCATCGGGCTCTGTGCTGACAGCTCGGAGCCTGGAGCCTGCTTTGGACTCTGTGTCTCCCTCTCTCTCTGCTCCTCCCCCACTCATGCTGTCTCTCTGTCTCTCAAAAATAAAATAAAACATTAACAAAAAAATTTGTTTAATAAAAACTTAAAAATTAGGGGTTTCAAAAGGCTAATGCACAAGAACTATTCCCGAGCTTTGCGGCTAGGCACAAAAGCTGAGCTCAGGAGAGAAAATACCAAAAATGCAGACTCGTCTCCCTCGCACCTCCAAGAACTGGTCAATCACATCTTACTGTACTGCTGTTTCCTTACGGTGAGAAAAGCGAAATCCAGATTTCACTGTCGATACCGGCTGACCACCCTTCCCTTCTTTCGGCACAGATCTCACGGCACCTTCCTACTGTCCAGGGAACTTGGTGGTACTCCCGGGGCCGCCCGGCCTCTCCCTCACCTGTACTTTACTCTTCTCTGTCATTCCCCTCCCCAGACAGGTTTTCTCCACTCTTCGTTCAGCTCCATCAATACCCACTCCTACTATTCTCCATGCCAAGTCTTCTGACACAGTTTTGCCCCTCAGTTATTTGCCCAAGTCCTTCTTCTTGCCTTTTGGGTCCTCCTCCCGTCAGCACTCACACTGCATCTCTGGCCTCCCTCTTCTTTTCTCCCTTTATGAGGGTCTGTCTGGATTTCTAGAGACATTTCAACCGGCCTCTTCTGCTGACTTTATCCAATTCTTTGTCCAAAACGTCTATCTCCAAGCTTGAAAAACAGTGTGAGAGCGAGATCTATTCTCAAAACATTTAGGGATGAGATACAAGGCAGTGGAAGAGACAGAGGAAGAGAACCACTTGTCTTCTCCCTTGGGAAGAGGTTCCCACTCCCAGATATGCTCACCCACAAAAGATATGCCTACAGCCCTAATCCAGTTCTCCCCCAGTATGTCAGGGTTGGCCCTCAGGCAGAAGTAGCAATCCCTGTGTTTTCAGCTACCATCATCCCCAAGGCAGAAACGTAGAGCTCAGAAATGGAGTTTCTCTACACATTACTCAGCAGTTCAACCAAATGCCACACACTCTTATACTTCCAGGGTCTTTTTCCTTCAAATATTCTCCCAGACAAGCTTGCTCCTCGACTTCATATTCCAACCCAGTCTCTGCTCCTTACTCTCACCTGCATCATCGGTCTGTTTTCCTCCAAAGATACCAGTGGAAGAAGGTGAGCTCCCAGTTCTGCTCAGTCCATGCTCATTAAGAAGATAAGCAGGTGAGGGCAGGAGCAGGTGAGTCAATCTCTACAAGGCCAACTAGATGCAAAGATGACTCAATTTGGCGGCCATGGCATATCGTGGCTTTGGCTTATAGGGCCTAGGACCAGACAGAAGAGTGACCCAGGTTTCTAGATGCTTGTTTCCTCAGATTACAAAGTATGCAATTAGCCCTCACCTCCATCCTAGTCCTGGGCTCTGAGAGGAGGGACTTCTGGGAGAAAAGCAGGCAGGGCCTGGGTAAAAACCACAGGTTGAGGCTGAGGATGCTAAATTTCTTGAGAAAGGAATGGAAATTTGGGTACCCAGGTAAGGCCTGGGAACTTGCTAACTGTGCCCTGAAAGGTGAACAGACATTTCATTTCATCTGAGAGTACAACTCAGAGAATAAAATACACTTAAGAGCCGCAAGAGAAGACTTGGCGGGATAGCTACAGGAGAAGCGAGGGCCCAGACCCGACCTCCGTCCTAACTTGGAGGATCAACAGCAGGACCCAATTCTAAGACAGGAGAAAGGGGCCTTCCCAAATTCGTAATTCTAGAAACATGGTAAACACTCTTTGACCCACACCAAAGTTTGCTGAGTCATGAATATTAAATCAGTAGCAAGGTCAGAATGGCTAAGTATCTATATGGCACTGAAAAGTTGAAGAAAGATTAGTCTGAATTTACGGATTTGTTTTTAACTGTGCCATGGGGCACAAAATGCTAACGTGGCCCGAACAGAAAACCCACATCACCTGGCTTTCAGCTCAACTGCAAACTCTACTCTCTGATTTCAAAATATCCTCTCCCTGATTCTCCCAAGCCCATCACTGCCACGGCCCACAGTGGAAAAAAGGAAAAACTCAGAGAGAGATTTCAGTCTGACGCTTACACGTGGAGAGGGAAACGTCTCCCTTCCCGTTCGTCTCACACAGTTAATCTGAACTAGATACCAATCTTTCCCAGCGATGCTTAGCTCCTATGCTTCCTAGAATAAAAGCAAACGTCGTCTCTCAATCTCAAACACTAAGCATCACTTTTCTTGGAACCCAGAGTTTAGGAGTGGGACAGACCAGGACGAAGGACAAAACAGTGGGGAACACGGGGCTAAAATCTTAGCAGGGAGGGCCTTTCAACAAAGGTAACCCAAGTTTGAAGAAAAAGGAGACAAGAGACAAATGTACTCATCGGAATCGGAAAGGAATTAGAGACTTTTGCCAAAGAAAACAGAAATGCTACGGGGGCAGGCTAGAAGAAAAAGTCCCATGTTAGAAAAGTATGCACAAAAAGATGACAGAAGAGATCTTCTGGGAGTTTCCTTCAGACTTGGAATAAGGTGGTTCCTGGGGGAATACACTGGAACACAGAAGTGGTGGATAAAACGCCAAAGACTGAACTTGATAGGATAAGTTAAGACAGATGATAAGAGTAGCCAGAGGCACTGACTATAAAGAAATCTGGGGAGGCATTTCTGGGGAGAAATGCACAGGCATTTAGGGTGGGTAACAAAGGCTGCACTGAACTGATCACCTGAAGCTGGGGCAGAAACCTTCCACTACTAGGGCAAACTCGAGACCCTTTCCACCTACACGCCTTCACAGGAGAAGAGCTGGAGAAAGTCATTTCCAAGGGCACGAAGGTGGAGCAATCTACTAAGGGAGAGGAGGCACGAAAAGAAGTGAAAGAAAGGGGGCCCTTCTCCAGACCTGTGATGTTACAAGAAGCTATCTCTGCTGTTGCTCCTCAGGGCAAAATGAAAGAAGGCGGGGAAAAGTCTCTGCGGCGACTCCAGGCACAAAAGTCCAAAAGAGGCTCAAAATAACAACAGTCACACAAAGAAAAATTCCTGGGCGGCAAAAGGAGTCTCCCTCTGGCTTAATCTAAATGAGGGGAAGGAGAAAAAAAAAAAAAAAGTCCTAGAAAATGGATTCGGAATAAAGGTGGTAGTAAAAGGAGTTGTAAGGAACCAAACGAGGACCCTTTACAACCCCCTTGTCCAAAAGAAGGCGGGTCAGATTCCCAAATTGAGAGAGTCGGCCAAGAAGTCTTCCGGAAGTGGAAACCCTTAAGATCCTTGAGGAAAATCCCCACACATTCCCCCCTTCAGAGGTTACAGATGGTGAACACGAAGCCTGCACCCGCCGAGATGCGAAGAACCTACAAGAACGATCTCAAGACATCTGAGGTCAAAATGAGATGACAAAAAGAACCCCCATCCCCGTAGAACCCGGAGAGCGGCTAGCCTTGGGATAAAGGGGTGGGGTAAGAGACTCGTGAAAAGATGCCACCTTACGGCTAGGAGGGAACTTGACCGGCACAACCCAGAGTTGCCGAGGTCAAAGATAGCAAATGTCACAAATGGATTCCGACCGTTTCTCCTTGGGTTGGGAGCAGAAACGTAACACGAAAGTGGGGTGAGTCTTCCAGGGCCAGGAGGCAGAGGCCTCTGTGAGGAAGATAAAAGGATCTAATATGGGACGGCCTTCCCAAGGGGGCAATAGGGAAGAAGAAAGAGAATTCTCCATGTGCTTGGACCGTGCGGAAGAGGGGGGTGGGGGGTGGGATGTGATTCAGGTCTAAGGTAGGTCTCCTACTGGGAAACAAGAAAAGTCAACGAGAAGCGGGGAAAATGGGGTCTCCGTTGCGGGGGGGGGGGGGGGCGCGGACGCTGATCCAAGCACAATAATGAACACTGATGTTCATTCTCTCCGAGACCGGGGTCAAGAGCAGGTGTAATTAATAGAGAGACCAAAAATAGGAGGAAGGGGGTGAACTTCCAGAGGTCTCCCCGGGAGGGCTGCGGGTGGGAGCGTGGGTCTAAGGTTCGAAGGGCCAGGACTTCGCTCCAGAGGCGCGATCCCGCCCCACTCTCCCCCTCCCTGGCTGGGGGGAGGGCGCCGAAGACCGGTGTCCCCGGCCGGCGCGCCGCCTCACCTTGTAGAAGGCCCCGTTGGAGCCGCGCACCTCGACGGGCAGTCCCGGCTCCACGTCCCCCCCGGAGGCCAGGCCGCCCATGGCGCCGCCGCCGCCTCCGACTGCCCCGGCGGCGGCTGCAGCGGCGGTCTGAGTCCGGGCCGGGCCGGGCCCCCGGCGTCTCCCCGGGGGAGGAGCCGGAGGGGGAGCCGCGGGGGGCGGGAGCCGGGCCGGCCCCACGGCGGCCCTGCCACAGCCAACGAGCAGGGGGCCGGGGCCGGGCCGCTCCCCGTCCGCCGCCGCCGCCTTGGTCTCCGCCACCGTGAGGGAAACGGCCGCCGCCGCCGCTGCCTTCGTCACCTCAGCTTCCGCCTGCCGCCGCCCCCGCTGCTGCCTCAGTCCCGGGACCCGCTGCTGCCGCTGCCGCTCCACGGCCTCCACCTCCCCCTGCCGCCGCCGCCTACTGCGCAGGCGCACCGGGCACCCGCCCGCCGCGCGCGGGGCCCCGAGGGCCACGGCGCAGGCGTCAAGGCTGGCGACCCAGCTCGCGCTCGCCAGCGCATCAGGGCTTCCACACTCCCTTTTGCTCTCTCACGCCCTCTCCTGGTCGCCTCCTTGCGCCTGCGCAGAGCCAGACGGCTCTCTTTCTTCACCACCCCCCCTCCCCCCCGCCCCACTCCACCGCCCACATCTCTTCCTTTCCCCGCCCCACAACACTGATAACTAACCAATCGTGCGGAGGGAGGGGCCGAGCCCACTCGGTCGGATTGGATTTCTGCTGCTCCTGGGCAGGCCACACCCACTTCGCCGCTGTGAGCTTCCCCGGGCTGGGGCAAGTGAGGGATGGGCATGCGCCTGAATGACTGCTTGGTCACTTTCCCCACCTTTGTCTTTCTCGGTGCGCACGCTCCAAAGGAAAAAATAAAAAGAGGAGTCAAAGGAAAAAAAAAAAAAAAAAAAAAAAAAGGCCTGGTGCGCGTGCGCTGTGCTTAATCGTCGACAAGCACGTATCGACTCCTGGGAGCATGTGTGACTCGGTGCTGTAGATTGAAGAGTCGCGTTCTTGCCTGGAGAAGATTCCGATCATGCATATAATGAAAGGTTAATTTCAAGGCAGTACCAAAAAGCAAAGGCAACTTAGATTAGCACAAGATTTGGTATCCAAATGCTGAGGATGTTCAAAATAGGAAAAAATGTTACGGAGGAAGGGTAGTAGAGGGAAAACTCCGGATTCTTGAACTGAGATAGGGAATTTAGTTGCAGAAATAAATAAAGTAGCACAGAAATTAGGATCACGTGTTGTGCATTTGATCAGTTAGCGAGTGTTTATATCGACCTCACTGTGTTCCAACAGCCTTAATAAGTGCCAGGGATACAAAGACGAGATGTAGTAGTGCCTACCCCCCATAAGGATTTTATAATACATTGGGGAAGGGACTGACAAGTTTAAACAAATTAACAAATAAGTGCATCGGGTTCCACTGACGTTTTGATAGAGATAAGGACTAGGTAGAGTGGGAATCCCAATGAGACAATGAAAAGTTGCTCTTCAGAGTAACCTTCAGGAAAGTCTTCAGGAAAGACTGAGGAGGGGAAGTGAACGGAGAGGTGGGGGCTGAGTAGGCGTTTGCGAGAGGAAAAGTGCAGTAAAAGGATTCTTGAGATATCAGGAATTACAGTGATGCAGAGAAGCAGAAAGCATGTCCTTTGGGGAACCACAACCAGTTCAAGTAGCATTTGGCTTGAGGAGCTACGGGAAGGTAGGCTGTGAGGGACTTGTAAATCAGATAAAGGAGTGGCTTTTCCCTTATCAATACTGAAGAGCCACTGAGAGATTTTAAGCAGTGTAATCGGATAAGATTTTCATTCTACAACTATGGAGGATAAAGAGTAAGGGTGGTCCTAAGGCGCGGGACCCCGTGAAGAGCTGTTGATTGCAGGAAAGAGAGAGGCTGAGGACCTAACTTGGATGAGGACTGCCAGCAACAAAGGGACAAGCTGGTCTGAGCCTGTTCCGTTTGCAGCGGGATCAACAAGAATTGGTGATGAGGGTGGAGTGGGGTGGGGTGAGGAGTCCCTGAAGAAGTACTCGGGGTTACTGAGTGAATGGTGATGCCAAACGTGGAAGAAAGAACTCAGGAGGCAAAGTTTTGGAAGACACGTTGATGAGGTTGAGGGTCCACCATTCAGGGGGACATCTCTTGTCTTCAACAAACGTCTCGTTCAACATATATAATTTCTTTTAGTCTTCCACTGTGCCTATACTAGGTTGGTTCTTAAGCATCCTATACTCCTTTGGGGTGCTCCTCGTGGTTGTACTATTAATAATTTGTCCAGCGTCTGTCTTCTGCCATCTGTGAGGTCCGCGAGGCCAGAGACTGGGTTCCGTGTCTGTCTGTGCCCACCATTGTATACCCGGTACCTAGCACGGTTCCTGGCCTGGCAAATATTAACCGAAATGAAGGGATCAATGCTCTGCAGGTCAATCGACACACATGTTCCTGCTCCAGGAGAGGTCTCGGCTGGAGAGATGGATGTTGTAGTCATCGGCATGTGAGTCGTAGTTAAAGCTATAAAACAGGGGCGCCTGGGTGGCACAGTCGGTTAAGCGTCCGACTTCAGCCAGGTCATGATCTCGCGGTCCGTGGGTTCGAGCCCTGCGTCAGGCTCTGGGCTGATGGCTCAGAGCCTGGAGCCTGTTTCCGATTCTGTGTCTCCCTTTCTCTCTGCCCCTCCCCCGTTCATGCTCTGTCTCTCTCTGTCCCAAAAATAAATAAACGTTGAAAAAAAAATTAAAATAAAAAAAATTTAAAAAAAAATTAAAAAAAAAAAGCTGTAAAACAAAAATAAACCTTGGGGCGCCTGGGTGGCTCAGTTAAGCATCTGACTCTTGACTTCACGGTTCACGAGATAGAGCCCTGGGTTGGGTTTAGGCGGTGCAGGAGTTCAAGCCCCAGGTAGGGCTCTGTGCTGCCGGGTTCGGAGCCTGGAGCCTGCTTTGGATTCTGTGTTTCCCTCTCTGTATTCCTCCCCCACTTGTGCGTGCTCGCTTGCGCGCTCTCTCTCTCTCTCCCTCCCCCCCTCAAAAATAAATAAAATTTTTAAAAAAGAAGAGTACAGGCCGTCAGACTGAAGAATTTGAATTTGGGCTCTTAAGCAATAGCAGTAGCTGAATTTTGTTTTAGAAGTGACACCGTCACCAACTTCCGAGCCTCTGACACCAACAGTCCTTTCGGGTTTAACGTTTGTTCACCGGCTGTAGTCATTGTTCATTCAGGCAAAGGACAGGAGTGGGAGAAAGGAGAACAGCATTTCCGATGGGGAATGGCACATTCACAAGGCCCAGAGGGGAGAGTACAGTGCCCCTAAGGTACAGAGGTTAGACTGTATAGAGTCTAACTAACACGGTTATAACCAGCATGGACGGGAAACACGTGGCCGGAAGGGTTGGGCCAAAGTTTGCAGGGGCTGGAACATATTTAGAAGTTTGGACTTGCTACTAAGAGAAGTGGGAACCATTACAGGACTTTCAGCCAAACTGCCTTTTAGTAAGATTACTCTAGCTGGATGATGAAGGATGTGTCAAAAGAATGGCCCAACTTGTCTTTGGACTTCTAAGTACATAGGGATTGGGAGGAAGACAGAATGATGGATAGATTGCTGGATGAATGTTGGATAGATACTGAAAATGGGAACTAAATGAAAGTTTACATACTGAATGTTGAGACTTGCCTCAGATCTCTTCTTCACCCAGCTCTAAGAATACGTACAGACTGGGCCGCCCAGCTGGCTCAGTTTTTGGAGCCCGAGACTCTTGATCTCACGGTCATGAGTTCAAGCTCCTTGTCGGGTGTAGAGATTACTGAAGTAAGTAAAATTTAAAAGAAGAAGAAGAATATATATAGCCAAGCTTCTACCTTCCAAATGGGAGTCTGGAAGAGTCTTCTGGTAAATCTGATCAGATGAGAAAAAAGACGAAGGATACTGGCATTAGGGGTTCCTCAAGGAAATGGCCTAGTAGATCACCCTAGAGTGAAGTCCACAGTCAACACACCTCCTTATCTGCCACACACACACACAAACACACACACACACACACACACGAGTTTCCACTGGTACCTTAGCATCCCAATCTTAAATATGAGCAGACAACTGAGGACTGCCTGACATTTGAGGAAAGCCTCTAAAATGAAAGATTATGCAAGACGAGAAACATTAAAAAAATATATATATCCTCAGAAAGATGAAAACATATATCCATGAAGCAACAGAATGTTTTTAAAATGCAAAGAACAAAAAACAAAGAAAGATCTCCTAGAAATTAAAAACATGAAAGCAGAAATAAAAATTCAATAGAAGTGTTAGGAAATAAAATTTTAAAAATCTCCCAGAGGGGTACCCGGGTGGCTCAATTTTTTTTTTACATTTAGTTATTTCTGATAGAGACAGAGCACAAGTGGAGGAGGGGCAGAGAGAGAAGGAGACACAGAAACCAAAGCAGGCTCCAGGCTCCAGGCTCCGAGCTGTCAGCACAGAGCCCGACACGGGGCTCGAACCCACAAACCGTGAGATCATGACCTGAGCCAAAGTCAGACGCTCAACTGACTGAGCCACCCAGGTGCCCCCAAAACAATAATAATTTTAAAAATGTTTTTCTGTAACTGAAGAACATGAGTTTCGAGATGGCAAAGACCCAGTGGGTCCACACTAAAACATTTCCACATAAGATGTCAGAAGGCTAGGAAAAACTGAAGATCCTAAAAGTTGTGGTTGGGGGAAAAGAGAGAGAGAATAAAAATAGGCTTCATACAAAGACTCCAGAATAAGAAACTTTTCAGGCTTCTTGGTAAGAGGCAACAGCAGAAGCTTGAAGGCCACGGAGAAATGCCTTCAAAATTCTTAGGGCACATTATTTCCAACCTAGTGTTAGATACCCAGGCACGCTGTCAAGTACAAGAGTAGAATTTTTTTTTGAAGTTTTTATTTCAGCAATCTCTACACCCAACGTCAGGTTCAAACTCACGACCCTGACACCTTGAGATCAAGAGTTGCATTCTCTTCCAACCCAGCCAGCCAGGTGCCCCAAGGTCCCAACAAATTTATCTCCCAAGTATCTTTTCTTAAGAAGCTCCATCAAGGGGCATCTGGGTGGCTCAGTCGGTTAAGCAACTGACTTCGGCTCAGGTCATGATCTCACGGTTTGTGGGTTCGAGCCTCGCATCCGGTTCTGCGCTGACAGCTCGGAGCCTGGAGCCTGCTTCGGATTCTGTGTCTCCCTCTCTCTGCCCCTCCCCTACTTGTGCGTGTGCGTGCTATCAAAAATAAATAAAATGTAAAAAAAAAAAAAAGAAAAGAAGAAGAAGCTCTATCAAAATAAACCAAGGAAAAGATGAAGAGACAGGTATTCTGCAAGGGAATCCAGAAGGCGGGCGCCCGGGTGACTCAGTTGGTTAAGTGTCTCTCGATTTCAGTTCAGGTCGTGATCTCACGGTGTGTGAGTTCGAGCCCCACGCTGGGCTCTGTGCTGATGGTGTGGAGCCTGCTTGGAATTCTCTCTCTCTCTCTCTCTCTCTCTCTCTCTCTCTCTCTCTGCCCTTCCCCCATGCTCACTCTCTCTCTCTCAGAATAAATAAATAAAAACTTAAAACAAAAGATGGCTGTGCACGGAGAACCTGCAGTGCGGTCTAAAGATCAGCCACTCCGTTGGAGCAAGCAGGTCTAAAGTCTCCGCCAGAAGATTCTTCAACTGGAAGAGATCAAATTCCTTACGTGTTTGTATACCCTTAGAGCACAGGTAGCACAACTAAAGGAGAATTTGGGGGGCGCAGTACACAGAAAACTAAGCAAACAAAAAGGACAAAAAAAGTATCAGTTCCAGAAAACACATAAATGGCTGGGGGGTGGGGGGGAAGACCCACAGGGCTCAACTGTGAGGATCATTTGCATAATCACGGCAGTGTAAACACCCAACAGATCCATCCGGAATTGTGATACAATGTTGGAAGCAGGGCAGGCTGGGGGATGGGGGTGGGGTGGCGGTGGAGGCCGAACGGAGAGTGAACGGTGGGAAGTCAGGGCTCGTGCTAAAACAGAAGCATGGAGAAGCGGCAGCATTTGGGTGCTATTTTTAGTCTGACATATACAAATGGGTCCAAGACAAAACATAATAACAATTTAAACACTCAATTGAACCAATGGTCTTTCCCGAACCTTGGGCGTTGTAAGACTAGTGTTTTTTTCTATCAGCGGTAGAGCAGTATGGGACTCTTTAAATAATATCAAGTAGGGACGCCTGGGTGTAGCTCAGTCGAGTGAGCAGCTGACTTGGGCTCCGTCAGGGTCTCAGGGTTGGTGAGTTCCAGCCCCGCATCTGGCTCACTGCTGTTCAGCGTGGAGCCTGCTTTGGATCCTCTGTCCCCTTCCTTGCCCCAACCCACTTGCACTCTCTCTCTCTCTCAAAAATAAATTAAAAACAAACAAGCAAACAACATTTTAGGTACATAATAGATAAATAACATGCATAACTATGATTTAAAAAAAAAAATACTGGGGCCCCTGGGTGGCTCAGTCAATTAAACATCTGACTTCGGCTCAGGTCATGATCTTGAGGTTTGTGCCGAGTCGGATTCTGTGCTGACAGCCCCGAGCCTGCTTTGGATTCCGTGTCTCCCTCTCTCCCTGCCCCTCCCCTGCTCGTGCTCTCTCTCTGTCTCAAAAAATATGTATTAAAAAATATGAATAACCTCATGGAAGGGGGCTGTTACAGGAGGGGGCTGGGAAGTCAGGAGGCTACGGCAACTTTCAAAGAGCGGTGATAGCAATGTGCAGGTTTGACAGATTTGAGAGTTGTCTTAATGATGCTTTCTGAATGCTCCCTTTAAGAGCCCTCCTCCTCAGTGCCCTCCCCTCTGTTCTCCCGGCCATGGCCAGAACCCAGGGCCTTATCACCTCATACGGATCAGCCCCAACGTCTAACAGAATCACCTCGCAGGAGGCTCATACAGTGATGAGTGGGCAGAAACCCAAGGCCGGCCGTGGCTGCAGCACAGAGTGATGCTGGAGTACAGACATCCTGTCAAAACCGGCCGAGAGAATAACATGAAAACCGTGCACACCAAGAAGCAAAGGCAAACCAAGATGGGGACAAGAGAAATTTGGGAAACATTACGTTTCCTAGTTTATGCCCTTTTCTTCTGCATTAAACATTTTTTTAAAATGTATTTATTTGTTTTGAGAGAGGGAGAGAGCACAGAAGCAGAGAGGAGAGACAGAATCCCAAGCAGCAGAGCCTGATGCGGGGCTCAAACCCACGAACGGTGAGATCGTGACCGGAGATCAAGAGTTGGTCGCTTATGGGGCGCCTGGGTGGCTCAGTCGTTAAGCGTCCGACTTCGGCTCAGGTCATGATCTCGCGGTCCGTGAGTTCGAGCCCTGCATCGGGCTCTGTGCTGACAGCTCAGAGCCTGAAGCCTGCTTCAGATTCAGTGTCTCCCTCTCTCTCTGACCCTCCCCTGTTCATGCTCTGTCTCTCCCTGTCTCAAAAATAAATTAAACGTCAAAAAAAAGTTGGTCGCTTAACCCCACGGAGGCACCCAGGTGCCCCTGCATTGAGTTTTACTTATGTAGCCTTTTGTTAGAAGAAGAAGAAGAAGAAGAAGTGAAACCTGGCATCGCAGAAAACTCAGGGAATCTGAACTAGCAAGTGGGAAAACCTGTCCCCTGGACACCCAGACCCCTTCCTCAGAAGCAACTACACTCTCTTTATGCATCTCTCCAGAAAGGATGCATTCTAATGCAATCGACATTGAAAAACAGCCCCATCACTAGATAAGTTGATCACGTTCAAAAGATACAAATCCTGTCAGATTGAGATGAGCCAAGGAGCCATAGGAGACTGGATTTTTCTGGCTCCCATCTGGGGGAGGGGTTGACCAGCTTCATTATCTCCTGATCAAGATTGTCCTAAGGCCCATCTGCTCTAAATTGGTGTGAAGGGCCCAAAATTGGAATCATTCAAGAAGAATTGAGCCCCTGATGTGTTCTCTTTGGCTGAATCTTTTTTTTTTTTTTTTTTTTTTTTTTTAAGATTTCATCTTTAAGTAATGTCTACACCCAACGTGGGGCTCCAACTCACGACCCTGAGATCAAGAGTTGCACACTCTTCAGGCACCCCTCTTTTGTTTTTATAATTTAGATTTTAAGGTGGATCGTCAACCTTTTGTTTTTAATGTTTGCTTATTTTTGAGAGAGAGAATGGAACAGAGAGAGGGAGACAAAATCCGAAACAGGCTTTGTACTAACAGCAGACATGGGGCTTGAACCCACAAACCACGAGATCATGACCTCTGACCTCTGATCATGAGCTGAAGAGGGACACTCAACCGACTGAGCCACCCAGACACCCCAGATCTTCAATTCTTTACATTGCCGCAGAAGTCTAGAGATTGTGTTTCTTACAATTTATACGTTTATGCTACTTGCCTGCCCTCATTCAGTGTCTAAATTATGACCAATGGTTCATCAACAAAAAGAATAATATGCCACCAGGGGCGCCTGGGTGGCTCAGTCAGTTAGGTGTCCAACTTCGGCTCGGGTCATGATCTCACGGTTCATAGGTTCGAGCCCCGCGTCGGCCTCTGTGCCGACAGCTCGGAGCCTGGAGCCTGCTTCGGAATCTGTGACTCCCTCTTTCTCTGCTCCTCCCCCACTCACACTCTGTCTCTCTCTCTCAAAAACAAATAAACATTAAAAAAAACTTAAAAAAAAAAGAAGAATATGCCACCCACAAAAGTGACGACGGATGTACGTTTAATAGCACAGGGAGATGGGTCTGATATATTGTTGGAAAGTATACGATCCCACCTCTACTCACTTAACTCCTCATGTGTATGTATGGACATTGAAAATTCTAAAGAGTTGATACCAGAGGATTAATAACAGTTATATAAGTAAGATTACAAATTCTGCTTTTTTTTTTCTTTTTCAGTGAAGCCCAACATGGGGCTTGAACTCACAACCCTGAGACCAAGACCTGAGCTGAGACCAAGAGTCAGAGGCTCAACCGACTGGGCCACCCAGGCGCCCCTACGCATTCTATTTTTATTTCACGCGAACGTTCCACATTTTCTACAACGAACCCGCGTTATCTGTGTAATAAGATAGTACGAAAGTAGGACGTAAGCTCATTTCCTTCCTTGTTTCCCGGGTCCTTTGGTTTTGCTGAACTGAAAATACAGACTTTGTGACTTCTGGGGGGGAAAAAAAAAAAAAAGCACTAGCAAGCTGAGCAGACTTTTTTTTTTTTAAGTGGAGGCCAGTGGTCCTTCCCAGGGCACCCCCCCCCGAAACACCACCAGCAGGTGGCATCCTGCTCCAAACGTTGAGCCAGCGGGCCAGCCTCACGCCTGCGTCCTGTAGCGCGCAGTTCAGACACTGGAGGCCTTTGTCTGAGTCCCAACTGTGACCAACAAGCCTGATGTGCCAAGCTGGCACTTTGCTCTTCTTGTCTCCATGTTCCGCAGCCCGGAGCCAGGGCTCTGGCCCACGGAGGGTGAGCGAAAGTCACCTTGGGCCCACCTTTCCCCCCCGGCAGCAGCCTCCACCGAGCAGGGCACTCGAGAAGGGTCCTGAAGTGGCCGGAGCTTTATTGCACCATCAACTCCTCCTCCACCAGCACCACATCGGGACTCAGCGATTCTCATCCTCAACAGGGAGATGGAAGGGCCTCTCCCTCCGTTCTGCCCTTTCTGTCCTTCCGGTTGAGCGGCTCCCAACCTCTCTTCCTTCCGGGAGGCCTCTGTCTGGAGCGCTTGAGCAGGTGGGGAGGGAGGAGGCCAAAGACAGAGATGCCCAAGGAACGGCGTCACTTTCCTGCCAACTCCCTCATCGCCTCTTCTTCGAAGCGAAAGGAGTGCCAGCCCTCGGCTTCAGTCAGGTCTCGGGCACCCAGGGCCTTGTACAAGTCCATGGCCCCCTTGTTCCAGTCCAGGACTGTGAGGCGCAACTGGGAGCAGCCCCTTTCCAGGGCCACCTGTGGGAGAAGACATCACTTAGCCTTTCTCTCAAAAGGAAGCTTTCGTCACCATTCAACCCGAGGGGGGTTGGGCTCCTCTCATACATGCTTGCTTTTCCAGACCCCGCCTGGTGGCCCCATCCCTCTCCTCACCTCAGCCACCTTTTTGATTATTTTGGAACCGATCCCCTGACCTGTTGTGGGGGAAAAGAGACCAAAAAAACAAAACAAAACAAAAAAGATCGTTTCAGTTGAAGGGGATCTGAAAAAGGCCAGAAGGCTGGGATTAGGAGGCAGGGGATGCTGGTGGGTCTGGGTTGATTTCCTACCACCCCAGCCTCAGCCTCTGCCCCCGCCCCCACTCCCCGTACCCCGGTATTCGGGCTTCACATAGATGTCTTCCAGATAAACATTGCGCCCCTTCCAAGTGCTATAGATGAAGTAGTATAGCCCGTAGCCCACCACCACACAGGGC
Organism: Felis catus; assembly: GCF_018350175.1. Lineage (NCBI taxonomy): Eukaryota > Metazoa > Chordata > Mammalia > Carnivora > Felidae > Felis > Felis catus. Next base: position 2,505,818 of record NC_058381.1, read on the forward strand.
CCTGAGAAGGAAAGAAAAAAAAGGGCTCAGGCCTCTGGGCCCCTGAGGCAGACCTCTGAGAGGGACAGGCGAGGGGAACCTCCCAGGTCCTAGGGTTCTTACCCTGTGGCTCCCCGGGGGCGGGAAGAAGTTCAGCCACCAAACAGCAATAGAAAGGATTCTCTCCGAAGCCGTCTGCTCTCAGGGCTGCGGAGATCCGAGTCGTGGGAAAGAGAGAAAAAGCCTGGGTGTGTGCCTGGCCTGGGAACCCATCCATCCCTTACCTCCTCCCCAGCCTCCATCAGGATGCCGGTGCTGGGCCCCCACCTTCCTCACTGATCTTCACCTGGTCGGAGAGTTTCTCGTACTCGGCTAGTTCCTAGGGTGTGGGGGACAGAGGCTGGGTCAGGGCAGGGGGTCCCGGCGTGGGGAGAGAGGCTGGGTCAGGGCAGGGGGTCCCGGCGTGGGGACAGAAGCTGGATCAGGGCAGGGGGTCCCGGCGTGGGGACAGAGGCTGGATCAGGGCAGCACCCTCCCCAGGCGCGCCCCTCCCGCTGCAGCCTGGCCTCCCCGCCCCCACCCGCGGCCAGGCTGCCGGGGCCCCCTCCGGGCCCCCGGTTTCCGGCCCGCAGCCTTCACCCGAATCAGCTTCAGGATATTTCCACAGTCTCCCTCCTCGGCCTGTCGGATCCGCACGGAAGCCATCGCCATCCCCACCGTCTGGGACTGAAGCTCGGGACCCTCCCTTCCGTTCCGCAGACGCGGCTGAAAAGCAGGTAGCTCTCGAACGGGCCTGCACACCGGGCCCCGAAGAGCCGGGGGCGCCGCGGGCAGCGGCCGCGGGAGTGGTGGGCGCCCCCCTCCCCCCCGCCCCGCACCCTGCCCCGGGCGCGCCCCCGCCAGCCAATCAGCTGGCAGAGCAGGCTCGCCCCGCCCCCCCAGCCCTGCCCCTCCCCCCACTCCCGCCCCCCCCACTCCCGCCCCCCCCTCCCCCCGCCACCGCCAGCCCCGTGACTGGGCCCCCGGGCAGGGGTCAAGGCTGGACTGCGGGCTCCCTCGCTGTGGTTGCCTGGGTGCTGGTCGTCCCGTGGTGCTGTTCAGCCTCTGTGGTTGAAACCGCATGGATCAAAAGTCACCTGCCAGCCGGCCCCGAGTCCCCCCCACCGCCACCACCCCTGCTCCAGCTGTGAGAGCTGTTTCCTAGGGGTCTTGAGTGGCTCCGAGTGGCCCTGCCCTCGGGAACAGTGGTATTTCAACACGGGTCAGGGAGGGGGTGATGAATTTCTATCGGTACGTGGTAAGATAATGAGGAGTGGCAGACGGGGCCTCTTCTTAGGAGCCACTAAATCACCCTCCGGGACGGTACCTCCCCGCTGAGGCGAGCCTCCGAGGCCTGGGAAGATAGTGAGGGAGGAGCTCAGAGCAGATACCAGGCCCTGTGCCTGCATGATCTCCGTGAATCGTCATTCGCAGTCACCCCGTAAAGTAGGTATTATTTTTCACATTTTGTCAGCAAGAACACTACAGCACCATGGTGGAGGGACTTGTGCAGAGGCACCCAGCTAGATATTTGGTATTCCGCATTTCAGCTGTAGTGCTTTCTTTCTTTTTTTAAAATTTATTTGTGATGTTTGTTTATTTTTGAGGCGGGGGAGGAGCAGAGAAAGGGATACAAAGGATCCCAAACAACCCGTGGCTGACAGCAGAGAGCCCCAGGTGGGGCTGGAACTCACCAATGGTGAGATCAGGACCTGAGCCGAAGTCGGACGCTTAACCCACCGAGCCACCCACCCAGGCGCCCCTCCGCTGTTGTTCTGATGGAGGATGCTGCTTGGGGTGCAGGGCAGGACTGCGTCTGGACCTCGGGCCTGGGGAGGCAGCCTCCTCAGGTGGGCAAAAGACTTCGGGGACCCAGGTCAGGCTCTAGAGGAGGAGAGGGGAAAATGGGGTATCTGTCCTGGCTCCTACACTTTCCCAGCAGGGGGAACATAAGTGGACAAGCTCCGTCCCTCCCCCGATTTGTCCACAGAGGGGGCGGAGGGTGAGTGCCCAGTCTCCTGCCCCCCTTCTTTCCACCCCGCCCCTGCCCAGGGACAACCTTTAACCCAACACCAACTGCCTGTCCCCAACACATTGTCCCCAGGGTGATCTGAGCCACAGAGAGGACCGCGGCCGATTATGGAGAGCAGAGGCCCACTGGCCGCATCGCCGGGGCTGCTGCTGCTGCTGCTGCTGCTGCCGCTGCCACCTCACGGCCACCAGGTAAGGGCCCTGAGACAGTCTCTCTACCCAGGTGCAGGATTAGGACAAGGTGCTCAGCCCGTGTGTGCGTAGAAACGAGCTACCCTTCGGCTCTGCCCTCTTCCTTCCTCTCCTCTTCGTGCGGTAGCCTGTGTCTCTCCTGCCGTCGTCGCTGGGTCTCTGGCGTGTCTTCCTACCTTGTTTATTTTCTCTCTCTGATAGAGGATCCAGGACCCTCCTGCTGTGCACCTCAGCAGTGGCTCAGGACAAGAGCCTATCACCATCATGACCTTTGACTTCACCAAGATCAGGAAGTATGAGGTTGACATAGCCCCTTGACCTGGTCCCCTGACCCTACCTTCTGTGCCTCGGGTCTTCACTTTTCCCTGCTTCCCTCTCCGCCGCTTCACCATCCCTGACCCCGCTTTTGTCCCCACAGGCCATGCCCCACGCACCATCTTTCCTTCTGTGTCCTTCCAGAACCTCTTCCTCCTTTGAGCTTCGAACCTGGGATCCAGAGGGAGTGATTTTTTATGGCGATACCAACCCCCAGAAGGACTGGTTTGTGCTGGGGCTTCGAGATGGCAGGCCCGAGATCCAAATGCGCAACCACTTGGCCCAGCTTACGGTGGGCGCCGGGCCCCGGCTGGACGATGGGAAGTGGCACCAGGTGAGCCAGGCCCGGGCCTGCGCTGGCCTGCGGAAGGGGAACAGAACCGGGTCTCCGGGCAACCCCTTACCACCGTCGTCTTATTTGACCCGCAACGAAACCGCTATGGAGTTGCGATTCTTGTCTCCCATTTTTTCAGAGGGGAATCTGAGGCTCAGGTCCTGAGCGAGCCCAGGATGCTAGCTGCCTCCACAAGTCCGTGTTCTTTCTGCTATACTTGGCTGCCTCTGCAGAAGGCGGTGGAGGCAGGCCCCAGGGGCCTCTGATTCAGCTTTGCTTCGCCCCGTCCGGCAGGTGGAAGTGAAGGTCCTCGGGGATTCGCTGCTGCTGAGTGTGGATGGGGAGGAGGTGCTGCGCCTGAGACAGGTCTCTGGGCCTCTGGCCGGCAAAGTCCAGCCTGTCGTGAGGATTGCACTGGGGGGACTGTTGTTCCCTGTCTCCAGTCTCCGTTTGCCGGTAACCGACAGCACAAGGGTGGGAACCCACCCCAGGTGGTAAAGTGTTGCTGCCCGGGGGACCACGGGGGTCTAAGTCCACACTCTTAAAGGAGAGGGGACAGCATGCTAGCCGCGTGGGAGAGGCCAAAGGCTTGTGTCTCAGAGGAGAATAAACTGAGCGTGGAGAGGCTGGGACAGGGGTTCACGTGTCTTGATTGCCACATCCCCACATCTTCCCTTCCCTGCACCGGCTCCAGCTCGTCCCCACCCTGGATGGCTGTCTGCGCCGGGAAAATTGGCTGGACCAACAGGCCCAGACCTCGGTGTCTGCCCTGACCAGCAGCCTCAGAAGCTGCGCTGCAGAGTCCCAGCCTGGCACATTCTTCCCTCCGGGGACTCGAGCAGAATTCAGTCTCCAAGGTAAAGGCGGTTTTTCCCTCCATGGCCGGCCCTGTGTCTGCCTTCCCCTGTCTCCTTCCACCACTAGTTTGCCTCCTTCCTTGAGTCCCCAGCCTTGAGTCCTCAGAAAGGGTCACCCATCCCCCCACCCCAGACATCCCCCAGCCTCATGCAGAGCCCTGGGCCTTCTCTCTGGACGTGGGACTCCAGCTGGCAGCAGGTTCTGGCCACCTCCTTGCCCTTGGGACCCCAGAAAACCCTCCTTGGCTCAGCCTCCAGCTCCAAGATCAAGTAAGAGGGGGTGTTGCCTGTATTCAGTGGAGCCTGGGAGTGGCAGGGGGAAAGGGGGACCCCAAACTGTCAATATTAGGAAAGCTTAAGGTGGACGGTAGGGACATATCTTGACACGGACCAGGGGCGCCTGGGTGGCTCTGGCGGTTGAGCGTCCGGCTTCAGCTCAGGTCATGATCTCACGGTCCGTGAGTTCGAGCCCCGCGTCGGGCTCTGTGCTGACAGCTCGGAGCCCGGAGCCTGCTTCGAATTCTGGGTCTCCCTCTCTCTCTGCTCCTCCCCTGCTCATGCTCTGTCTCTGTCTCTCTCTGTCTCTCAAAAATAAATATTAAAAAGAAAAGAAAAGAAAAGAAAACTGCCCACAGCAAGCAAATGGCGTTTATTTATTTATATTTGTTATTTATTTATTTATTTTTATAATTTTATTATTTATTTTGGAAAGAGAGAGCATGTGCATGTGCTAGCAGGGGAGAGGAGCCAAGAGGGGGAGAGAGAGAATCCTGAGCAGGCTCCATGCTCAGTGAGGAACCCACCGTGGGGCTCGATCCCACGATCCTGGGATCGTGACCTGAGCCAAAATCAAGAGTCGGATGCTCAATGGATTCAGCCTCCCCAGGCGCCCCAAGATTTTATTTTTAAGTAATCTCTACACCCAACGTGGGGCTTGAACTTATAACCCCAAGATCAAGAGTCACATGCTCTACCGAGTGAGCCAGCCAGGTGCCCCTACAAATGGCTTTTATCTGGATCGCATTTACTTGGGATCGGTGTGGTTTTATGGAACATCAAGCCAGGAAGATTGGGGCAGCACGTAGGGGGCGGAAATGGTTGGCAGACAGAAGGTACCGCTCAGAGGCCCGACTGAGGCAGCAAGGGGTGTGGGCCACAGGGGTCCAGGCGGTTTGTTCTTTCCTCCCCCGGTCACGTCCCTGTCCCACACACTCCGCAGAAAGTGGTGCTGTCCTCTGCGTCGGGCCCACAGCTGGATCTGCCTCTGGTCTCGGGACCCCCTCTTCAGCTGAAGCTGGGCGAGTCTGGGGTAGTCTTGAGCCAGAGGCCTAAGAAGGAGATCCTTGCCCTGCCTCTCTTGGATCCTGCCTCCCTCCTCAACCTCTGGGTCCAGCCACAGGGGCGCCTCTTCCTGGGGGCTCTGCCAGGTAAGAGCGATGTTCACGCTCCTCAGCACGCCGTTGGAATCAGCTAGAGGGAGAGGAGGAGAAGACAGGCAAGGCCATGTTTTTAGGGAAAGGAAACTTCTGGGAGCCTAGAAGAAGAGGCCACAAGAAGAGAGCGGATAAAGGACCAGTGAGAGGAAGTGCTTTAGAAAATTTAGGTCAGAGAGCTGGGGTGGGGAGGAGCTTTGTGGGTCCAAGCTGCCCTCATGACCCCTCTGTGTCCCCTCCCTCTAGGAGAGGCTTCTTCGGCCTCCTTTTGCTTGGATGGCCTTTGGGCACAAGGCCAGAAGTTGGACATGGACCGGGCCCTGAGCAGAAGTCAGGACATCTGGACTCACAGCTGTCCCCAGAGCCTAGGCAATGACACGGACAGCACCCATTAAACCCCCACCTAAGAATCCCCTCGAATGTCACTCGTTCATTCGCTCGACACATCTTTACGGGGTATCTGCAACGTACCAGGCACTGCGCTGAGCGATGGGCTGTACTGATGAGTAACCTCCCCCCCCCCCACCTTGTTTCCTGCCCTCTGGCTGCTCAAGGTCCCCCGGGGGAGGCAGACATCCATCAAAGACTAACAAGTAAGTGGATAATCGGAAACTGATAAGCGCCGTAGAGGGAATTGTAAAAGCTTGAAGACCAGGGGCCTTAACCTAGTCTGGGGGTCCAGGCAAGCTTCCCGAGGAGGAGGAAGCCGTGACTTCTCAGCCTGGGAGTTCAGCAGCACCGACAGGCAGATGTGCGCACCAGATACGGGTCACTTTCTGGGAGCCGGGAGCCCCCCTCCTTCCCCAGCATTTCCTGCCTGTGGGGCTTTAGCATTCCCCTCGCGGAGGCTGGTCCTGAGAGGCCTGGAAGGAAGGGAAGAAATGGAATCCTGCTGTTCCCTTAGCCGGGCCACTGCTGTGCAAAGAAGGAGCAGCAGGGGGCATGGGAGAGCCCTAGAGGGAGGGGGGCGGGGGTTCTGGGGACCGGGGCGGAAGCAGCAGGGAGAAGGAAAAAGGGAGTGGGGCAGAGGGCGAAGCAGCCGGCATCTCTCCTAGTCTTGTCTCCGTCCCCTTGCTGCCTTCCCAGACCAACCCGTCTCTAGTCCGTTCAAGGAGAGCTGGTTTATGCTGGTCCCAGCTGGGAAAAACAGACAGATTCAGGAATATCTCTGCCCTCAGAGAATGTGGTGACCCAGTCCTCCGCCCCTTCCCGTCGCCTCGGCAGAATCTTGGTGTCCCAACCCCTACTTGGGGCACCCTCGGGAGCCCTGGCACCTCTTCTCCATCCTCTCCTCTCGAGGACTGTGTTAGCCCATCCCCCAACCCCCCAACCCATGGGGATCCCAGTGTCCCAGCCTCCTGGCTTCTTAAAATGATTTGCCTACCAGTCACCCTGTTGCCAGGGTGACTCACTCATTGGACCTGTCATCCCCTTCTGCAGGGATCAGCCAGGACCTAAGTGACCCCAGGGTAAGGAGGCTCCAGGACTGTGTCTGGGGTGGAAGACAGCCTAGGCTTCTCCCTGGACCCTCCCAGTCCCGAGTTTGCTGGTCTACAGCTGCTGCCACACAGGCAGAGTGCCTTTGGAGCGTCCTCAGCATGGCCAGGAAGCCCAGATTCAACTCTGGTCCCCTGGGCAATGTTTGGGGCCCACCTGGGCCATTGGGTATGTCCATTCGACCGATAGTCACTGAGGACCTACTGCGTATCAGGCATTGTTCTAGACGCTGAGGATGCCTGGATGAAAAACACAGACACGGTGCCTGCTTTTGTGGAGCTCACACTGGCGGGGAGGCGGGGGTGGGGGGTGGGCAGGGGGGAGGTGGGCAGGGGCAGACGGCCCGTAAGAAAAATAAATAAGCAAGATCATTTCAGGTGGCGGTTAGTGCTATAAAGGGAATAATATCCTGTAACGTAATAGAGGGCGGCAGTCGACAGACAGCCTTAGCCGGTGGTCAGGGAAGGCCTCTCTAAGGCAGTGTTACTTGAGCAAAGACTTGAATAATGAAAAGAAACCAGTCCCGTGGGGGCCTCGGGTGTGAGCCAGTGGGGGGCGGGGAGGGAGAGTTAAAAGATCCAAACACACCTGGGTTCCCATCAAGGGGTTGTTCTGAGCAGCAGCTTCGTGAATTTTTGTCCCTGCGGATTCTTCCCCGGGGCTGGCTTTTCTCTCGTCCCTGCACCCCACCCCGTCCAGGACACCGTGCCCCCAACCTCTCTTTCTCCAGGCTGTCCTAGATTCCAGGATTCCTGATTACCATCCAGAGCTGTCTACACTCTTTCATTAAGACTGACTTTGCTCCGACACAGACCCTGCCAGGCCCCCACCAAGGGCACCTACGGCGTCTGCCCAGTGTCCCCTGCCTCTCCCCCACCCTTGCGGACCTTTCCGGAACTTGGCAGGATACCCCACAGCCTCCAGGCCTGGTCTACCCACTCACTCCACCTTCTGTGCTTCCCCTCTCTTCCCTCCCTCCTTCCCCTTCTCTTTTTCCTTCTTGTAACCGAGTTTCTCCGCTCCGGGCGACCATCACCAGTGGCCATCTCCGGATGCTTTCACCCTGAAACACCGAAGCTCTGTCCCCGTTAAATAATAATCCCCCACCCCCACGCACACACACACACGCACCCACATCTGTGTGTTAGAGCCCACTTCTTTCCTTGTTCTTGTCTCTGCTCAGGGCACGCAGACCTCATGACAGACCCTGGATCTGGGAGAGGGGCTGTGGGAGTTTTTCTTCCCTTCCCTTGTTTCTGGAGATGCCGGAGGCAGGACTGGGTTCCGGGAGGAGGTTGGTTCTTTGACCCCCATTCCTTCCTTCCTTCCTTAGCCAACTTCCCTGTGAACACCGATGCTGCAATGAATAGCAATGCTCCCTCCATCACACCCCTCCTCATGCTGACCCTCACAGAGGGGAAGATGTGCACGGAACAGCAGGTTCCACAGCCTTCCCCTGAGACGTACGGACGCGTTCATTCTTTTCCGAGGGTGTACAGGACAGAACTGAGCTAGCAGTCTGGAGGGCATCCCCAGGCCAGCGTCTGCCAGGCTGTGTGTGTTGAGGGTAGGGTCTAGGCCTCATCTCTCCAGATCGGACCTAGCTCAGTTTGATTCTCCTTGTCTCATGGAGGAAAGGGCAAGTTGCCTCCGCGCAGTTTCTAGCAGAAGGAGGCCTTCCATGTCTAAGTCCAATTGGGCAACCGGACGCTGTTTTCCATAGCTCTGTGGAGTGCTCGGGTATAGAGGGTATATACGACAGGGTATATAAGACAGAGGCCTGTTCTCGAAATGCTTGCAACCTGGTTGAAGAGATAAAATACCATAAGAGTCAGGGCGCCCGGGGGGCTCAGTGGGTTAAGCATCCAACTCTTGATTTCGGCTCAGATCATGATCTCACGGTTCGTGGGTTCTGGCCCCGCGTCGGGCTCTGTGCTGACAGCTCGGAGCCTGGAGCCTGACTCAGACTCTGTATCTCCGTCTCTCTCTGCCCCTCCCCTGCTCATGCTCTGTCTCTCTCTCTCCCTCTCAAACATAAATAAACGTTAAAAAAAAAAAATCCAAACTATGCCCTTTGGCCTACAAGGACCTGTATGATGTGCCTACCTCTCGGATCTCTTGCTGCGTTAATCTTGCTTTCTCTCGTTTGAAGCCCAGCTTTGGCACTTAGACTTTCCTCCTCCTGGAAGATTCTTCTCCTACAGTTCCCTGTGGTTCCTTGGGTTCCTTGGGTCTCACACTGAACGTTAGCTCTCCAGTAAGGCCCTCCCTGCCCATGCAGGGGCTCTCTGTCACACCACCCTGTTTTATTTTTTCTGCGTAATATTATACTACATTGTTTTAGTTGTTTGCTTGTTTTTTTCGTTTATTGGAACGAGAGTCCCAGGAGCACAGGGACCAGAACAGTGCCTGGCTCTAAGTAAATGCTCATTAGATACGCATTGAATGAATGAATGGGAGTTGCGGCTGGACTCTGAAGGGTGGGCAGCCTTCCAGGACAAGGGAATGAAATGGACAAAGGTGTGAAGTCAGGAGTGAGCACAGCCTGTCCTAGGAGTGGCCGGGTCAGGCTCAGCTCCAGCAGAGGATCAGTTGGGTCCTAGTGGGAAAGGGGGCTGGGGACACAGGCTGGGGCTAGGCGCTGGAATGCCCTGAGGCTTAGACAAAAGAATCAGGGCTCCGTCCTGCACAGGGTGACAGGAAGCCAGTGAAGACCTTTGAGCTGAGGAGTGGCCTAATTAAAACTGTATCTGGAGAAAATTAATCCGGAGCCTGCAGAAGGGGCTAAGCAGAGCCCGCTGTATAATTTGCAGGACCCGGTCCAAAACGAAGATGTGGGATCCCTTGTTCAGAAGGCAGGAAAAAAGTGCCGCTCACGGTACCGAAAGAGAGCATGTTTTCATTTCTTCCGTGGTTCTTTTCTCAACTTTTCATGGTTTTTCTTTTTTTTTTTTTTTTTTTTTTGCTATTTAACGTTGTTTGAAATAAAGAAAAATTAACTTTTTCCTGCCCTCCGCTTACTCATGAGCACGGAAGGACTAGAAGCCAAAGGAATTATGGGCAGCTCAGCTCTTCCCTTTCCTTCCCTGTCATCGTCGCCAGCAGAAGTGGTTGGCTGGATCAGGAAACAGCGGGACCCAGAAAGGGGAGGAGAAGAAGAAGATGCCTCAGTCACCCGTGTCTCCTAGAAGGCCGTGGCCTTCTAGGGTTCACGGCCTTCTAGGGTTCAAGGTCATGCAGCTGGACGCATAACACGCTTGCTGTCGCACGCCCGATGGGTCCACCGGAGTTCTACACCGGGCGGCCTCACGATGGCACGTTCCATACATCTCCTCGCTCACACGCGTCCTCCATCGTCCCGTTGGACTTCGCGCACAAATTGCAAGTTCGAAGATAAAATTATGAAGCGTTACGAGATGGTGAAAGCACCAAACCAGCCACATGGGCCATTCTGAGTGGGAGCTTTGGTTGAACAGACCCCCAAGTCCGTAAAGCTGGGCTGGAGGAAGAGAATTTGAGGAGGAGGGCGAGAGTCAGAACCTGGCAGTGGTGAGGACTAGAGCCAAGGAAATTGGGTGAGAGGCCGAAGGGGAAGAAACCCCTCTCCAAGGCAAAGCGACAAGATCCGAAGAGAGATGAGAAGAGAGAGGTCATGATTCTTAACTCGAGGTCTTTAGAGGCTCTTGTACCCCTCCCCCCCTCCCCAACTAGACTGTGGGTCTCTGGAGCCCCGTGAGAACTGCGAGGTTGCCTCCCCAGGGCTAGAGTTGCACAAAGTCTCTAACAGGTGCTCAAATGGGCCATGTCCGTGGACCCCAGTGGGCAAATGGGGAGGGGGAGTTCACACCTGGGGGTTGGGGGGAGACACAACACCTGAGGAGATCTGGATCCCGGCTGGGGTCTCCGGGCAATGCCAGGGGCTAGGGATGTGGTGACAGGGAGAGTTGGGTGGGGACATGGGGAAGCCCCTAGGCTTGGAGAGAACCAGGGGCTGTGGGATTGGAGAAGGAGGTGTTGGGGGGAGCTGGTAGCGGCTCCCCCAAGGGGAATTTCCCTCCTGTGGTGGCTTCTCTCCATCCTGTGTGGCCTGTTCTAGCTTCCATCCCGGCGGGTCTAGCGCCCTGGCTGGTGCCTTCTGTTTTTCTTGGTCTCTGGCTCTTTCTCTATCCCTCTCACATTTGGCCCTGTCTGTCTCCGGATCTTAGTCTCCAACGGCCGGCCTGGGGCCCCTTCGCCGCAAAGATCGGCTTCCCTCTCCAGCTCTGTCTCTCTCCGGGGTTCCCTTTCCCTCCACTCCGCCCGGACACGCCCTCCATCCCCTTCTTCCACCTGATCCACTGTGGTACCTGGGCTGGGGGGAGGGGAGAGACCTCCGGGTCTTAAAGAGGCGGCAGGGGGGCGGACCCAATCCCTCTCTCCATATTTGCATATGCATGAGGTCGCCCGGGCCAGCGGCGAGGAGGCGGGGCTTCTGGGGGTGGGAAGGGGGCGGGCCCCCCACCGCCGCCGAGTATAAAGACTGCGCGCCGAGACCGCCGGCCCCGCACTGCTGAGGAGCGGAGCCTCCGCCCGGGGGACCCCCATCCCTGGCTGTCCCCCAATTGCGCGTCCCTGCCCCACCCCCGCGGCCGAGCCACCACTGGTGTGGCGGTCTCCGCTTGGCGGAAGAGCCTTGAGCGGCCACCCGGTCCCTCCCCACGGCCTCTTTGCATCTTGGATTTCGGGGCAGCCCCCTCCCCCACCCCTCCCTTGCCTCCTTGCACCCCTATTTTTTCTGCGCCTCGCTCGGGTTTTGCAGCCGTCTGTTTTTGCATCCCTTTTCATTTTGTTTCTAGAAGGTTTGGGGGGGTGAGGCTGCGTCGCACCCCTTCCTCTTTCTAACCTCCCCTGCTCTGACAGCCCCCTTTTCATCGGAGCCCGGGGGCGGGGTGGGGGGGCGCTAGGATCGGTGCATCCCACGCCGCGCTGCCAGCACCCCGCAGCGCGTGGCCGTGCACCCCGGAATTTGCAGCGGCTGCCCATCTGGGGAGGGTCTCCCTCGCCCCCGCTGCCTTCGCTCCCCGCGCGTTCCGGAGCGTGGCGGGGGGGCTTCTGCGCGCCGCACCCCAGCTTCTCCGCAGCCCCCCGCCCGGCGCGGGACTCGCCCCCCGCCGCCGAGATGGTCATCCAGAAGGAGACGAAGAGCTGCGGGCAGGTGGTTGAGGAGTGGAAGGAGTTCGTGTGGAACCCGAGGACGCACCAGTTCATGGGCCGCACCGGGACCAGCTGGGGTACGCAGGGCGGGCCGCGCGCGGGGCGGGGCGGGGGTCCTCCGGGCGACGCCCCGGGGGGGCACCAGGTCCCGCGGGCTCGGCCCCGGTTCCCTTCCCGGGTCCCCGGCGTCCTGCCCTCCCCCCCCCCGCCCTGCCTGGCTCCGGCCTGGGAGGGGGCCGAATCGCCGGTCTAATCTCCCCGGCCGGCCGCTGCGGAGGCGGAGAAAGTAGGTCACTGCCGCCTTCCCGCCCCCCGCGGAGCCCCCTCGCGCGGGGGGTCGCGGGCTCTGCGCGCGTGTCCGCGCCGCGGCGCTGCCGCTCCCTCTCCGGGCAGGTCCGCTGCACACGGCCGCCCCCCCCTTCCCCAGAAGAGCGCCCCTTCCCTCCCTCTGGCTCTCACTAGCTCGCCAAGCCCGTCTATTTTTAGCTCGTGCCCATCCCCTGGACCCTGGGAACATTCATGAGGGGGCGGGTCTTGGAGAGGTGGGGGGGACCGCGGGGGGGGGGGCTCTTCACAGCGGAAGTTGTCAGTATCCCGCTGCTGTTTGGAGCTTTCTCTGTGGCTGCTTTGTGGGTGGGGGGCTGTTGGAGAGGGGTGGCCCTGGGAGGTTTTGGAGGTTGGATGTTCGGCTCCGATGTCGCAGGCGGAGGGAGGAGTGGTCACCAGTGGTGAGACGTGCGCATACATCATCCGGCAGAGTGTCCAGACCTTCCCAACCCACAGCGGGACTGCGAGACTCGGGTGTAGAGGGAGTTGTCCCCAGGCGAGGGTCTGGTGCTGGGCTTGAGTGCAGGTGAAGGGTGGCTTTCTTCCAAAAGGGATTGTTAAGCTTGGGAGGTCAAGCATAGGGGAGCCTGTTGTGACACAACCTATGATTCCTCCACACCGGTTGAACACTGTCCCCATCAGCCCACCCACCAGGGCAGTCCTCGCCTTCAGGAAACTGGGGAGTCCAGTCCCTGGGGTGGAAGGGATCCGTGATAGCTCCGGGAAACCTGGAGAAGCTTCATGGGGACAGTGTCGTCTGAGATAGAAGGACGGGGGTTCCTGGGTGGTGGCAACAACAGACACTTAGGCTGAGGAGTGACGGGGTTACATGTCACATGCAGCAAGGACCTGCTCCCCGCCCGGAAGCCTCCGGGACATTCTACCTTTGCTCAGCCGCCTCCCCCCGGGTGCTGTGCGTGAACTGGGGGGTGGGGTGACCGCTGAAGGTTCGGGGCGGCTCTGAGAGATTTCATAGCTAGACGGCAGCTGCGTCCAAGGTGCCACTTCTGTGGGGCGCCTGGAGAGAGAAGAGTTTGCTGTCTGAACGTGAGGGTCCGCGCTCCGAGGGGCGGGGTGAGAGTTTGGTTGCGAATGGTGGCCAGGGCCAGCTTGGAAACTCATCGCGCCCGACAGCTTTAAGCACGAGGACCCATGAAGCAGTAACAGGTGCTGTGCCTCTGTAGGGCCGCGAATGGTTGACAAGTTGGGAACGGAATCTGATGCCGAATGACCGCGGCCTGTACTTGGGGTTGGGGCAGCAATGAGAAGTTAGGTCTCTTGCGGCCTCCACGAGGCTGGGCTTCACTATGGGACCGGAGGGGGCGGGGGGTCATGGCTGGACGCCAGACACCAGGGCCTGCTTCCAGCTCGTCTCATTTTGCTCTCCAGGGCAGGCTCTCAGATGTCCCCGAGACTCTGTGACCCGTCCGGGTGCAGAACGTCTGAGTGGGAGAGGGGTCTGCGGGGATAGGTGAGGTCATCTTGGAACCCGCTGACCCTGTTTCCTCCTCCCCAGCCTTTATCCTCCTCTTCTACCTCGTCTTCTATGGCTTCCTCACGGCCATGTTCACCCTCACCATGTGGGTCATGCTGCAGACGGTCTCTGACCATACCCCCAAGTACCAGGACCGACTGACCACACCGGGTGAGTGATGCGGCTTCTGATGACCCGGTTACCACGTGCGGGGAAGTCCTTGAAGTCTGCCTCCTTCCCGTTTCCCGCAGCTGAGAGCTTTGTGATCTGGGAAGGTGCTGTGGGGTCACAGGAGATCTCCCCCTGTCCCCACCCCGTCCGTCACCCTGCTGCTCCCTGTGTCCGGCTTCCTCCCTCCGTGTGTGGTCCCTCGTCGGATATGCATACGTATACGTATATCCACTTGTCTGGTACAGGCTTGATGATTCGCCCCAAGACTGAGAATCTTGATGTCATTGTCAACGTCAGTGACACTGAAAGCTGGGACCAACATGTTCAGAAGCTCAACAAGTTTTTGGAGCGTGAGTGAGGGGCCGCTGATGTGGCCGTGCAGGGGCTTGGGCAGGCGACCGGGGGACCCTGGAAGCAGAACACTGGCCCCGTGACTCTCTCTGTCTCTCTCCCCCACCTCCTTAGCTTACAACGATTCCATCCAAGCCCAGAAGAATGACGTCTGCCGCCCTGGGCGCTATTACGAACAGCCAGACAACGGAGTCCTCAACTACCCGAAGCGTGCCTGCCAGTTCAACCGGACCCAGCTGGGCGACTGCTCTGGCATCGGGGACCCGACCCACTATGGTTACAGCACCGGGCAGCCCTGTGTCTTCATCAAGATGAACCGGGTACGTGTGACCTTGGTCACCAGGGAGAATGAAGGAGGGGGCTGGGGTCATCATCTGCGGGCAGTTGCTTTTCACTGGGGCGATCTGGGGAGGTTTGAGCGGCTTCGAGAACCAGAGGCGTGGGGCCGTGGGAGGCCAGGTTCTGTGGAGGGGGGGAGGCTGGACACGTGTGTCTTCGCCACCTTGTTTCTCTAACTCCTCGTCCTCTCTCTTCATTCCAGGTCATCAACTTCTACGCGGGAGCGAATCAGAGCATGAATGTTACCTGTGTGGGGAAGGTGAGTTTGTGGGACCCTGTCCACCTGCCCGTCCTTTTGCCTTTCTTGGCCTGCACGTGATTCACTCGTGTCTTTCTGTCTCCCTTGCTGTCAGAGGCCCCGTCACTCTAGGGACAAGGGGGTAAGAGGGCGTGCCAGCGTGGCTCCAACTCCCAGGGGCTCCCACCACTCTTGCTTCTCTCTAGATGCTCTCGCGTGGATAGACACCCACCTCTCTGAGCCCACCCAAGCCCCGGCCTCTGCTTCTGTGCCTGACCCCTTCCACCTTCTCCAGTCCCTGATCACCGTGTCTTCCGCTCCCCCTCCCGTGTCTCACCTTGCTCTTTAGTTCTTTTTA
The DNA here is from genome assembly GCF_018350175.1 of Felis catus. Classification (NCBI taxonomy): domain Eukaryota; kingdom Metazoa; phylum Chordata; class Mammalia; order Carnivora; family Felidae; genus Felis; species Felis catus. Next base: position 2,520,946 of record NC_058381.1, read on the forward strand.
GGTTTCTGGTAGTTAGGGCCACTCAGTTGTCCTGGGAACCCTGCGGCCCCCTTCTCTGTCCTCTCTAGAAACTTCCTGTCCCCCTTTACACACGCGCACACACACACCTCCCCTTCCTTCCGAGCCCTTACTCACTTATCTGTTCTCTCTTGGCTCTGCTTCAGAAACCGATTGCTGAGACCGGGGTAAGAAGGTGGTGTGGGAGGATGAGTGGGCGGCTCCAGGGTCATTAACACCCTTCAGGACTTCCCAGTCTGACGGAGAGACAGGACAGCCCCTCCTGCGCACATGCACACACAGACTCACAGCCCAAGGGAAGCAGATTGGAGCCAGAAATCACTTGGGGCGAAGGAAGAGTAGAGGGCAGTCTGGAGAGCTTCTGGGTTCCTGCCGCCCCTAACCCGCTCTCCCCCTACCCTCCTGCTCCCCCACAGCGGGACGAAGATGCTGAGAACCTCGGCCACTTTGTCATGTTCCCTGCCAACGGCAGCATCGACCTCATGTACTTCCCTTACTATGGCAAAAAGTTCCACGTAAGTTTCGTGGGAGGCCCGGCCCTGTGGCTCCCCCCGGGGAGCGGGGTCCTGGGGGAGGAGGCTGGAGTTGCCAAGGGCCTGGACCTGTGCTCTCCTCCTCTGGCCCAGGTGAACTACACGCAGCCCCTGGTGGCCGTGAAGTTCCTGAACGTGACCCCCAATGTGGAGGTGAACGTAGAATGCCGGATCAATGCCGCCAACATCGCCACAGACGATGAGCGGGACAAGTTCGCGGGCCGCGTGGCCTTCAAACTCCGCATCAACAAAACCTGAGGCCCCTTCCTCCTGCCCCCACCTCTTTCCTATGGATGCCTCTGGAATGTCCCTGACCCTGCCTGATCCCTCCCTCACCCGCCCCAAAGGTATTTTTTATAACAGAGCTATGACTTGTTTGAGCCTCACGCCCCTTTTCTTTACTTGTGAACCCAGCCTGATGGCCATTGTGGTCCCCTGACTTCCCTCCCGTCTCCACCCTCCCCTCCGGCTTCCAGCTCCGTCAGAGGCAGGGAGGCAGGATCCCAGGGAGGCCGGCCGAGGAGTTGGGGGCCGTTCTCGTTCTGGTTTAGCTGTGAGTGGGGTGTCTCCACCCCTGCTGTCCCCAGAGAGCAATAGAAGATGCCTGCCTGCCCGCCCACCTTCCCACCTGCCCACCTTCGCACCTGCCTTCACCTTCATCCACCTCCCCCCCGCGCCCCCCCCCCCCCCACATCTCCTTCCATCCCCGGTTTGCAGACACGAACGTGGCCCTCCATTCACCTTCCTCTGTCTCTCCCACGCTTTCTGCCTCATCGACACCGTCACCGTCTCGGTGGCTTCTGACTTTATCCGGCTCCTCCGGCGTCGGCAGGGGTGTCCCCATGTCCTCTCCATCCCCGTTCCCTCCTCTGAACGACAGCTGTCTGTAACTGAGGACGAGGTGGCTCGGTGGCCTTTTCCCTGCCTTCTGGCACATTTTTCTCCTCACCCTGCGGTGACTGGCGCGAGCTGGGGACAAGGGTCTGGAAGAGGAGTCCCTGTTGGTTCTTCTTGAAAGTTCTCTTCCTGTCACCCAAACAGGCACTCCTCGGAGGGATGGGGTTGACCTAGGCTGAACGTCCACTTTGTTTTTTTGCCGCCGCCGACGGCTTACTGTCTCCCTGTTTGTTTTCCCAGAATATCCTTCAAGTTCCCTTTCCCCAGAGCGCTGGGGGAGGGCAGCCATTTTGGCTGGGTCCCCAGTGGCCACCTTGGAAACGTCAGCTGGCTGTGGGACTGTTTCACCTCCTTCCCCTGGGCCCGGAGCCACCCCCCTCTCCTCCCTCTGGCTTCTCTTAGCACGTTATCAACTAATCACTAGCTCCTCCCCTCTCCTCTGCCTCTCGGCCTAAACGCTGCCAATAGCCCCCCAGTCTAGGCTCTGAACTTCTCGGCCCATCTCCTTCGGGACCCCTTGGCGTTTTTAAACGACCCCGTAGTGCCCATAGAATGTCACATGAGGGGCCTCTGGTGTTCTTGAGTGATCGTGCCCTTCATTTCTGCCCTCTCTAACTCCCCATTTCTTTTCTGACCCTGCAGCCTCCACACCGCCCCCCCCCTTCAGATGGACCCTTCCCTCCTCCCCTCTCACTGGATCTGAGTCTCTTCCCTTGGGGTCCCCCATGTTTTCCTGCATTCCCCTCGCCCCAGTGGTCTCTCTCTGCAGTTATTTAATGCCTGTGTCAGATCTACTGTAAAAAGAGGATAAAGTACAATAGAATGAGAGCAATTATATATATAAATATATATCACACACGGAACCCTGCGTGTGGGTTGTTCCTTTCTGAGCATTCGGAAGAGCTCTGGGAAGGGGAGGGAGGCGATCTGGGTGATTTGGGGGTCGCCTGGGCCTCGGGGGTCCTGCTTCCCAGCTTTGACTTCATCCAGTGTCCAAACGTCTACCTTCCAGATCGCTCCTTCTTTCATACTGTCTTTGAGACGGCCCAGAGCAAGAGAGGCAGGAAGCCTACATCCCTTTGTGGGGCGATACTTACGAAGTGCCTACTGTGTGCATTCTAGGCGCCGTGAAGATACACTTATGAAAGAGACAGACTTCCTGCTCCCAAGGAGCTCCCCAGTTTAACGGGAGAGGTGAGGAACACACGAGAAACTCTCCTGCCAGGTAGACCTAAACGTGCCTCCAGGGAGGGGAGAAAGCCAGTGAGGAGAATATTCAGAGCGGTCAACGGGCTTTCTTTCTACTCCGGGGCTTCCAATGGCAGGTTTCTTAGAGCCTTAAAGGGTGGGGTGGTTGGGGAGAGAGAACAGCCTCAGCAAATGCCCTGGGACATGGGGAAAGTGGACCGAAGAAACAGATCTCAAAAAACAATGTGAACCGTTAGGACCCTGATTGGGGGTGAAAGTATACACACAAGCGTAGGAAAAAAAAAAAAACAAAACAAAGGGACGGACAGGTGCACAGAACGGTGTTTACTGTGACATACGTGGATGGGTTTAGAGCTACTTTTTATTTTCTTGGGCTTTATTTTTGTTGGTTTGCTTGCAACGAGTTACGATTTGCCTTGCAAGATAGCTTTATTGCACAAGCATCCGTATACACGATTTCATCACGAATGAGTTGTATACGCACACGCGAATGCACGCGCACAACCTGCTGGGGTTTGCTCGTTATCATGCCGGAACTGGATCCCATCAGACCCACTTTTGTGCATTTCACTGTTTTTCACTCAATGAATTTTCTTGTGCCGTTATGTCACCTGGTAGAGCTCGGATGCATATATTTATTGATTTATTTAATTTATTAAAAGTTTTTTCAATGTTTATTTTTGAGAGAGACAGAGACAGAACGCGAGTGGGTGAGGGGCGGAGAGAGAGGGAGACACAGAATCCAAAGCAGGCCCCAGGCTCCCAGCTGTCAGCACCCGGAGCCCGACGCGGGGCTCGAACTCACAAGCTGTGAGATCATGACCTGAGCCGAAGTCGGACACTCAACCGGCTGAGCCACCGGGGCGCCCCTGCATATATATTTTTTAGATGGCTGCATGGTATTTTTTTCCCGTTGGGTCATTCTTCCTTGAATCTGTTCAAGCTCCTTGATAGCTACAGATAGAAACTGTTTTCTGCATTGCAAAATTCTGCCCTGCCCCCCTGCCCTAAGCAGTGCTTGCCTTTGTTAAAAAGTGTTAGGTCTTCCTTCACATGTCTAGTTTTTTTGTAGTTTCTGGGCATCCAGTCACTAGAGTCATATGCCTATTATCCAGATTTCTGTGGGTGTTGGCGGGGGGCGGGGGGAGACTGGATTTTAATTTCATTAAAATTTTTATTTTCCCTTCAATTCCCCTGATCTTTATTTCTTTTTACGTGTGGTGTAATTCAGAGTTTTACTTTTTAGTTTTCTCAACCTCACTTTACTTTTAAAAAAATCTAGGGAGCCTGGCAGGCTTAGTTGGTAGGACGTGTGGTTCTTGACCTTGGGGTTGGTGAGTTTGAGCCAAATGTTGGGCATAGAGTTTAGTCAATAAGAAAACTATTTATTTATTTATTATTATTTAGAAATCTTTTTTTTTAAGTTTATTTACTTATTTTAAGAGAGAGAGCATGGCGGTGGGTAGAGAGAGAGGAGAGAGGGAATCCCAAGCAGGCTCTGTATTGACCGTGCAGAGCCCAATGTGGGGCTTGAACTCATGAACTGTGAGATCATGACCTGAGCTGAAGTCGTATGCTCAACTGACTCAGCCATCCAGGAGCTCCAAGGGGAAAAAAAAAATTTTTTTTGAATGTTTATCATTTATTTTGAAAGAGAGAGAGACAGGGGAGTGAGCACGGGAGGGGCAGAGAGGGAAGGAGAGAGAGAATCCTAAGCAGGGTCCACAGTATCAGCACTGAGCCCGATGCGGGGCTCAAACTCATGAACTGTGAGATCACAACCTGAGCCGAAATCGAGAGCCAGACTCTCAACCAACGGAGCCATGCAGGTGCCCCATACGCCAAGCTATATTCATTTGATTTCGGTCATTTTAAGTGTGTTTTCTGTTACCTAGGAAAGTAAGTAGGTTTCCCTCCATCCTTTTTTTTTTTTTTTTTTTTTAAGTAATCTCTACATCCGACACAGGGCTCAAACTCATGACCCCGAGATGTTTAAAACATTTATTTATTTACTTTTTAAAAAGGTAATCTCCATGCCCAACATGGGCTTGAACTCATGACCCTGAGGTCAAGTGATCGTGCTGTTCTGAGCCAGCCTGGTTCCCCTCTCTGTGACTTTTTGAGAAGATAAAAAATATTTATCTACTATCTACCTGATTAAATTCTAACTCCAAGAGTTGTTTATTATGGTCTCTAGAGTGCTTAGGCGCATGGTCCTATGATCAAAAAGGCAAAGAGATACTTAACCAGTGTTGTTTTCTTTTTTTCTTTGATCCTCTTGAATGCATTATAACATTGGCCGTGTGCATCCCTGTATGGTTCTTTAATCGAAATTCTCTTAGTGTTTAGCCATTAGGATATCTCCTTGTATTCTTAATTTTTTTTGAAGCAATGGATGCTGACATTTAATCAAATTCCTTTCAGCATTTCTCGACAGGATCATATTTTTCTTCCTTAATTTGTTAACGTCACGAATTATGTTGATAGCTTTCTCTACAAAATCAACTTTGTGCCCCCGGAGTGAACCTTTACTTACGGCGTTAATCTTCTTTTAATTCATCAATGTATTCTGATACTATGTTGAGAGTTTTGCTTCTAAGTTGATTTAGCTTCTAGGTTTTTACAGTCTTTATTATCAGGTTTTATATTAATGAAACCACAACTTTACATAAATTGGAGATTTCATTCTTTTCCTGTGGCACAGAATAGTTTAAGTTGCATTGGACCAATCAATGGTCCTTGCTGTGTTTTCAACAAGCCCTTGAGTTTTTTAAAATTATTATTATTTCATTTTTAAGTAAACTCTATGCCCAACGTGGGGCTCGAACTCATAACCCCAAGATCAAGAGTCACATGTTCTGACTGAGCCAGCCAGGTGCCCCTTCTTTTCCTATTATAAATTTATCTTTTTTCTGAACTCCTGCTTTTCGGGGTGCCTGGATGGCTCAGTTAGTTGAGCCTCCAACTCCAGCTCAGGTCATGATCTTTCTTGCATTCTGTGAGTTCCAGCCCCGCGTCAGGCTCTATGCCGACAGCTCAGAGCCTGGAGCCTGCTTCGGCTTCTGTGTCTCCCTCTCTTCCTGCCCCTCCCCCCTCACGCTCTTTCTCTCAAAAATAAAATAAAAACATAAAAAAAAATAACCTCCTCCTTTTGGATTTTACCCTTTCAACCAAGTTTGCTTTCTTTTTCAACAATTTGTATCATTTTTAGGATGCATGCTGGGTTCCTTTGGTTTCTCTTTCTCCTTTTTTAGTATTTATTTATTTTTGAGAGAGACAGAGCGTGAGCAGGGGAGGGGCAGAGAGAGAAGGAGACACAGAATCGGAAGCAGGCTCCAGGCTCCCAGCTGTCAGCACAGAGCTCGATGCGGGGCTCGAACTCACAAACCGTGAGATCATGACCTGAGCCGAAGTTGGACGCTTAACCGAGTGAGCCACCCAGGCTTCCCAAGAAATATCCCAAATCCCAGTGGTACAGGGCTTGGGCTCTGAACTTGAGAGCCGGGGCCACGTCTGCCATGGGCCCCCACGTTCTAGAACAGAGCCAGGCAGAGGAAGGCACCGGTGAGTGCCTGTAGCCTAGACAGATGCCTGGATGAACGCGAGGGAAGGAAGGCAGGTAGGACCAGAGAGTCAGGGACCCAGTGACCTGTGGTCACCTCTGCCCATCGCAGAGTTGGCCTGCGAACCCAGCCTTGTTCCCAGCCCAGTGATCTATCGGCTCACGGGGGTTTGGGCAGAGCCGGATCGGATCTGCTTTCTGAAGGAGCAGAGCAGAAATGGACCCGGTCCCATTGCTGGGGACGCAGTCTAGGGAGATGCGAGTCAGGGGTGCCGGGTGCTGGTCAGAAGGCATTTTCAAGGTGACCCGTCTGGAGGAGTGAGGAGAGGGAAGAAGTTTCGAGAGCGCTGGTTTGCCAAGGCCCCGGAGGGTGGGGAGAGATGGTGAAGCTTCAGGTCTCTGAAGGAGATGGTTCCAGGTCTCCCGGGGAGCGTTTGGCGTTCCCCGGCGAGAGAAAGAGAAAGAAGGTGGTCTTGAGGCCAGGGGGGCTGGTGGGTGCACGGCCATCTGGGACCCTTGGGGCAGGTCACGCCACTCCCCGCCTGGTTGAGGAAGCTGAGAGGACGCTGGCCCCAGAACCCTCTCTGGACCTTAGCACCCCTCCCTCTGCCTCCAGGGAGGAGGTGGGCCAAGCCATGTCCCCAGTGTCTGGCCGCCCCTCCAAGCGCTGGCTCTGGCAGCAGTGGGTGATGGAGAGAGCTCCCCCCCCCCAGCCCCCCTCCCTGGGAGCCAGCAGCACCGAGGAACAGGACAGGCGGGGGAGCAGAGCTCCCCAACCTCAGCTCTCCTCCCTACCCCCAGAAGCCCTTTGAGGTTTTCCTGGCAGAGTTTAAAGCTTCAATTCATTGAATTGCCTGGCCTGAGGCCCAGGATGAGGGGATGCCGGGAAGGCCCCAGCCCCGCACCCCGGCCCTCACCTTAGCCGCCCCCACTTTCCTGGGACCCTGGCTGGCAGGCCTCCCCGGCTGTCTTCATCCAACGGCACCCACCATCTTCCTCCTCGGGGACCCAGGTATCCTGCCCCTTTCTCGTGAGCAGATGGCCACCCCAGAGGCTCAGGCTTGCTAAATCAGACATTTAAATCCCATAATCCTTGGTGAGAGGCTGACAGAGGGGGGCAGCAGCCCAATCCTCGAAGCAGGGGCAGGAGAGAACCTTGTGCCAGCCCTGGTAGGGCAGGGGGGCGGGGGAGGAGGGACAGTTGGTTCCCGAGTTATGAATGGAGTCCCCCCCTCCCTTGTTGTCATGCAGCCCGCAGACTGACCCAGTCTCCAGCTTTTGTTCTCCTCCCGGAACCCCGGCGTGGCACCCCCCCTTCCCCCCCCCAGCCCCCACTCCCCGGGACACTCAGGTGGCTGCCTCCCAACATCACCTCCTGACTCGCCCCTGCGGCCCGGCAGGCCCCACGCAGCCTCCACGGGCACCCGCCCCTCAGACACACAGGTGTTAGCAAAATTTTATTGTAAAATACGAAACCGATATAAAAAGGGGATATAAAAAGGGGAGAGGGGGAAGGGTGTGGGGAAATACGCAGATGTGCCTCCAAGAGTGCAAAAGAAATTGATCCTGAGGAGTCGGGGGCAGGGAACAGACCTTGATAGATACAGATCCTACACCAGGGATCGGATCCCTCGCGGGCGTAGGACAGAGTCAGACTTCCTTTTAGGAAGTGAGGTTCGGCGAGAGGGAAGACAGGATTCGGCCGGGCCAGCAAGGAGGGGACCCCTGACCAGCTGTCCCGGTCGTAGGAACTTGATCATCCCATCCACCAACAGGGACGTTAGGGAATCAGCACCCGTGAAGGCACCAAGTCTCAGACATCGTGTAATAAAACAACTGTTTGGGGGCAAGACGTGTATCATTTCATTAACCCTCACAACAAACACCGTGAGGTAGGTATGGTTATTAGCATTTCATAAAAATGGACAATAAAATCGGGACAAGTTCAATAGCTGGTTAAAATGGTAGAGAACTGGGCTTGCGGCCCAGCGTATGATTGGTTCTAGAATGCTCTTTATAGGCAGGAACATTCTCCTACCTCCCTCACGGTTCCTCATAGTAAAAAATCCTAAAAAACTCGGTTGGAAGGTCCCACCTCCCCCTACTAACCAACTACGTAGGCCAACTTTGTTAGCAGAGCCTTAGGCTAAGGTAAGTGGAAAATTTCATGGTGTTTCCGAGGCATACCTGTACCAAGCAGGGGAACAGACCAAGCTTGTGTGTTCAAGCTCCCAAGTCCCAAAAATGCCAGGGAAGGAGGACAAGGGTGAGGGTGTCAGTTGGGGCGGGGGGGGGGGGGGACCGGAAGCAGAAGGACATCAGTCTGAGTCGAGCCCCTCTCTCTTCAACATTGGCTTTTTATGGCGGGAGGTAGACTGCCCCTTCTTAGCCTTCAGGTGGCTGTTGGCGAGACAAGGGGCAGGGAAAGAGATGACGTCAGTGAGTGGGAGGCGTGTCTCAGATCCAGGCTCTGAAGGGCCCCAGGCAGGAGCAGGGGAATTTAAGCTGAAATGGTCACCACCACCCGCGGATGTGTTTACCGAGCACCTGGGGTACTTCTGGGTCGTGTCGTCGTCTTTCCCCACCCCGTCTGACAAACAAGGAAACTGAGCCCAATAAAGGGAGTCGCGAAGCCACGCAGACCTGCTGGTGGTCGGCAGGGCTGGGGGACTGTCTCAACCCTGCGGTGTCTCATACTCCCACATGGTTATCAGGCCTCTATTTGGGACCCCAGCTCTGAGCTAGGGGTTGCTGGAAATGACCAAGAGGCATGAAAGGGGGTGCAGGATACAACTGGGGGAAGACCGAGCAGGGCAGGTCCCACTGTCAGGGCACCAGTTCCTTTTTGCCTTGAAAGTGGGATTAGAATGGAGTCCTGTGGCCTTTCGCGGCAGGAAGGCAGGGGAGTGGGGCTGGGAGAGGGCCCAGGTCACTCACCTGGAGTGAGCCCTGCTTCCGCCTGGCTCCTTTCCACTCTGGGCATCCTTCAGCTCCAAGGCCTCATTCAGCTCTCGGAACATCTCGAAGCGTTCACGCCCACGGATCTGCGGCAGGGGAGGAGGGGGATAAAGAAGTATTAGGGCGAAAGTCACAGTACCACTTAACGCACCTTGTGACTGGAGATCTGAAGTTAGGCACAACCTTCAGCCATTGTCTTGAGGCACCACTGCCCCCTACTGGCAAACGCCCTAATTGCAGGCAAAGCAGTCAAGCAGAAAACCACATTTTGAAACAAATCTTCAACCCAGTAATATTAACTTCAAAGGAATCGGGGCACCTGGGTGGCTCAATGGGTTAAGCATCCCGCCCTTGATTACCTGAAGGGTGAAATATTCTCCATCCAGTGGCTTCTTCTTTTGTGGGGGAGTAGAGCTGGTGCTGGGGGGCAGCGCTGGGAAAGAGGTGAGGAACGGCGAGAGAAGAGTAAATTTTGAGCCGAACTGCACCCTCCCTGCCTCCTCTCGTCCTGCCCGCTTACCTCGCTTAGTGCTCCCAGGGGGCGGCTCAGGGCAAGGCTCCCCCTTCTTGCGGAAATTTTCCTCCTCGGTGCGCCGGTCTCTCCCAGGACAGGCACAAACTCGTACCTCGAAGCTGTTCCGTCCCAGCAGCTTCCCACTACCCACATAAGAAGACAGAAAGCTGGAGGCAGTGAGGGAGATGGGGCCCCCCTTACTCCCCACCTCCTTCATCCTATGTGGAGCCTAAAAGCCTAAGGAGTATCGAGAAGCCGGGTAAGAGAAGGTCCCAAAGCCAGAGAAAAGAAAACTTGGAGGCGGAGGGTGGGGGACAGCAGAGGAGATTCCACAGGCGGGGATTCCACAGGCGGGATGGGCGGTAGCACGGGAGAGAGTGGCCTGGGGCAGGGTGGCGTGCGGGTCCCTACTTGGAGTCTTCCAGGGTGATGATGGTGATGATGGGCCTCCGGTTCATGCCCCCCATGCAGGAACTGTTACACATGAAATTGTAGTGGATGGTGGTACAGTCAGAGCCGACCTGGGAGAGAAGATCCGGCCGAGTGAGGCCACCCAGCGCCGGGCAGGCCTGCAGTGTGTAGGCTGGTTTCCTCAACCCTGCACTGGGGACCACCCGGCTGGCTGTGCACACCGCACGCGGCCGTGGGGAGGTTGCATAAGAAGGAGAAAGCCCACCCCCCCCCCCCCCCCCCCCCCCGTCTCCCACCTGGACGGCCGCTGACAAACCCCTCCCCCACCTCCTCCCAGAGACCCCAGATGCCAAAGCAGACCTCGGGCGGCTCGTAGGGCACCACGACGCTATGTCGGAAAGTGTTTCTGTCGTCCAGGTACTTGGCATGCAAGTTTCCTTCCACTCGGATGAGATGCTGGGGAGGCGCCAGACCTGAGAGCAATCGGGGAGGAATCAGGGGCCGGGGGACCCTAGCAGCAGGCCCTGCCCCATCTGTAGCCCCCGACGGCTCACCATCGCTACTGTCAGGGCAGCGCTCGTGGTGGGGACAGCGCCTCACGACCTCTGTCATGAACTCTGACTTCTTGTAAATGGCCATGGCGCGGACACAGGTTCCCGGTGGGGGCGGCGATCGGACCCACAGCTGCACGGGGCAGGTCTTCGCCAGCTGGCAAAACAGCTTGTTGAGGGGAGGGGAGTACTGTGAGGGAAGGAGAAGGGATGGACAGGTCAGGGGACGAGTGCCCGGGGTGGGGGTGGGGGTGGGGTCACATGCACCAGCACCACTTACACACCAACCGGAAGCCGTGGGGGAAAGGTGGCTCCAGATGGCGGGGTTGGGGGTCTTTATCCCAGAAGCTCGCTTACAAAAGCCAAGAAAGGAAGGAGTGAAGGAAAAAAGAAAAGTTCCACGGCCCCGTGAGCGAGGCTGACTGGAACAGGACGGGTGACAGAAGCCCAAGGTCAAAGGGGAAATGTCAACTGTGGGACAGGAGCAAGGCCAAAGGTCACGGGCCAAACTAAATAGGTCAGATGTAGGAAGACTGACAAGAAGGTAAGAGAGGAGGAATCCCAAAGTTCTGAACAGAGAAAGCCAGGGGGGCTACGGCCTGGAAACCGGCCCCTCAGGGCCACTGACCGTGCAAGTAACCGACTTGGCTGTCCCCGACTGCAGGAACCCTAAATGGAAACCATAGGCGCCCGGGTAGGTCTTCTGCGAAGGGACAAAGGATGACAGGGGCCAGGAGATGGCTGGCGCAGGGGTGGCTGGCGCAGGGGCTGCGGGTGCCGGAACCGCTGACATTCCGGAAGCATCATCTGGTGCTTCATCCAGCCAGTTTGCGACATCTTCCGAGAGCGGCAGCTCATTCATCGCTGAGGACAGTTCGGAAGACTGCAGGGGGGAGAGGCAGGAGTCAGAGGGCCAGGTCTCCAGCCCCTGTCCCTATAGTGTCCCCCCCAGCAACCCCCCACCTCCAGTCCTTACCAGAACATTGTTTTCGGGAAGTCTGAAAGAGAAGAGCAGAACGTCAGTGCTGGGGTTTGTTTTCTACAGAGGCTCCACCGGGGGGCTGGGGAATGGGGTGGGTGGGCAGGACTGGGGGGTCCTGGGGGGCTGGCAGGGAGCCCGCCCCGCCCCCCACTTACAGGTTCCACAATTCCGAAAATGTCTCCTGGCTCAGAGGGGGCTCGATGGTGAGTTCCAACGGCGGCTCCTGCATTGTGGCCCCTGGGAGGACAGTGCGGCCGCTGTGGAGGGAAGGAGGGTCCGGCATGAGACACACCCAACCCCGGGGTCCCCCGTCTTCCCGGGAACAGGGCTGCCCCTGCCCCACCCTTTGCCAGCCCCTGGCACATGTCCTCCAGACACAAAGGTACCCAGAGAGGGAATCCCAACCTTCCCACCACTGAACCCACGAGCCTTCGTGGAAGGGTACCCTACTTCTGTTCTCTTTCCTGTTAAGAAGGATGAAATGACTGTCAGCCACTCCCTCCACCTGGGGGACGATCCCTCCATGGACCCCTGACATTCCCCGCCAGATCCCTTCATCACAAAGCCTTCTTTCTTTGTTGTTTTTTTTAATGCTTATTTATTTCTGAAGGAGAGAGGGACAGAGCGTGAGCAGGGGAGGGGCAGAGAGAGAAGGACACAGAATCCAGAGCAGGCTCCAAGTTCTGAGCTGTCAGCACAGAGCCCGACGCGGGGCTCGAACTCACGAACTGTGAGGTTCAAGAACCTTTGACAGGTGTCCTGTCAAAGAACCACCAGCCAAACTCTGTCATCTGATTCTAATTCCAGGGTGGTATGCCATCAGACACCTTTGCTTGTTCCTTTCGGCTGTTGCCTCTGGGGGACTAGAAACTTCCTCAGTGCAGCCACGTTATCTGTTGTGCTCACCTCAGTAATGTAGGTAATGCCAGATGCCTTGCGTCTGGTTGGGCTCTCTAACTGTAAGTGAATTGTCGTGCCCAAGCCATGAGCAAGCGGGCTGTGAGCGGTCCAAGGGGCAGGCGAGTTCAGAGGGGTGGTCCCAGTCCGGGCCGGGGCACTTGCCACCATCTCGTGACATCTTCCCTGACTCCAAGTTTATCAGCTTTGCGAGAAAACACACCTGCCGTGTGGGTCCAGGTTCATTGCTTTTTTGTTGCTGTCTCGTAGGGCCTTGACAAACTATCACCCCCCACCCTCGTCCCAAGCAGCTTTTTCCATTATAATCTCCCTTAACATCCGCCTCCACCTGCGTGGGATCCAGGGCGCGCTTTCTTGTGGGTTCGGTTTGTGAAATCCTTTCAAGCGCCTCGTCTCATTTGTCTCGGTCACCTGACAGGCGAGGAAGCCCGAGTCCCAGCGAGAGGTGAAGTGAATTGCGTGCCCGACACACAGGCGAATGAATGAGCTTTTATTCAAAATGACCGTTCAAACGTCTGGGAGTAAGATGCTTACTTCGTCACAGACGACTCTGCAGAGCCCTCTTTTGTAATCAGTTAAGGCTGGAGGTGCAGATTTGGGTTGACAAAAGTCCTTGGATTAAGAGGTTGGCAAAGGGCTACCTGTCACGGCGGCTAACGCTGGCTGACGGGGGTATTGGCTACGCACGTGCGTGGAAGGAAGCAAGAGAGGGCCCCAGGGGGGAGTGATCCCAAACATTTGCTTTGTGGGGACGGACCAGGACCCCTTCTCCATCAGTGATCAAAAGAACTTTGAGATTTTATGGAAGGGAGCTCAAGAGAACGGGGAGGGGGCTCAGAAGTCAGAAGGGTTGAAATTGCACTGTTAACACTTGCTGGGTGACTTTACCTATGTTAACAGGCTAGCCTTTTGGCTTCCTCCCATGCAAGGCACTGAGTTTTTGTGTGTTTAGTGAAAGGTCCCCAGGACCAGGGAACATGGAGCAGCTGTAGCAGACAGATCACGGGCTCGGGAGCCGGACAGGCTAGGCCGGCATTCCAGGCGCACCACCTAATATTCGCAGGATTTGGGGAGGTGAGGGTTAGGGTTAGGGTTACTTAAGCTCTCGGAGCCTTAAGTGTCCTTTGCTCTAAAACTGCACCTTACTTATTACGGATGATGTAAAGAGCTGAGAAAAGTGACTGGAGCGTAGGAAGAGCCCAAAATGTGCCACCACGGGGGCTGTGCGGCCACGGTTAAGTCCGAGACTCAGTCCCGCTGGGAGGGACACAGCCCCACAGACAGAGGTCTCCCTCTCTCGGTCCTGGGCAGCAACTAAATGCTCAACGTTTCTCTCTCGAAAATGCACAATCACTAGGAAACCTTTTCAGAGCAGGTACTCCCCACGGAGAAGAGCCTCAAGGGCCATTAAATGAAACTGTCAGGAGCGGAACCAGACTTTCCAAATGGCTGGGGAGGCAGGACTTGACATTGATATCCCTGGCGGGAAGGCCATAAACTCAGCTGGGACTCCAAGGGCAGGCCCACCCCACTACCATCATGACAATGGCTGCTGTTTGTAATCAATCCCCACAGGGGCCCACTGCTTTCCGTGGCTTATCTCATTAATCCTCTCAAGAAGCCTATAAGGTAGGTGTCATCAGCCGAGGGAACCCGAGGTTAAAGTAATTAAGTCACTCACCCGGGCTCAGGGCCAGGGATTTGAACCTGGGCTGTCCACAGCCACCTCCAAGCTCTAAATAATTATGTCCCCCCCCACCCCGGGGCTTCATCCAGAGCCTTGTGCCAAAAACATTTGTTTTGGCTGAAAGCTATTTGATTGGGGGGGGAAGAAAAAAAAAGAGGGTTCTGGAAAGTAGTCAGGGCAGCGTCTGGTAAAACGGAACACCTTACTACTTTGTACCGGGAGGCTAGCGCAAAAATGCAAAAATGTTCGTCAGTATGGTTCCCAGATGGCAGGTGATAAGAAACAATGTTACTATCAGCAGGGAGTGGCTAAATGACAGTGGTATCCTCACAAGAGAAATTTACTACAGCAATTTAAGGAAATGAATTTATTTGTATATGTGTAACTGGATATAGCTCAGAAACCTGTGTATTAAAAAATACAATTTGCAGGGCGGGAGGTGGGGAAGAGTCAAACACAGTAAAACATACGTAGTTCATGTAAATTAAAAATACAAAGACTACAGTTGACCCTTGAACAAGGGTGGGTGGGGGTTAGGGGTACCAACCCCCTGTGCTGTTTGAAAATCCGAGTGTATCTTTTGACTCCCCCCAAGTTTAACTACTAATAACCTACTGGTGAGCTATGATCGTTTTGATAGGATAGTAATGGTTTCAGAGAAAGGGGGATATGTATGCTTATGGGGGGGGGTACTGTCAAAGGGTTCTAGCTTGATTAATAACAAAAAAAGGGGGTGCCCCGGTGGCTCAGTCGGTTGAGCGACTGACTTTGGTCCAGGTCACGATCTCGGTTTGTGAGTTCAAGCCCCACATCGGGCTCTCTGCTCTCAGCGCAGAGCACGCTTCGGATTCCTCTGCCCTTTTCTCTCCGCCCCTCCCCTGCTCGCGCTGTCTCCAAAAAATAAAAAAATAAAATAAAAAAAAGATGGTAGTCATACGTGTGTAATTAACATACGGACTCAGATAAGACAAAATATTGTTATAATTATTTGGTGTACTTATTCGGTGGGAATAGAAGTGTTGTGTATTTTTCTAAAATAAAGCTAAAGAAGGAAATGAGATAATACTCTGGACAATTTCACAAACGTATGTCTAGCTGCTCCCCAGAAGCCCACCAATGTTTCTGAGGCAAAAAATCTACATAAGTCGAAATGCATAATTTTACCATTTAGATAGCAAAATTGGACAAATTGATACAAGCTTGTGACCCAGCCCTATCAAGCCCAAGATACTTTGCCATCTTTCCTTCTAACAGTCATACAGCACCATTTATTCACTTTCCTTTCCCCACGGATTCATTTTGGGGCCTTTGTAGAGGACCATTTGACCACACTCATGTGTCTTTTCCTGGGCTCTAGTCTAGTTCATGGTTGTCGTCCGACTGTAGCTTTATAGGAATCTTGAGGTCAGGTAGTTTAAGACTTCCAACTTTGTACTACACTTTCATTTCGGAGTCAGCTGATCAATTTCTACAAACGAACCTGCTAGGATTTTGCATGGGACTGAATTAAATCACTTTTGACCTCTCAACACTATTGAGTGTTCCATCCATGAATATGGTACTCTGTTATCTACAACTTCCGTAAATTCTCTCAGCAATATTTTGTAGTTTTTAATATAGAACTCTCGTCCCTTTTTTTTTTTTCAATTTATCCCCAGGATGCCATGTTTCGGATGTTACTATAAGTGGCATTGTTTTTACAATTCATTTTCTGACTTCAGATTCAATGGTTGCTATTATATAAAAATACAGTTTATGTATATTACCTTTAAAACCTGTGACCGTGCTATAATCATTTATCAGTCATGGTAGCTTTGCTTTTTTAAAGATTTTAGGGGCGCCTGGGTGGCTCGGTCGGTTAAGCATCCGACTTCAGCTCACGGTCCGTGAGTTCGAGCCCCGCGTCGGGCTCTGTGCTGACCGCTCAGAACCTGGAGCCTGTTTCAGATTCTGTGTCTCCCTCTCTCTCTGCCCCTCCCCTGTTCATGCTCTGTCTCTCTCTGTCTCAAAAATAAATAAACGTTAAAAAAATTTTTTTTTTAAGATTTTATTGTTTAAGTAATCTCTACACCCGACGTGGGGCTTGAA
Organism: Felis catus; assembly: GCF_018350175.1. NCBI lineage: Eukaryota > Metazoa > Chordata > Mammalia > Carnivora > Felidae > Felis > Felis catus. The sequence goes on from NC_058381.1 coordinate 2,537,274, forward strand.
CTTACAACCCCGAGGCCAAGAGTTGCATGCTTTAGCGACTGAGCCAGCCAGGCAGTGCCCTTCATTATAGTTTTTCAATGAATTTTCTATTAGCTTGGCTAACACCTTCAGTACAATGTTGAAGGGGTGAGAGTCCAATCCTTTTCTATTTCCTGATCTCAGAGGACAAGCATTTGGTCTCTCGCTATTATGTATTGATGGTAACTCGATTGGAGGTGCCTTTGAACAGCCTAAGTTTTCCTTTTTCTGGTTTGCTGGGGGGTTGGCTTTTCTTTTTTGTCATGAAAAGGCATTGCATAATGTCAAGTGTTTTTTATGCAGCTGTTGAAATCATCATAGGATTTTTATCCTTCAATCCATTAATATGGCAAATTACACCGATCGATTTTTTGAATGTTAATCATTGCAGTCTAGAGATAAACTCCACTTGGTCAGGATGTATTTATCATTTCTATATACTATCAGATTTGATTTGCTAAAATTTGTCACATTTTTGCATATATATGTGCTAGCAGGAATACGGGTCTAAATGTTCTTTTCTTGCAATGTCCCCGTCTGGTTTTGGTATCAGGATTCTGAGGATTATCCTAAAATTAGTTTGGAAATGTTACCTCTTCTTTATTCTGCAAGAGTTTGTGTTAGATTGGTATTGTTTCTTCCTCAAAGTTAGAGAAGAACAAAGGAGAAATAGAATAGAAAATAGCATTAAGGTGGCAGACGTAAACCCAAATTTTACAATAATTGCATTGCATTTAAATGGGCCAAACGCTCCAATTAAAAGCAATTTAGTGGGGAAAGGAAGGCTGTTAGGAGCTAGGAGAACGGGATACCCATATAGGAAAAACCAAAAATAAAAACAAAACCTTGACCCGTATGTCCCATCGTGATAAAAATTATTTTAAAATTAATTAATTATGGCTCATAGACCTAAGTATAAAGCCTAAAACCCTAAAGGTTCTAGAGAAAAATATCCTAGAGTATCTCATGACCTTGGGGTCAAGCAAAGGTTTTTCTCAACAGGTCACAGAAAATCTTTGAAAGATAAAAGAAGAATCTTCTGCTCCTCTTCAACAAATAGGCAAGCAACAGGTCAAACACAGGAGAAAACACTTGACAAAAGACTCCTATCCAGGATATATAAAGAACTGCCTGCAACGGAACACAATTTTTAAACAGCACATACACCAACTTAAAGAAATGGGGGGAAAGATGTAAAGAGTCACTTCCATTAAGACGTAGGAATGGCCAATAAGCAGGTGGAAATGGATCATAGTGCAGAGGACTGCAAATTAACACCACAACGATGTACACAGTGTTAGGAAGACTGACAGACCACGCACATGTGAGGAAGGACAGATCTTGCTGGTGGGAATGTAAAACGGGACAACCGCTTTGAAATATAGGAATTTGCAAGTTTACATCTCCTCTCTTACCTAGCAATTCCACTCCTAAGTAGTCGTCCAAAAAAAAAAAAATTGTACAAGAATGTTAAAAGCAGCTTTATTAAGAATAGCCCCAAACGGGAAACATCTCAAAGGGTCATCATAAGAAGAATGGATAAACAATCCATCGTTTATTCATCCAATGGAGTAGGCTAAATACAAAGCAGCAAAGCATTGATACAAGACTGATACACGCAGGAATGTCACACGGGTGAATGGCACAGGCATTACGCTGCAGGCGAGAAGCCTACACAAAGGAGCACATACTGTGTGATTCCATTTACAGGACGTTCTCCAAAGGGCAAAACTGGTGACAGAACCCAAAGATGAGGGTCAGAGATCGACTAGGAAGAGAGGCACGTCCACCTTCTCCGGGGCGATGACAATGTGTATTTTGACGGGCTTTACGCGGTGGTTAGTTGCCACGACTCGTCTAATTGCAGTCGGCGGAAACGCTACCCCAATTTCGGAACAAGCAGCACGCAAGCACCGCGCGCGGGGTCCAGGACGCAGCAGGTGCGCCGACCGCGAGCGCAGGCTGGAAACACCGCGCCCCAAGTGACTGACAGGCGGGAGGCCGGCCCCCCGTCCGCTCGGCTCGGCGGGCCCCGCCCCCTCCAGGCCCGCCCCTTCCGCCCCCGCGACGTTCGCTCTGCGTCCGAAATCGGAATGGCTGGGCTGCAGCCGGATGCCGGAGAAACCGTGTCTCCGCCACAGACGGACCGCGCATCGTCGCCCGCTTTCACCATTTAATTCTCAAACGTACCCATTCTCGAAAATACCCAGGGCTTGCCCTCGGCACGCTTTTTAAGACCCCGTCGCACGCAATGGTAGCGTCCGTCCAGATGGCAGGCAACGGGGTGGAGCACACCATTCAAAGAGGGGGAGGGACTGAGGTTTGCATCAAAACAAATACCCCTTCCCTCCCCGAAGCGGCTGCTAAGTAGCTCGGGAAGGACCAAAAAAAAGTAGAGGAGGGGGCTAGTAGCCTCCCTCCGCAAGTTAGAGGAGCCTGTCGGAATGACATTTTCTCTCTACGCCCTCTCATCGGGTGCACAGTGAGCTGCTCCGGAAAAAGAAACCGGAAGCGCTCCTGTAAGTGGCAAAATGTAAATGCAGAGCCAAACAATAACAGGGCTCGTGGGCCTCTCCGGCCCGGACAGTCCTCCCGGGCTTCGCGGGCAAATCTCTCGTTGAGCACTTCCCACTTCCACAACTGACAGTCTAATTGGATTTGCTCCATCTAGCGGAGCCGGGGACCGGTTGGAAAGATCACTCCAGGAAGGACAAAGGTCCGGAAGTTATGGGACCTGAGCAGCTTGGGCTTCCCGGATCATCCCCCGAATAATCATTTCGGAATGGAGCCCGAGGTTCCACCAGGATGCTGTGGGCCCTAAAATCTCGGATCACGGGTCCCCCAACCAAATTCCGAGATCCGAGCGTCTCATATCCTGATGCTTTGTGCGTCCTATTTCAGGGTTCCCCACACCCAGCCCTGGGATGGGGGTGGGGTGGGGGAAGAACCCTTTAGGCCGGCTGAAGGACCCACTCCTCTGTTCAGCTCTGAGTTCGGCTGGTCCTAACATCCCCATCATCCACACCGAGGCCTCCCAACATTGCATTCCTATGTCGGTGCCGTCAACCAAGCGTCCATTCCCCCAAATCGCTAAGTCCCCAGTGCCCCATCCCCAGACCCCACAATTCTCCCAAGCTGAAAATACACGGAGCCAAGAGCCGGTGACTCAGAGAGGACTCATCTGGCTCAGGCAGGAGCTTACCCGAACCTCAGGGGAGCGTGTCACCGTCCTGGGAAGCACGCTCCGAGGCCGGACGCCAGAGGACCCCGGAGCCCAGCAGCTACCTGCGCCTAGGATGGTGGCTCTGGACTTTTGAGAAGCTCAAAACTTTTAGCGCCAGACAGAGCACATGGGAGGGGAAAATCCCAATCCCAGCAACCCCCGCGAGGCTCCTGGCACAAAGCTGGACAGTCGCCATGACAAGTAAGGGCAAGCAGTTCGCCGGGGGGCGGTGGGAGTGAGACAGGATTCTCGTCGTGCTGGTGCTGCAGCTACTTGACACTGGGGTGGGGAAGTTCGACCAGCCAGAACTGGGAGGGCAGAATCGGTGGAAACCATTTTGGAAGACTCCCGCCACTGTGTCAAATATGAAGGTGGAAGAAAGAAAGACACTTGTCATCCCTCTCCCAGATAGCTGGATAGTTTCTTCTCATCGGCTAAAATGCCACCTTTTTAGGAAGGACTTCCTTAATATCCCAATCCAACGTATTCCTTCAGATACTCTGTATCACACCATCTTGTTTAATTTCCTTCACAGCCCTTGCCGCTCTCTGCAAAGATGTGTTCCTTGCCTTAAATACACAGCAACGTAAGCCTTTTAGGGAGGGCAGAACCCTTGTGCTGCTATCTTACTCATTGTTGTATTTCTCAGTGCCTGGTACAGTACTGGGTCGCAAGGAAGAGCTCAATAATAAATACTTACTGAATGAATGAAAAGAGACGGAAGTGTGAGGAATTTGGCGAATGAGAAGCAAAAGGATCAAAATCAAGTATAGCGCTAGCGCCCTCTTGCAGGTGAGGGGGGAGTAGGTGCTTTAAGAGTGACGGAGGGAGACGGCAGGGGGAGCTCAAGCCCTTCAAACAGAGGCGGAAGCTTTCGGACTACAACACCCAGCAGCCACCGGGAGCCCCAGGGCGTGATGGGTACGGTAAACCCTCGTGACCTGTTACGTGCTTGCCCCGCCCCTCTCCCGGGTCGCCCGCGAAATCCGATCGGGAGGCGGAGGTCCAATTGAAAGGTGCGGCCAAATCCCGCGAGAGCGCGTGGCTCTTAGGGACCGAGCGGGTTGAGGAACGCCGAGCTTGCCACCTTGGTGTCCCTGTGTCCGCCTCGCCTTCCCGGGGTCTTCCGCCCCCTCCCGGAGGAAGGAGGCAGGCGCAGGTAGGTGCTCCAGTTGGGCGTCCGGAGCCTTGCGAACTCTGCGGCCGGGCGAGGGTTGCCCGGCCGAGGCCAGTGTGGCCGCGCGTCCTCGGCAGCATGAACACGCCGGAGGCGCCCGTGTTAGCCCCGGACCCGGACCCGGACCCCGCCCCGGCCCGCCTCTCTCCTCAAGCTTCCCTGACGGATAAAGACCCGGACCCTGAACTGGTACCACCGCCGGCCGATGGGGACGAGCCGCCCCGCTTGTCCCCAGATCCCAAGGCCGGTTCAGCTGGTTCCCAGGAGACGGGAGAGGGAGGCTCAGCTTCTATCTCCGCTCCCCCGGAAACGGGGTTCGGTACTCCTAGGGAGCCGAGCCCTCCAGTCGAGGAGCCAGAACTTTCTGAGAATGTGAGCCCTCCTGCAGAACAGACGGACAGGCCGGAGCTGGGGCCCGGAGAGCCCACAGCAGATGTGTCTGAGGAAGCTCCTCCGGAGGATGAGGGATTCAGGTAAGTGGTGACGGCGTGGACGCAGAGATCCGAGGAGATTGGGAGCGTGAGATGTGTGCTTCTTCGCGGGTCTTGGGGCCCACTTCACCAGGCCCGTTTCTTTCTTGCCTTGTTGTCTCCCCATCTTCCTTCCAGCACCTGGAGCTATAGCTTCTCCCAGATACCTCGATTTCTCAGTGGTTCCTGGTCGGAGTTCAGCACCCAGCCCGAGAACTTCTTGAAGGGCTGTAAGTGGTAAGTTAAGGGTAATGGGGCTGGGGGATAACCGTGCCCAGGATTTTTACCATAAAAAGACCTCCAGTTATCTTGGAGAAGAGCCCATCGAGGTGGGAGTTGGGAAGAAAGTAAAAGTTCCTCTTGGACTGAGCTTACATTTCACCTAGAAATATGTGTTTTCCACTTTTCTCAGGGTCTTGGGGTGCTTACCTACCCCCAGAGGGAGCCTGGCACTTGGAAAATAGAGCCCTGCCCAGCTTTCTAACTCTTTCCTATTTCTAGGGCCCCTGATGGTTCCTGCATCTTGACCAACAGTGCTGATAACATCCTGCGTATTTATAACCTGCCCCCAGAGCTGTACAATGAGGGGGAACAGCTGGAATATGCAGAAATGGTAAGGGTAGGGGCTGCCTCTGTCCCGTCACCGGACGCTGCACGTGTCAGTCCTGCGCATGGCTGGAGAAAGTTGAGCCCACGTGTTTCCTGATCGCAAACAGAACGTTTCTTCACGAACGTTCACAGGTAGCACGTTCTACCCTGGACGCGGAGATATTTAAGGTGGTGTTTGCCCGTTCTTTACCCGTGAATGTGTGTTTTCCATCAAAGAACGGTGGGTCTGTCGTGGCGGTATTTAGTTGACTTACAGATAATTATTGAACGACTGCCAATGTGTCAGTTACCGTATTTGGTGCCGGCATAAAGTGCTGAAGGAGACAGAAGAGCTGGTTTGCTGTCTTGTGTGGGAGACAGGCGACAAACGTGGAAACTGACAAACGAGGAAGTTCGTTATAAAGGATAGCAAGTGGTGTGAAGGAAATAAATAGAACGAGGAGGAAGTAACCAGAGGACGCCACTTTACTTATGTATTTTAAGTTTATTTAGAGGGAGAGAGCTCGAGCACGAGCGTGCTCAAGTGGAGGAGGGGCTGGGAGAAGGAGAGAAGAAGCCCAAGCGGGCTCCGCACCGTCAGTGGAGATCCCGACCGCGGGCTCAAACTCATGAACTGTGAGATCGTGATCTGGGCCAAGATCAAGACGTTTAAGCGAGCCAGCCAGGTGTCCCTAGAGGAGACCGCTTGAGATAAACTGGTCAGGAAGGAGCTCTGAGCAGGAGACGGTTGAGTTGAGACGTGAAGGGTGATGGGGTCAGTTATGTGAAGAACGTCCCGGGAAGAGGCAATGATTTTACAGAGGCCCAGGGCTAAGAGGCAGCTTTGTGTGTTCAAGGAATGGAAAGTAGGCCAGTGTGCCTGGACTGAGGCCAGTGAGGGGGAGAGTGTGGTGAGGACGGATTCCACAACCCATATCGGGTTGGATCTGGTGGGTAGGCCATTTGGGGTTTCTTTGGGAAGCCAGGGGAGAGTTTTAAGACAGAAGAGTGTGGGGCGCCTGGGTGGCTCAGTCCGTTAAGCGTCTGACTTCATTCAGCCCAGGTGAAGATCTCATGGTTCGTGAGTTCAAGCCCCGCATTGGGCTCTCTGCTCCTTTTCTGCTCTCTGTCTCTCTCTCAAGCATGAATAAATGTTAGAAACACACACACACGGAAGAGTGAAGGGATGGCCAAAGTTTAGAGAGCGGATTGTGGTGAGCAAGAGTGAAATCGGGGATCCATCAGGATGCGTTTATCACGGTCCAGGTGAGAGACGGTGGTGGCTGGGGCCAGGCAGTGGCAGGAGACGTGGAGAGGTGTGGATGGGTTCGAAGATGTGTTTTGTAGGACGTGGACGGTACAGGGAAGGAAGCGATCACTGGCGATGTCCAGGTTCTCGCAGCCCGGGGGACAGTGGTACGATTTACTCAGAGGAGGAAACAGGAGGAGGCCTCAGACAGTGAAGCGTTTTTAGGTCTGTGTGAAATGTGAAGCTAGGGGAGAAGCCGGGGCTGGGATGTACTTTGGGAAGTGGAGGAGCACGTGGACGGGATCTGGCATCTTGTGAACGATTCAGTGTCAGGACCGTGTGGCTGGAGGAGGAGGAGGCTCCCCCAGAGCCCGGAGCGCTCGAGCAGATGGGGGTGGCGTGCAGGACGGATGGCAGAGGCCGAGGCAGGGTCAGGTCCGATGCTGCTGAGGGCGAGACGCAGAGAATGGTGGAAAGCGTTAGTGACCTTAGCGGGAGCGCTTTGAGAAAAGCAATGGAGGCAGAAGCCCAGGTAGAGTGGGTAGAGGAGGAGGTACAGACAGTTCTTGGGAAAGTTTTCTTGTGGAAGGGTGTTGAGAAACGGAACGGTGGCCAGAGGGAATGTGGGGCCAAAGAAGGGTTCGTGGGGTGCTTCTGCAGCGTCAGGAATAACCCCGTAGACACGGAGGAATTGATGCTGAAGGGGAGAGGGGGGTAACAGGTCCCTGAGACGCTGACCTAGGACAGGATCCGGAGCCCATCAGAGAGGACTTGGTTCGGTGGGGAACGCTCTCTCGAGGTAGGAAGAGAGGCAGCCGTTTGGGGGTCGGAGGGTTTCTGGGTCTCCTCTCTTGGCTTCTCAGGGAAGCAGAGAGGGAGCTGCCCTGCTGAAGGAAGGGGGTCTGTGGGGAGAGAGCAGGAGGCGGGGATGACTGGTCCCGGCGAGTCGAAGGTCCAAACCGGCAAGGAATGCGGGCAAGGAATGCGGTAACGTTGCTGTTCTGTGCTCAGCGCCCGCTAGGAATTTGTTGCCGTCCGTTTAAGGTGAAATCTGTTAATTTCCTTGTGCATCGCTTCTCAGCAAGCGAATCGACCCTGTTTTTCCTGTGTCTGACATGAGGATGACAGCAACAGCACCCGCCCCACACAGCCGTCGGGAGCGGTAAAAGAGTTAGCGGAACGTGTTCGAACCAGCGCCTGTTCTGTATTCGGTGAACACCGGTGGCGGGTGTGAGCTGGGTCGAGCGTGGCAGAGGAGGCTGGCGTGGCTGGGGTTTGCCGGCCGAGAAAGGCGGGTGTCTCGAGAGCGGCTGCGGGGGCTTCCGTGCGGCGGCGGACTCGAATGGAAAGCAGACAAGGAGGTGGATCACAAATGTGTTTTTGATGAAGCAGGATAATTGTCGTGGTGGAAAGAGAGCAAGTTACCTGGCCGGGTGGGAGACGGTGGCCAGAGATGGTGCGGGGACAGGAGCATCTGCGGGGAGCGAGGCAGTGAATCGGTCTCCCGAATCAGGGAGGGTGACAGAAAGGTGGGGGGCCGGCGTGCTGGCACGAAGTACGGCTGGGGCTCCTGGCTGGCTCAGTAGAGCATGGTGACCCTTGATCTCGGGGTTGTGAGTTCGAGCCCCACATTGGGCGTTGAGATCACTTAAAAATAAAATCTTAAGGTGCACCTGGGTGGCTTAGTCGGTTGAGTGTGTGAGTCTCGATTTTGGCTCAGGTCGTGATCCCAGGGTCATGGGATTGAGCCCCAAGTCAGGCTCCGTGCTGCTTGGAGCCTGCCTAAGACTCTGTCTCTCTCTGTCTCTCTCTCTCTCCTCCCACTTTCTCTTCCTGTCTCTCCCGTCCCTCCCCTCTCCCCTGCTCGCGCTCTCTCTCAAATAAAAGTAAAATCTTTTTTTTTTTAATTTTTTTTTAATGTTTATTTATTTTTGAGACAGAGAGAGACACAGCATGAACAGGGGAGGGTCAGAGAGAGAGGGAGACACAGAATCTGAAACAGGCTCCGGGCTCCGAGCTGTCAGCACAGAGCCCGACGCGGGGCTCGAACCCACGGACCGTGAGATCATGACCTGGGCTGAAGTCGGACGCTCAACCGACTGAGCCACCCAGGCGCCCCTAAAAGTAAAATCTTAAAAAAGAGCTTAAGGCAGCGCCTGGGTGGCACAGTTGGTTAAGCATCTGACTCTTGATTTCGGCTCAGGTCACGATCTAGTGGTTCATGGGATGGAGCCTGGAGTCAAGCTCTGAGCTGACAGCATGGGACCTGCTTGGGATTCTGTCTCTCTGTCTCTCTCTCTCCCTCCCTCTCTCTCTCTCTCTCTCACTCACATACACAAAATAAATAAATATATATTTTTTAAATGTGGAGAAGCTGGAGTTCGGGGAAGCGAAAAGATTTGGAAATGGCTACCGTGAGCAAGGTTGACACTCACCCCGCCCCCTCCTGTCCCTGAAGTGTGCCCTGGGGAGGAGGAGAACGAGAGAAAGCGGTGACGTGGTGATGGCCATGGTGAGGCCGTGGTGATGGCCGTGGTGAGGCCGTGGTGACGGCCGCCTCGAAGATGGGGGCCCAGTCCCGGGGACGGCTTGGTCGCTCAACCTAACAGGCAGAGGCCGCCCCTGTCGGCGATCTCTGTGCGACATACAGGGCGCTCCAGGCCCGGTTCTTGCAGGTGTTGTCTCGGGGGCCCGTTGGGCATGGTGGGCCGTCCCGAAAGAGCTCAGGAGCAGGGGTCGTTAGAAGAGCTTCTGGAAGCGTGGCAGGTTGAGAATTTATTGCACCATTCGTTTAAGGAAAACGGGAATGGCAAAAGAGAAAAGGCATCATCAGCCACCACTCTACAAAACTCAGCCTTTAAATTATCCCCTCTTCTTTCGGCCTGTACAGTACGGAGGCTTTTTATGTGGTTGTGTTCCTACCGTAGATGGTTTTGTACGCTGCTTTTTTGTTTCGTTAACAGTCGTCTCCTAAGTGATTTCCGTGGTGCTTCGGTCTCCATAGTTACCGTATTTAATGGTGTATGAGACTACACCGAGTGCCCGCGATTGATGATTTTCATACCTATTCCCCTGCTTTGGGCCTTGGGGTTGTTTCCAGGATTTTTGTATCCTAAATTATTCAGTGAACGTCTTCACGTGCTTTGACGGAGATTCTTTTCCTAAGAGAAATTTGATGAGTGAGAAATACTCTAGGTCAAAAGTATCAATATTTGTTCTACATCTTGTAGACAGATACCCGGTCTGTTTTCAAAAGCTCTTCTGCTTTTTTTTTTTTTTTTAAACTGCTGTTAGCCGTGTGAGCGTACGAGTTGTATCACAAGTGCACGTGCACGCATCGGATGATTACACTTCATGTGTCTGCAAGTTTAGGATTTGGAAATGGATACAGTTAGTGTAGGTGGGGAAATGGGAGGAGGTCACTTTTGAGTATTTCCATACACTTGTTTCTTTTTTTTTTTTCTTTTTTTTTTTAGTGTTTATTTATTTTTGAGAGACGGAGTGCGAGCAGGGGAGGGGCAGAGAGAGAGGGAGACACAGAATCCGAGCAGGCTCCAGGCTCTGCGCTGACAGCTCAGATGCGGGGCTTGAACCACGAACTGTGAGATCATGACCTTAGCCGAAACGGGACATTTAACCAACTGAGCTACCCAGGCGCCCCTCCCTCCATGCACCTGTTTCTTCTTCCCAGCATGCTTTCTTAATTCCTCTCCTCCCTTCTGTGCCTTTTCACGGAGCTTTCTGGAACTCCCATCCCTAAGTCCCCAGCCTCAGTCCTGAGTTCTGTCCCTGCCCTGGGGCCCTTGCCCGAGGCTTTCGCTCCCTATAGCCCTGCCCAGGGGAACTTGCATATCTCAGGTTTGGAGGGGGGCTGTCCTCATCCCCCAAATGCTGCATCCAGACACTTGCGCTCTCTCTTGTAAAGACTTTTCCTCTGAGGCTTGTGCCGTTTGGTTCTCCCTCATTCACCAAGGACATGGGCACCTCATGGCTGTCCTGTGCACCCCAAGTCTTTCTACCGTCGTGGTGACGTCAGGTATCCAGACCAGAAGGCTGGTCTCATCCTTTCATTTTCCCTGACCCTTCCCCCCCCCCCCCCACCATCGAGTCCCCTTATCTCTCGGTTCCATCTGCTTCTCCCTACTCCACTGTCTCCGCTTTAAGTCAGGTCACTATTGGGGGCCTCGTGTTACTGGAACTGTCTTCTCTCTTCGCTCATCAGAACATTTCTTCCTGACTGCCGATGATACGCTGGGTGTTGGGGAAAACGTGGTGAGCCGGACAGGTGTGATTGTTGCCTCCTCAGATGGGTACGATGCAGGGCGAGGGGCAGAGGGCTGTAGGAACACGGAGCGGAGCGGGGCTCCTTGCTCCGCAGGAGGGGTTAGGGAAGGCTTCGCAGGGGAAGACGCCTCTGAGAGACCGGAAGCGTGATCGGCATTCAGCCAGGAGGAATTGTTGAGGGGAGCGAAGGAGGAACATTCCAGACCTGGATGCTGGCGTGTGTGAAAGCCTGTAGATCGGGAGTACGGTACGTTGGCACCTTCTGGGAGCCGGGAGTCCCACCGGGATGTGGAGATTCTAAAGGGGTGAGTACGGAGGGGTGCGCCATGAGAGGTGGGTAGGGGCCAACACCTGGTAAGGAGATCGGGTCTCATACTGAGGGTTACCCGGAGTCACTGAACGTTTTAAGCAGGAGTGTGACGCAGGGCCGGATTCCAGCCCGATGAGGTCTCCGTGGCCCGCACGTGGCTGCAGCGTGGAGAACGGGCGGGCAGGCTGGGGTGTGGCGGTGCGGGGAGGCCCGGAGAACACGCAGACTCGCACAAATGCTGGCAGGAAGGCGGTGGCTTTGGTGGGAACGAAAGGGCGTGGACACGTTTGAGAGACCCCGGGGCGGCGGACCGGGCAAGACTTAGGATCGCCGGCCGCTACTTGGTCTTGCGCGGGCTGGACCAGGAGTGGAAAGTGGGTGAGGGGTAGGAGTGGTCAAGGCTGCCGCTCAGATTTGCGGCTTCCACACTTGGATGTGGAGGCCCGGGGGGGGGAGGGGGGGAGTAGGTTTGAAGGAGGCGGAAGCCGGGTCTGTCACAGACAAGCCGAGTGTGAGGTGCCCGTGGGATGTGTGAGCGGAGCGTTGTGCCAGGCGGCCTGACGTGTGTGTTCGGAGCGGGGGCTGAGGGCATGGGTGCGTGACATCGCGCCGAGGGCCAGCAAATAACTGACAAAGGGCTGTTACCCAGACGATTGAAAGACTCCCTTCCGATCAGTAAGGAGAAGCCAGTAACTTGGAAAAGTGAGCAGAACTTACGAAGAGGTATGCTTAAGCGAATACTGAACGTAGGTGAACGTCTGACCCCAGTGGTCATGGGGGAAAGGCAACTTCGTAGTCCAGTGAAATTCTACTTCACAGCCTTTAAAAATAAGTTTTTTTAAATGTTTATTTTATATTTGAGAGAGAAAGAGACAGCACGAGCAGGGGAGGGGAGGGGCAGAGAGAGAGGGAGACACAGAACCCGAAGCGCGCTCCAGGCTCCGAGCTGTCAGTGCAGAGCCCGACGCCGGGCTCGAACTCACGGACTGTGAGATCATGACCTGAGCTGAAGTTGGACGCTCAACCGACTGAGCCCCCCAGGTGCCAGCACAGCCTTTTATTGACAAAAACTTGGAGGTCTGGCCGCACCAAGGGGCCACGGGCACTCCCTTGCACGCCGCACAGTGGCGGTGGGAGAGTGAATCCGGATGATCCCTCTGGGCCAACGGGTGACCCCATCCGGCAGAGTTGGCAGAGTGGGTGCCATAGAGCCCGGTCATCTGGCAGAAGCTGCGGAGAGGCCCTCCCACACGCGTACCAGAATGTTCAAAGCCCTCCACCCAACATATGGAAAAACGTGGGTGACTGTCAGCAGAGAAGGATAGTGGGGGTGCTGCCCAGCGGTGAAGGTGCCTGAGTTAGAGCTAAGCGTGTCACTGCGGTGAAATCCCCCAGTCACAAAGGGATGCAAAAGGTCTGGTACCATCGGTATTAAAGGTAAAGGCCACGAAAGACCATGGTAGACGACGTCGTCGTCTGGGTGTTTCTTGTATGAATACATTTCTAAAGAAATGCATGAATACCTCTGAGGGAGGGTGTCCTTGGGAAGAAGTTTTAACTGTCTTGTATTTTCCTTTTTTAAGCTGGGTGGAGGAGTCACAGGAAGTTTTAAATATACTTCTTTGCATGTTTGAACTGTTTAATACAATTTTTTAAAGGATCTAACGGCATCTAGTAGGTGCTCAGTAAATATTGGTATCAGTGGTTGGTTTGTAGGTTTTGTTTCTTTACTTTTCTCTTTTTTCTTTTCTTTTTTCCTTCCTTTTTTTCTTTAAGCTTATGTATTTTGGGGCACCTGGGTGGCTCAGTTGGTTAAGCATCAGACTTCGGCTTCAGTCATGATCTCACGGCTTGTGAGTTTGAGCTCTATTTTGGGTGAGCATAAGACCTGCTTCTCTCTCTCTCTCCTTCATTCTCTCTCTCTCTCCCTCTCTGTCTGCCCCTCGCTCATGCCCTCTCTCAAAAAAAAATTAAAAAAATAAAGTTTAAGAATTTTTTGAGAGAGACAGACATCACAAGCAGGGAAGGGGCAGAGAGAGAGGGGGACAGAGGATCCAAAGCAGGCTCCCCTCTGACAGCAGAGGGCCTGATGTGGGGCTCGAACTCATGAGCTGTGAAATCATGACCTGAGCTGAAGTCAGATGCAGGCTCAACCAACTGAGTCACCAGGCTTGTTTCTTCTTAAGTGTTTAAAAAGCAAAAGAAGAAGTCTGTATGGCATTTGGTGGCCCAAATCCGACACGACAGTCTGAGCTGATCCTTGAACGTTGAGATCAGGATTCTGTTCTTCGTATCGACACCATCTGCCTTCTCCCCCCGGTTAAGTGCCGACAGACAGTCCCCCTTTGGCATAAAGCTTCCGTAGCACGAGTCTGCCTCCTTTTCCTGCCCGTGACCCAGGCGTTCCTGCATCTCTGTCCAGGCCCCCGTCCTTCGAATGGTGGAAGGTGACACCATCTACGATTACTGCTGGTATTCGCTGATGTCTTCAGCCGAGCCAGACACCTCCTAGTAAGTGATGTCCTTTGCCTCCCCTCCGCCTTCCCCTCTCATCGTCCCTCCCCCCCTCCACCACAAGTTTCAAGGGGATCCTCTACGGGGAGAGCGAGCTAGGGACTGGCAGGGGGCTCGGGAGGAGGGAAGGCTGCTGTACCCTTCGATGCGGGCTGAGAGGGCCGGCCAGTTGGCTTCCTCCCCTTCCTTCGACAGCACCGGGGCCTCAGTGTCCGTGTCTCTCTCAGCGTGGCCAGCAGCAGCCGGGAGAACCCCATTCACATCTGGGATGCATTCACCGGACAGCTCCGGGCTTCCTTCCGTGCCTACAACCACCTGGTAGGGGCCTCCCCGCCCGTCCCAGGGCTCGTCCTCGCCCAGCCCCCTCCCGGGGGCCACCTGAGGCTGTTTGCACGGCTTTCCTGCCTCTAGGACGAGCTGACGGCCGCGCACTCGCTCTGCTTCTCCCCGGACGGCTCCCAGCTCTTCTGTGGCTTCAACAGGACCGTGCGTGTCTTTTCCACGGCCCGGCCTGGCCGTGACTGCGAGGTCCGAGCCACGTTTGGTGAGCATCTGTGCCTCCCAGGAGAGGAGGAAGGGGGAGGACACTGCCACGTGCAGAGGGGCCTCGTGTGAGCCGGGGGACCGGGCCCGTCACGTCGTCTTCAGTACAGCCCAGGGAGGCAGGTCGTACTCGGGGGGGGGAGGGGGGGAGGCAGAGGAGAAAACAGATTCAGGGAGGGGGCGAAACTCTCCCAAGGTCAACCTGGTTCACTCCTGAGCCCGTGCCCTGTCGGCCGTGTGCCTCTTGATCTCTAAAATCTTGGTCTCTCTGGGAAATTGGAAGTGAGGCGGATTTCATTTTCCTATAAGCCTTTAGGTTTCCATCCCTTCGAGGAGAAACAGATTTGAGAAGGAAGAAATAAGTCTTGAAGAAGAAGTTTAGGTCCTTTGCGGGGATAGAAGGATCTGGGGAGCATCAGGGATCTTTAGCCTGCTTGAGGCAGACGGGACAGGGGAGGCACTGGTTCCCTGCACGTGGAATGAGAGACAGAGATGTACCCTTGATCGGCCCGGTTGATGTCCGGTGTCCTTGCCCTGTCCCCAACTTTGTTCCGTCCCTTTCTAGCAAAAAAGCAGGGCCAGAGTGGCATCATCTCCTGCATAGCCTTCAGCCCAGCCCAGCCGCTCTATGCCTGTGGCTCCTACGGCCGTTCCCTGGGTCTGTATGCCTGTGACGACGGCTCCCCTCTTGCCTTGCTGGGAGGACACCAAGGAGGCGTCACTCACCTTTGCTTTCACCCCGACGGCAACCGCTTCTTCTCAGGAGCCCGCAAGGTAGGGGTCACGTCCTGAGATCCCAAAGAGGGTGCACAGAAGGCAGCAATGGGGATGCAGTCTGTGATGTGTTGGGGTCGGACGTGGGAAAAAACTAAGCCAAGCTAAGGGAGTGTCTGCAAACATTGGGGGAAGCGGGGACGTCTCGTGCGGGAGGGGGAATGGACTCCAGGCCCCTGGTCTGTGTCTTCAGGATGCTGAGCTTCTGTGCTGGGATCTCCGGCAGCCCGGTCATCCACTGTGGTCCCTGAGTCGAGAGGTGACCACCAATCAGCGTGTCTACTTTGATCTGGACCCGTGAGTGACCGAGTCCTTCCTGCCCAGGGTCCCAGTGCCCCGGGGAATGTCAGAGCCCAGCCGTAGGTCCCAGCCCCTGGCCGTGAGGGGTTCCTGCCCCCGGGGGTGATGACTCCGCGTCAACAGGCATCTCTTCTCCCCAGGACCGGGCAGTTCTTAGTGAGCGGAAGCACCAACGGGGTGGTGTCCGTGTGGGACACCAGCGGGGCCGGACGCGAGGGGAAGCCAGAGCCAGTGCTGAGTTTTCTGCCCCAGAAGGACTGCACCAACGGAGTGAGGTCGTCGGTTAATGCCACAGATTTTGGGGCTCGGGCTGGGGAGGGACGGGGGTGCCGAGGGAACAGGCATCCTCTCTCAGGATGCTGACAGGCGCTGCCTGTCTCTCCCTGCAGCCTGCACCCCAGCCTGCCGTTGCTGGCCACCGCGTCGGGTCAGCGCGTGTTTCCGGAGCCCACGGACAGTGAGGACGAAGGGGAGCAGCGGGGGGACCTTCCTCTGCTTTCCATGCGCCATGTCCGCTTTGAAAGTCAGCTTCAGCTCTGGTGGTGTGGGGGGGGCCCGGACACCGGGGTCGCTGACGCTCACCGGGCCGGGCAGGGACAGGGAGGGACAGAGGAAGGTGGGGGTGAGTTGATATAAAAAGGTTTTATATGGTACCAGAGTCTTTGTGTCTTTGGGGGGAGGCAAATGCTGGGGATGGGGCCGGGTGGGGTACAGGTGGGCCCCCTTGTCCAGCAGCGGTGGGGGCTGGCGGCTCCTTCCCGACACCGACACCGGGGTTGAGAGGTGGGACTAGGCGGGAGCCAATGGGGCTGCGGGGCTCGGTGTGAAGTCAAGGGAGTGGGGGTGGGGCTTCATGCCATTGACTGGCCGGTTGCTAGGCAACTCGGTAAACTGAAGGGGGGGAACCTGTTTGAAATCTCGGTCCCAAGGTGGGGGCGGCAGGGGTCAGGGTGAGCGGTGGCTGAGCAGGAGTGGCAGGAGCGGTGTGTCAGACTGTTGGGTGTGACTGCGTGAGACTGTGCAGACGGTGACAGACAAGACACCCGCTCACTCGCGCTCGACACTGTTTACCACCATCCGGCAGCAGAGGGACCATTACTCAGCTCTGGGGGAAGGGGAGCAGGAGCACCCGCCTCTCCCCTGGACTCCCCCAGGAGGCAGGCGACTGAGTGGCCAGAGTCAAGGACACATACGAAAGAGTAAAGGTGCCTCCCGAGAAACCACAGGCGTCACATTCCGTATTTCGGATAGATGCGGGACGAGGGCTGGAGTCTTCCATTGGGCAGCTGTCCCTGGTCCCGCTTCTCCATCCATCCGCTTGATTGGGGGTTGGGGGGGGGGAGTATGTTATTTCAGGCAGTGCCTCCGCCCCACCCCCTCCCTCGCCAGACACTGAGAAGGGGGCTCTGAAGAGACTGTCAGCGGGGGATCTGCTTTGGGACCTCACCATCAGAGAGCAGGGACTGGGGGCCTGTGACGGCAGAGGGGAGAGGAATGTCACCTCTGCCCAGAGATGCTGAAAGCGAGGGAGGGTTCTTACACCCAAAAAGGCAAACCCTCCTCCCTTCCCCCAGGATAATTGGAAACAGCCCTTCCGGCTGAATGTGGGTTTGGGGAAAGGTACTCCCTTCCCTCCCCCAGCCCCGCTTCTCCCCACAGCCGTCCAAGAAGGGCCCGAGTTTACCCCCTTAAACCCTCGCCTTCCACCCAATCCCAGGTAACAGGAGAGGGCCCAGGAGCCCGGGACCAAGAAAAACAAAAACAACGACCCCAGGAGGAGGAGTTGAGCGACCTGGGTTGGGTTTCCGCCTTTACCCCAGACTCCCCGTGTGACCTTGGGCAAGTCACGGGGCCTCCCCGAGCCTCAGTTTCTCTCCCCCCCCCCTCCCTGCAATGGGGAGCCTGCGGCTCTGCCCCTCCCACTCGACACAGGTAGTCGCGACGGCCAACTCAGCCCACTTCGCAAAGTGCGGAGCCTTCAAGGTTATTACTATTCTCTCCAGACCCGCCGGGAGCCGCGGCGGCGCTCCGGGCTGGGGGAGGAGGCGGCGGCTGCAGGAGCCACGGGGGCCGGGCTCCTCCGGGTGGCGAGGGCGAGGGCCTTTCTGGATCCGAGAGCGGAAGGTTCCAGCCGCTCGGGCGGCCCGGGGGCCGGCGGGGGAGACGCGGCGGGGGGCGGCGGGGACAAAGGGGGCGCGGGGGGCCGCGCGGGCGGCCGGGGCGGGGCGGCGGGGCGCGGCGGCGGCGGCGGGGCGGGCGGGAGGTGCGCGAGGTGAGGGCGGCGTGGGGGGCGTGGGCTGCGGGCTCCGCCGCCCGCTCCGCCGCGCGCTCCAGCTCCGGCTTTTCCCTCCGCCAGCCTCTCCCCCTCCCCGCCACTCCTTTAACTCCCCCCTCCTGGGCTCGGGACTGGTTTCCTCCCTTAGCCCGCTGCCCTCAATCCCGGCGAGGCTGGGGCTCCGGCTCGCGCCCCTCCCGCGCTCCCTCGTGCGGCGCCCCATGCCGCCCCCGCCCGGCCCCCGGCCGCCCCAGTCCCCCACTTAGGCCGGCGCTGCGATCCCGGGGCGCTGGAGCGTGGGCCGGGGGCGTAGGGCGCCTGCAGGCGGCCCCGGGAAGGGCTCTAGCGGGCTGAGCGCTCCGCGGCAGGGGCGCGGGCAGAGCAGGAAGCGGGTCCGCGTGGGAGCAGGGGGGCGGCCGCCACCGGGGTGGTCGGGGCCGGATCGCCGGGGCAGCCGAGGCAGGCACCGCAGGGGGGTGAGCGACTTTGGGGGAGTTGGTGCCCCGCCCCCCCAGGCCTTGGCGGGGTCATGGGGGCCCCCCGTTCTGGGCCGGGGGGCGTGCGAGTCGGGGCCCTGCTGCTGCTCGGCGTTTTGGGGCTGGTGTCTGGGCTCAGCCTGGAGCCTGTCTACTGGAATTCGGCGAATAAGAGGTGAGTGGCCCCGGGCTGGGGAGACCCCACACCCTTCGGGCAGGGAGTAGGGAAGCTTCGGGGGTTCGGGGTGGGGAGCTGGCGTCTCTGAGCTGGGAGGAGGCTGGAGGGAGGGTGCCAGTGCTCTGATGCGAGCCGATGGGTAACGAGACAGAGGTGATCTTGGGAGCCAGACTCCTGGGTCGCCAACAGACACGGCTGGATGTGGGTGGTGATCGCCATGTGTCGGGAGTTGGAAAGACCCCACAGGGGGCAAGGATCGCAAAGTTCAGGGGTAGCCGCGGGAGGGTAGTGGAGTGGTTATTTGGGTTTGTGAAAGACGCGTGTCCTGTCGGGGGCTGGGCTTGGAGGGAGCCTGGTTAATGTCAGCTCTCCGGAGAGCCGCCGAGTAGGTGCCGCTGAGCGCGCTGGGGAAGGGGCAGGGTGCCTCCCTCCCCAGAAGGGACTCGGCGACGGGAGGGAAGGGGGCTCAGTTTGGGGGCTCCGGGGGACAGCTCACCCAAGGCTTCTCGACTCTGTCCACACCGTCAGTCCCCTAACTCTTGTCCACAGCCAGAGGGTCAGTGAGCCCTTGGCGGATCCAGTTCCCAAACCAGAAGATACTCCTGCCTTCCTGGCTTGGAGACTTTTTTTTTCTGGAAGAAGCCTGGAGCCCCCTAAAGCCTCCTTTCTCTTGCATCTGGAGTCCTGAGGACTCCTTTGCCACCCCCCCCCCCAATCTGTGTTGCAAACTCTTCCATCAGACCCCTCTGTTCCTTGGCATGCTTGCTTTGCTCTGCAAAAAGGCCAGGGGTCACACGAAGCTTCTCATCACACAGGGTAAGACAGAACCCCTGGGAGGTCATCTAGGACCCTGGCCTCCATGCAGATCCCACTCCCGCTGGGCAAAAGAGTTCTGTGGTTTGAAAACTTCCTGCCTCCCTGGGGAGCCTGTGTGAGGCCAAGGGAAGGGGGTCGGCTGCGGAGCCCATCGGATCCGAGGTCTTAATCCGAGCTCCGCTGCTTTCCGCTGTGTGGCCTTGGGCCACTTAACCTTTCTGAGTCTGTAGTCTCCACCCTGACACCTTTTATGAGGATTAGAGGTAAGGTGTTTGAACGTATTACATGCTCATTAGAGGAGAACTAGAATTATTGGTTGTGTTCTCTTGACTTCCCAGCCTCCCCTCCCTCCCTCCCTGCTATGTCTCTTTGGGTATAATCTCAAATGTCTTTCCTCCGGCTCCTACCCACCAACTCCCAGCTGCAGTTTGAGTATCAGGTGCAGCCTGAGGAAGTAAGTTAGGCTTATTCTGATAGGGTTGAGGAAAGGGGGGGGGGTACGGTGTTCTGGGGGCTCTTTGGGATGTTGGCGGGGAGGGGGTGGGTCCTTTGGGAGTCTGGGAAGATAATGAGCAGCGGTCCCCGGGGACCCAGCTCTGAGACCTCGTGGCCGTTAACGCACAGGGAGGGGTCACAGGCGTTGGCAAGTGGCAGTGCTGGGCCAGTGGATGGCTGGGTTGAGGGAGATGTGGGCTCTAGGCTGTGGTTAGAAAGGTCAACTCCCTGAATTCCACAGCAATAAGGCACTTTCCCTAGGAAGTCCGAGACCTGGAGGAGGAGGGGTGACTGAGCAGGGGGGTGTCTGGGGCACCTGGCCCCCAGACCGTGGGTCCCGTTAGCCTCACGTAGGGCCATGGCCAGGCCAGGCATTTAACTCCTGGCGCGTCCCCTGGCTGACTTGGGAAGCTGGTCTGGATTCCCCTCCCCCGACCCACCCCTGGTGCCTCCCTTGCCCTGAGATCCCTCAAATTCAGTGGTGGCCTGGGGGAGGGGAGGCTCTGCCCCCATGGCCGTGCAATAGTGAAATCACCTGGGATGGGTGGGCTGTGTGGTTCCAGAGAGGCCAGCTCCTTGGTAACTGGCATCCTGTTGCCATGGCAACGGGGCTAGTGATGGAGGAGAGATGACAGTGTGCATGTGGTGAGGGCGGGCTGGAGAGTGCATTTGGGCACCGAGGGCCTAGAGACCTGTGAGCCTGGCCTCCCACCGCTTCCGAGCCCTTAGCGCCTGCCCCGTCGGAACAGACTTTCCACTCAGACGAAGGCCGAAGGCCGGCCTGCCAGGGATGTGGGGTGAGGGAGGCAAAGCTCTGGGGGCCAGACCTTTAACACCTCTCCTTGTCCACCTCACCCTCCTGACAGATTCCAGGCAGAGGGGGGTTACGTGCTCTACCCTCAGATCGGGGACCGGCTTGACCTTCTCTGCCCCCGGGCCCGGCCTCCTGGCCCCCACTCCTCTCCTAATTACGAGTTCTACAAGTTGTACCTGGTAGGGGGTGCCCAGGGCCGGCGCTGCGAGGCCCCCCCTGCCCCAAACCTGCTTCTCACTTGTGACCGGCCGGACCTGGATCTCCGCTTCACCATCAAGTTCCAGGAGTACAGCCCTAACCTCTGGGGCCACGAGTTCCGCTCACACCACGATTACTACATCATTGGTACTGCTGGGCGGAGGGCGGGGTCCGCGGGGAGGCTCTCCCCCACCCAACCCCAAGACTGAGGGGCAGGGGAGGAGCCGAGAGAGACCCCGGGGTGGTGTCAGGGCCAGGGAATGGGGACGGAAGAGGGGAAGAGGGGCTCGACTCTGGAGTGCCAACCTCTCCGTCTGGCTCTTCTCTCTCTCTCAGCCACGTCGGATGGGACCCGGGAAGGCCTGGAGAGCTTGCAGGGAGGTGTTTGCCTCACTCGGGGCATGAAGGTGCTGCTCCGAGTAGGACAGAGTGAGTGGGGGGGGCCGGGGCGCACCTCCTAGGAGCCGAGGGAGGTTGGGGCAGCACCGTCAGGGTCCGGGGGCTGCTGTCTCAGCCCCTGCTGTCGGGTCTCCCCCATTTCCAGGCCCCCGAGGAGGGGCTGCCCCCAGAAAGCCTGTGTCTGAGATGCCCATGGAGAGAGACCGGGGGGCAGCTCACAGCCTGGAGCCCGGGAAGGAGAACATGCCAGGTAGGAACCGGGGGTCCAGTCTCCTGCCTTCCCCCCCCACCCCACCCCAACCTCCTCTGCTCTCAGACCCCAGCTGCCCGCCTTCACCCTCTCCCTCCGCCTTCAGTTTTTGTTGTTTTTTTTGGGGGGGGGGTGATACAGGAAACAGAAGAGGGGATGGGAGGGTGGGAGGGGAGTGGAAGCCGAGTGAGGAAAAGACTCAATTAGAAGTAATTACCCGAGCCAGTGTTTCAATCAGTGCAGTCAGAGAAGTGGGGGAAGACTGCTTTGCGCCCAGCTGAAGGGCTGGACCCACCTGGATTCTGAGTGGGATTTCGGGGGGAAGGGGAGGCGGGGTCCCCAGGGGGCTCGGGCGCTGCCGGGGAAACCCACGGGGACCCCCGAGGCCGGGTGTCCGGAGGCCCAGGTGGCTCCTTCAGCCCCTCCCCCTCTTTCCTCCTTCACCCCTTCCCTGCCAGGTGACCCCACCAGCAATGCAACCTCCCGGGGTGCTGAAGGCCCCCTGCCCCCTCCCAGCATGCCCGCGGTGGCCGGGGCCGCGGGGGGGCTGGCGCTGCTGTTGCTGGGCGTGGCAGGGGCTGGGGGCGCCATGTGTTGGCGGAGACGGCGGGCCAAGCCTTCGGAGAGTCGCCACCCTGGTCCCGGCTCCTTCGGGAGGGGAGGGTCTCTGGGCCTGGGGGGTGGCGCTGTGATGGGACCTCGGGAGGCCGAGCCTGGGGAGCTAGGGATAGCTCTACGGGGTGGAGGGGCTGCAGACCCCCCGTTCTGTCCCCACTATGAGAAGGTGAGTGGTGACTACGGGCACCCTGTGTACATCGTGCAGGATGGGCCCCCCCAGAGCCCTCCAAACATCTACTACAAGGTATGAGGGCTTCTCCTCCCCGGCTCTCCTGGATCCAGCCCTTCTCGGGTGCTCCTCCGGTTTAAGTCACGGTTGGAGGGCCACCTCTGGCATCTCCTCGACCCCTCTGTGCCCCTCCACCCCCCACCCCCAGCTCCTGTGCTCCTGGCTGTTGTCGTCCTCTTCTCCACTGTTAGGATTCCTTAAGACTCCTGCCCTCGGTTGGCCACGTGAGCCCCCTCTCGTCTCTGTGCTCCTGGGTCCTCTTTCCTTGGGGAGGGGGCAGGGACGCAGCCTCCTCTCCTGACCGCGACCCGGCCATCCCTGTGCCCCTCACTCGCCGAGAGCCAGGGGCGGGAACAGTCTGTCTTTTGTTGGCACCCCTTCCTTTCTGCCTCTCACTGGTTTTCTCTTCTTGTCTCTTCTCTCTCTTATTCTCTCTCTGTCTCTCTCTCTTCTGCCTCTAGGTCTGTTCCTCTTCCCTAGCACCCCCCTCCCTACGCCTCCTCTTACCCTCTTGGCTTCTTTCCTCCGCCTCTCCCATCCCCCCGGGTGGGGGTATGTAAGCATTCGTGCCCTCGGCCCCCTCTTCTGACCTCTCTCACCGACCCTCCCCTCCGTCTGCCAAAAATGGGGGCCTTAATGGGGAAGGCTCTGGCACTCCACCCCAGCTCTCCGGGCGTGGGCAGCGGGGCCTCCTTCTCTGCCCTGCCCCGGGCCCCCCACGTACGTCCTCCGGCCATGTTGGGGTGGTTGGGTCGTGACAGCCGCCATGAGAAGAAGTGTCCTGTTTTGTCAGTGGCCCATAGCAAGATACGAGCCGGTCGGGGCACGGCGTGGATTTGGTCTGACGCTGAGCGGGCCACTGGGGACAGGAAGTGACTTGCTCCAGACGGGCAGTGGCAGAAGCAGTGCGGCAGAAACTGGAAGTGCCTTCGTCTGAAATAGGAAGTGGTCCGGCTGGAACTCCAAGTGGCTTAGTCCGGGGGTGCTTGTTGGGAGGGGGTGGGGGGCAAGGGGGAGGCGGCTGGTTCTTACTCTGTGGGGGGGTGGGCGGGCAGGAAGAACTTCCTGTTTGAGGAGGAAGCTGGAACTCACGGACTGTGAGAAGGTAGGGTGGACTGAGAAGGATCTTGCTTCCCCGGATCTCCCTTCCCTGTTCTCTGCGCTGCTTTTGGGACAGCGAAAGCGACTGCCATCAGCTGTGGTGGGCCCAACTTGTCATGTTCTTCTTCCCTTTCCCTACCCCGGTATAATCTCTGTCCATCAACGGGACTGTCCCAAGAACCCCCGTGTTGTCCCCAGTAACCCGGAGGGCTGTCTTGTTCAGCACACCCTCTTACTTTCTAGTCCTTTCCGACTCCACGCGGCTCCCTTCTTAGTGACCAAAATGGTGGCCTACTGACTGGTCTAGCTGACCGTGGTACCTAGCAACCGTTTCCGTAGTGACCAGCTTGTACCTCTTCCTGCCCTCTAGTGCACCATGGGCCTCAGTTTCCCCCCAGCTCAGTCTCATTAGACCAGAGCTGCCCTTGGGCACCAAGTCGGCCACCTTCATCACCAGCCAAGATGGTTACTTTGTCCGCCAGAGGTCATGTCACCTCTCTGGTGCGGTAGTTCCCAGCTCCTTCCTGATTTTTCTGATCCACTCCTTCCAGAGAACAGGAAGTTGATATTGCCATGGGGGAGGTGGCGGGGTATGGCCGTCACCTCAATAGTTTTACTGTAAAAGGGAAATTTGAACAACAAAAACCAAAAAAAGAAAAAAAAAAGAATAAAAAAGAATAAAAAACTTCAAAAGTTGACAAGAAGGCTGGAGAGTGACTGGGGGTGAGTTGGAACAGAGAACTGGTAGCCGGCGGGGGTGGGGGGGCGCTTTCGAGCTGAGCTGGATCTCATGAAGCCAAGGGGAAGGGTAGGGAGACAGCTGGGTCGGAGGGGGGAGGTGGGCAGTACGTGGGGAAGGGGTAATGGGCTGGGTGAGAGGGCCGAGGCAGGGGAGGGAGAGGTTGCCGATACATCCGATGGGGATGCACGTGGACACGCGCTCACGCGTGTCTGTTGCTAAACCAAAGCACCAGAGACAAGGCAAGTGGCGGTCAGAGACAAAGTGGACCAAGCATGTTCGCAGGTTCGGGTCTCCCCGCCTACCCTCCCTGCCCAAGGCACCTGTGACTTGGGGAGTTTTGCCGTTGGGGACCAGTGTGGGGAGAAGCGCCGTGTGAGTACCCGCAAGACGCAGGGACCCGGGTGTCACGCTGACCGCCCCCCTCACCCCCCCCCCCAGCTCCCTGCGTACCCATCACCCGGGCTCTTCTCCCCCCAAAACCCCTGGTGCCCAGCCCCCTTGACTCAGCCCCATTCTCCGACCACAAAAGCAGCCTGTCAGGAGCATGGCTGGAGCCGGTCGGCAGGGGTCACAACCTCTGCCCCGCCCGCCCCTCCCCTGACTTTAGGTGCCCTCCCGCTGTCTCCCATCTGCCTGGAGGTCAAGGGGTCCTCCTGCCCGGCTCTGTCCAACGGGACCCCTGCCCCTCCTCCTGTTTGAGCAGGATGCCTGGGTCCTGAGAGGCGCAGGTGCTCTGGGAGGGGAGTCGAAAACTGAGGCCAGGTGCTGGACTGTCTGGAATTCACTCCTGTCTTCTGAGCCCCGCACTGGAGAAGCCCGAGGTGGGGAGGCTCGAGGGGGGTGGAAAGGCTGGTCCCTGCCCCTTAGTGGGGGTTGGTGGTCATGGCAACATCCCCTTCTCCACACAATGGGAAGCCCCCCTCAGCCTCCCGCGTGGATGGAGCCGACAGCCCCATCGCTGGCTATCAGCCTCAGGGACTTGGCAACCGTCACCATGGCAACCCAGAGCCCAGCAACAGGGCCCAGTGTGAAAGGGAGGGGTCCCAGACCGGGGCAGGGCTGTGTGTGTGAGGGGGGCAAGGGAGCCGAGGGAGGGCCCCCCCCCGCACCACACACACACACGCGCGTGCACACACACACACACATCTAGAGACACAGGTGGAGGAAAGAGAAGTGGGGATAAATACTCTGTGACGAACACCTCGCCCAAGCAGCCAAGACATCATAACGTGCTGAGAGACAGGAAGACACCTGGGGACAGATGCACAGCTGGGGAGAGGAGCGGCACGTTCAGCACCACCCCCTGAAGTACACCCCCTCGCCACTCTGGCATCCGCGGACTCCCCCCTGCACGCACGCCCGTTAACAACACGAGACCTGCCGCCTGCCCCACGCGTGGCGGCTTGTGCATCTTCCGAGCGATTTGAAAGCACTGGTGACTTCCACACGGAACGACACATGCCGTCCTGTCCTCTTTCCGGGTACAAGTACGCAAACATGCTCCCCGGGCGATAACCACAATAAAGCCAGGAGAGGGGAGGGAAGACGTTCGTTTTCTGTTTTTTGTTTTTTTTTTCATTCACTTATCCACTCAGCATCACGTAAAGTGTCTATTTGGTCCCAGGCACCGTCTCGGGCACTGAGACTATAGATTAAATAAAGTCCCTGCTTTCACAAAGTCCGCATCCTGGTGGGGAACAACATAGTAACATCTCCGGGCAGTGACAAGCGGTGTAAATAAAACGGAGTAACAGCATGAAGAGGATAGAGATTCGCAGGGAAGATGCTTTAGGAGGTCAGGAAGGTCCCTCTGAAGAGGTGACCTTTGAGTCAGACCTTGAGTGAGGTGGGGGAAGGGCACGCCCCGGCGGAGGGAACAGCAAATGCAAAGGGTAGAGGTGAACTTGGGACATGTTTGGGAACATCCACAGCCTTGTGGATGTTCCAGATGTGTCCTGTCCTTCCCCAGCCTCAGCCTGGCGGGGAGCAAGTCACGTAGGGTCTAGAATCCACATGCAGGAAGCTGGTCTAATTCGGTATGCCCCCCCTTTTGTTTCTTGGGCGTGTGGTGTGTTTTCCTCCAGGAGAGTTTTAGCGCTGGGTGGGCAAGGGTGATGCTCTGAGCTTTTGCGGGGGGCTGGGGGACCGCTGCTCGTAAAGGGTCTAGAGCAGGCAGGCAGGGAGGAACTAAAGGGACTGAGAGGCTGGAGACCATGGATTGTGAAGCTGCCCCCACCCCTGTCCCAAACAGCAGAGCCTGTCCTGGCTGGGGGCTCACACTCTGCAGTATGTAAATTAGGTTGAGGTGTGTGTGTGTGTGTGTGTGTGTGTGTGTGTGTGTGTGTGTGGTTTATGGTGGGGGTTTTCAGGAAAGAGCTGTGGTGGGAATTTCTGATGGGGAATGGTTGACATCGTAAGTGGGATTTCAGTTAGAAAGAAAAATGGAGTTTCCTAAGGGGCTGTATGGGGAATCAGGAACATAGGGCACACCCCCCCCCCGGGCCCCCGGGAAAGTTTCAAGATCGGGCTGGGAGAAATGTGGCGGGCTGGGATATGCTCAGAGAGTGGGGTGGGGGGGGGGAGTCTGAAGAGGAGCGAAAACCGGGCAGGAGGAGAGAGGTCAGAAAGGTGGCAGGGAAGGTGGGGTCCTGAAACGAGTTCTGAGGGCACCGGGTCTGAGGAACCCCCCGACTCCCGCGGTGGATTGAAGCATCTGGGGTCCTGGTTCCCCCTCTTCCCCCGGTTGCCCTCAGAAGCCCAGGCATCAGCTCCCTGCAGCCCCAGCGCTGGCGGTGAGACTGAGCAGCCTTGGGGGGCAGCAGCTGGTGAGTGGGGAGGAATCTGTGTGCTCAGCAAACAGCAACCTCCTTGGTGCCCTGGTGGCTGCCTCCTCCCTCATCAATCAGCCCCAGCCAAATGTCCTAGTATTCCCACCACCCCAAGGGGACTGGGGCTGGGCCAGGGTCCCCAGGGGAGTGAGTTGGGGATGGGTGGGGGGAGGTGGGGGTGGCGCCTGGCTCCCCATCTCTTGGCCTCTGTTCTCTCCTCTTCTGGAAGCTCTCAGCCCTTCGTGTCCCGGAACGACTCTCTCCTGGCCCCTACCATTGTGAGGGCATCAGCTACAAATCACCTGTGGGGGTCTGCTGGGGGACAAGGGGGGAAGAGGGATGAGTCAGGGCTGGAGAGAAATCTACTCTGGTTCTCACGGGACCGGCCCAGGGCACAGGCAGCAGGAGGCTGCTGGCACAGAGGCCCGGTCCCCCCACGCTGGCCTCTCCATCCCTGACGGATGCTCCGGACAACAGGCCGGGACCCTGACTCCCTGAAGGTCCTTGCTTCCCACCTTCTCCCAGCCCCCATTCCCTACTTCCCGCCAAGATCCAGAGGTCCGGCCCCCAGCTCACCCCAAATCTGCTGCTCCCCACTGGGGACTGAGGCCTCCAGACCTTAGCCTGTGGCTCTCTCCCCCTCCTCAGCCCTTGCTCCCCTCGGGGACCCAGGCGTCCTGCCCACTCTTTTCACCATAACAACCATTCTTTCGGAGTTGCTTAAGACTTTAATATCATTTCATTAAGTCAGCTAGTTAGAGAAGGTTGGGGGCACAAAGAGACTGGGGTGGGCAAAGGACGGCCAAGGTAGGGGGGAAGCAAGGGAAGAGTCCCCCTCTCTCCGTGGAGATGGCTCTGAGACATCAAATATTGACAGTGAGAGAACAGAACTTATTAAATCTGGGACAGGGGTGTGTGTAGCTGTGGGAATGGCCGGATGCCTGGGTTCTGAGGGTAATGAAGGTCTGGGGGGGGGGGAGGGGAAGGCCTGGCTGAGGCTGGGGGATGCGGCAAGAGTAAGGGGCTTGTGGGCACAACCCTCCAGTCCCTCTCCTTTGGGAGGTATTGAGTCTCGGTACCCTGGCCGTGTGTCTCAGCTGTCCCCTTCATTCCCCTGGGGACAAGACCCCCCTCACAGCTGTGGTTGGCTCCCCTTCATCCCTCCCCCTACCTCCACCTCTGTTGATGAGCTTTCGGCAGCGTTTAATCGGATTGAGCAGTAATTAGCAAAGCGAGATGTTTGATTACCTATTTAGCATAATGGAGGGGGCTGGGATCCCTAGGTACAGCCAAGGTTGGGCGGGGGGGGGGGGGGGGGGGCAGGCAGAAAAGAAACGGGGTCTACACTGCATTCTTTTCCCCGGGGAGCCAGGAGCCCTGCCTAGAACTCCCCACCCAATGCCTCCCCTCAAATCTTCACTCCTTGGGGACTTTTCCCTGGGGGATCTGGCCAATCATGCCACCTCTCTCTGCCACCCGCTGCCTCTTTGGTTAGCGGATCTATCACCCACTTAGCCCTACTCGCTGCGCAGCTGGCTAGGGGTGTGGCAGGACCCCTCACTACTTCAATCCTTGCTTTCAGCCGGGACTCCGGCCCAGGCAGGGGGCCAGCAGAGCCCAGGAACGTACCTCCAGGATAGCAGGGGTGGGGAGTGCCCAGGCCAGGGGCTACCAATGCTGGAGATTAGGATAGGTGGGGTGCAGACATTAGGATAGGTGTGGATTAACCCAAGGGCCCTTCAGGAGTCCCCGAGACGGCCTTGTAGCGATGGACCGGCAGAACGAGATCTGTCAGGTGTGAACGGCAACCAGAAAAAGGGGGAACTGAGGTCCCAGCTTCTCCCCCCTCCGCATCCGGCAAAGAAAATGTCATCAATTTAGCTCCTCATGGAAATGTAATCAGTGGGCTCGCTGCTGGCTTTGTCTTAATTAGGCACTATTGATGGAAGCAGGGAGGGTGCCTACCCATTCCCCTGACTCAGCCTCCCCCCCCCTAGATCTCCGAGGCCTCCTTCCAGCTTCTGGCGCCGCAGGTACGGCCCGGGCTTGCAGGCGCCCCCTCCGCGGCCCCGGCCCGCAGCGCCCCCTAGCACCGGCTGAGGTCTGCCCCCCCATGGCACACCCCTCTCCTCTGGCTTCCCCAGGACTCAGCCTTTGTTCTCACGGAAAGCCGAGCCCCTCCCCGGCCCGGTCACCTTCCCCAGGGAGTCCCCGCCTCCCGTTCCCCCCAAAACGGGCGACGCTTCCCAGAGCCGATCCTCAGGTTCCAAAGACTCCAGTTCTGTTCTTCCCTCCCCTCCCCCGCCCCGCGCCGCCAGGCGCTCCGAGACCCCAGTCCGAGCTCAGACGAGGGAAACCAGCGGGAGGGCAGGGGTGCTCCAGCCCCGGTTTTTCCCCCGGACCCAGCTGCAGCCGCGGCTGCCTCGAAATCCTGGAGCGCCTTCTAGAGCGTCCACGAGCCCCGCAGGCGGGACGCCGGGCGCCACCTGCTGGACGCGCTCGGGAGCGCGCCCGCAGACCGGGGCGCGGGGTCGGTGCGGGGGCTCCGCCGGACCTCTCGCCGTCCCGCGGGAAGGTGGCTCGTGGCCTCAGCCTCGGCCCTTCCAGACTGTCCTCGGGCCGAACCCCGCCTCCTCCGGCCTGCCGGCCACGGTGGCTCTCGCCGGCTCGCCGGGCCCTCTGGCCCCCGCTCCCCGCGGGGCGCACGCGGGCCGGGGCGGGCCGCCGGGCGGCGGAGCGGAGCTGCCCTGCGCCTGCGCCGAGGACGCCGGGCTCGCGGGCACGCGCCCGGGCCGCTCACCCGTCCCTGCCCGTGGTTGCCTTGGCGACGCGTGCAGGCGCGGGCGGGAGCGGGCCTCTCGGGGCAACTTCCCAGACGGAGCGGCCGGTCCGTCGGCCTAGGGAGGACGGGGTCGGCGTAGTGAGGTGTGTGTCGGGGGCGAAGAGGAGGAGGGGAGACGGGGGAAGCTTCGGGGAGAAGGGGCAGCTGTGGGGGAGGGGAGGGCGGCCGTGTCCGGGGAGAAGGGGGCGGGGGGGGGGTGGAGAAAGGGCAGTTGTGGGGGAGGGGAGAAGAAGGGGCGGTTGGGGTTGAGACGGAGCAGCGGGGGGGGGGGGGGGCGGAAGGCAGTTGTGACCGTGGGGTGAGGAAGCCCCTGCAAGGGCAGGTTTGTCGACGACAGGCAGCCACTTTGAGGACCTGGCCGCTGGTCCCCTGCGTCCTTCCTGAGTGACGGCGCGAGCCCTCAGGCTGCTGGAGCGGCCCCTCCTGGGGTCCGCCCTGGCGGATCTGGGGGTGAGCCCCTGGGGAGGGTGCTCCCGGCCTCGCCCGAGGACGCCCCCACCTTCCCCTCGGGAGGCTCCAGCCCCAGGCCGCTTCTCTGGAGGCCCCTGGCTGGGCTGCGGTTGGTTTTATCGATGCGTTGGCCTAACAGAACGCTTCTCCTTGGAGCAAAGCACGCATCCTTCAAGTCTGGAACTCATAACCTGTGATCAATGCCTGTGGCAGCCACAGGTGGCTGTCGGGCTGGAGCCGGAAGGCCCGGCCAATCACACAGTGCCCCTGGGCCGCTGCAAGCCCGCAGCGAACGCCCCTACTTCCGCCCGAGAGGCCTTCCTCCTGCCCCATTTTCTTCTCCCCCCCTCCCCCCCACACAATTGGAAATTCCGTGTCGGGTGACTTTTCTCCTTCCTTCTGCCAGTCTGTTTTCGGCCTTAGGAGTCAAATGAGGTTGGGCTTCACTGTGGCCTAGTTCAGGGTTCCTCAGTCAACTATGCGAAGAGATCTTTTCAGCACCCACAAAATGGAGTTCCTACCCCCCCCCCCCCAGCCATGAAAACCTAAAGAGATGTGTTGCAAATACTGTTTGTCTTTTTCTTTATATGTTTTGAGAGACAGCACGTGAGCAAGGGAGGGGCAGAGAGAGAGAGAGGGAGACGGAGCATCTCAAGCAGGCTCCTTGCTGTCAGCACGGAGCCCGACTCGGGGCTTGAACTCGCTCACGGGAGATCATGACCTGAGTTGGATGCTTAACCCACTGAACCACCCAGGCGACCCGCAAATACTGCGTTTCTTTGTTTAAGGGGGTGGCACATTTTAGCGTGGGTAGGAGGAGAATTTTCCACGTCTCTCCCCCCCCCCCCCCCCCCCCCCGCCTTGCTTGGGGTATCGCAGGAGGAAAGGAGGGTTGGAGGAGAATCATCTTGGTTTGCTTCGGTGACTTGATATCATGACAAGGGATGGGGGGACGGCCTTCCCCTCCCGGGGCCTTCTCTCCACTCATGGCCCGGAGGGGTAAAGTGGCTGAAGGTGTGTGTGACCACGCCTGGGTGGTTGGTGGAGCAGGGTGAGGTATCCCCAGATATGAGTATGATATGGGGAGGGGGGTCTCAGTTTGTGAATTCAAAAGGGACCGCGTGTACGGAGGGGGGACGGGCTGGGAGGCGTGGATCCGGTTGCGGACCCCCAGCTGCCCGTGTGTCCGCAGGTGTTGCCCACGCCATGTCCAGCAGAGAAGGGAAGCAGAGACTGAGTGGCCAGGGAAGCGCCAGCCGTGGTGCCCGCCAAAGAGCCCCCGAGGCCACCCTGGCCTCGAAGCCTGGGGACGCCGCCCTGCCTCCCCAGCCGGAGTCCGATTCCTTCAAGGAGGAGCTTGGTGGGTACATGCTGGGGAGGAGCTCGGAGGCAGAATGTGTGTCTTCAAAGAGGGTCTGAGGGTTGTGGGGGGTTGAGTGGAGTGTCAGGCCTGATGCTGGGCTCCTGTCTCTGTGTTTTCCTCCTGGCCAGCCTTGGCCTGTTCTTTCCCTCCTCACAGTACCCCCCCAACCCCCAACCCCCAGTGACCCCGGAGCTCACTAGCCGGTCCTTTCTTTCTCCTAGCCTCTTCTTCCTCCTCACTCCCTGTGTTCCAGGTTGCTCCGACCACACCGACGCGGGTTTGATCTCTTCCTTTTTCCCATCTTCACCCTGGGTGGCAAAACAAATAATGTTTTTCTTCCATTAAGCCCATCACCATGGAGACCCAGCCTGCTTCGCCGCCCTTTGAATCCTCAGCCTGAGCGCTGCTTTCTCCCATCTGTTCAAGGCTCTTGCGTCTCTGCGTTCATTTTGGCGGAGCCTTGGTAGACTCAGGAGGGTCAGGTTCAGGGCCACACACACAAAAAGAAGCCCCATGTCTAGATTGAGGGAGCAGAGAGTTTACAGAGGCTGCCTCCTGCGGCTTTGATCTCAGGGATGCCTCTCCTGCGGGTTGGAAGGTTTTTTTTGGTAGCAGTTGCTGTCGCTGGGCCGTGCCTTGGAGCTCTGGCCGGTGTAGATAGGACTGTGAACTAAGTATAGCCCCCACATTTTCCCACTGCAAGCAGCCTCTCAAGAGGGACAGAAATAGAATCCTCTTTTCATATGAACAGCGGTTAAGCATGGGTGTGGGAGAGAGGTCCAGGGTCCACAGGATACCTAGGATCCAGAGGTTAGAGACCAGCAAAATGTTTTGTTCTGAGCTCTCCCAGAAGCATTAAAAATGGAACTAGCTCCTGGAGGCTGGGCGCCTGGACCAGGGATGCGGAGGGAGCAGGAGGCGCAGCGAGGTTCAACCTGGAGACTCCTCCAGTGTGAGAAGGGAAGGAGAGTCTCAGTGAAAGCCTTGACCATCCAATACAAAGAATCTATGACTCCCTTAGCTCTAAGGCTTTTTGTCGTTTGGTGGGGAGCTTTCCAGCTGACCCAGCAGAGGTCCAGAGGAGATGGGGACCTCCACAGCATCCCTGACACCCACAGTGATCCCTGTACTCTTTGGAGCTGGGGAGGGGATTGAGGTCTGTCCCTGCTGGAGACAGAGGGGCCGGCCATGGTCTGAATGTTTTGTCCCCCTCCCTCCCCCAATTCATACGTTGAAATCTTAACGCCCGATGTGATGTGATTAGCGGGTAGGGGCTTTGGGAGGTGCTCTGATCAGATCAGGAGGGTGGGACCATCATGGATGGGATAAGTGCCTTGGGAAGGTGGTTCCAGAGAGATCCCTTGCCTCAGTCCTTCATGTGAGGACACGGTGAGAAGTCTGTGACCCAGAGGAAGGGTCTCGGTGCCCATGGTGCATCCTGGTTTAGGACTTGCAGCCTTCAGAAATGGGAGAGAGAAGTTTCTGCTGTTTAGAAGCCACCCAGTCTGTGCTGTTTTTTTTTTTTTTTAATGTTTATTTTTGACACAGAGACAGAGCATGAACGGGGGAGGGTCAGAGAGAGAGGGAGACACAGAATCTGAAACAGGCTCCAGGCTCTGAGCTGTCAGCACAGAGCTGGACGTGGGGCTCGAACTCACGGACCGTGAGATCATGACCTGAGCTGAAGTCGGATGCCTAACCGACTGAGCCACCCAAGCGCCCCCCGTGCTGTTTTGTTATGGCAGATGCAGGGATAAAGGGCCTAAAACACACATTGGTAAAGGTGGGTAAGTGGGCAAACACCCTTTGGAGGTCTCTGTTGACAACCTTTGCTTCCTTAGGCGTTCCTCAATTCCCATTAAGAAAAGGAGGACAGGTTTATAATCCCATATTTGTAGTTTTATTTGTTTGTTCATTTGTTTATTTTGAGAGAGCAGTTGTGCGTGTGTGTGCAACCAAGGAAGGGGCAGAGAGAGAGAGAGAGAGGGAGAGAGAATCCCAAGCAGGCTCCGAGCCGAGCAAGTACTCGATTGGGACTCCTCTGGACGCGCGACTCCATCCCGCATCTGTGAGATCGAGATCCAAGCCGAAATCAAGAGTTGGGTGCTTAACCGACTGAGCCACCCAGCTGTCCCCATATTGTAATTTTAATTATGTATGTATATGTGTGTTTAATTTTTTTACGTTAAGAAATTTTTTTAATGTTTCTTTTTATTTTTGAGAGAGACAGAGCATGAGCGGGGGAGTAGCGGAGAGATAGGGAGACACAGAATCAGACACAGAATCCAAAGCAGGCTCCAGGCTCCGAGCTGTCAGCACAGAGCCCGACTCGGGGCTCGAGCTCCCGGTCCACCAGATCATGACCTGAACGGAAGTCAGCCACTTAACTGACCGAGCCACCCAGGCGCCCCCTCAAGCTTGCTAGTTACATTTTTACTGCACGTAGCCATGAACATCATATACCGGTATCATATCTCATGACTTGGATTTTATATATATAAATTGTGTTGTGGGAGACAAAACCGATATACTCTTTAAGCAATTTTTTTTTCTTTTTTGAGTTTATTCCTCCACTTGGAGAGTGCATGCGTGCAATCATGAGTGGGTGAGAGGCAGAGAGAATCCCAAGCAGGCTCCCTGCTGTCAGCACAGAGCTCTATGCGGGGCTCAATCCTACAAACCCGTGAGATCACGACCTGAGCCGAAATCAAGAGCCGGATGCTTAACTGACTGAGCCACCAGGCGCCCCCCCCACCCCCCACTTACCCTGGAGGTTGCCTCAGTCTTCCTCCCCTTGGCCTTGGTTCCATCTGGCATCTTGAATGCCTTCAGTTTTCTCAAAGGGCATTAGATTTCTTGGTTACCCGTCTCACCACCGCCAAGCTCCTGGAACCGTCTGTCCCATCTTTTTCATGATTTTCTTTCTTGGCTTCTGTGCCTCACTCTCCCCTCTTGGGATTCCTTTCTGAAGTCGGAGTGTCCTGTTCCCCAAAGTCTTTTGGCTCCGTCTCATTTGCTGCTTCTTCCTTTCGGCCCACGGCAGGTGGGAAACCCACTGGCTTTACCCGTTTCTTGTGTGAGCAGCAGATGAGGAGGTAGAAACAGACCCTCCTGGGTATTCTCGGCGTCCAGAGTGGGTGCGGCAGAAACCAGTGCGCCGACTGAGCGGGGCCGGTTTCCGTGGGCCCCAGCGTCTGCATGTGGGAAGAGCAATGGAAGGCCAGAAGCTGAAGGCCTAGAATAATCTGAGTACGGCTTGGCCTTCATTCCCCTGCCTCCCTCCACTCCTCTACTCCTGCCCTTGTCAGCTTTTTCTTTCTTTCTTAATTAAAAAATATTTTTTTTAACATTTATTATTGAGAGACAGAGAGACACAGAGCATGAGCAAGGAGGAAAGGGGCAGAGAGAGAGGGAGACACAGAATTCAAAGCAGGCTCCAGGCTCTGAGCTGTCAGCACAGATCCCGACGTGGGGCTTGAACTCACAAACTGTGAGATCGTGACCTGAGCCGAAGTCGGACGCTTAACCGACTGAGCCACCCAGGTGCCCCCCTATCAGCTTTTTAAAAGAAAATTGGGATAGAATTCACTTACTATAAAATTCATCCCTTTAAATTTTTTTCCTAAATGTTTGTTTACTTTTGAGAAAGAAAGACAGAGGGTGAGTGGGGGACGGGCAGTGAGAGAGGGAGACACAGAATCGGAAGCAGGCTCCAGGCTCCGAGCTGTCAGCACAAAGCCCGACACAGGACTCAAACCCACGGGCTATGAGATTATGACCTGAGCCAAAGTCGGATGCTTAAGCGACTGAGCCACCCAGGTGCTCCTAATTTTTTTTAATGTCTTGTTATTTACTTTTGAGAGAGAGACAGAGCACGAGTGGGGGAGAGCAGAGAGAGACAGAGACGGAATCCGAAGCAGCTTACAGGCTCTGAGGTGTCAGCACAGAGCCCAGCGTGGGGCTTGAGCTCATAAGCCATGAGATCATGACCCGAGCCGAAGTTAGACCCTTAACCTACTGAGCCACCCAGGTGCCCCAAAGTTCATCCCTTTGAGGCGCAATTCAGTGACTTTGGGTATATTCACAAAACTGTTTCAACCATCACCACTATCTAATTTTAGAGCATTTGCATCCTGTTCCCCTCCCCCTGCCCCGAGAAAGCCGCTTGAAGCACCTTGAAAGATTGGCATCAGCTCACCCTATATCTTTACTTCTAATTGCATCAGATCCTGGTTTTTTATTTTTAATTAAAAAATTTTTTTTGAAGTGTATTTATTTTGAGAGACAGAGTGAGCAGGGAGGGGCAGGGAGAGAGGGAGAGAGAGAATCCCAAGCAGTCTCCGCAGTGTCAGTGTGGAACCCGATGCGGGGCTTGAACTCACAGACTGTGAGACCTGAGCCGAAACCAAGAGTCGGACACTTAACTACCCGTGCTACCCAGGCGCCCCCAGACCCTAGTCTTTTGGTAGCCGCTCCCCCTTCCCCTTGCCCCACAGATCCTGATAACCGCTAATCCACTTTCTGTCTGTATGGATTTGCCTGCTGTCCACATTTCACGTAAATGGATCCATACAGTATATGGTCTTTTGTGACCGGCTTCTTACACCCAACATCATGTCTCTGAGCTTTGTCCCTGATGTAGCGTGGTACCTGACCTCCGTTCCCTTTTTTCTTTTAATGTTTGTTTATTTTTGAGAGAGCGCGTGCGTGCACGCGTGTGCTCATGTGAGTGGGGGAAGGCAGAGAGGGAGAGAGAGAGAATCCCAAGCAGGCTCCATACTGTAAGTGCAGAGCCTGATGGGGGGCTTGATCTCATGAACCATGAGATCATGACCTGAGCCAAGAGCAAGAGTTGGACAGACGCTCAACAGACTGAGCTGCCCCGGCACCCCACCTCCGATTTTTAATGTTTGTTTATTTTTGAGAGAGAGAGAGAGACAGAGCGTGCATAGGGGAGGGGCAGAGAGAGAGGGAGACGCAGAATCCGAAGCAGGTTCCGGGCTCCGAGCTGTCAGCACAGAGCCCGACGCGGGGCTCGAA
This sequence comes from Felis catus, assembly GCF_018350175.1. Classification (NCBI taxonomy): domain Eukaryota; kingdom Metazoa; phylum Chordata; class Mammalia; order Carnivora; family Felidae; genus Felis; species Felis catus. Next base: position 2,573,838 of record NC_058381.1, read on the forward strand.
CCCATGACCTGTGAGATCATGAGCTGAGCCGAAGTCGGACGCTTAACCGACCGAGCCACCCAGGCGCCCCACCTCTGATCCTTTTTTATGGCCGAACAATATTCCACCGCAATTTTGTTTATCTGGCCACTCGTTGATGGGCACTTGAGTTGTTTCCACCTTTTGGCTGTCGTGAGTAGTGTTGCCGTGACCGTGGGTGTGCAGGCATCTGTTCGAGTCCCCGCTTCGTTCTCTTGGGGATATACCCGGGGATGGAAGTGCTGGGCGGCGTGGTGACTGTGTTTAAGGAACGCCCTCATTTTTGAATAATTTTTTTTTAACGTTTATTTTTTTTATTTTTATTTAAAAAAAATTTTTTTTTTCAACGTTTATTTATTTTTGGGACAGAGAGAGACAGAGCATGAACGGGGGAGGGGCAGAGAGAGAGGGAGACACAGAATCGGAAACAGGCTCCAGGCTCTGAGCCATCAGCCCAGAGCCCGACGCGGGGCTCGAACTCACAGACCGCGAGATCGTGACCTGGCTGAAGTCGGACGCTTAACCGACTGCGCCACCCAGGCGCCCCTTTAACGTTTATTTTTGAGACAGAGAGAGACAGAGCACGAACGGGAGAGGGTCAGAGAGAGGGAGACACAGAATCGGAAACAGGCTCCAGGCTCTGAGCGGTCAGCCCAGAGCCTGACGCGGGGCTCGAACTCACGGATGTGAGATCGTGACCTGAGCTGAAGTCGGCCGCTTAACCGACTGAGCCACCCAGGCGCCCCATGGGACGCCCTCATTTTTGAATTTTTGTTCTTCCCAGAGCCAACATCGGAGGAGCCCGAGGCACAGAAAGAATTGCCAGAGCCTGAGGCGGATGTGGTAAGTTAGGGATTTCCCTGAGCCAACCCTTCCTCCCCGGGAGCCAGTCAGTCCGAGGGTTAGCTGTAAAATGGAGAACGAGGAGTTCTCTCCGGTCTGTCGCTGGCGTCTACTCCCTCTCCACTGGGAGCCTGCTTGCCACAGATCCAGCTCGCTGAGTCATGAGAAAGTTCTCCGTGCCCCGCACCCCTCCAGAGGGACAGGGCTTTGCGCGAGGGACAGGGCTCTTCACTTTCCCTTCCTTGTGTCCCCGCCTTTTTTTGTTTGTTGAGTTTTCAAACGTCTTTAATTTTTAGTTTTCAGTGTTTGTTTATCAGAGAGAGAGGGACAGAGGGTGGGAGAGAGCGAGGGAGACACAGGTTCCGAAGCAGGCCCCGGGCTCCGAGCTGTCAGCACAGAGCCCGACGTGGGGCTTGAACTCGTGAACTATGAGATCGTGACCGGAGCTGACGTCAGATGCTCAACCGACTGAGCCACCTAGGCGCCCCGCCCCTTGTCTCCCCCGCCTTGAATCAAACCGGGACAGGCTCACTGTGTAAGGCCCAGCTGTGCTCGCTGTGGCTTCATGCCAAGAACAAGAACTCTCCAGGCCCGGGTGTTAGCAGCCGAGCACTGTGTGCTATATCCGTGCTATTTTTATTTGTACTTCTTTGATTTCAAGTGACACTGAACGGTTTTTTTCATATTTTCAGTTTCTCTTTTTGCGACACGACACGTCCGTTTGCGTCCGTTTATTTCCTGGGGTGGTTGCGTTTTCCTCGTTGGTCCACCCTTGGCTCTACATGGGAGACATTTTAGAGCATGAAGTTTTCTCGACTTGGAAACTTCAGGTGAAGGAGATTCCTTCTCATCTTCCAGGAGCACTGGGAGAAGGACAGGGTGACTCCTCGCGTTTGTGCTCCTGTCTTCCGGTGCCTTTAATTATTCAGAGGAGTTCTCCAGACTTTTTTTTTTTTTTCTAGTCACCACTTACAATTTTTTTGCCGTCTAACTCGTGCGTTCTTTGGTGTTTCCCAGTCTTGTCTCTTCCCCTTCGTTCTCCCTCTCTGCTAATGCTAGTTTGCTTTTTTTTTTTTTTAAGTTTATTTACTTTGAAAGAGAGAGAGAGAGACAGAGAATGCACCCACAGGAGGGGCAGAGAAAAAGGGAGAGACAGAGACAGGGTGGAGCCTGACTTGGGGCTCGAACCCACAAACCATAAGACGATGAACTGAGCCGAAATCAAGAGTCAGACACTTAACCGACTGAGCTGCCCGGGCGCCCCTGCCACTTGGCTTTGCCTTGACGTCTCCCGTTCAGTGTCCCGGGCAGGCTGCACCCTTCTCCTTCTTCCAGCTCATCATCTTGGAGCCTGATTGCCTGCTTTAGGCTCATATCCTACAGGGTCCCTTGATTGAGTTTCACTCCGAGGTCGAGGATGGCTGGGCGAGGTGTCTTTGCAACCACAGGCATAAAGGAGATATGTTGGGAAGATCGTGTCCCCCGTTTTCCTCTGTGGTCCGTTCTAGTTTCACTCGTCGAAGCAAGGGAATCTCACTGTCTGCTTTCTTCAGAAGCTCGAGACCCGTCATTCGGCTTATCTGCAGCCTTCCCTTCACCATCCCGGACCCGTCAGGCTTCTCGCCTCATGTCCTGTGTCCCCACGTGCGCTTGTGAATGGGGGAGAGGACGCCTCCTGACAGCTGTACCTGCTTCGGCCCTCTGCTCCCCTCCCGTAGAAGCCCCTTTTCCTGTCCCGAGCCGTGCTGACAGGACTGGCGGGTGCGGAATGGACAGCGGAGCACGATGCCGGCCTGGAACGCTTTGCCCGGGACCCTTCGGAAGCCATCCTCACCATCTTCGTCGACCCCTGTGTGGGGCTGACGCTGGAGCTGGGCATGCCTGTGCAGGTGGGTGCTCGGCTCTCCCGGACCCCGAGGTGGTCGGCCAGGGAGCTGAGGGTTGGCGTCCCTCCGTCATCTGAGTCTTACCTCCTGTGCCCAAGGTGTGTTGAGCCTCGTGGTGGGTCCGCTTGACGGTGGAATGCAGAGGCGTGAGGCAGGGTTTTGCTTTCGGTGATCTCGTGGTCTGGTGGGGGAGACAGACGTATAGAAACTATTCACAATGTGTTAGGATGCACGGGCAGAGCTTAATAGGAACTTTATGGGGACAGTACAGCCAGTGGGATGCTGGCAAGGCCTGGCGACAGAGGTGACATTCGAGCTGGAAAAGAAAGGTAAGTCCGATTTCATCGCGTCTGGGTGAGAGCTGTGTCGGCAGAGAACGCTTTATGGGCAAAGGAAAGAGCTGTGGGAGGCGATCCTGAAAAGGCGGGCTGGGGTCACTTCGCGGAGGGCCTTGTGTTTATGCTGGAGAATTTGGCCTCCCTCCTGGAGGGAACTAGCACAGCCTTTCGTGGATTAGAGAGAGAACGCTTTCAACCGTGTGGAAGACACACGGGCGAGGGGTAAGCCACGGGTAGGGAGACGGTTAAAAGACGGGTAGAGTAGAACGTTAGTGGTGGAATCTGGTCATTGTTGTAAACCTCTTGTCACTTTTCTATATGTTCGAAGCCTTTGAAATAAAGTGTTGGAAAAGAGAAAGGCCTTTGCTTTGCTTTTATTGGCAGCACGTACACAAAACGATAACGATAATGGAGGTGAACGTGGCCGTGCGCAGTGACACAATTTGGGAAATGTTCCAGATCAAACAAAAGCAAAAATAGCTTGCGGCTTTTTCCTGTACGTTGGCGTCAGGCAGCTACAAAACATCATGGAAAAAAAAAAAAAAGGATCTCATTCGTAAAAGGAAGAAGAGTTTGCCAAAAATGTGTAGGATTTATATGAAAGAAAGCAAATTTGTTGCAGGCCATGAAACCATGAGAGAAGATTTGACTGAATGGCCATATCCTGTTTCTGGGTGGGAATCTTAATATTATAAAGATCCTTTATCTAAAAAGAAATGTACCATTTTAATGCAACTCCCATCACAGTGCCAAAGTCCCTACCCTTACGTGAAGATTTAAAAATATATCCAGTCGGGACGCCTGGGTGGCTCAGTCGGTTGGGCATCCGACTCCAGCTCAGGTCATGCTCTCCTGGATCATGAGCTCGAGCCCCGCGTTGGGCTCTGTGCTGACAGCTCGGAGCCTGGAGCCTGCTTGGGATTCTGTGTCTCCCTCTCTCTGCCCCTCCCCCGCTCACGTTCTGTCTGTCTCTCAAAAATAAACATTAAAAAATATATATCCAGAAATATGCGTGAAGAAGGAAAGTAATGTAGGAGAGTTGTGAATACGAAAATCTCTTCTAATTAAACTGAAGTAATTACAACAGAGCTGTACTGGGACAGGAATATACATTGATATGCAACATTAAAGACACCAAGTACAGACGCATAGATGTAAGCATTTTCTCTAAAAATTGCATTTAAAATCTGTGGGGAAGAACAGATCCTTCGGTGAATAGAATTGGGAAATATAGAAAAATTTTCCATTAAAAATCTAATCAGCTGGGGAGAGCAGCGGGAAACAGGCAGATGTTGGTCAGAGGGCACAAGGAGATCAAAAGCAGAGGCCACAAAGCGAAAAAACACACGGGACTACATCAAATCCAAAAGCTTCTGCACAGCAAAGCTTCTTCCATCAACAAAATGAAAAGGCAAACCTAAGGATTGGGAGAAAATACGTGTAAATCGTCTGTCTGATAAAAGGTTAATATCCAAAGTATATAAAGAACTCCTACAATCCAATAGCAAAAAGAACAGCCTGATCAAAAGATGAGCAGAGGGATTGAAGAGACATTTTTCCAAAGAAGACCTACAAATGGCCAACGCGCGTTTGAAAAGGTGCCTCCGTATCATCAATGGGAGAAACGCAAGTGAAAATCGCAGCGAGGTATCAGATACCACCTGACACTTGTCAGAATGGCCATCGTCAAATAGACTCCCAAGAGGCAACAAACGTTGGTGAAGACGTGCAGGAGAGGGAACCCTCGTGCACTGTTAGTGGGAATGTAAGTTGGTGCGGTCGCTCTGGAGAATGGGATGGACGTTCCTCAGAAAATTAAAAACAGAACTACCCGATGATCTGGCAATCCAGTTGTGGGTATCCATCCAAAGGAAATGAAATCGCTGTCTCAAAAAGATACCTGTACCCCACGTTCGTTGCAGCATTATTTACAATAGCCAAGCTATGGGAGCAGCCTAAGTGTCCACCGATGGATGAATGGATAAAGAAAGTTCCATGTACACACGATGGAACAGTATTCAGCAGTGAGAAAGAAAAGAAGCCCGGGGCGCCTGGGTGGCTCAGTTGGTTAAGCAGCGGGCTCTTGATTTAGGCTCAGGTCATGATCTTGTGGTTCATGGCACTGAGCCCCGCATCAGGCTCCACACCGACAGTGCGTGGAGATGGTCTCTGATTCTCAGTTTTTTTCTCCTAAAAAAGTTAAAAACAGAAAGAAAGAAAAGAGAATCTTGCTACTTGCAATATCCTGGATGGAACTTGAGGGCATTATGCTGAAATAAGTCAGAGGAACATAAATACTGTATGATCTCACTCGTGTGTGGAATCTAGGGGGGGAAAACCCCAAACTCACAGAAACGGAACAGATTGGCGGTTGCTAGAGTGAGGGGGTGGGCAGGTAGGGGAAATGGTTGAAGGTGGTCAAAAGATACAAACCTCCAGTTTTAAGAGAAATCAGTTCTGGTGATATAATGTACAACACAGTGACTATAGTTAGCAATAGCATGTATTTGAAAGTTGCTAAGGGAGTAGATCTTAAAAAGTTCTCAAGATGAGACGGAAAAAATTATAAGTGCGTGAGGTGATGGATGTTAACTAAACTTCCCGTGAGCCTCACTTTACATATATCAAATCATGTTGTACACATTAAACTAACAGTGTTATCGGTCAGTTATATCTCAATACAACTGGAGGGAAAGGGTGCAGTTTCATTTATGCAAGGTGAATGGTTCTGGAGATCTGTTAGCATGGTAACCACAGTTACCATGTGTGTGCGCCTGCAGTTTGCTAAGAGGGTACGTCTTCAGTGTTCTCACTGCACACACACGTGCCCACGAGAAGAAAAAGAAAAAAATGGTAACTAATGAGATAGTGGATATATTCATTCGGTTGATTATGGTGATGATTTCACAGTGTATACATGTATCAGAGCATCAGGTTGTATACCCTAAGTCTATACATTTTTATTTGTCAATTATGCCTCAAGAAAGAGAAAATTTATTTGGTATGCTGAAATACATTCTAAACGAGATTACAGCCTTAGTTGTATGCTTCTGGGTCAAGATGGCCAATTGAACTTCCTTAAAGAATTATTACTCTTGGGGTGCCTGGGTGGCTCAGTTGCTTAAGCGTCCGACTTTGACTCAGGTCATGATCTCACAAGTTTGTGAGTTCAAGCCCTGTGTCAGGCTCTGTGCTGACAGCTCAGAGCCTGGAGCCTGGTTCGGATTCTGTGTTTCCCCCCTCTCATGCTCTGTCTCTCTCTTTCAAAAATAAATAAACATTAAAAAAATTTTTTTAAAGAATTATTACTCTTGATAAAAGGAGCAAAAGGTAAAACCAGAAAAAAAAATATAAACAACACCCAAGAGTAAAGAAGGAAAGAAGCATAATCTAATCTAAGAAACTTGATGAAGTGGGGACCAATGAAAGGTCTGTGCTCTGAGTGACAGAAATGTTCTTCCCAGGGGAATGGTGGACCCCCAGCAAGATGGGACCCTCGGGGCATGTAACAAAACCTGAAAAGGAAGAAAGCGCCCAGGTATTTCCTCAGAGATTTTACGTTCTTTTGAAATTAGCCTGAACCACCCGCCCATCCCCTCGTGCTATCCTCTTAGGCTGGCGAAGAGGGAATAAAACATAAAATACGCGATCCTTTCGCTTGGAGGGGGAAAAGAAACACGGCTCTCCCAGCAGGCCATCAAGGAGTCACCCACAGTCTGTTAGAGCAGAAAAGACGGGGTCACAGAAACTGCTCACGCATGTGGAAGGCGGAGAGGAATTGCGTGGCAGCCGCAGGCATGTTACATCTAGGGGACACAAATGGAACAAAGCAGACACAGGAGGAAAAGAGCCAAGCAGGAGGAAATTCCTCACAACAGAATTTGTGCTCGGAACAAACCCAACGAGAGCATGAATTCAATTTTTAAAAAGCTGGGAGGTGAAATGATGCAACATGGGAAATCCACAAAACGGAGATTGCAAATTTTAGGAAATGAACATAGCAGCATGTGACAAAACCCAGTAGGTTAGAAACAGCGAGGGACTGACGAGCGACCGCTGCAGACCCGAGTTGCCAGGGAAGAGAGGCTCGAGATCATCTTAGTGCGCGAGGAAGAGAAAGCCAATGACGACACGATTAAAGGAAAGTTAATAAGACAGGTGATCTAATATAGAGTGCCAACGAATGAGACAATAGAAATGTAAAGATAAAGCACAAAAGAATTTCCTTGACCTGCAGAAGGAACTGAATCTGGGAATTGGCAGAGCATACTTTTCTTCCACAAAATTTGTTACACGATGTTTAATGTCAACACGCATCTTAGGTAAGCTACTGAACTCCGAGGGAATTAATTCTTTGGGAACATCGCCTATGCGGTATTCCTGCCAAGAAGATTTAACCTGCATCTAATACTGAGGAAACAATCAGATAAATCCAAGTTAAGGGACATTTTGGAGAACAACTGGCCTGGACTGTTAGAAAGATCAATGCCATGGAAGAAAGAAAAAGACAGGGGTGGTGGTGGTGGTGGGGGCGCCTGGGTGGCTCAGGTCGGCTCAGATCATGGTCTCACGGTTCGTGAGTTTGAGCCCCACGTTGGGCTCTGCGCTGGTGGCACGGAGCCTGCTTGGTATTCTCTCCCTCTCTCTCTCTGCCCCTTCCCCATCTGCACTCTCTCTCAAAATAAGTAAATAAAGTAAAAAGAAAAAGGAAAAAAAGGAAAAGACGGGAGAACCGTGTGGAATGCAAGGAAACTGAGGAGACACGGCTGTGTGTGATCCTGGATTGGATCCTGGGTGGCAAAGAACAGCCGTATGTGACGTTATTTGGACCACTGGGGAAAATTGAATATGGATTGTGTATTATATCAAGTATCGTATGAAGTTCAGTCTTCTGAGTGTGTGATAATTATGGTGTTGGATGTGTTGGAGAATATCCTTTTTCAGAGCTATATGCCAAAGTATTTAAGGGCGCCCTATCACGATGTCTACTGCTAACTCTCAAATGGCTCAGCTGGGAGAGGGAGCGAGCAAGAGGGTTCCCTCAAGCACAGATGTTGACAATAATGAATCTAGATGGAGGGTGTGCTGTTCATTGGATTTTTCTTGCAATTCCTCTATGAGTTGGAATTATTTAAAACACAAAAATTTGGGAAAAAATGACTTAGCCCTCGCCAAAAAACAAATAGTCTGCCACGAGGAAACATTAGGCTGGTTGCCCACTTCTCTGATCACCAGGAAGAACACACTCAGAGTTCTCTCGGAAGGACAGTGTGCCCCAAGGGTATTATACCCAGCCGAGATGGTCAAATACCATGGCAACAAAGAGGTGGTCATTTTCAATCTTGAAAGAACCCTACTTAAATATATATTTATCATCAGTGGAAATCTATTCCATTAAGAAATGAACCAAATAGGGGCTCCTGGCTGGCTCACTCAGTGGAGCGTGAGACTCTTGATCTGAGGTCATGAGTTTGAGCCCCACGTTGGGTGTAGAGATTACTCAAAAATAAAATCTTAAAAAAAAAAAAAAGAAAAGAAAGAAATGAACCAAATAAAGAACTCAGGAATAAAGAATCTAGGAACATTCAGTTCATTTAAATAAAAATTAATACTAGGGGTGCCTGGGTGGCTTAGTTGGGTAAGCATCCAACTCTTGACATTCAACTGACAGCCACCCCGGTGCCAAAAGATTTTATGTCTTTATTTATTTAATTTTTATCTATTTATTTTGGGGGGGGGAGGGAGGGGCAGAGAGAGAGAGAGAGGGAGAGAGAGAGACTCCCAAGCACGTTCAGCACTGTCAATGCAGAGCCCAACGCAGGGCTCGATCCCATGAACCTTGAGATCATCACCTGAACCAAAATCAAGAGCCAGACGCTTAACTGACCAAGCCACCCAGGTGCCTCAAAGATATTTTATTTTATTAAAAAAATTTTAATGTTTATTTGTGAGAGAGAGACAGAGTGTGAGCAGGGGAGGGGCAGAGAGAGAGAGACACACACAGAATCGGAAACAGGCTCCAGGCTCCCAGCTGTCAGCACAGAGCCCAACGTGGGGCTCGAACTCACAAACTGCGAGATCATGACCCGAGCCGAAGTCGGACGCTCAACTGACTGAGCCACCCAGGCACCCCAGAGATATTTTTAAGTGATCTCTATGCCCCAGATGGAGCTCAAACTCACAACCCCAGGTCCAAGAGTCACATGCTCTATTGACTGAGCCAGCCAGGGGCTCCTCCCCCCCCTTTTAAAAAGTTTTTATTTTAATCGCCCTGTGCTCAGCATGGCAAGTGCTCTTCTTTTTTTTTTTTTTTTTTAATTTTTTTTTTCAACATTTATTTATTTTTGGGACAGAGAGAGACAGAGCATGAACGGGAGAGGGGCAGAGAGAGAGGGAGACACAGAATCGGAAACAGGCTCCAGGCTCCAAACAATCAGCCCAGAGCCTGACGCGGGGCTCGAACTCACAGGCCGCGAGATCATGACCTGGCTGAAGTCGGACGCTTAACCGACTGCGCCACCCAGGCGCCCCAGCAAGTGCTCTTCTTAATTCCTGTCACCTCTTACACCCATCTTCCCGCCCACCTCCCCTCTGGAAAGTATCAGTTTCTTCCCTATAGTTTAAAGTCTGTTTCTTTTCTCTCTCTCTCTCTCTTTTTTTTTTTTAAGTTTATTTATTTATTCTAGTACTCTCTACATCCAACATGGGGCTCGAACTCACAACCCCAAGATCAAGAGTTGCATGCACTCTCACTCATACATACCACACTTACACCACACACACAGGCAAACCACACATATCCTAGAATCACGCCAATGCGCACTGCACACGTACTGCACAATATACCACACACACTCACTAATCTTAACATGTACACACCGGTAATACAGCACACAAAAGCCAGCTGAGCCAGCCAGGCACCCCGAGAGTCTGGTTCTTGGTTTGCTCCTCTTTCTCTTTTCCCCCTTTGCTCGTTTTATTTCTTGAATACTACACAGGAGGGAAATCATATGGTATTACATATATATATCATTTTAAGAAAAATAATAGTGTTAAGCTTTTTAAAAAAAAAAAAAAGACCCAAAATGCCAAAATTTAATTCTGGGCAGCGGGAAGACGGATGGTTATTAATTTCTTTGTGCTTCATTTTCAGTTTTTGGAATGAACTACATTGTAAAGAGTAGTCAAATGCACGCCCACACGAAAGGCAGATCTGATCTTAGGGAGGCATGGCCTTTCTGAGCATGTAGGGAAGTCAGGAACTTGAAAATTGTAAAGCTTTAACTACACGAAAGCTGTACATTTCTGGATGTGGGCAACGACAACAGCCACACAAACTCACCATTAACCAGGTTGAGGGGTAAATGGAAAATTGGGGGAGAAGTTTATGCAACTGAGATGGAAACACCCAAGTCAATTGCCTGTTAATTCCATTCCTCTCCTTCCCGCTTTCCCTATACCTACAAGTGCTTCCCCCATTCTATCCCTTTCATTCTATCCATCTGTCCAACATTTATGGAGCATCTAATGTGTCCCAGTCAACTGTACTAGGTTCCGGGACCAAGGTGGGCAGAATACACCGTCCCTCCCTCCCTTCAAGACATGCTCTCTGCATCTCCTCCCTGTGGTTCTGGGTGTGGACTCTGTTATGTCCCCTGAAAGACACAGGAAGCACACCGTGACACGTTTGGAGATGAGCCAGGATGCCCTAAGGGAACGTGGCCGAGACCTCAGCCAGGCCTTCGTGATCGGCGCCTCAGATCCTGTTGGGTACCATGCTGGGGTCTGGACGCTGATCTCTGGCCTCTTGTCTTCCATGCAGACGCAGAACCAGATTGTCTACTTCATACGCCAAGCGCCGGTTCCCATCACTCCAGAGAACTTCGAGGCCACCGTGCAGTTTGGGACGGTGCGTGGTTCCTACATCCCGGCCCTGCTTCGGCTGCTCAGTGGCGTCTTTGCCCCTCAGATCTTTGCAAATGCAACCTGGCCTGAGAGTATTCGAAATCATTTCGCTTCTCATTTGCACAGATTCTTGGCCTGCCTGACAGGTGAGCAGAAAACCCCCCCGTGCCTGGTTCCTGTCTGGTGCCCCACCGACGGGAGGGGCGAGCGAGGCGGGTGGGAGATTCCTCCCGAGTACCTGTGCGGCCCGGCGCGGAGTCGGTGCCTGTGTGTGTTTGCTGAACACGTGGGTCGGGGTGCAGAATTTGCCTCCCAGTACAGGTACGGTTTTCTGCCGTCGACGGTTGACCAGATCTGCTCAAACATAGAGTTGGGTATTTCATGAGTACACGTGGGGTCAGGGGAAACGCGGGCGGTATGGGGCTCCTGGGGGGAGCGCATGCATCGTAGAAGAGAATGTTGAAGACGCGGTCCAGATCTTTGACCTTATTTTATGATAATCTCTTATTTTACCTCAACGAGGCTTCCCTCTTGCCTTCTGTCATTTTCCCTCTTGAGGTCAAAAAATTAGGAGTCGTAGTTTCTTTTGCCCGTTCTCCTGAAATCCCCCATACTTCCTGGGCCCCGGAATACCAACCACTGTTGGAACTGGGGTAGCATAAACTCAGTCCCGTCTGTGAGCTTCCACGGTCCTTTTCTTTCCTTAGACACTCGCTACAAACTGGAGGGACACACGGTTCTCTACATTCCCGCAGAGGCCATGAACATGGAGCCCGAGGTGGTAGTTAAGGACAAGGAGCTGGTGCAGCGGCTGGAGAGTGAGTGGCTGGCATTGCCAGTGTGTTGCGGGGCCGAGGGGAAAGCGGAGGGGCAGCCCAGAGGCCGAG